>NC_066245.1:11006453-11650226 GCF_024542735.1 Bombus huntii | reverse complement strand
ATTTCGCAGTGGTCAATTAGAAGCCGCCGGTTAATTGCTTCTCGAAAAATGTCTTCCTCTAATGCAAAACGTTTTATGGTAATTGGAACGTTTCTTCGTCGACTCCCTGTCTTTAAACTTGCTACCAGATCTATCTTTATAGTAATAGACGGTTTCACTTACCGTCCGTGTCTTTCCCCTCCTTTTTTAGACCAACAAGGGTAATGTAATTAAGTGTAACTTATCCTATTTAAGAGCTATTGCCTCATACACGTCCAGACGATAATTGCGTTCGTTAAATCTTACAGTTACACCGTAACTGGCACCTCGAGTATGATTTTTCTACCACAGAATAAATCTTTCTGACAAATAAGGATGAAAGTTCTTCTCTGCTCGAGAATAACGAACAACGAACACTTATGGTTGCGCGAAAGAGATTGAGTTGTTAATAGACCGAGATACACCATTCGCTTTTACGCGACGTTCGTGTCTAAATGGATTATAAAACGGACTATTAAAGGCGTAACGTAGTACTTCTGCAGGAAAAACGAGATTCATATTATAATTGTTTAATACTCTAATAATAATTCTTAAAGTTCTACCGTTAAATCATAAAAGGACATCGTCAAATCTATCTATTAATAGCTGTCTAATACATATGTAAATGTTGAAAACTCATACGTAACTAGAACGTATGTTCTACGTATCACGTAGAAGTGATATAGATATCAGAAAGCGGTTAACGATTACGAACGAATTAACGAATTTAAAACGATGCCTGCAACACCACTTCGCTAGACTTCGATATAGAATTCGAAATTCTCTAACAATATTCTTAAACACTTTAAAATAAGGTTAAAGCAAATTATCACTTCGAGATATCACGAATCGCAACTACGTAATCATCCCTGAAGAATTTTTGCGTGCCGCTTGGCCGACGCTTGTGATTCATTAGCGTTGGACAGTGTTTTATTTCATCCCGGCCGCGTGTTCGCGGAACATGACCGGGTTCTCGGTTCCGTATCGATGGCGATGCATCGATCATAGGGGCGTCGAGCGAGGGCAAAGAGTCCAAGAATTCAACGCGATTCACGGTTATTCCGGTTATGTCTGGATCGACGTCGTAACTCGCGATACTCGTTGAATTCGCGCGATCGTTCGCATGGCACACGAGTATTAAGCGCAAATTAAGCAGCGTGCTGCGATAAATTTCATTGCAAGGCCTTTGGATGACGCGTGTAACTAGAGCTCCATGCCCCGCCATATTGTAGAAAACGCAGCGGCTGCTCGAAGGGTGGCTCGTTTTATTACATATAAAATAACATTTCGAAGAATCGCGAGCAGGTTACGAAACGTACTTAGAAGCAGTTCCCTTGGTCTTTCGACGATGATCGCGTCCGTTCGTTATAGAGATTGCTGTAACCTGGACTGGTAACCGAATCCTCCGACAGGATTTCGTTATATTACGCTAATAAATTCGTTCTCTCGTTTATTATAGAGCACACGTTCACGTAGACGTCTATTTAAGATACATTCGATCTAATTTAATTGAAGAAATTACAGACGAGAAAATAGACTGTTTCAAAAATAAAATTCTCGCGATCGTAAGACCCTCGTTGACCCATATTCTCGTACAGATAAACTCTTGGTAGAAACTTGGTTTGAATTTGATATTTATTCCTTTTACCGTGGTTCGATCCGACATCGTTGGAAATTTATACATTTCCACCGGACGTGGGCGATTAAGAGGACCACTCGACGCGAGACTTTCGCATGGAAATATCCGCCATCTTGGCATCCTCCCTTTAATTCCAAGGAGCTGTCGAGACGGAGAAGTTTTCAGTGTTTTCGCGGGACACTCGGACGACCGGGTGAGCTCTATTATAATCTGGACCTGTATTTCTGACTGACTTACAGAGAGTCGGACCCCCTTGCAGAATTGAGTCGAGGCCATGAATAATTCATTCTCGAACGAACCGAACCCGGGGGGGGGGGTTTACAACAAGGAGGACTCCGTTTAATGCGATACATTGGTTAAAGGCGCGGCGGTTTACTGAATAAAATTTCTGATTGACCGGTGGCAACGCTGGTGACGCTGGTAGTTGGCAGACGGACAAGAACGCGTCGACTCATGCACAGCTCCTCTTCATCCCCTTTTACCTCTCCCGAGGTACTTGTACGGATTCGGGGATTTAATCGAGCATTAATGACGGATTGAAGGAAATTCTTAACGCGGTCGACGGCACGAACTCGATTATTTGGGGTTGCTAATCGAGTATTCAACGCTTTCAACGGTACTCGTTTTTAAATGGACCTGCCTGATAATTGGATAGATGTGTAGGTAAGTTAAATGTCGGCTGATATAATGCTCGGTATACAAAACGGTTTCAAGTTTTATAGCTCGCGAATTGTCTCATCGGAACCTGAACAACATCGTAAAATCCAGAGAAAGAAAAAACCGCTCTTTATCCGATAGTATCTCTCTGACAGTGGAAACCAGCTGTACAACTGATCTACAGATTTCATTAGACGCCGGACGAGGATTGAATTCCAGCAAGAACACGAGCATGCCATCCTATCCTGACTCCAGACACCGTTATTACGAAACAATATCATCCTGCTAGACATCGGACAGTTCTAGCTAGCTTTCCCCCGACGATGAACCTGTTTTCGCGCTAATAGTAATTTCCTGGCTGGCAAGGAAACCCTTCCGCGGCGCGCGACCGAGCAAACAGGGTGTAAACGAACAATCGGGCCCTTTCGATAACATCAGCCCATTTACGGTTTCCCGTTCCTTCTTCTATCCGTTACCGCTGCGACCTGAAAGGATACACAGGAAGGAGCTGTCGTCCGCGGTCTAGGCTTTTACTAGAAAATGCACGCTTCTTTGCGCATCAGCCAGGCGTTAGCAAGGGAAGGGACGCGTAACGTGGAACAGAGACAAGAGACACGGGGTCTCGCTGTGGGAACAGGGTAACCGAATACACAAACGGAAACCCCCGATGCGAGAGAAGGCAAAAGCCTCTCTCGACCACGGACAACGGACGAGCTCGAGGTGATGGCTCGTGTCAGTTCACCTTATCTGACCGCGACTATCTGCCATTATTTCTTTTCACGCTGCCACGCTGGCGTCGGGCACTCGTACGGCCTCGTCGGTATCCGATCTGTGAAACCGATGGTTCCAATCGATCGGTCAAGCCCATCGTAACTTTGATCCATCTCTCTGCCTCCACCGTTTTCCTTTCTTTCTTTCTTTCTTTCTCTTAACCTCTTTACATCGGCTTCCGTGGATTTTACCGGTCCACCTATCTCGACCGAGTGAAACTATGGACCAGAAACTATTCCATTTGCTGTCGTATCGAGAGTGCACTGCGATTTGGAGCACAGATGACTGATGTTACCCGACGTGGCTCTCGTTTAGCTCTACAACGTTCCGGTTTTGTTTCACGACATTTCACAGATCATCGATCCATCGCTTCCTATTCCATAGACAGTCGTTAGAAAGCGACTTTCACCGCATTTAATTCAATTCCATACAGGACAAGCATTCCTTCTAGTTATCAATTCTCCGACTCCATTTATCGCGTGCAAATTTGTATCTGCTATTTACGGGTACACCGATATCCCGACTTTCATTCATGGATCAACGCGAACGGGGGCTGTTATATATCTCCTGTCTAACATCTAGCGATCGGTATTCTTTTCGTTGACGTTTGTACCGTTCTAGTCTAAGAAATTTCCTCGTAAAACAATTTCAAGCATAGGTTAACGACAGGTGGTGGAGAACGTACGATTACGACCGTTCAAGTGGTAACTAATAGCACGCTCGACGAGCGATATCTGCGGCAGCTGATTAATTAATTATTGACCGCAGGATGGAGTCAAAGTATTGTCGGAACATAAAAGAGATATGACTTTAATCTCGCGTCTCGCCGCGCGGTGCCATGACTGGCAGGACGAAGGGAGGCGGTCATTATCAGATGACATCCATTATTTCATTCGTCCATCCGTTCGATTTAATTACACATTCAATTTGACCGGACCTTATAGGTAGTGTTCGTTCGATAGACACTCTCTTTAATGATTTCTAATTCTTTGAAGAGGTCCTCTCCTAAATTGAAGAAGTCCGCACCAAAATTGATGCGATAGAGGCAAAGATAGAGGAGAATCGATCGTTTGCATGACAATAAGCTCTGTTTCAGACGTCTTGTAATTGTACCTTAATTACGGTTCTCCGAAGGTTCGAGAACCAACGTTTCCATTATTACAGCGGTTGTATGCGAATCAATGGTTAGACGGCAGTAACTGTGCCTTCGGGGCCCAAGAGTTTGTAACGTGCATACTGTGGTAGCTCTTTTTGTTAGAACCCTATTGATTGGTATGTAGGTCGATTCTTATTGTTGGTTGTGAAGTGCGGGGATGAAGTAGAACGAAATTCGAATTCAGAATCCTAGATTTTCAGGACAATCGTTAGAATTTAAGGTTTCCATATATTGAAGTTTCTTTTCGGCATTACCACAATCTTTTTCTGGAATCAAATTTAAAAAAAGAAGCTGATCGATTTGATCTCTGAACGAGCATACGAACATGTAATAGGAGATCGAGATATAATTTTTAGTTCGAAGTTGAAAGTAACTTCGTGAAAGCAGAATTAATAGCGTCAGTTTATTCGTACAATATTCTTTTCTTGCCTTAGAAATACAATTCGAAATTATTCTCACACAGTCTAGAAGATTCCCTAGTAAAGTGGATTCTCCTTAATTTCAACCCGAACAATTTAACCCTATCTCCGCGTGCAGCCTGGCTGTCCCACGTGTCGTCCGTTCAAATAGTGCACGTGTCGTTTAACCAGGAAAGAGACGCTCCCATTGGGCGTAATATCCATATTCTTGCCATAAACGTACCCTCTGCAATCCTGAAACTCTATTATACGAACGTTAAGTCCACTTTAACTATCGTGACGATTATTACCGGCCGGTTGTCCGATAACAACGTTTCCTTTCCGTGACAAGACCCGTTACAATGACTATAACGAACGATATAACACCTATGAAGACATTTTGTTAGGGACGATAAGGAAAGAATGGAATCGCGGCGCTGAGCTCAATTATCACGATTACCTCGACAAAAGCGAGTGCCGAGATCGTTTGCTGCGACACCAGCATCCACCGCCACCCTCTTCTGTTTCTTCGTTTTGTTCCGTCGCGTTTCTCTCGTTTGCTGAGCGTTCGCGGGAAGATACGCGGCTTTTCAAAGAAAGAAAATCTCTACAGAGAAAGCAGCTCCACGAGTACTCCAGGCTACGTTCGTACGAGCTGCTTTATCAAGAATAATGGAAATAACGAAAAGCGTGATCATTGCTCTTACATTGTCTCTCGACGAGTTTGTTAATTACGTTTTATTTTTTTTTTCTTCGCAGTATAATTGGAATAAACGTGGATATCGATTATACGTGTCTATTTGGTGTTGATAATATATAGGTACGTGTCATTTCGATAGGATATCAATGACACGATTTTTTCTACTACGGTGATCGTGTGATAATCGCACGATCGCTAGCTTTAATGTTTAATCAAAACAAATTAGTTGTTTAGAGCAACGTGCACTGATTTATTGTGCACTTCTGTCGACTGGGAATTCCGTTGGCTATAACCTCGTACGCTTAACAAGGTAGAACTGTCGAGTTAGATGTTAGAGGGAAGGGTGTTCCAGTGGAAACGGGATGTGGCAAGTTGATCTTCTGGCATTTCAAGTATGGGCAGAAACGAGTTTACATAGGCGTTTATATCATACGACATTACGAACTCTGTACGATTTCTCGTGAAAGAAAATGGTAGGAAATGTTCGCCTTTTCTTTTAAAATCCAGTGTGATAATTTTTAAATGAAACAATTAATTTTTAAAACATCGAAATATTAAATACAATTCGAATTCAAACATGTATAAGAGTGAGTAAGATAAAAGAGTTGCTCTTAATATCATTGAAACTCAGAAAAAAATATCTCCAGAGAAAATACCTTGGACAACAGCCTCGGATGAAAATAACGTTGAATGGATGGTCTATTAAACATCAATCGCTAAAAACCCCATTAATATCATTACGCAAATTCGTGTAAGGTTATTGGATTGACGTGCAGCGCGCAAACTGTTCTCGACTCTTGTAAGCTACGTGGTAACTGTCGCGGTTGATTAGCGGATTAATCAGACCGGCGCGGTGATTTCTTCCGCGTTACGACCGCGAAACACGTCGACTTCGATCCTACCTCCGATTCGTCAGCCGTACGTTTTTCCGTATTTCTTACTCGCAGCCGGTTCGTCTTGTTTTCACCCTCGAATCTGTGGCATCTCGCCTAGAGGCGTCCAAGTTGTTGCCCGCGTCGTAAATTACTCGCGCTAAAAGGCGAGCGCGTTTTTCGATTTAGATATAACCCGCGGAATAATTTATCGACGTTTTAGCGAATTTAATCGGCAGTGAATTAAATCCATGACTCTGTTAATTCGATTATCCCCAGTTTCGTGACGATCATTTTAAACAGTTAATTAGCGCTCCCGCGAGGCCGAGGCTATGTTTTCGAACGATCACGCGACACGGCCCTGTCGAAAATAATTACAATTGTGTTTCTGCAAACAGATACGAGACTATATCAGTACTTTTCAATTATCGTTTCATTAATTGAGTTATTAACGCTTACTGCAAGAACATTTATTTTTAACCGTCGCGTGTATTTTCTATGGGCCACACACGTTACTCATGGCAGACGTTTGAAATGATGGTACTACTTAAATTATAAATAGAGATGGCTCTTACACTCCTAAGAATATCGGATCTTCTACGTACTGCGATTTATCTTTCGCTTCTTTATTTCTGACCTGAAAGTTTACGCGTACAAACAGCTTAAAACACATAATTAAGAACGCTTTCTAGCAATATCTAGAGATATCGATGTTCCTTCATCTTTGATAAATTCTGTCGTTAATCCAATACCAAACATATCCAATCACAGCAAACAGAATGTCCTACCTAAATATTTCCATTAGTGCGATGATACGAAAAATACTTTATATGTATACAATTTCAATGGTATTAAAAAACGAATATTTCTCTTTCAAGGTTAGTAATTAAGCTGGACCACTAGTTGGAATATCTTGCGTATCCTTGGAGACCAATCGATTGCTAAAATCGAATTAGAAATACAGACGAAATCACGACACAGAGTATCGTTCTCCAGATAGATCGTAACGATGTGTAATCACGACGAATACCAGGAGAGGAGTTTAAATTACCGATTATCGACAATCGAGACTAATTAAAAATGGCGCCGGCGAGAATCTAACTGGCGAGAAAGATTTCCCACCGATGCGAACAGATCGTTTCTAGGCTAGAGGGACGACGACTTTAAATACCGTATATCTCGAGGAAGGCGTGGCTCGTGCCTCGTTCTTCAGCTTTTTCTTCGAGCTACCTTTCCTTCCTTCTTCCTCTTGCGTTCCATCCTGACCGTTGTACGCGCATAGTAGCGTCGAAACACGCATTCAACGGGCCCGGTTCGACTGGCTCGACTTTCAGGCTTATACATAAAACTCTCATAAATAATCCGACGGATAATCAATGTCTATTATAATTACCTACCACTTGTATCACTAGCCCTCTGATCGAACCACCAGCAACGGAACCTGAGATCGAATCTTTTGTGTACGAATTTTTAAAACGAAACGATGCTAGTTAAACGTGATCATTACCGACCTCTTAATCAAGAGTTTTGATAGTCTGTAATCGTGACTAGAAACCCCGATATATCAGATATTACGCGAAGAAGAAATGCAATTATATCGTTGATCATTCTCTCTTATAGATAGTTCATTATAAATAAAATATATTTGATAATATGACTATACCTTATGTTACTCTCAAGATTCGTATTTAAGCTCTTAATTTAATCTGCCTTGAAAAATAGTTTCTCGATATGGTAAAGTACGATGGTTAAATTAAACCATGATACGTATGTCGGAAATTTGAACGGGGAGAATATGCGCGTTATAATTCATCAAGGTCGTTAATGCCGCATTGTATTGTGTCATATCGTGTTCCTGCCTTCACTATGGGGGTGCAGTGGAATGTCTAATCTACCCTCGCGCAATCAACGTTCATGTGCAATCTTCCTACTGGCAATCGGCCACGTACACGTTTATTGCGCCTGTTGACCTATCTATTTGTGGTTTCGAGCTGTGATTAAAAGAAATATTCTCTGCCCATTTATCCGATGATAAATGATGTATGATAAGTGATGTGATTTATAATTTTTTAGATAGATTACGAGTCTAGATTAGATCTTTAATTTCCTAGCGAGAATCAGATTACGATTCTAAATTTCGTAATCTCCTGTCTACTTGTATCTTGAATTATCGAGCTTGTTGTTTTCTATCGATTTAATAAACCTCGTAGCTACAGGGGAAAAGAAAGTGCAACAGCGAAAAGAAACAACTTTGAACGCAATGCAACTTTAAAGAACGACTGTTTAAGCACGTTTTCCCCCTAAATTAGTTATTAAGCCTGGAAATTTCCGGAGTTTTGTACTATCCGCCGTTTATATTTTTTGTTACATCTCTTTATACATAATGCTGTGCAGTTTCCAAAGGAACTTCCATCACGAGGAAACAAACTTTAAAAAAGTCAAAGTAAAGTTTGTTAACAACGGTCAACAAATCAATGCTCAAACCAGTGTTTCTTACTCAACTTACTATAAAAGATACATCATGTTCTTTCCGAATCTTACGAAAACTTTGTAACATTTCATTTGTTCTACTAAGCTATAATAAACAACAGGTAAAATGCGAAACGTCGAAACCGTATTACACTGATTTAAACCTTTTTGTAGTACCCAACATTTTTCCATTTACAAGTTGTAAAAACTTTTTAGTATTCCATCTGCTCCACTAGATTCTAATATACCACCAATAAAACACAAACATTTTAATCATATTATATTCACTTAAGCCTTCACATACTACCGAACAATTTCTCAAATACTTATTACGCAAGCTATTCAACATTTCGCCTGCTCTACGAAACTTCAGTAAATGACTGGCAAAATACATACAAACATTCTAACCATATTATACTCGTATAAGCCTTTTCATATTACCCAATTATTTCCTAATATTACAGAAACTTTCGAGCCTTTCAGATTTCACTAAACTCCAATAAATAACTGATAAAATACAAACATTTTAAGCACTTTATTTATACTCGTTTAAGCCATTTCGTAGCACCCGACAATTTTCTCGTTTAAAGCCATCGTTTATGGAAAAATCACGAATAACAACGAAAATACAAAACTTTATCGTGTTCATGTTATAGAATTCTATCCACTTGCGGATTCATTTGTATTCCTCCACTTCCCTGATCACAATGGCTGCGTAGGCTTAAGTCTTCTTCTTTCAGCGAGACACACATAAGACGATTTTCATATACGTCGAACGCGAACAAGATCTCGAGCAACTTTGTTTCTCTGATCGAAGTTCTCGCCTTTCTTCCCAACGTTTTTGCGTGTTGACGACGATGTGCGGTGGAAGTAATTCGCGGCAGAGAAACTGTTATCGCTATTAAACGGTTTAGCTACGCATTGTCCGAGACTTATATGTGCACGTAGGCGAGCCGTCTCGCTCTCGCTTTCTTGCCACCACCGACCGGTCAATGGAGCTCTAACGATTCTTAAGCACCGTTGATTCATAGGCCTGCTTTTTACGCTTGCCTACTAGCGACTTTGCTGGACCACCTTCGCGAGAAACGGTCACGAAGAGAAGAGGAGCACGCGCTTATTAGTCCAACGGCCTTCGAAAGGGAAAGAGAGAAAGAAATCGAACCAGAGCGTACGCTAATTAAGGTTGCGCCGCGAACCACGAACCCTTATCGGTTGGCTAATCGATCATGATGCTCCTGCTACGTTCGGCTAATCGCGTCTTAATTAGTTTTCCATGCCAATCGCGATTCCGAGAATCGCCAAACGTTACTCGATACCAAGACTGACGGCTGAAGTATCAGGCAAGGTTCGATTAATCGTTCAATTCAGAGGTCGGTGAACTCTACCTTTTTGCCATTTTTGGTGTAACTGTGGTGGAAAATTGGAGCGTTCGTTGAAACAGATTGGCCGTTCACTTTTTTATAATTATCATTTTGTCGTGATTACTAGGAAGAAATTATAAAAATCGTTAATTCTCCTTATAATATTAAATATTATATTATAATATTAAAATTCTTAAACTCACCTACACCTGCTGCGTTATAAATATTTTCGGTAGAATTTAAACTAGGAATCAGCATTTAATTTTCGTCTAACTACTTTAACGATTTTTATAAATTTTTGTTATTTTATAAATTGTACTTTAGATCGCTATCCTGGTATAAATGTTAAATTCTAATGAAAACGTTTAATCGTTTCCTCGATACCTAATCTGTTTCGCGAAGCAGATGTCTTAATACAGTTAATACTGACGAACAAGAGTGTACCTTATAACACTAGGTTTAAGCCTATAGGGTATAATTAACGCTTGGATTTTTGCAAGAAAGCATTCCTCGCCGATCTTCTCTGGTACGAGGCCCGATATTTCCTCTAGAAGACGGTCAGCGTTGTACCGCGTAATCGCAGGAGAACCGTTCGAGATCGCAGCCTCGAGGTCGTTCGCGAGACCTCTATTATTCTCGAACTCGAGCGGAATAAGAGCCAGTGAGCTCGAATGTTAAACCACTCCCACGAGAGTGAATGCACCGGAATGCGGAACAATGATTGACGGAAATTCGGTCTGGGAACATCGACACGGAAAGAACGCGTTCTTTCGAATATTCTGTGAGTTTCTTTCTCATAGAAATCGTTTGCTTTCTTTCAACGTTGGATAGTCAGTTACAGTTAATCGCTGTCGACGCGCATCCTCAATGTTCTAAAGGGTCGTCGAGAGAATACGGAGAGAAGTACATAGTCATGAGAGGTGAAATCGTTCGACGATCGATCGATCGATCGTTTGCATTGAGCTTCGACGATATCGCGCTCGATCGTGATCGTAGATCGATCGATCAACCGATCGCTACGATCCCTGACCACGATAGAAGAAACGGATTTTATCAACGAATGGTTCGAAGTCGAACTTGCCGATTGTTCGCGTGATCCTGTGTTTTGCTTTTTCTTTCAGATAAGTGCATTCCCTTGCTCCGGGCGGCGAGAGTTTCTTGCTACGTGAACGCGTCTTGTTAGTCGAACGCGGCTAATTTGCAAGAATCGTCGTGTGGAAGAAATTGACTCGGAAGTTGTTCAGATTTTTTGTCATAAATTTCTGATGAGAGTTGCTCGACTTGTATTTTCTCGGAGGTCTTACTTGCTTTCGTATATTTTTATTCTACGTTCGAATTCTTCGATTTGTATTGAAACTTAAATTGCGACACAAGGATTCTATGTATGTACCAAATATTTTTAGACTTTGTATCTATTTTTGAGATTCTATAGCACAATCGACTAATGTTTACAGTTTTCCTGATTTACAATGTTGGTATCACTGTTACGCATACTAACTACTAATACTAAGTACTAATATTTGTGGAAATTCATATGTATAACACACTAAAGGTAGAAAATAACCACCCTTTTAATATTAATTACAAAAATATATAAATTAACTTCGTTTGATTATTAAAAGTGGCAGTTTAGCCAATAAAGGAAATAACAAACCTGCGAGATGACGTAGAGAACCAGGAAATTGTATCTGTTTTCCAGCATGTCGATGTTTACGATGATGCTGCGTAATTCTAAAGGCGTGAAAACTGGCACAAACGCGGCGCACTAACCTCGCGAGAAGCGTTTGGAATTACGTGTAATTGAACTTGTCGATTGGTGCGAGTAACAGCGTTAACGTTTCGCGTTGTTTGGGGGTAAAGAAGCTCGATAGCTAGTACGATTCGTAGTACGAAATGTCGATGATTGCACGTCGGTTTACCGATTTTCGTGTCACGATACTTGTATTTCGACTCGGCTTTCTTCGCGACAGTTTCGGCTCGGCTTTCTTCGCGGCAATTTCGACACGATCCGCCGCGCCCTCTATACGTTCGGATTAATTCGCGCCCGCGATTAATGGAGCACGCTGGAAATGGAAATTGGGACGAAACGAGGGGCGTGTAATTGCGGTGGAACTCGCGCGAACGTGCACCATGAATACGGATAAAATGTCGTTGCCAAGTACTGCTATACAAATTGACGAGTTATTGTGACACGGTATAACCGGGAAAATTGCTAGGTCGACGTGTAAAAAATGTTATTTTTGTACGTTTGTGGCAGCAACGCGTTTTGTGTGTTTGGTGTTCTGACCGATGCAGAGAAGCTGAATGTACGGTCTTTGTGATGGGACATCGTGATTTGGATGCAGCGAGAGTGTTACAGGTATGAATATTTATTTAATTTGTGACTGTTTAATACGTTCGCTACGTATGATGCAATTAGAGTTATGGATTTGAGTTGACGCGGGTTTTTAGGTTATATGCATGACACATGTCAGACAAATGTAAGACGCACAAGAAATATTTCGTACTAATACGTATTAGACATGTATATAAAGACAATATCGAGATAGCCATTGTATTGTTGATGTCTGCTAACATACATCATTATAAATTATAACTAATATAAAGCGAGCGTGTTAACGTTACGATATTCACGTATATCTTTTCATCTGTTTACTAGTTGAAAGTATTATTTATATTCAGTAAAAGTTACTGTATACCAAATGAGATATTTTACAATGGACAAAGATTTTGTTTTTCTTAAATGCAACAGGATCTACTTTTTGTGATTAGATTAACTTATTCCGAAATATTTACATTCATTCAGATTCTCTCCAAGAATTTATTGTTCTACGACAATGTATCTATATGACTAAAGAATACAAAATATGACCTCATGATACAGTAATTTTTACTTGAATAACAAATATCTCAAGAAATAATCAGATCGACATACTATAACAATTATAATAGTGACAATGATATAAAAATTATATTGTACGATGCGGACGATAGAAATTTGCAGCTAAAATATTATTCCTTAAAGTTGAAAGTTAAACTACGTAGAAAAAATCAGTCTCGTATCAACGTACATAACACTTCTCGAATCCAGTGTATGTTTACGTTTCTACTCTCCGAACGTTCATATTACGCGTTTTCAATTAAGCACGCGGTGTCGTGTTGTTATTGACGATTGTAAAAATCGTTGACGATTATCGATATTATTTATTTACTTATAGCTAATTCTGTTTATATTACGCTGATACGAGGAGGTACGCGACTCAGAAAATTACGTATAAGGAAATTTATTGGGTGGTATCTTGTCGCGTCATCTCGACCGTGCATTATGTTCGACCGACTGCGCAGAAAGATTGTTTATGGGGTAAATTCGAAGCCGCCGATAGACTTGTTTATTATTCGCGGTAACAACTCCCTCGGTTAGTTAGGAATATATGCTGTTGATCGTGCATTGTGCCACGCGTTACGACACGGTGGGCTTATTACATGCAAATTACCAACATATTGCACACTTAAACACTATTACGCAATCGTCGCGTAACGTGTGTTCACTTGCATACGCGTTGGATGATACTTTGTGTTAAGTCGCAGTCATTATGCACGGCTATACAAAGATTACACGAGTCATAATCGTCGAATAATCATTGTTATTAAATACGAGCAAAACTGAGTATGGATAATCGACGAAGCTTGTTAGGAGTTTGATAAAGACCGATTTGTTTTGCTTTATGAAATCAGATATCGATATCATCAAGAGTTTTAAAATCTTTAATTTCTTTTTGGCATATTAAAATCTCCATAAGTACTCCAATTAAATTTGATTCAAGAAATTAAATATTCAGAAACTCTAAAGTTCGCAATTTCTTTTTAACATTCTGCGAGATTTATGTAATAGTATAATGAAGATTTCTTCCTGGTCTAAAATTTTAACACTTTTGATAACAGAAGCTTGTTTCCATATTCTGAAAGTTTGATAAATACTTCATTTATTTTTATTCAACCAATGCTTATAATACCCGACACTTCAATTCTCTTTCCTATCCTGATACTTTAAACAAACGTTCCACTTCATTTTCATTCAAAAAAAAAAAAAAAAAAAAAAAAGCACCAGATAGGAATACCTTCTATGAAAGAAACTTTAACATTCTCAATTCCGTTCCAACGTTCTTATTTGCCGGTAATAGAGCATTCTTCTTCCCCGCTCAATCAACAGCATCGGCAGGGCTACGGTGAACGTGCAGAGATTGGAATAAATCGAGCAACGTTTCCGTTACAGCTAGTTGTTTGTTGCTGGCGCAACAACAGTACGTCCGAAAAGCGTTCAAGAAATCACGGCATCATCAAACATCTCACCGCTAGGCAAAGCGATGATGGATAATCCGTGATGAAATCATTCGTACATCAGCGAAATGCTGGGCGCGTTGGAGTGAGAGAAGCAAGAGAATCCCGTTCCGGGTCCGAGCTAGTGGTCAGCGTAGGCTCATTTGCTCCGTACCGTTAGCCTTTAATTACTCATTGATTTATTATTGACCACGATGCATCGTTGCATCGCCTTTCGCACCTCTATCCTTTCATCGAGCACAGCTGTGGAACGTGGAGATGTTCTCGTTTATCGACGCGGCTCCCTCTGCGAGCTCGATTCGAGATGACGGACGCGTTAATGCATAGAAATGTCATAGGTGTATTACGTATTGCCCCTGACGTTATTAACCGAAGTCACTATACACAGAGAACTCTTCCGCACGAACGATCATATGCACATTTGCACAAAGGGGAAATTCCTTTTACTGGCTTTCAAACGAGAGTCTGTGAGATCGCGGATGCGAAGCCGATAGGCTGCGTAACGTTGCAAGAAATATTAGTAACTTGCTGTGAATTCGTAGAAAATGCAATGCTTTCCGTGTCTTCCGGGACTTCGAGCATTTTGTAATATTTTCTTTATGGTATCAGTAGCGCTTAGAATATTGAAAGTATCGCAGAAGAATGTATTGATCGTAGAAATATAACAGTCCATTCTGAAAGATAGCTAGAATGTTATAATAATTACACGTATTATGCGTTCTACATCTATATATAAGAATGTACAATTATCTTCCGATCGTGACCCTTTAAATTCGAGTTATAAAACCACTCTCGTACTAGTCATTAAAATTAGAATAGAAAGCATTCCCATTGAGTTTAATATTCAGCCTAGAAAATTCATTCTCACGCGATAAATAGCTTCGATCAATAGCCTTTCTTCCAATAAATTACTATTCATTGAAAATCCTCAAGCTAACCAACCACTCGTCAACTATGCTCCGCTAGCCAAACTTGGGCCAACTTATTCGATCAGAAAACTAGATCGCGTCAGCAGATAAGCAACTTCTTGTTAAACCGTATATAATTGATGGATAACCAAACAAGACGCAAGGACATCGATCGGCCGTATTGCGAGTCGATCGACCGGTCAGTTTCCCCATTGTCGGATCTAATGAGCGTATGATGTTTAAGGTGCAAACAGGATAACAACGTTTGCGTGGACGAGGCTTTCACCAACACGGCGGAAGCGCGCGTGAGCCAAATCCGCTTCGCAGTGATCGGCGGTGACGCGGTGTCGCGCGGCGTCTCCGATGTTATTAGGAATCGTTATCGAAGACAAGTTTTCAACGGTGCAGCCAGCCGATATCGACTTTTTGCCGGCGCGAAGGCATGCATACAAATTACACCCATTGCCGCTCATAGGAACGTTCACTTTCGAGCAACACGTAATAAATTGTCGCCTCCGAGAGAAAACATGCGACGGAAACGCCGACTAGTTATCGGGCCAGGCCCCGATTTTATACGTTTCCCCGCGCGTCGCTGCTACGAAATCGCTGCTCGAACTACTTATCGGACCGCTGGAGAATGGAAATTACGAATCCAACCGCTGCCAACTATAAATAACGTGGGTGATTCGTTCTTTTGAATATTTCGACCTTCTTTTTCGTGGAAATAACGGAATAAAGAAGAGAAGGTTGATGGTATTGCTAGTAGTCTGTAGCTCGATGTAGTTTTATGGAAAGAGAAGAACACGATGGTGGAATGTATGTATACTGTATACACATATGTACATATGCGAGTACAAAATATTCGTGTTTGATAAAGCAATGAATACGGCGCCCGTATGAGGCGCTCACTCTTGATAAACGGTGAAGCAGCTTGTAATTTGCATTCACTATTATGGCAGAGTCTCATGGCGTGTTGATTATACTACTTTCGTCGAATGAAAAATGATAGGATGAGAGAACGTGTTTGATACGCGTCGCGCTGTCTGATTATAGTAGAGGAAACTGGCTGCGTAATACACGAATAACTCGTGTCGATCGGTATCACTGACTAGCTGTGAAGAATTTCGTGAAAATAATCGTAACCTTATCTGTTTTCATGCTCATATATTAAAAATCGTATTAATATAATTCTATAGTTACTACCAATACGTACAATGAATATACATATTGCTCGAACTACCACGACATGATTATCATCGACTAAACTCTTACTAACCCAAGGATTACGAAGAATTTCCTAACTGAAATCAAATAACACCCAATGATTTTCACCCACTTAGGAGATAATAGGCAAACACATGTCCTCTCGGCGGCCATTCATGGAATGCCGTGCAAAGACGCAAGAAGAGGCCTTGAAGACCATAGAGGGGCAACGTGGAACTGGTATCGCGTTAAGTGCTCATCCGGGACGTGTCACACATCCATTCGATCTCATCGAGGGAAATAAATCAGGGACCATCGGTGCGCATCCCGTCATGGGCTCGGGGTACACTCGAAATATCGGGCTGACATTTAAACGGGTGGTGGGCTCGCATTAGCGCCGCCCAGCTAGAATGACACTCTCAATAATAGATTAGATGCCGGCTAAGTGCACCAACGACCGGCCACGCCACGCCTCGTGATTTATCGATCCTGGCACGTGCGTGTATCGAGATTTCCACTTCTCGTCGGTTCACTTAATATCCCGCCCGAGACGAAAACAGACGGAACCTCCCCCTATAACGAACAGGAGACGACGAATTAGCGTCGAACATGGCGAATCGTTTACTCGAAGTTTCCACGTCGCGCGAACCCATTAGAGACTTACCGATCGTTATTAGGTATAGTAATAATCGACAGATGAACCGGTTCGGGGTAACTTAGAAAAATGGCTGAACGAGGTTCTAAGGGTAGATTCTCAGGAACTTTGTTATGGTTAAATTTGCTTTTTATGTTTGAGCTACTTAGAAGATAAACAGATCTCTTCTCTAAATACTTTTTAATTTTATTACTTATCCATCGAGGACCCTCGAGAATTGAGTTTTGAATTGGAAAGATAAAAGTTGCGGCGAATAACTAGAATCGGGAAAGAGATAAACGTACAAACTTTATTTTGTCGTGTCTGTAAGAATCACATTTGAAACAAACTGGCTAGTTATATGTAGTTTCTACCTCTATGGATTAGTAGTCGCACGGAATAATAAAATTTCTAACAGATTGTTCCATGTTGCTCGCTTTTAAAGCGTCGAAAACGCCAGCACTTGAGTTCCCTGCGAACGCTCCACGTTCCGCTAAAAATAAGTGAAAAAGCGTCGCGGAAGAGGAAACGTCGTCCAAAAAAGGGGTCAATGCCGAAGGCGTAAGTGAAAAATTACAGGGAGGGCGGCTTTCACCGGCACCAAGGAAAAAACTAAGTGGTTTCTATGTTATTACAAACTGGCGGTCTAGCCACGGCGCGTCTCGTACATTATCTCGATCTTTACCGCGCGTCGTTAATTACGAGTCAGCCAGCGACAGGGACAAAGTCACGTTTTCCGTCGATCGAGGGACCTGTTCCCATCCGGTGGCAGCCGGTTTTTTTATCCGCACGGTTAATTCCGTGCCTGCGATAAATAATAATTCTTAATGGAACGATAACACGGCTGGCAACGAACAAATCAACCTTAACCGTAACCTTTCATCTGCCTAAATGCGACGATCGTGTCTCGAGGAGATCCAAAGAGATCTAAGCGGAACCCTTTCGAGATGTGTTTCCTGACCAACATTTCGGGGTAACACTCGCGATCCTAAGTACCCTCAATTTAGGAAAAAGAAAAAAAGGAAGAAGCTGGGTTTCTTAACCCCTCGAAGCTGATGGACGTGCACAAACCACGCCTTCAACGAGTCTGACGGGATTCATGCGTGTGCGTGTGCTCGATGAAGCCTCCCGTCGAACTTAGTCGACCAGTTTCTCGCGACAAATACGGCACAGAATGGTTTTCAGAGCACGTGCTTGGAGAGACTCGAGAAAACGTGAATCCAGCTACTACACATATGGTCCATGTCGACGCTCGAACTTAGAAAGAGGGTCGATACGTAGTCTCGCGAATCCGTTTTCGGCTGTTCGAAAAAGAGCAAAACTAACCCTGTTGACTGCACGAACGTCGTCAAAGCGAAAGAAGCTGTTTAGTCGAGGGCGTGCGCTTCGAAAGGACACTTAACCTAAAAAACTCGTCTCGTCCTTGTCAAAGCAGATCATACGGAGGCGGTCTCGTGAGATCGATTAACTGGTTCGTTTACAGGATAACTTTTTTAGAAGGGAAAAAAAGATACAACATCGTAGTTGGTACATGGTAGTTTGCGACGGAATATAGGTCGTTCGTTTGCTACGAACACACGAGGCGTTTTACGAAGTTTTCGACTCGCGTCGAGGCTTTCCCTCGGGTGAACACACATAGGCGTGTGTTTGAGGTCTTTTATGAAGGGGCCGTGGCGCGAGCGGCTCTTTCATTTTTCGAGTGATTCACTTTTGTAAACCCGACGCTACATTTTTTCGCATTTACTTAGAACGATAACAAAGCGCCGTGCACGCGCACCTATCGCGCTCTTTGTGTGCTTGAACGACATAAGTATACCGAAGAACCAGCCGTGTTTTCTAGATTCCCAGAACGGCCGGAGTACCCGACCATTCGTTATGATGTTCTAAACTCGATACAGTCGTCTATGTTCGAGTGGGAACGACGATGTTATCGAGTTGTCACTCCTTAAACGAATTGCTAGAACTGGAGCAATAAACTCGTGTGTCAGGTTTAACGTTGAATAGAGATATTCAAACAATAGCCTTTCGGTATGATATGAGATGCAATAAAGTTCGAAACGTAAAGCCTATGAACTTGTATGAGACTCGACATATCGTAAATTTCTCAATTTCGATTATTGCACGCACGTACATACATACATACGTTCAAGAAGCAATTAACTTGCTTGTGTACATTTATTTGTTGCAACGCGACAATAATAAATAATAATAAATAAAGTGATAAATTTCAAAGTAAATTTCAATTAGTAATGTCCGTTAATATTATTCTAATTTTTTGCTTCTTCATTTATGGGATTGATAACACGCGAAACTATCTGTCAAAATTAATTTTAAAATTAAATCAGCTAACGAACAACACATGCGATCATCGAGCTAAAAAGAACTTATCGATGCAATATAACAGAAGCGAGAGGCAACAAAAGACCGGAATCGGTTCATAGAACCAGTCCACGCGGTTTCCCTCTTCTTCTCCGCGTGCATTCTCTCGACGGATGGCGATCGTCGAAGTTTCACTTCGCCTTCGCGCGGCATTAATAAATTCCAGATTCCGAGAATCGAAAGGGAGAATTTATAGCGGCGCGAAGGAGGATGGAATCCTCCGACGACGTTCATCCTCGTGCTTTTCCCCTTAGTCAAAACTGTATGTGTATAGTGTGTACGCTTCTTCTTCCCCTTCTTCTTGTTCTTTGTCGTCGTCGTAGTCGTAGTCGTCGTCGTCTTCGAGAATGCAGCGAATTAACACGTGAGCGCAGCGAGCGCGAAGTGGAGGCAATAAATCTCCGGCACGTTTCAGAATTCCGAGCGTGAAACCAGTCTGTCCTTCATCGAGGTTTCGTGTCATTATCATTAATGCGTGAAAGGCACCGGTACGTAGACCGTGTACACGCAGGTGTGTCCGCGTTAGATGCGATTCACATGTAGTCATGGTGTGAACCGCTGCCAGGCGATTTCCACTGTGCTAAACTATTATCCGTGCGTCCGTTTCACAACTATCATCGCGCGTAATATCCAGGGGACGCAGTCCGATCAGTGACGCCATGGGAATCTCATTGTTCCAAGGAGAACATTGATCGTGCGAGATCGCTGAACGACGAATGATGCTTTCGCAACGACCGAACTACTCGATATCTAACGACGGTTTTATGTTCTTATCGTAATTTTAGTCTTTTCATGAATTTTTAATATCCAGCAGCCAGCTCTTACAATTTGCTAGTTCGTTGGATATTTTGAAAGTTTTTAACGAGTAAAATGTCTAATATTTCTGGTTAATAGAGAACAATCCGATAAATCTCTATTTCTGAATCTGATTTTAACGGGACTCGGGTATCGTACGTTGGAAAAATAACTTGGTGTACCTCGATTCATTTCTAGGAGCTAAAGATGGAGTGAGTTTCGATATGCATGATTAACTATCAGTTTCTTTCCGAAGCTGGTGTACCTCTGTTTCAGAGTACTCGCGAAATTTCACGGCGAAACCGTTGGCGAATAGTGGACAAAGAAATCGATGCATTTCCTTCGAATCATCGAACGAGCAAAGACACGATGAATTAGCAAGAATCGCTTACAACTTCGATATCTCCGTCGAAGATTACTCTGTTGTTTCGCGAATAGCCAATTTGATCCACCTTTCTTGCGGGTTTCTCGCGCGCGGGAAAAGACTCTGCGAGTGCAGTCCTTGAAGAACGACCTTCAACGATGGATCGTCGTCGCATCGCGATCGGGAGCCGGTGCCCTCTTCCTCTTTTTTTCATTCTGTCCCTTCGCGTTCCTCGTGTCCAGCACCGCTGTTACTTCGGTCGAAACGTCGACACTTAAGGGCCGCTATGGTGGACAGATGCGGAGAGATAAAGGGAAAGGGAGAGTAGAGGATCAGGACGAATCTGTCGGCGATCGAGGAAGGATCGTGCGAATCCTAGAACGACACGGAGATGAACGACGTGAAGACACGTCGTTGGGTTGTCGTGGTACTTCGCGGCCGAACAGAGGAAGAGAGAAAGAGGCAGAAGAGGAAACGAGCGGACTGGCCGTCGAGCGCCGTGAGATCTCCTCTCGATCTCGTTTTCTCGGAACTCGGGGACCGCGCGCACGGCTTCTACAAAGCGTTTTCGCTCGTTCGATATTCCGAATCCGCCTTGGCTCGTGCTCGTTTTGTTCGGCCGGCCAAGGATCGCTTTCGTGGCCGCGTTAAAAAGACGTGTTTTTGCTCTTTCCAGATCGGATGTAGCAAACTAGCCTCCCTCCGGGCCACCTCGAGCCACCGGCGACGACGTGTCGGTGCCTATTGACGGCTTAAGAAGGAAATGTTTCCCCTGCGGTAGTACAAGTCACGAGATCTAGCAGAAAAATCCCTCCTCCGGTTTACCGGCGAGAAAAACCGATGTGATCGTGTCTTTAACGACGCTTTAAGAGCCGCGCGACGAAGCGTACGCGCGCGTTCTACTACTTGATGGAGTGGCATTATTCGTTCGTGGCTGATATATTCCGATGGCGCGGCGTGATACGCGCGGGCGGCAAACGCGGTGAGGGAATTTCTGATTCCGAGGATAAACCTCTGAAACGCGGATCTTAGTAGGTTCCCTTTGAATCTCCTCCAAATTTTCTGCTCCCTTTTCTTTTATTTTCCCTTTGCTCCGATATCGTGCGTTATACAACAATTTATTTGCACAAATGGATATTTGTTCTTATTTTAGCTAGAAGCAATAGTTACAATTTTTTGGGGGAGAGAGAGGTAGGAATCAACATCGGAGCTACTATGTTCGTTATTTTCGTAACGTGGTGTGATATAACTCTTGCAGCTCGATACAAACTATTTACAATCAAATTTAACGATGTATTTTCAGTTTCTTTTAATCTTTCGAGTAAATCATTTCCCTCTCCCGCTCGCTTAATTAACTCTTACGTCTGTAACGCAATTTTTAATTAAAATACCAATCCCGCGACAATCTATTTCCCGGTAACCACGAAACTTTCGAACATTTTATCGACTTTCACCGGCATCGACAACCAATCAAATAACCCAGGAAATACTATCTCATATTTCGATTACCCCGATTTATTCGTCTTTGTCAACAAATTACCTTGCCTCCGCTGGATCGTCCCCCTATTGTGCACGCACAAACCAATGAAATATTCGATCAAGGAACGCGTTGCTTTGCCGCGTTGTCCCAGATAGTTTTCCGTATTATGGTACGCCGAAAGCAGATGTCGAAGGTTCTGCCCTTTTGTATAGTGGCCACCGAGGATTCCCCTCTGACAAACAGCTAATTGTGTATCGCGATCGAACGTGGATTTTCTTCTTCCGGTGACTTTCTCGAGGCGAGCTCCCACGAGGAAAGCGAATGAAGAGGGGAGATTGAAAGTACGAAAAAGATCAATTGCATCCGGTCGGACATTATCCGCGTTCTTATCGAGTCTCGACGCTCGTTCGACTTAATTAGACCGATTTATGGAATTAACTAAAGATAAAATCTTAATTCCTTTACCAACGTCGATATCTGTGTTCCTGTCGTTAACAATTTAGGCAGATTTGCTCGTTTGCCTGGCGCTATCTCTACGATGCTCGCGACCATGCTAACGAATGCTTGCGTGACTGTGCTTGTTCCGAGGAATCGCATAAATTTTCATTCGCTTTTTTATGCACAGTCTTGGTCGTGTAATTTCTCGCTTCCATTGTGTCACGCTTTTGTATTTTAACTCCGTGAAATCTTATGCTATTTAGATTTCTGATATGAACTCTTCGGAATTCTAATACGGGACGTGGATATTTGCCCTCAGAGGTCTTCCCATATCTAAAATTTATTACTATATATCAAAATATAATTCCATTTAATTAAAAAAAAGAGAAATAAATTAATATTTTCAACAGTTGCGACGACAGTCCACATGATTACGAATAAATAGGCTATTACAGAAGAGCTCTACATAATTTCCAGCAAACTTGGCAATTTAAAACACGGTGTTTCGCAATCAGCTTATCGCGTCATCATCCGCAATTTCCAATCTCTCAAATCTGTACCGATCACGATGGCCTTTTTTTCAACGTCGTAAAGTTCAACCATGTACTTGGAATACGATATTTTCTTGTTTGATCGTTATTATCCCTTAATTACAGAAGATCTGTTGTGGTCGACGATCACGACACTTTGTCAGCGAGATATTATCTGCGTGCGAGAACGACTCGTCTGTGGCCGCCAACGCTCGTTTCCGGCCAGAAAAGTCTGACCTCGCAGTTCGTGTCACTGATCCTACGATTATTTCGACAGGATATCCGGAACGGATTGCACGTTGCCAGATAACGTTCACCCCCGCGAGCTCGGGGGCGGGACCCAGCGATTCGAGACGTTTGCACGGCGACGAGTACGCTCGTTAAACGGCACGCCAATTGATCAGAATTGCAGTCGATCGATAACGATCTTTGGACAAGCTTTGTTAAACCTGTTTGACTTCGTACAATTAGTTCCCTCGATGGGATAGCTCAATTAAGATACGCGGTCGAGCTTGTTATAGGAAAGCGAGGAGAAAGAAAACAAAACGAATTATGTTTCATGATTGATCTCTTGAGATGTCGCAAAGTGTTGGCAATGTCAGTTCATTTGTCTTCGTAGAGTTACCTCATAATTTTCTCCTCTCGAGATTCCTTAAGATTTCGCTGTTAGGTATTTGGAAAATATGCTAATACTATTTTATATTGAAATAATTCCGCGTTATAATATTTTTATAGAAGATACATTAATATTTTTATATTAATATATTAATATACTAGAAAGCAAGCGTAGCTATTCTCCATTCCCAGCTAAGTAGAAAATATCGTCAAGTTGATAAAAATGTCTAATAATAATCGAAGCAGAACAAATAGCCTTCAAGTTAGAGGAAAATGTACGAATTATAGTCTGAATCGAACGAAGAACAAACAGAACGAGCGAAATCATAATTGGAGAATTTACGTACAGGCCGTACCAGTCGGTGATCGCATTGAATAAAAATGCAAAGTCAGAAACTCGTCGGCGTGGGGATTATCAGGCAGAACGAGGCCCAGGTGTGACAAGCCAAAAAATATGTCGTAAATTGTACATCGTGGAACGAGCGAACTTAGATGGGGGAGAAGAAGGATAAAAGGAACGGCATAGAAGAAAACAGAGTCGGAGGCTTTATCAGCTGGTGTAAAGTCTCTAGTTTGACGCTAATCCTGGTTGTTGTATCTCAGGTTGGGACATGCGCGAAAAAGGGAGCGGCACAACGATTCTGCGACTTGTTCGCACGTTATACGAATCACGTCCACGCCGAAGCAGTCCGATTTGCTCTGTCCGACAGTAATCCCTGGCGTGATCAGCGGTCACGGATTCGTCCGGTTACTCGAAAGAGATATTTCGATGGGGTTAATACGTCGATTACATTCCCGCGAACCAGATCGCCGACATTTTCGAGTTGTAATACGACGTTTGATTTGCAATTTTCTTTCGGTTCGACTAAAAGAAGCAACAGTCGGTAGATCGTTCCTGGAATCTTTCTTCGACTGTTGATCGATTTCCGAATAAGGATCGAGAGGTAGAACGCAGAACGATGGTATTAACAGGTACATTACGGCGGACTTCATTTAGTATCTTCGTATATCTCGATGACCTTCGCGAATCTATGCCAGACTTTCTAATCATCGATGCGTCGATTTTTATCGCAGAATTTCTCTCAACTACAGCATCGGAAATTTAACTCAAGCTTCATGACTGTTTCTTATACCTCATCTCCAAGCAAGAAAAGAGATTTCACTCGCTCACGCGAACTCTTCAAACCACAATGTAAGAACATTTTAACGGATCCCTAGTGTTGCACTAACGAAGAGTCTGTCACGATCCGGACACTTCGTGTACATCGTATCAAACGTAGGAAAGAAGTTTGGCTTCACGACGTTCGTTTCCTAAGAAATCACCGCTCAAGGATCCGAACGAGGAAGTCCCCGGCGAACAGGTTTTTCGGCCGTGAGGTTAGCCGCAGGCACGCGCGTACCAGAGAAAGCATTCACGCCTCTCCACGAAATACCGATCGAACCAGACGCAGGAAGAGAGAGAGAAGCGTGAACAGCATTCGTAATATTCCTTTTTAATAAAGGATTCGCGCGTGTGCTGAGAGCCACGCGTGACTGCATATCGATGCCAATGATTCAGAAAGCTGTGACGCCTGTGTGTGTGTTTTTTTTTCACCACGGCTACGTGATTATTCGTAAAACACTGTGGCTAGTCATCGTCGGAGACCACCCACGCGAATGGGAAAGCAATCTGAACAGCGACCTTGTCAAATGTTCTCGATTCTTGCTCCGAATAAAACGAACATAACGAGTAAAACGAATTCTTTCAACCACACAATCGAAAGTAAGTGGTACATAAGAGGTACGATAAGAACCGAACCTCTTCTTACAGTCGGTGGTAGAAGGTCGGTTACTACTTGTTCTCGATACTCAGAATCAAACGTTTCGCGTGGAAGTAACGCAGGTGAAAGTTCAAACGGTGTACGATATTTCCCGGCTAATATAACCGAAGCGCATTTATCTACACGGAAAAGTACAAACGATCCAGAGACGAGCTGCAGGAACAAGAAATCGAGGATTCTAGACATCAACGAGGTTCCCGTATCTTGCCACGGAGAAAATAGGGTGTAGAATCAGGGAGGAAAGAAATGGTACGACCACCTTTGCTCCTTTCGATATCCTTCTGCTCGCGTCGTCCCTTTACCTTTTCGCTCTCTACGCTGCCCTTTTCTCGAAGAACGGAGGCCGTCGTTCCATTCCCAAGGGTGAACGTGGGCGAATAGGGTTCCTCGTCGGCAGGGAACAAAGCTGAGATAAGGGGTACCTCGGATGAAAGAGGAAAGCGGATGAAAGCCGAGAGTCGTGGCTATACGAAGATCGTAGCAAAGTGAAACAGAGAGGAGATGAGAGGCTGTGTCTTTTATCGCGGGCTGAACCAAGCAGAGACGGGGAACACTTGGAAGTATTTTTCACGGCAATAAATAATCCGGAACGAACGTCATTGCTCGAGCTGTGACACGGGGCTCTGCGAGCTGCAGGAATAGAGGCGTGCGTTCGATAGCAGACTCTTTCGTTTCTCCTCGTCCTCGGTAGGTACTATCTCTTTGTTTCTTCTCGAATCTCTCTTTACTTTCCGTCTTTATCTTCGTCGTTCATCCCTCTTCAATGCTTCGAAGTTCCACCATCCTCCTCTCCTTTGTACCCCTTCGTTCGTTTCTTTTCTTCTCCGTCCCATGATGTATCGATCCTTTTTCGTCTCGAAGCGATATCTACCTGGAAGTGTCCGCCATGGGGCCACGTGGGCCACGAAGGCACTTACACGACCTATTTCGAGGGGCCGGAGAAATAATGTCTCTCCATTGGTGGGCCCCGGTGATCGGTCGATTACGGGAGCGCGCCGCGAGTTCTCTGTACGCCGGGCCCGACTTCCGGTACCGACCTATCCCCGCCGAAAGGCGAAAGTCGCTGAATCCGTGATATATCCGAAGTGGAGCACGGTATTACCGGTTAAGAGCACCGGATAAGCGGAATGAAATATATTTTAGGCGACAATACGTTCCGTCCACCTTCTCTTGTCCTCCTCGCGTTTTACCACGTCGCTCGTCGAATCGCGATATCGGATATCTGTGTTTTAGGAAAATCGAAGCATAGGAACGGGAAGTGACAGATTTATGGGGATTATGGTTGAACGAAAGAGCGCGTCCGCCGATTCGACTATCGGAAATCATATAATGGGCGATTCCAAGTGTGAATGGTGTGAATTAATGTGAACGGAAGTTTGAACGTTAGAATTCTCATCTGACTGCGGTTGGAATCGAGAAAAGAACGATTTAATTCTAGTTTTATACGAAATACCTTGATATAGGTATCTCGGTATCTCTGATATTGGTATATCGGTTGGAATCTTACTGCGGTGACGTCAATGGTTACGAAACGGCATTTCACATTCGAAACCACTAATTTTATCGAGCAAAATGGGATAAACGGTAAGAAATGCCACGTATCATCGATCGTATCTGTTCTCGAAGCAGCATTCAAACTAACACCGACGTTGGGGGATAGGTTTCGTGGCATTAGGCGAGCTCGTGGTTCAAAAGTTACGCTCGTGCAGACTGGTCTAACCGAAGAAGTCAATCATAACGGCACACCAGGGCCTCGAACGAGCGACAATTTTGCATTCAAAGTATCGCAATTGCGATTGATTGCGGCCGCCCCGTCCGACGCTGAAACATCGTCGAATCACCGGAAGCAAGCCTGTTATTTCAGGGATATCGACTGACATGTACACCGCAAAAGCTAACGGGTTTTTCGAGGCGACGTTTGGTTATATCGCAACGATCGGTGCGGCCAACGACGTTCAACAACGTGAGAAATCACACGGGAATAAGCGGTTACTATATTCTTCCCTTTGTAATTCCACCACAGCTATTTCGATTCTCGAAGAACCAGACTAGACGATGATATGTCACTATTTGTAATAACATCGACGCTTACATCGATCTCCTGAAAAATTAGGCATCGAGCAATCAAAATATAAGCCGACTAACGGGATGCTCTGCTGTTATCTTTTTCATTACAGATTTTGTCTTTGATCGCTTTTGTTCTTAATCGTATTTAATCGTACTACGCCCACAACTGCAATTAGGCCGTTACAGGTTACAACGAATTTATTGCTGTTTTATCAATGTGGGTTACATTTATTTTTTCGTTGTTCTTCCAAAGCATAAGGATTCTGCGAGAAAAAATTCAATCAAAATGGAAAATACGATTTGTTTAAATAAGACTTTTTTTTTAGAGAAGCGATCGTAAAAGCGTACAAAATACGAATGCATTTATCTCGTCGTTAATGATCTCCTTTCTAAATCCTCGTAAAACTAAATACATAATATTAATGATAGAACCCAGTTGTTGACCATAATAATTATCCAGTGAACTATGCGGTCTCGTAGCAAAAGAATTAACGAAACGCAACACAAACGTACACGCCGAAGAATTCGTAGCTTCCCGAGGCTTTGGCATCGCATCCAGTTGCGGGGCGCAACATTTTTCACTAACGCCTCGTTTTTTCTTGGTGGTCCGTTTGGTCGCCGCCCCTCGCGTATGCACGAGCACGAAACACCAAGCGTCCCGTGGCGAGTCTCGACCGAATTCCGTGTAAAAAGCAACGAGTAATGACTGTTCGTCTCTTTTCCTCTCCCTTACGCATCTTTTCTTTTCCTTTCTGCCCTCTTTCCATCTTGTTCCCTCAATCCTCTTCTATATTCCGATCATCTTGCTCGCGCCAGTTGCTTGCGTGGGGCGGCCTGAATTCCGAACGAGGCGGCAAAAACCGCTTTAGGCGACCGGAGAAGCACGAGGGACCATAAAAAGGGCCGAGCGAGGCCCGGCCGAGTTGTTCCCGTGTTCTAACAGTTGTAACTCGCCGCTTAATGCGGCCGACTCGCCGCGGCCAGCGTGTCGGTCGCTTGTCTAGCCGAAAACCGGTGAAATCGATGCCGAAGATTTACGATCCATCGCCTCGTGGACCCGTGAATTACCAACCTGGATCCTGGTCGATCTTTGCGGGCAACTGTGCCACGCTGGTTTATGCCTGTCTCGCATTTCGTCTGTATACCAGGTATATGTATGTATTTCAAGAGAGCAATTGGGAGGCGCGATATCGTCGAGACCAGTTTGAAACACGGGCCACGTACTTATTGTAATGCTCGGTTCCAGGTGTGTAAGTGGTGGATATCGGTAGTGAGTCCTATAATCACCGGACACGCGATTACGTGTACGGACAGCGTGACGGACAGATAGATAGACGCGAGCACGGACGGTGCAATTTAACATTCGGCCGAATTAGTTGATTAACGACGGAGCCAGACGCGCGTTCGCCCGAAACCCATCGCAATGACCGCCTTTCCTCCTCGGCTCCGCCCCCGATTCCACCCTCGCGCGAACTTCTCCGTTGTGGAACAGCTTGTCGAGACCATCCCTCGGGGAATTTCTTTGAATAAAGCAGAAGAATGGACAGTAGTTGATATGGCCAAAAACTTATTCGCGAAAGAATTCGGACATAGGCATCTCGGTTCAAAAAAATATTTATTCGCTGAATGTAACTCCGGTAGTCGTCTGGAAGTCACGATTAATTTCTCCACGAGTATAGTTCCGCAAGTCGTATCGTAGTCACGATCGCGAGAAGAAACACGAATTGATTGACATTGATTGCCGAGAGATGTCTCGGCTTATTCACGTGCTCGTCATTCATTAACGAGACCGATTACTAGTGACATTACCAAAAGCGACGAGCTCACGCAGTTACGACACTGCGTCTCTTAGTCGAAGGTATCTTAAACACGGATCCACAAAGCGTTCCACGAGCTGCTGGTAAAACGTTGATCAAAGTCTGCAACGTCTTAATGGTTCGTAAACTTGTTCTTCTAGCGGTGAGCGCATGAAGGATCGAAAGGTTAAGCAACAGCGTCGATGCGAAAGCGCAAACGAGAGTGACGTGACGCAGTTCGCGGCTCTCCGTAGTCATCGGGAAATGTTAATTAAACGCCGTTCCCTATATAAGGTATCCGTAACCGTGCATTAGGCGGCTTTATCATCGCATTAGCCACGAATGCCTTTTCGAACGTGAACCTGCTGCACGATGCCACGTCCCTGTAGCTTCTCTCGTTAAGTCGTTGAGCGCTTTGGTGATGGCTGGAATCAAAGTTTCGGTTCTTTTATGGAGGAATTAAAATCGGGAGGTTTATCGGAAGGTCTGGATATTATTGAACTCGAAACTTGGATGTGTGTCTATTGAGTTATATTATGTGAGGACGTTAGGTTAATTAAAAGGAGGTAGGAATAATCAAGGGGACGGTATTAGAGGAATTTATGTTTCTTTTATAAATTAATATTTATCCATTCATTTATGATTGTGTGCGTTAAAACCTGTCGCTATATAGTATTCAGAACGATTAAAAACATTCCTGCCCGAACTGCGCTACCCTCAACACCAACTATCGACTTAAAAAAGCACTTCTTACAAGGAAGCAGGTAGGTCGTTTACAGATTCAAACCAGCCGAAGAAGCCTTAAAAGAACACTCCTGTAATCTGCGGTTAGTTGCTAAACAGCGATTTCACTCGTGACGGAAGGATTTAAAGCAACGATGGCGGCGGTGGTGGTGGTAGTAACCGCACATACGGTCGCGCGTTCCAGCAAAAAGGGGACCCCGAAAAATAAACTAATAAAGCGTCGTTTCACACGCGTTTACATCGAACGACGGTTCCAGCAGCGGTAATAAAAGTAAAACCCGCGGTCGAAGAAGGCGCGTCAACGTTGCCGGGTTCGAGGGGATCGAATCAGTCACCCTTTGTGGACAGAACGATGCTGTTTCCCTTTATTGCTCTTCATCTCTCGCCGCGTCTTTCTGTATGTGGAAAGCGTGCCGTTATAGGCGTTGCCTGAGCTCTTAAAGTCCGTATAAATCCGCGTGCCTTTAAAAGGAGGCTTTGTGCACGCGTACACACGCACGGTTTAGTCGCACGAGCAAATGGATAGTAATAGCGACGAAAGCTGCGATCACGCGGCGGACCGAGCACCGCCTCGTGATCGTAATCCTTGCGATCGTCGCTGAAATTCTACGGAAGAATATTTCGCGACAAACGCAAAGTCTATTTGTTTTACGACGACGATAATAACTCTGACACGAATCAGCTGGTAATTCTCTTATTAAGACGTTCTTGGGTTTTTTTTTTTTTTTTTAGAGAACTTGTTGCGATAACAAAGTTTGTTCTTTATCGAAGCAGTTTTCAACTCTCTAGATACCAAAAGTAAATACGATTTTAAGACGTGCCGTGGTCGTCTTTTAATTTATGGAATGATTACTCGGCAAACATCAAAGTCAAACTTCTCTGTGAAATTCTGTACGTTCTTTGACGATACAATATCGAAAAATGGTTAAACGATCCATTATTGACCACCGATCGGATGTGGCAACCGCGATCTGTAAACAAATCCCGTGACGAGCAAACAGCCTATGGGAGATGGCTTATTGGCGCGGCAGTTAATCAAGAAGACACCGCACGGCCACGATTCACGAGACGTTCCAGTGAAGCTGCAACGCCGAAGCAGCATGTGCCGACCGAATGTATATATACAAACGGGTTCGTAAAAGTACGACATATTCCAAGAAAGAGAGCGGAATATGAAAGAGGCGTGCGTTGCCGCGGGGATGTCGAAAGGTAAGCAAACCATTTCGTTTCCCCGATGATCCGAACCAAAAATCCACACTGAAATTCGTGGATCCCGCCGTGAAAGAAGGATACTGAGAAGCGTGGGAGACGTTATTTCTGGCGCGGATGTCGCCTCCGGATAAAGAATCGTTGGCCGTTCTTCGCGTTGGCCTCGAACAAGTCATCAAAGCGACGTTACGCGACCAGCTACTCGAACACGCTGTAAATTCGTTATTGATTATTCTGAATTATTATGAATTATTACGAGTTGGCTACCGTGTTCTTGACGTGTCGCGAGCAAGCGCTATAATGGGATATACGGTCATCCTTGATGTTTGCTTTGCTAATAGTAATTACGTATTCAAGTGATATACCGAAGGTAGATGATTGAACATAAAGAAAAGAAAATAGAAGCTGAAGCGAGATGACTGGACATTACTACTGAACGACATTAAACATACTCTAACTGCTATGGTCCACGGAGATGCCTTGCTATATTGGCTTCCCGTTCAATAGCAGTTACATGGAAACAAATTATCAACGGCGAAGAATAATTTTTAATTACGCGAATATGTGGAAGCCCGGTCGTTATCGAGCGCACGAGTCGAGGCCTTAATGAGCCCAAGTTATATCGGTCCATGAATCAATGCGGAAGAAGGAGATCCTCGAGGAATTTCCGTCGGTGATATTGACTCCTTTTGAGTGCCAGGGAAATTCGACGATCGCGAGTCCTTGTCTCGAGTCAGGCTGATTATCTTTTTAATATACCGCCGCGATCGCCGCCGATTCGGCGTATATAATACCTACAGGTGTGTATGAGGTATACACGCGGAAAGGCGCGAGGATTCGCGTGAACACGCGCGGCTGGAGGCTCGCTCGCCCGCTCGGTGTAGCTTCTCTCGAATCGTATAGGTGAGTGCGGCATGCAAAGGGACGCACAAAACCGTGGAACGACGATGGTGCGAGCGAGAGTCATCGAGACGTTCTAGAGAAGAGTCGGGAGCGATAGAGAGGAGGATTCGAGCGATCGTGGAGGACAGATAAAGGGGGAAGATGTGAAAACAGGTAGGTGGAGAGCAAGCAAGAAGCCAACGGAGATCGAGGGAGACATCCAACAGTCATTCTACGTATCAATTAGAGAAGCCGCTATTAATTTCTGAGCGGTAACAGGCATGTTAACAGAGAATACCATTTTTCTCGTGCAATCTCTTCATCTCTCTCACACGGACAGGAAGAAACGCCACGTAGACAGAACGTAACTATCCTCGTTCTGTTTCGTCGCCTGCTTCGTCCTGAGCACCGAGTATCAAGCACCGTGTCACGCGTACGCTTTTACTCTCTCTTTCTACGTCCCTTCGGGTCTTCCCTCCTCGCTTTGCCTAATCTTGAGAATCGGCTATGTGGAACTGGTCGCCTAGACGCTGCTCGCCATTAATAGATACGTCACACGGTGCCAATTAAGAAAGGTTATATCAGTACCCGTGATTAATCTCGCTTGTCTCTCGAGATCTCGCGTGATCGTCGCTGTGAATAGAGTCTCTGGTCGTGTGCACGCACGCCTATACGAGAAGACGCGCAGTGCGCCTTGAGGAACGTTCGCTAACTATGTAAATACGTGTGGCGGCGTGTGTACAAGCGGTCCCTGTCGATCGTGACTGTCGCACGTTTCGTGGTTGACTGTGATTACACGCCTGTTACAGTGGAACCGGAAGTGTGAAATTTTTGGTACATCGGGAGTCCCTCGACGGGACTGACGAATTTCTATTTTCTTAACACGGCATGGAACGTTATATAGAGAACAGATATTTCCGACTGAAACATTCTTATTCGATATTCAATATGCAATATTCGTTGCCCGTAGACAATTACACGGGGATCGTATTGTATAAGCATAACGGCGAAACTTTACAACTTTCAATCACGAGACTTCCATCAGGAGATGGTAACAGAGCTGATAGACAAAATCAAAAACGAATCGTTCGTTTTCTTCGTCTGTCAATGTACTCGTGTATGAAACATAACACTGGCATCGATTGCTCAGGAGGATCAATTTTCCCATAGCAGTAACCGCACCTCTCGTCGTTACGTTTGACGCCTTCGCCAACCACCTGCGCGAATACTGCTAATACGTAGTCTAATAACGAACGTTTCGTAACCCTCGTAGAAGACGTCATACGTATAAAACAGCACAAATCTTGAAATCCCATCCTGTTCTTATATTGTATTGTATCGCGGAAGTAATTAACTCGTACTTATTTCTTCTTGCGTACATACATTCGTATTCTTATCTTGCGTTTCTTGAGGCCAGAGACGAGCGTTATCGAGTTACCAAGCATGGCGTACGACGCACGAAAGAGAACTGGCGTTAGGCTGCTTGGTCTCGCCCAAAAGATTTACTCCTGTTTCGTTCTCAGCCGGCGCTGAGTAATATATTACGCCAATAATTTACCACACTGGCTTCAGGATTCAACGAACCGATGATCCATCGCCGTTAATATCCTTCCTCACGATTAATTTGCAGAGATACCGGGTATAGTCTGGCACGGTGAATCTAAATCTTCCTTTTATCGAGGCAACGCGCCGACCGGAACACCGGTGCATCGGATTTTACGGCCGCCACCCCGTCAATTTCCGCGTACCACAAATTTTATGCACCTGTTGACCCACGTGAAGGGCTCCTACTCTCGTGTACGAGTCGAGTCTACGCGCCGATGTCTCTATAGGAGAACGCGGGCTGCCGTTTGCCGAGTCACGCGTTCGAAACAACCAACAGAGAAGGAAAAAGCGACGAAACGAAACGAAACGAAACGAAACGGGCAACCAGAAGTTTCTCCGGCTGCGTTACGGCCGTTTGACCTCTCTTACGGATGGGTCACGGTTGGACCGAACCAAAGTGCCGAGGCTTTACTGCCGGCTGTCCCTCGGACTGATAGTAACGTCATTCGCGTGATTTGTGGTCCGACTTCGGGGAGGAGTCAAAGCGAAACGAAGGATCCGTCCAGTCAGCGTGCAGCTGCATATAATGATCGAGGAATGCGTTTTTCACGCTTCTCAATTCGAATTTGCAGTCGGTGGATCTGGCGTGGCAGCGCCGCGAAGACCCGACTATAGAAGGTCGCGGTAGGCCGTCGAACGTCTTCTGTCTTCTCGATATGCCTTCGAGCGATGTGACTCGTAATTAAGTTTCCAATAAACAATTTTCACCAAAGCTTACATTATGTTCGACGTACTTTTGACGAAGAGATTATTTGAGGATACGCAGATCGGTGAAAGTTAGTTGTATAGTTTCATTTTGGACGAGACAGGTGAGACGGAGCGTTACATAAAATTCATTTCGACGGATGCCATAGTTCAGCGTGGTTGGAAATTTAAACGAGGCATACGTTCGATTTCGGCGGGAAACTTTCGCGTCCGTGAAACTTGACGAAACGACCATCGCGAGTCCCGATCGGGGTAATTTAATTCTCGTGTTCTCGCCATTACTGTCGAATGTAAAAGTTTCGGTCGAAACTGCTGGGGGCAGGTAACATCGCGGAATCAATCGTCGTGTCTTCGTTGGCGTTTCACTGATGGCGTGGAACCGATCCATCCGTGAGATTGCCGACGCTCTTAAAATAATATCGTTTAAAAGTTACTCGAACGTTCCCCCTCGGACTGTTCCACCCGTCAGTCATCTTACTCTAGCAATAGCGTCTACGAAATGGAACAAAGAAACGCTTCGTCGATGATCTCACGCGTGTAATCAACGACATGTCCGAACAGCAAGTTCGAATGACGCATCGAATCGTCTTTTCGTCGGATGAAATCACTTGTATGCTTCGTCAGGTATCGATACGTGTCGGTACGTGGCTCAAAAAATTCGGCGCGTCATTTACCAAACACCGCTAATGAATATGTAGCGTTTCCGTGAATGGTTTCAACCGCAAAAATTTCACACCTTCGAGTCACACGAAATCGTTATTTCGAACGCATGATCATGACAAAAGAAAATTGTCAATCAGTTCACGCGAATTGAATGACTTCGCCTTTCGCCTTTCCACGAATGACTGTGAATTAAGACTCGTGAGTGGGACATTGAATTACAAATGAATCATGCAGCATAGAAAATTTCTCATTTGATTCGTGCCGAGAGTTGCAAATTTCATGCGATGCGACGAGACCAAGGACACGGTCGTCGTTGGTCCGCGAATAGATTCACGCTTAGCCCAGTCGCGCTGCCGGTTTGTGTCCTGCCAATTAGTCGAGCATGCCTTCCGAACGTACAAGAAGGAAGAAAAAAGGGAGAAAACGGGGGCGCCGGACGAGAACGCTCGGACTGCTTTGAATTAAAACAGCGCGATAAATTCTTTAATGAGTCAATTTCGCGTGACCGTACCAGTGGCCGTAACCGAACGTTGAGACAAATACATGCCTGTTTTTTAAGTGGAGGGTATTAATTAATATGGCACCGATACACTGATTAATATCGAAGGCGCACGCATGGATGTTACGCAGACCCGCGTACAATTTCGTGGACATGTTTCGCAAATGATCGAATAATAAAATTCGACAGGGATTAAACGTCTCCGGAGGCTACTGACGATCTTTTCTCGTAATTTATGGATTTTTGTTGCACCGGCGATTTATTTCGTTCCCTTTTCTTCCTTTCGTTTATTACTCACATTAAAATTCACCCACCAACACGCATCGGAATCTGACTCGGTTTCTCCTCCCGACGATCCTTCATAATCACCCGAAAATACCTAACTAACGCGAAACACACCGCCACCGATATCACACTTTCACCGGTATCGTCGATTGCAAATTCCATGCAATCGTTAAATCCGCCGAGCACGTCAAGAAGACAAAACGGCTGGCCAGGCTAATTTTTTCCTTCGGTAGCCGACAACGCCAGGTAAGATTGACGCTCATGATCGGTCGGCTGGTTGCGGATCGAGGGGCTCTTAACCCTTTCGGAGAAAAGGAAGACGAGGTTCCCGCGCGCGGCCGGAACCCCGCGGCGCTAATATGCACGCGCGTATTCGCCAAGGTGAAGCGAAAGAGCCGGATAAACGCGGCAAGACGGAGAAACCAGACATTCCAGTTGACCAGGGGCGTTTCCGTTTCCCGTTTCACACGACCCGAGCAGAATGTCGCCGATGAACTCGTCCGTAGAAGAGAAGAGACGAGAACCAGCCTCGTCGACGTTCTCCGGATTCCACGTGGCTCGGTCGACCGATTGGCACCTCCTGCCATGCTCGTTATGTTACTTTGTCAACCGGTACGCGAATAAAATCGCGATCACCATAAAAACGCGAACGTAATCGCGTGTGTCGAGGACGCGTCACGCAGCGTGTACAGCGAGCCTGCGTCGAGGATCTGGTTAATTAAGCTCGTCCACGGACGATCGGTGCCCGTTCCAGCATGTTTACGCCGATCGATCGCGATTTCGTATTGGTCGCGTCAAACGCGAGCGCGAGAACGACCGCCTCTTAATGTGACCCAGGCTCTCCGACACGAGATTTCGACCGGTGTCCAGGTCTCGATCCTCGAGGATCGCGTTGTCCGGATACATCGTTAAGGATGTAAGGGAGTTATTTAAATACGAGTTAGCGATGTTAATTACGGGCAAAGTGTAAGAAACTGGCGACACTGGCTTAGCGACGACGAGTTTCGTACCTTTTAACGGAACGTAGTATCGCGCGGCTTGTTTCATGGGGAATTTAAGGCGGGCCGCGCTCGCGCGGATCGGATCGCGATCTTAACTGTACACGACGAGACAATTAATTTCAACGCGGTCGACTGGTCGCTATGGAAAAAGAAGACATCGTTGATTATTCCGGTATAGGCTCGTTAGTACGGCGCTTGTTACTCGGAATATTTCTTTAATTCGGACTTTAATGGATCAGATAAGAGAACGTGTTTCCAATGAAGACCCTCTATCCAGCACCATTCTAACAATTTGACTGGAACGTACAAACGCTACGATTTCTCGGTTTTGTAGCTAAATAATTGCTATCGGGTTACATCACGGTACGTAAGAGAACACGTTGGATCGACAAAAATGGAGAACGTGGCGCGCGCATTAACTTTCGCAAGAACCTCGTCCTTTGCGCGATAGCTCCATCGATTACGCTTGTGTAACGCGCGATTATCTTGTTCAACGGCGCCTGTGTGTTTAGCCATGGTACGTCCGACGATCGTTGACATTTCAAAGAAAATCAAACTGAAAACTCGGTCATTTATTTAGCAACAGGAATGCACATCGATGAAACGCACCGATACCAACAGCGATGCCCGTTAACTTTACTGCCAGAGTTTAACTGGAGGTCGTATCAGCGTAATAAATTGCGTCGCAGCCTGTGAGAGGCCGAGTATTACGTTTGCTTTGCCTCCCTTGTCAAACATATGCCGTATCGTGGTTCGCGTTCACCACCACTAGCATTAACATCGTCATCGATGAGAATGTTCTTCTCCTTTTTCCCTTCCGTTTCCTTATTTCGTCCGTATCTCTCTTTCCAGCTCTCAACCTGCGTGTTCTCGTCCCTTTCCACTTATAAAACGAGCTTCGCTTTCTTTTCGTCCTTCCTCGAAAGCCAGCGAAACGGAAGCGTACGCGATCCCGAGATTCGGACCGATCGACATCGCCTATCAAGCATCGAAGTCTCCGCGACGCGCGACGATCTTCCTTCTATCTTCGTCGTCTACGAAACGACACGTTCGTGGCAATACGTTCTACACATTCGTCGATACTTTCCTTTCGACGTTTCATATCTGCCGCTTGTATCTACTTTCTCCGAGTACCGCGTTCTCCATCCATTGAAACGTTTATCGATGTTCGTCTTACAATTAGAAGACCTCGGCGAAGAACGTTCTCGATGTATTACTTCTGGTCGTCGCTAATTGTATATTATTAAACGACAAGTTCGTCGTTTGTCCTTTAAATTTAGATAGTATCTCACGAGATACCGACGATGAATCGTGATCGAGAGATTCGCGCTCGTGTCTTTTTGTTCCACGCGATCGAAGACGTATCTCGCGCACCGAAACACACGGTTATAAACAATAATATAAAAATGTGCAGGATATTGCGAGCTCGTTGAATAATTCAAAGTACGCTCGTAAATTGTCGGTCGTTCGTGGCCCGATGCAAGGCCCGAACGAACATTTGTCAATCCGCGGCTTATGACAAATATATCTTTCGAGGGGTAACGACGCGGCCACGGCTAAGCCACGGGAGAGCGACCCGAAAAGAAGCTGGCCCCGGCTGCATACTTTTCTCCCTTCGTGGTCTCCGGAGGCATTGGCCTTTTTGCGCGCTTTAAACCGCCCCGGCAAAAAGTAAAACACCGGTGGCACGCGAACGTGTTCCCCGCCTGAAAGAACATCCCGCGTAACCCTCCATTTCGCTAATTTGCTTATTAAAATGGATGTCCTCCGCGCATTTATGACGCTTTGTAGACACGCGAGTGTGCCGACCGGCGTCGTAAAAACTGGCTGAAACGCGCGACATTTGCATCACCGTGCGCGCCGTCGTGTCTCGCCGTGGCCAAAACTCCATTCCGTTTCTCCTCGTGTTTTCTATTTCACGAAGAAACGGAATTCGTTTCGACGGAAAGACCTCCTCCGTGAAGAAAGGTACGACACGAGAACGATTTGTACATGTGGTGTCTTCTAACGCGATTATAAGGAACGGATGAGAAAGAGAGATCGACGGAGGGGGAAGAGCGGCGGTGTGCTCTCGAACATTTGCATAATATGTGAAGATCACGTATGGAGACGGAATAAATTTCGTTTTAATTGAATAAATTTCATCCACGAAGGACGCTGTTAGGTGAATAAGTTAGCATAAACGATGTAAACTCTGTTAGAACGTGAAACGGGAATCCGATTGGCCCGTTGTTGAAATATGCATTAGCCCGTCTCCTTATCGCGTGTTGCAACGAGTCGTGCCGAAAGTGCGTGACGTCTTTGGGGAAACTTATTCCGTGATGCTAAATGTCCTTACGCGAGAAACACACGCTTGATCTCTCAATACCGTTAATTAACGACTACTACGAATATACGAGGAGAGCGTTTCGGATTCCTCTCGAAATAGGTCAACGAGTAAAGTGATGGATCTAACGTGAGTTTTCCCTCGTTACCATAACAGTAGACTTTCGTAAGAGGAGAGGCGATCTTCCGACACTCGTTCGTTCTTTCAAGCTCAAAAAGAATATTCCGAGTTTCGTTCGAAACAACAGGTGTCCCAGCGTTCCCTTCTCTTCACAATGTACGCGTTTCGAGCAACGATAATCCCGTTCCTGGTTCTTCAAAGAGAAAAATCCTCTTGTCTCCCGTCTCTTGATTTAAGGGACCGGTCTCCAGAAATTTCTGTTACCTCTTTGAACGCGGTAATAGCGACTAAAAGCCGTGTACTCGTCACAGAATGTCGCAGGTGCGTCTCGCCGTTGGTAATGGCGACGAGATTCGAGATGGTCGATTCGTTTCGAGGCGCGTTACTCTTACTAACACGGATCCTCGAGCTCCTTAAGCGCGTTGACGCTCGACTCTCAACAGCTCCGCCTCTAATCCTCGAGCATAGCCAGATCCGTGGCAGCGTCTATGACTTATGGTAAACGGGTGCATAATTCGCTCGTTTCTCATGCTTTCACCCGGCCGTCAAACCGCGATGTCTGCTCGCCTCGTTCACGCGGCCTGGCTCAAGAAATTACACGTGTACACGTCCGCCATGGTGGCTGAAACTCGCTCGCAGCGGCTCCTTTGCAATTATTATCGAAATTATAGCGGATAGGGTGGAGCTGCGTGTTCTCGTCCCCTTCCTTCTCTATCTCGTTGCCTCTTATCATCTTCTTTGACCTCCTTCCTCTATTTGTCGTTGCGCGTTGTGCATCCTCTAATTCGCGAATTACAGCCGATTACGAAACGTTGCATTAAAGAGGACGATTACAACGCCGCTATCTTTTCATCGCGGTAATAAGGATCGATTCAACGTCGAAGCAATCCGACGCCACGAATGTAATGACAGCTCTGCGGGTATCGCGTAAACGACTGTCGGCGCGTATCCATGGATTCGCGGCTCTCCCGGGAACCGTAGGACGCAAAACGAGCCGACGACTTATCCCGGTTGGTTCTCGTCCCGGGTTTCAGCTCGCCGCGCCAGCGACGTTAGCCACGCTCGTAACCGCGTATCAAGGATACCCCTGGCTGATCGGTCAGCCGACCAGCCACGTATCATTATCGCATTATCAACGGAAGGTCGTTCGCGTTTCGACCGTGTCCGAAGTTTTTCAAGGAACGCTGATCTCACACGGCTCAGCCAGGCTTCCCATCGATCATACTCGAGTGTGGCATTTGTGCGAAGACACCCACGCGTTCGCGCATCGTTCCACGAGGGACAGCTCGTTAACCGAGAACGCGGCGTTCATGCATAACATAGTAGCTGTGTTGTCGCGACTGTTGGCGCGCACGAGAGGACTCGTAGGGAGACGCGTATTCAAAAGAAAATAGAAAGTCGATTTCTCAACGACACCGAAATAATGTAATGGCATGTAATTCGAAAGGTTTCCACGAGTAGACCGAAGCGATGGAACGGAGGATGGTCGCGTTCCTAATATCCCGGTCGTCGCCGTTTACCGATCCCGTTTGTCTTTCCGGCCAAAAACGCGAGTATACGGCGTCGAAGCGCGTAATCACCGCGTGTAAGCGTAGCAGCGATCGCGCGATCGCTTGGAACGAGAGGACGCCGGCTCCCGCCCGCGGGCACCGCTTTAACGTACGCGCGTAACCCGTAATTAATCGTCATCGCATGTTCAAGATCTTCCTGTTTCGAGTAGTACAAGCGCGCGCCATAGGATCCCCATAAATCTACTTACTGTCGAACGCCGCGCGGACTGCCTCTGCCGCCGGTTTAATGCCTTGCTCGGGACGCCGCTGAATTCCGTTCCGAGCGCACCTACTTATATAGGGTGCTCCTTTACGTAATCCTGCGGCTCACCGGATGGTTCACTTTCTACAATGGTGATTTTTATCGGTGACTTCATAAGGAACGTGGATCGTTCTTTGCAAGATGATATTGCGACGATGAAAAGTACTGGAGCTTTTTGTTGAGAATTCGGTGAAGATGGTTAAGGGGAAAGTTGTTAGGAAAGTGAGTCCGCATCCTTCTGTGATATCGATTAAACTTTTTATTAAAGAAGGACAAATTGCATTTCGTTATGTTCCCTTACTCGAATTTCAAGTCTATGGGTTAATGGTCGTTGCCAATGTAATGTAACCATGATGGTTATATACAGAGAAAAACACTAAATTTCTACATTTAATAGGGAGTTAATAATAACAGATTTTCTAATATTAAGCAAATATTAATGAAATTTCGAATCAAACGAATACTTACTATATTTTCCACCAAAAGTTCCTCGAATTTATATTCATCGTAAGAACTCGATATCAGAATGGAAAATTACAATACTTCAGGTAAACAAAATGGCCCTGCTCGGTAGAGAAACACCCTATACACGTGCACGTAACCAAGTACTTGTAACATACGTTGCACGAGCATCGTGAAGAGCGAAAAACGATCGTAATATTCCGTTCGTGGATGGTTTCTATGCAAATGCGGTGAACGACTGTCGGTAGGTATTCGAACGAGGAGAGGGCAGTGTATCATCTTTTATATATACAGCGTATACGCGGCTCGAAACAGCTGCTTTACGGTCCACGACGATCGCTTTGTAGATAACATCGCCAACAGTTTTGCAATGTTCTCTCACCGAAACGCTATTACAAATGTGCCAGTTGCCGGGTACTTAAAGCGTTGGCCAATACCTTGTCGCGTGGAATTGAGAAAATGATATAAAACACATTCCATCGGTGTAATTGCGTCGCGACTCGTGGACCGGATCGTCCATGATTTATCCGTTCTACGCGTATCTATAAATTCTGTCACGTATTACACAAGAACGCTGTACCGAACCTGCAACGCGGTCTATTTATTAGACGATGCGTACACCGCTGGTTCGCTTCCTAGTTTCCAACAACTGCCTCACGCTAATAGTCTCCGCTTCACAATACAACCTGGTAGCTACGTGTGTACACTGTACACTCTCGTTTATAAGCGTTAAATGCCTTGCAACTCTATACGTGAAATTAGGCTCGATATTTTATGTATTCTATTGCGTTGCTTTCATTTTTACACGTGTTTATTGAAGCTTTTGTATTAAACTTTAATTCGACGCGTTAAAGGCTGCTGACGTAATGTTACGTCTTTCGTAAGTAAATAATCGATCATTCCGAGGAAACTGAATTTCTTCCGTTTCTTTGTATTTGATACGATAAGCGATGCAATGCGTGCACTTAAGGATGTGAAAACACTCTCTAGATTTGTATTCTTACATTAAAAATTCCATCTTGGATATATACAGCATAACGCTGTTGTATTTCAAATATGGATTTTAGAAACAAATCCCACGTTGATTCGGCTGATCGTGCGAGAGATCCGCGCAAAAAGTGTCAACGAGATTCCATTATCTTCGCGAACCGTGGCGGAAAATAAAGGACGACCGAGCTTTTTTTCCCGTGGCGCCCGTATCCCGACGCATCATGCTGGCACGTCGTTGGCTTTTTGTGGACGCCGCCGCTCGCTTCTCCTGCGGGAATCGAATCGTTCCGACCGCCCAAACGTCTGACGGCTCGTGCGAAAAAACGTCCACCGAGCTTCCGAACCTTTGGATCTTTGCTTTTTTCTTTTCTTCTTTTTTCCTTTTTTCACGTACCTTATCGTTTCTCCCTCCTCTTAAAAACATCGGTATCCATAATAAATATCGCAGAAATATTTCGTTACGAGCGAACAATACCAACTGTTTTCTACTCTGTCATCGAAATATGATTGGTTCATAATCGTTTGCAATTTAACTTCCTCGCGTTCGTGAATGATTCATGATGCATCTTGTACACTAACCGTTACATGGGTCTATAAGATACCTTGTACGTCTTGATTCTCCCAAATTTGACTTAATATCTCTATTAAAGCGATACAGTTGTGGATACAGAAGGTTTATCGAACAAGACGGTCACAAAGAAACAGAATTTTTAAATCTGTCTTAATTTTCCATCGGTGCAACTCTGTTCGACACAAATACGTGAAATTTGAGAATTTACCAAGCAACGTAGCAGCAAAGAAGATACAAAGCTGCAAAATACCTCGACACCTTCACCACTGGAAATCCGAGCAATATAAATGCGTCAAATTTAAAGCTTCAGCGAGCAACATAATCGCAGAGAGGACATAGAGGTGCAAAATACCAAACACCTCCACCAGAGAAACTTACGGGAATACAAATGCGCGAAATTTAAAAGTCGGCGGTCGTTCTTTGTTTGGTGGCTCCGCGAGAGTGTCGTGTTTTTCTTCTTTCGTATCTATAACGTTAATGCGTTACATAGCTGTAGGCTGGCGCGCGAAAGCGCAAGTATGCGTGGCATCGCGAGCGGGAAGCGTGTCGCCTGGTCGAGAGGTGGAAGAAGAAGGCTCGGTCGTGCAGGATTGGAAGCATCGCACACGCGAGAGGACAGTGTGGTAAAGGCTTGCGCACAGCCCGAGTAAATAAACTATCCTCGCATTATCGTCGCCTCGCAACACGTTATACGCTTGTAAAACCGCGAGAACAAATGTCCGTGACGATGAAGTTAAGGAGATGGGAGGCCGCCTCGACGTTCACGCAGCCGACGACCAGCGTCCCGATACACTCGTCCCCTGGTTTTATACGTATGGCCGGCTATTAATGAAACGTGGACAGCTTTGTCAGGTTTGCAGGGATTATCTCGTCGAAAGTTGCCCGATGCAACCTCTTTGCAACTTGCTGCTGACGGTGCTGCTGTTCTTCGCCGTTGCTTGATCGATTCGTGTAGAGAATTTAGCGGTGAATCGAAGCAAGCAGCAGTGTTCGTCTTTAACGTCTCTTAGCGGAGGATGGGAATCGTAATTAACGAAATTAGCAGCTGTTCGAAACAATGGAACGAAATTAACTTGAGAAAGTAACAAAGAATCGGTGACTGTCGCAACAATTCGCGGGGATATCTTCCCAAGTTGTATTCTAAGCGACGTGTCATTATGTCATGAACTAGGTTGCCGATTCGTTGCGAATTACCCCCTTTCTATCTAGAGAACTGACCGGAGCATTTCATGGTTAACCAAGACGCTCTCTTGTATAATTAATTGCAGACGCGTAATGCCCGGTACGCTGCAGGGATGTACCTAGTAATTGGTTGCACGGTTTTAGTTAACGAGACATTTAAGCACCGTTCGAGTCCTGGCACGCCGGTAAATCTCTAGCGATATAAGTATAACAAGGCAGATTTCTACCCGGCGGAACACACCGTTCAACGCCTTGCCCGATAATTATTACTACGATTGCTATGATTTAATTCCTATTACGCCATTACTACCAATGTTTGATAGTGTTTATGGGCCATTGTATACGGGAGGCGTGGCCTTAATGACGTGAACACAACATGCGCTTATATTTATAGTCACGCACGTGCATCTACATACCCGTTTTTATTCCCTGCTATCCTATTATATTCCCGGGCTACCTTTACGAGTACCAACAAGTGAACGTATTAATTGCGTCGTGAATTCGGTCCTGTTCCACTTATTGTGTCATCGTATACATCCGTTTTATGCATTTTCGCATGCGATTCGTAGCTTTTGCAGCAAACAGACGTGTTAAAACATCGTATCCTGTTAATCCCGGAGCGCGGCCCTCTACTTTTAGGCGATTCAACGATGTTCCCGTATATAATCATACGCCATAATCTATAAGATACACGAGTATCAAAAGGAAGAAGAAAATTTAATCGAAATTGTTAGGGAGCAATTCAGGGGAATAATTTCGAGAAGATTTGAAAGAGATGAGTCTATATTATAAATCCACTAAATGCTAATTATCTATAAAATATTGTTCCTCGATATTCAGACAGATAACGCAAACGTGTTCTAATCTGGAGTCCCATTGTCTTTAAATTCTCGTCTACGTATCAAGTAATAGTTAGACACTCGAGACAAGATCGTCCGACGGTAACTCGTGAACAACGTTACTCCGATTTCGGTTCGAACACCGACTACAAACGCCGATATAAGCCGATACGATACGCGTTAAGGGGTCCGTGGTAGATGTTCACGCAGATAATCGCCGGCGTGACTCTCGGCGTCGCGTCGCATCGGGGTAAAGTGATTCGCGTGTTAGCCGGGTGTAACGATAATTTTCCCTAAGCGGTCTAAACGCTTCTCCGGATCGGCGATGGTGCGCGTGCACAGAGAGACAGCGCACAGAACAGCGTAAGCAATCGCGATAACGTAACGCGTTACCCGCAAAACCGGTATACCGGCTATCTACGTTCCTTTCCCGCGTTCTGTACCCGAGAACGAGTTGCCAGGTCGTTCTGTATCGGCGCAACCGATCGTTTAGATATAATTACTGACAATTCTCAAGGGCGCCGTATCTTGGGTGATTGGCCATTTCCATGGGTTTCTATGATCGTTAACGAGCCCCTTCTTCGTGAGCTGCGAGCGAAGCAGAATTATTGCTGATCCCTCGGTTGACCGATATCTCCGTTCGTTTCGATCGACATAGTCGTCATTCCATTCTTCTTCGATCTTAGAGTCGAGAATCAATTTCACCTGTAGACTGGAGATTTGATAACGCCCGATAAAATTGATGTGCGAATTTACCGCTTCTCCGCTTGATCGTGTCTAGAGATGGAAATTGGTTCACTCCTTCTTTCTGAACATATAAAATTATAAAACGATCATAAAGATAGGCATCTTATCTCAGACAAATTAAATATCACATACCACTCGCACGTCGATTCCGGTCGATTCAACGAGTGTTCCAAGACAGATGACACATTGAGAAATAAGTCCAAGTGTAGAATAAGGTTTTTCGATGAAAGCCTCACTTTGAAAAAAATTCGGTTTAAAGTAAGTATCATCTACGTCCCGTCACGAGTCACGTTGAACGTGTTTCGTTACAAGTTACCTAACGATAAATGTGTGCACGTTACGAATTTTCAACTTCTTCGACGTTTTATTTTCCACGCACGATAACTTTTTGCTCTAGAACGTCGCATTTCGAATAATCCTATATTTCCAGTAGTCTGATGAAATTTACGACCTGCGATCAAACTCGTTAAAGACAGACGTATAAAGTTCCGCGTGATTCGCAGTAGTAGTTTTCGTTTCTGTGAATAACGACGGGTTCGACGATATCGTATAGCGTTCCAGCTTGCTCTGACGTTATTCCTCGAAGAAACGCGAGAACGGGTCGCAGTAAGTCCATCAAGAGTCTTTAGGTCGGCGGGTAATCAGTCTCGGATAATTAATGTGTCGCGTTGCGGAAGAACTTTGACCATGGTCTTAAGACTATCGCAAGACGTGACTCGGCCACACGATATATCGCTTTCGGTGCATACACCCTGGAGATGTTGTTCGTGGATTAACAACCGTATCGTTGCGCGTACAATCACTAACGGTTCGCGAGAGACATCGTAACTCCCACGGCTGACTATATCCTTGGTTCCCTTCGCGGTCATTAGCGGCTAGATGGCTGCCATAACAAAGATGAAACCGCGAAACCGGCCACGTTCTCGAATATCCAACACGTTGTTGCCTCGTACACACCCACGTGGTACTGTACACAGAACAGTATAACTCTTGTTTCTTCGATGAAATACTGTAAATAGGATAGCTTCGTATCGCTCGAGAGAATATCTTGGAAGCGTCCAGTACTAGTCAACAAATATCGCTAATATTAACTCTTTGACGGTGTAAGAAAGTGGCGAAGAATTTAAAAGATAATTATTTTTGTATCCTTAGACGTCAAAAATATATAAATTGAACGTTTTACACGAATTACGTACCATAGTTAAAATGTGAAATTTATAACCTTCTGTAAAGAGATACGCTGTGAAAGAGCTAACTATCGTCGATGACCGTCTTTAGACCTGATATACATCCGTCTCGTACGACTTGGAATGTACATCGTCGGATAGTTTAATTCAACATAAACTCGTTTACGAGCGGTATCGAGTATTTGAATATTTATGGAGCTTAAATATTCAGTTTAACTCGAAGGCTCGCGTTTTATTGATTTATTTGATCCACTTAGGTCGGTAAGTGATAAACAAATGAAAAATTCGAGACCTGGTCCTCGTGAGAATATCATAATTAGCGTATCGCGACTACGAACGAAAAACACAACAGCGGTACTTCGGAAACCTGTCCTGGCGTTCTATAAACTCTGCTTAAAACGAGGGATATCGTGAACGGAAACTGCAACACTGGTACACGATCCACCTGAGGAACCTGTATCCTCTCTTTACAATGTTGTCGCCGAGTGACGGCCGGTAGATTGTCTTAATAAGGCCAATAAATCGGTGTTAACGCGGAATTGCGAAAGGGCCTGGTCAGTCCCCAGCGGAGGACCTCCTGCACGGCGATAGTACCCCTGCGATCAGCGGGTATCTTTGTGAAAAAAAGAGGAAAAAGATAGAAGAAATCACGCACTCTTATAAACAGTTTGCGTTGGTACGCGACCGGCGAATGAGATGGTGTGCGTGCTGTCACGCTTGAAAATTGCCAGTAAAGCCGACGAACATCTTCATACCTGATCGTGGCCGGGTGTCGTGCGACTACGGGTTTCCACGGGCCAGATTTAAATACCTCTATAAATAATCGATTATATGGGAAACATTAAACGTCTTAATAAGCGAAATGTCGGCCTGTTTTTTCGAGTAGCCGAAAGCAACGCCTGCAACTTTCCTCGTTCCCCGGTTGGCAGCTGGTTTCTCCTTTGGTTCGTCTCGCTCTCTTCCGTTTTATCGCTGCTGGAGACGGTTTCATAGCTCTCTAAGAACATCCGTAGCAAGTGTGTTCTTTATCGAGCACGAGTGGGTGTTCCAGGTTAATGATTCCGTAAAGATTGAAATTTTTGTCCGTGGTCATTTCGAAGGAACGCGAAGAGCGCAGTGCGTCTTTGAAGGATATTCTAGAAGACAGTTTTAAAGCTGGCAGGAGTTTTGAAGAATAGACGTATCCCTGAAGATCGACGCAGCTTTGAACGTGAGAGATCGGGTTGGATGGGTGTACACAGTACACACGAAACATTTGATGGAACACGCTAACCTCAGCTTTGTTTCGGGATACCTGTGTTCCCACTATCTCGTCGGTGATCTCTTTCAACCGTCGAAACGTACAACTCTCGATGATCGAGGAGAAATTAGTGGAAAGTCGGAGGAAAGGCATCGATACGTTTCAGATACTTATCTGATCGGTGTTCTTTCACCGGCTATTCTTTCGATACCATTGTCTGAAGATACCTCGTAATGCTTCAAAATGCTTTCGACGATTGTCCTTTCACGTGGCCGTCCAGCGTGAACCGAGCAATCTAATTCGAACATCTCTACCATCCCTCCAAGCGAGCCATTATTTGAAGCTTCCAACATAAAAATATAGCGGAATTTGCACGACGAATATAACAGCAACTCCTTAAAAATTAAACGATACGAGAATTTTAAAAATCGTAATACAATTTTACAACACGTTAACGCTTTATCGACGAGGCGCCTCTAAAGGTTGGTCATTGTACGAATATGAAAGTTTAGATAATTTAGTGATTAGTGAATTAATTTAGGATATGTCAACGAAGTTTTGATAATTACTTTTACATCGTTTATTCGGTATTATTTAAATAATTGTAGTGCGACGTCAGATCATTAAATCCTTAAAAACTTAACAGTCCCATAGCAGTAGCTGCAATGTCGCTGTAACATAGTCGCAACTTCCAACGCCGAATATTTCCAAGTGAAAATCCTCGACGGTTTCGCGGTTCAAGATGAAAGATACAACGGTGTCGCAGCAATAAAAAACTGTATAGCTTTCCGGTGTGTCACGCGTAACCTTGCCTCCCTATTCATCTTCCGGCGAGTACGGACGATGGAACGGCGAACAATGACAGGCACAAAGGGCGGATGACTGCGCGCGAAGAGAAGCTGACATAATAGAAGACGCGGTGTTGGAGAGTGTGCGTTTCAGAAACGAACACCTTCTATTAAGACGTCTGTCGACGGGAATCGCGGCTATTAGTGGTACTCGCGACTCGTCGAACAACGACAAACGTATCACAACGTTTTCCCCTCGGCCAATTCCTGCTCTGTCACGGTTTTTCACTTTTAGAGTTCGCCGGGGGTGTCGTCGCTTCTTACCTGGTGCTCCAGGTATCGAAATGTCTTCGAAGAAAACCGAGATTTTATCGCGCGGCCTCGATCCGGTGAGCTTCTCTGTCGTTGGTGTCGTTTTTTAAACGATGCATCGTTTATTCTTCGCCGGAGCAGGAGAAGAACCGACGACGAGAAAGAAGGAAGACGAAAGAGCTGAATCTCAGAAAAAGTGTAGATGAATATTATTTCGCGTGACAGGCGAGGCAGCTTTAAGCTGCACTTTCACCCCCCTCGCCCCTCGATCCACGTATTTAACGTTTCACCGCGTTTACAGCGATTTCCTTTCCTCGTGTTACGCATATTGAGAAGGGTGACCCATTCCAGGTGCAGGAGTAGCTGGTTTGAAAAACGTAATCTTGATGATCGATCGTTGGATGATCGTTGATGAAGTGCTAGTATTCGTTCTTACTACGTCGTTTACCAATATTATCTACCGTGGAAGTATATCGATCATTGTTACTTTTCAAATATACCTGCGCGTAGTATCTAAGGTCTGTGGAATATGAACCACGAAGAATATTAACCACGGGTAAGCTAATACGCATTAGAAACAAAAGTATCCGATACTTTTCTTAAACAACACCTTGACACGGTCAGCTCGTTGACCGAATAACGTAGGGACGGTATTGCGCGTGGGTGATCCGATGCGTAATACAGGGTGTTCGAGCGGGGATATCGTGTGTGCCGTGGTTTCGGAGAGATCTCATTATAGGAAGGGACATCTTATCCCCTGAAAAATTTGTCGTTCGTTTTAGCGGCAGAACTTAATCCACCGATCCGCCGCTACCGTTCTAGAAATTCGTGCAGGCTACTGCCGCAACATAAAGAAAACAACCAAGAAATAGATTAAAAGGGTGTTCGTTCGTCCGGCAGACCGAATAGTGCCTTGACTGTTCGTTTTTTTAGCCAGAGAGAATATCGCCTCGCCCCGTGGCGCGCGGCCCTCGATAGATCGAATTACCCTGGGGTTTTCTGCAGCCACGCCATTGGTCAGAGGAGGTCGGTGTCAAAGGAAGGAGATCCAAGGAGGAGCGTAGACGCGCGAAAGGGCGGTTTGCGTGCGAACAAGGTTATGCTAATGTTGCACTCATGTTGCGGTGTGCGAGAGCGTATCTATAGGCCAGGTCAACGTCAGGCGAAACGGGGGCGGGAAATGTTGCATAGTGTGAGCGAATATACGTGTTCTCAAATATAGGACTCGATGGTATTCTAAGCTGCTCGTTCGTCAGAAAGCACGTAAGTGGCAAGATGCAGGGCGAGCGCGCGGGTGGAGAACGAGAGAGCAGCTATAACTTCTGGACAAAACTAATTACGAAGCGTGGTATTTAGGCGGCGGCCGCTACCTTTTGTTTAGACGAAATCTCATTTGAATATATTAGCCGGTGGCGAGAGCCGCTTCTCTCTATTCGTGAGTGTTTCGAGGCGCTTCGAAATATCGATTAGGCGGCCACCTTCCTTAACACGCCCCCGGTTGCTCTGCCCTTTTTCAGTCCGGTGTGTTGCACGAATTTTCTAATTAATTGATCGGAGATAATGCCACGCGAGCTATACCGTTTACATGAATACTAATTTATCCCTTTCACCAAGGGACTCGTTTTCTTGCCCTGTTTCGCTATCGATCCTCGACCATCCGGTTCTAATAAACGTAAACGAAACGAAACGAAACGAAACGAAACCCGAACCTCGAACAGCTCTTGTTTCAAGAATTATAAACGCGCTACGTTATCCGATTCATTTACTTTTACGACCGTAGCCAATAGTAAATCGAAAGTTTCAATCGAACAGAAATTGAAAGGTTGCTATAATATGTTACGCGATATTAAGGACGATCAACGAATGTTCGTTACACCGGAGTGGCGAAACGTAACGAGAAAAATGGTAATTTCAGAATCATTTGGAAAGTATACGTGTCCCAAATCATATTTCTATGGTGAGAAGCAGTCAGGGCGCGTAATAGTCATCTGGAAATGGAACTTGTACGTGGCGCGCATGCTCACCCTCCGTTCAGAGTCTTTGTGTCCTCGTGCATAACCCAGCTAAGTAAACTCGGCCCACGTTGGGATCGTAAACTCGTTTACAGTGGCGTAGCAACGATACGAACCCTGTGACTGTAAGTTGTCAGGCGTTGTCAGAAATTGGCATTGTCTGCTTTGTACGCAACTGTGTAGCATTATTTGCTTCGAACGCGATTTACATAATGCCGAACGAAAGAACAAGAGTGGCGCCTGTGAAAGAAAAAGTAACGCTTCTTTTTACCGTTCTGTTGTATAATTGCTCGTGATTTACCTTGTAATTACTTACTTACGCGTGGCATCGGGATAACGCTGATAGAAAATTACCGCGATCTTACGATCTCGATAACTAACTCTACTTTAGTTTAATTACATCCAAGAGTATTGAAATACATCGTCGTATCCTGAGAAAGCAACGTAACTATAAGTACCTCTATTCTGATAGCGAATGGCAGATTGCTCGAACAAATGTAAATTAACTGTATCGCTAATTAGAAGCTTGCGTGGCTCTGGTATAAACAGGTTTGCCGGTTCTTAAAATAGATTAGAATTATCCGCTGCTCGTTGTAGAGCAATTCTGTTCTTTCCATATCCAATCGCAAGAGTTCCGTCACAAGGTTTCCAAGCGAAGTTATATTCGCTTTATGTACTTTCCAAAGCGTTCTAGAACGATGCAAAGAACATTCATATATTATCTGTACGAGGTACAAAGTAGCGACAATTCTATGTACTTGGAATTAGAAACGTGTCGAATCGAACGATTGAACGGGAGGCGGTGTATAGAAATCGAGTTATCGACGAGCGAGCTTGCTTCCGGATATTGTGTACGATGGTTCCATAATGTTCTTGGTTGGCACCGCGGCAGGTGAGGTCGCCGTTTAAACGTCCGTTAAATATCTCGGCCGCTGGAAGACGCGGTTGTTGCGCAACCAATAATTATTTTCTATTGGCCGGTACGTCCTGCGTAGATACGCAGTTCGATAAATAAGCAGGAAGCCGAGTTATCTGTGGTAAGTAACTTTGTACTCGTGGTGCGAATCGGTTTACGAGAGAACCGATGATTATCCCTGTATCTCCTATACCGATCGATCCCCCGCCGATTATCAGTTCGAGTTCAATCAACGATCGCGAATGTTCAGCCTCCAGATCGAGCGGTCGTTATCGGTTCACCTACGTGCAGCCACGCAACGTCGTTTGTCCCGGGAAAATTTCCTCCTGCTCGTTCAATTAAATAGACGTGCCAGCGATCGAAACAACGGATGGATCGATGATCGTCGTTGGTCTCGAGATAGCCTCGAAATCGATGAAATTAAACGAAATACGATGAAATTAAGCCGCGATGAAAAACGACGGCAGATGAAAGGTGGTCGGATGATTCGCGAATTAGTAGCCACGCAGGTCGGCGCCTTTGCCGAGTCATTGTCTCGTGTATTAGAAAGCCGAAGCTTGAATACCGATAGCACGGCATTCGACGTCCAGGTATACACCGTAGCCTACCGTGTATACAAGGGAACATTTATTATTGCTCGCGTACACGTTAGACGTGCAACGCCGACCGTACGTGGTGTGGAAGAGAGCGAGAATGACGGACAAAGAGGGAAGAGGGAGAAACGACGATCCGTGGTGAACGAGAGAACGAGAGAGAATCGTAGGAAAGGGACGAAGGGAGTGCATCGGGGTTGCTGCGTGGGGAATGAATAGTTGTAAACGCGGGCGCGAAAGGTCTCTCCTAGAAGCCGAGCCCCCTATTGTTTTCGCGATCGGAGGCTAGCTGGCACGGGTTATACGCGCGAGCAAGGAGAAATCGCTCGATAACGTATATACTTTGCGAATCGATTATTTTGGTGGCCATATAAAGCGGCATGCTGCTTTTTACGCCGGCTTTTAGAGACCACTTCCACGTTTGGCCGTTTGATCGGCTAACCTACACAACGAGGGGGTGGTGACGTATGCACGTCCGGACGGTCGTTTCAGGGAAAACGAAAGTGTCCCGGATTTCGAAACCGCTGAAATACGATTTTCCCTAGTGTGGATGTGTTCGGTTGTTGCGTCACGTTTGCGCAACCGGTCGCCGTGCTTGTTCCTCCCGTTCGCTCGTGAAACATTGCGCGGAGGAAAACCAGGTGTATCGAATATCTATACGGCCATGGGAAAAATAGAGTACCTATGCGCCGTTGTTGGTAAATTGAATTTCTGCTGAAGCGAAGAAAATAGTTATTAAGATGGCTAGTTTTCGACATATTAAAGCTGTACAGTAATACAAATCCTAGTCTTTGAATACGATGTTAATAGCATTTCGTATGATGTTTAGTTTCTTAACGCACGATTAAATTGAAAGACGTAATTTCACACACAAAATGATGAAAAAGAAAACGATCTACGTCGTCTAATTACGTAACTTCTCGACGTTCAATTTTATGTATTCTCGGCATTAAAAATTCAGAACGACTTGAAGGCATCGTTTGACATCGTCATTCGATAACTCGCACATCGGTTAGCACAGAAATATCCGATCTTTTTCAGACGAGATACGTCTCCCAGTAGAAACTACCAGTAACGTTCAGACCGAACGGCATTATGTATCTCGAAAGTGCGATAACGATTCCGCGAGGGCTACCGACAATGCTGAGACGGGACTTCTGACCGCCTCGGTAGCTCCTTCGACTTGGCAACGATAGCTGCTATCATCGGTCGTTAGTCAATGATACACATTTCGGTACGGGTTTCTCCGCTTTCGCCACGTAGGCGGTGCAGTATCGCTTTGTTCCCCGTTTGTCTCGATGCAGACAGCATTTACCGGCAATTCGTGAATTTTTTCTTCGCTTCGAAATGCGACGTCGTATTTCGTCCGAGATAGCGACGATGTCTCGCGGAGACAATAACGTAATTTAGGGAAAAAACGAAGATTTGCTTCGTTTCTCCAAGAAGGAGGATGGTAAATCTTTTCTGAACGACGCGCTTATTATCGGAATTCAATGGATAGACTCTATATGACACATTTTTCTCGAAGAAATAAGTTTTCCTTCCTTTGTAGCTTTTTTTACATCTTATTACGTAACTGTGGAATCTTTTCTAATAAAAATTCTTTATACCATTATTACATAAATAAATGACAGTGTGTTTCGATCTGAACGATAAATTCAAGAACCAGATGGCAAGATTTAACGAACGACGCGTAAAAAATTAATCGCGTCCGTCTCGATTCAACGACTCCTTTCGAGGCCTGCAGCTAGACCAGAGTACGAGGCCAAACTGAAAAGAAAGTTCATGTCCCGTGACCAATAAAACCTCTCCTCGAGCCAGCAGCTTTATGACTAAACAGAAATCCAACGGTTACGCGAACGACGACCGGTCGAAAGGAGAGCGTGGCCTGGAACAAAATCGCGGTTCGTATCATGGACGTGGCGCGACGATGACGACGGGAATCGAAATCGAGGGCCACTTGCGCGATGATCGCGGACGGCATCTCTGATCTCGATGCAAAGACGTTTTTAATATTCGATCGGACCGATCACGCGTGGAGAACCGCGTTCTAGCGAGTGCTCGTGATTGTCGCCTCGAGTACCAAAGCGCGAGCCGGATTGAACCGTGCGCATCGAAGAGTGAACCGTATTATAATGGCATCGCGGACGTGGCATTAGCTTATCACTCGGCTGAATCTCAATCCTTTCGTCCATTCGTTCCTTCGTCGATTACATTGCGATCTCGCTGCGTAGGTATCACCTTCGCTGCCGAAGCTTCTGGGTCCTCGTGCAAATGTCTTGGGAAGATGCTCGCTTTTGTACGTGACCCACGCAAGATCCATCGACCCACGATAATAACGAAACTCGAACCGAGTTACGATGATACCATTCGTCGGATGGTAACATCAAAGATCATTTTTCGCTTATTGTTAGCTCCGTGACCTTTCGACGCCTAAGCAGTGCTCTGATAAGGAGTTGATTAAGAGCTTCGAGGAATTTCGATTAATATCCGCCTCTTGGCAGAAATACGACACGTTATTGCCTGAAGTATTATGTCTTTCCGAATCTTGATTAGATCCCTATAAAATATCTGGTTTTCGTTCGTTCAACTAAAATAGAACGAAATGTGGATTGTCTAATCTTTACAAACGCCATTGGGGTTCGTTGTAATATTTCTGACATCGTTAAAACTTGCTCGGATGTCATCGTGAGCGGGACTACATATTCCATTTGAAGAACTATGATTGACTTACTTTTTTTCAAGTTTATAATTATTAGGTTGTCCCAAAAGTTTCTTTCGTTTTATAAGCGTAATAATAGACACCGAAATTTTTTATTTTATATTATTTTACGGATTTATGTATGATCCATTCTGTAGTGATAGAATAAAATGGATCAAACGTAATTCAATAAAATAATATAAAACAAAAAATGTTGTGCATCTACTACTTCCTTATAAAACGAAAGGAACTTTTGGGACAACCCAATATATTGCTGCATATATATTACAGTTAGTGTCCGAATTCGAAAATGGCATCCACGATAATGTAATATTTAAAAATCTTTAGATAAAGAACGAACCAATAACGTGTTAGCTGTATATATATCCGTGTATTAAGCACTTCTTCGATACTATTTCCAAGCGTTATTCATCTAAAAATCCCGATATCTGCTTGAGATTTCTAATCTATGCGCCGTCGATGTGCCCTCACCATCGGATGCTTTATTCAACCGGAGCGTCGTCGGCGCGCAACTTTTGCAACTTCCTTTCCACCCGGTTCCTAAACTGGGTCACCTCTATTATGCATCGGGCCATTCATTTTTAATCGGTAGCACGGCGAAAATCTTCGCCACGAATTTCCCCGTAAGCGGCGTTTTCGCCCCCGCTACTCGCTATTCCGCTCTCGATTTTTAATCGTAAAACACGACTGCCTCGGTATCGCAGGCAACAATGGCGCAGCGGAACGTGGCCTGAATTATTCAGCGTGGCCTACGGCCCTGACTACCGGCTCTCAGACGGTCCTGGTCAACCGTCAGCCAACGATGTTTAACGTTTCGCGCACGAAACCACCAGTACACATCACGTAAACGATTCTCGAAGAACATTCCCTCGATAACTATCTCACCGCGCTATTAATTTCCACCGTCGATCTAATGGGACGTCTAACACGTTCCCAGTCTAACCTAACCCCGATCCGATTTTCGTTACTTGCAGCGCTCTATATCTTAAGAAATAACTTTTGTACCATATCTGTCCCTGTAACCATTTTCCATACTTGTCTGTGTATCGTGAAATTTTACATATAGCGGAAACTTACGAAACTAGTCTCGTAATTGATTCAATTATAACTTTCTTATCTACCTATACTCTTTTCTAATATCGAACAAAGAACTGCGAATCGTGAACGGAATCGTGAAAACAACGAACGCGTTAACAGACCTAACATCTTCTTTATAAGTATTACGTTTGGAGAGAAGAGGGAAGGCAATTTCATTTCACGACGCATACAGAAACTGGGATGATATCGTGTTTGGTTCAATTGTGATTTCGTGTCTTCTTCGTCTTATTCGCGTTTTTAGCCGTTATATCGCGTCGAAATATCCGAGTAGTGGTTTCAATGACGTTTCAACGTCTCGTTGAAAAATCTCATTGAAAGTCGAGCCATTATTGGTTGAATATTTTATTATACGAATGGTGCTCGATCGCGCTGCGGAGGACGTTCACAGAGAATTGGCGAAATTACGATTTTCAATCGAATGTACAATTCGACGCACCAGTTTCGACGTGTGCGAGCTTTCAGGCTCGTCAGGCATGAATAGAGAAAAGAAATGAATATAAGTGAGGTAGTTAGGAATGTTTGATTTTTAGCAGTTCCGTGCATTATCATTCGAAATCAGAGGTTCGCAAGAAAGTTTGAAGACTTAAATTCAAACATTCAAATCAAATTCAAGTTTTGAAATCACACGTAACGAAGTTTGAAATTTCAAACATTCTCGCATAATAAGGATATATTATTTCACGGGTTCTGCTTCTTTTCTCTTTCAAATAGAATAATCGAAATAATCCGATGGGTATCGGTTTCCCAGTCGGAAGATAAAGTCGTTGCTATGCTATTGATTCTAGAAAGTTTGAACAGGGCCACGGGCGAGTGAAAACGTAGCCGTTTGGTGCTCAGCTGCGTACACATCGGAGTTAATCCTCGGTGTATCTATAACGCGGTCGGACCCCGCAATAAAAATATAATGCACGATAAACGCGTGAAAGCGTGCTCTAACTGCCATCCCGATACACGAGTCTGCCCCTTCATCTTCCATTGTATCGAATCCCATTTGCGAAAGCGCTTAACCGTCTTAACGATTCGTTCGTTGTTCGATCCTTGTCTCGAACCTGATCCCGTTGAACGCCGTCAATCGATTACGTTTGCTATCAATGGAACAAAGACGCCTTTTCCTCTGATTCGTTCCGACAAATGCCACGAATCACCATCGTTAATTTATTCGAACAAAAAAGAAAAAAAAAAAAAAGAAAGAAACGAAATTAAAAAAGGAGAAATTAAAAACAAGACATCGAGCATGGTGAATCGTTTCAAGCCCTTCGAACCATAAATCATTGGATCAAACGTTGGTCGGTGAACGCCCGGTACTCGATGGCAGGCATGGCGAACGCTCCGCTAAATTCCTCGTTACTGGACGGGGCCGTGGCCGCGCGAAATCAGCGTCATTAAGGTAGATTTTTGAAATGCCAGTTCAATATCGCGAGATTGCCGAGGCGAAGAGTAGCCCCAGAGATCTGGTCAGAGAGATCGGCCGACGAAGAGAATCCACGAAGATTTTTGGGGGACTTGGAACGACAAGATGTTAACACGTGTGTTCTCTCCCGAGCGTCGGTGCCAAGTCGGCCGAACCGAGGTGACACGATGTAATCTGAGACAGCCGACTTGGACTCACGAAGCCGGGTCCAGCGGGGCCCCGGGCCAGCCCTGCCTGCCTCTCTCGCTTTGCTTTCCATTGCACGGTTGCCAGCATGCGCTGGTTCACTGGACCGAGCCGGAGGACCTGTCTTTCATACACGACAGGACATGCCATGACAAAAGAGCGAAACGCTCCGGGGTTTCGTTGGTCCCGCGTTAAAATTCGCGACCGATCGCCTATCGTTATACACGTGAACACGAACGACGGACGGCGTTAATTAATTCGGGGTATGTTTCAGTCACGGACCCGGCATTTTGCGTCGGGGCAGATGCTTCGTTAATTTTATTCGGCTTCCTTTTTTAGATTTTGGTCGACTTTCATCGGTGAGAGGAGAGTTACGGCGTAGAAATTATTTTGTCATTGTAATTCATTCGTTTGAATTGATACGGATCGTTGGAGTCGAATAAAATTAAGATTACGCTGGGAATATCGATAAATACGAATTAATTTCCAACGATCGAAGACTTACAAGATGAAACGTTGTTCTTCGCGATATCTTCGATTCTGATTGCATTGGCCTTGTTTCGACGAGCTTCCCAGCGAAAGAGAAACAGAGCGGCCATGTTCAGGATTAAAACACGAGATATGAATGCCCATTGTCTATTTCGCATGTGAGAGTCGCCGGGCAACAGCGCGCGTCAATAAATTTTTAATTTCAAGGGCTCTACCGTGCGGGAAAGGGGACACAGCGTAAAATGCACCTTTCATCTGTCTTCGACAATAGACAATGCCTAAGATGCGAGATATTTCGTGAGACTCGAAACAGTAGGTGTGTGGGTAGCGGTGAAGAATAACGGAAAGTGGGACTGTCTGGATCGTGTAGAATGTAGGAAAGAGGACGTGCCCATCGGCCGTGAGGCAATTTTGTTTTGGTATGCAAGCATCATGCGAAATGTGCGCGGCTAGCTGATTCAATTAAATAGTTTCAGCGTGAATCACACTTTCCTTGATTTCTTCATTACCTGAAATTGAATTTCAAGCAGGAACATCGTAATTCCTGTGACAGTCACCGTCCAATCATTACCGTCAACCGCTAACAAGAAAATCAAATAAGATGTCGCTAGACTCGGGTAAAACCTTGTAGATAAATTTACAACTCCCGCAACAGTGATCGTAATCAATCTATCGTCTATTGTCTGCGAATACCAGTCGCCCAAAATTTACGACTCTCTGTATGCACCGATCTTTTGATTTACAAGCTATTTTTTATACGTGCTCAGTGGATATATTATTCCATGATATTTATTCAATTTAATATATAACAATGGACCATGAATTATTCATTTATTTTGCGCTTCGTCGCTCGACTCGAGAATAAAGGAACGATCGGAAAGAGTACGCAGGATTAAAAATGCTATTTAAAAAGTTGTGAAAATAAATATTTCCAATCCTTTCATATACTGGTTTTTCTTTTAAGCGTCTTTCTTTTTTAAACGCGCAGGATACTGTGCCACATTCCACATAAATAGAGCGTTCTTATAAATATTATTAAAATCGTGCAACGTGCTGCAAAATTTCTACATTTTCGCCAATCTAATGTCACTAAAATCAACTCGCGCGATAGTCTAACCAGCGCCTTTTAATCTCTCCATTATCTCGCAAACGACGCGAAGGATTCGCCGCTCCTGAACGTTCACAATGCTCGCAATTGCTCGCAGACAATCTCGCGCATCTGCAAGTCAGAGTACGTAACTGGGTTTCGCGATGGTCGGGTTGCAGAGTCGGGATACGAGGCGCTATCGCGTCAGAAAGGCGATTCCTCGTCGCCTCGATAAGACGATCGCGTCGCGCTGGTAGATTCGCGATGTCGGAAGCGTGACGCCGAAAGCGGTGGAAAGAAGAGGGGGCCAGGAACTCGCTACGGCACGGATCGAGCATTAATGCTGTTTGCTTAATACGCGTTTCGAAACGAACGCGAGGAGACAAACGAGCAGGTAGACGAGCACAAAGAGGAGAGCGGAGACAGCTAAGCAAACATTCGAGCTCGTTTGGCTTTTGTACAGCCGCTGCACAAGCGATCGACGTTGCACACACGCGCTTGTGCGCGCTCGTACACGCGCCGGCACGCTCGCGCGTGATACGCGAAAGCCAGACGACTCGCGGCATCCCGGGAAACATCCTAATCCCCTTGCACTGGAAACTGAAATAGAATTGAAGATAGAGGCCGCATTGACGCGCGCACCGACCCTGTTACGCTGCTTTTCGCTCCTCCGAGCGTCGAACGCGATTGCCTTTCCAAGGCTTTGAGGAAATCTCCGTTCCTCCTTTCCATTCGACGCTCCTTTCTTTCTTATCGTAAGTTGTCTTAAAACGCTTCGCGGTGTCGTCTTTCTTCACATCCACTCGTGCAAAATTTTACAGGTTGTACGTTGCGTTTTTGAGCATCTAAAATATGATTGACGAGCGTTTAGTCGTAACGTTTAGCGATGCTTCTCTTACTCTGCTACTATGTATCGCACGTTTTTGTGGGCTTGTTTCAGTAGGTATGATTATAATTATAGATCTTGCGTAAAAGATAAAAGGTACGATAAGAAGAAAATTTTCATTCAACTTCTTTTCCTCCGTAGAGTATCGCATAGTTTCGTACACAGAGTGATTCAGAACTTACGGTTAAAGTTTGTTAGTGTGTTCTATCCGTGGTGAATCGATGATTCATTCATAAAGAATTGGTAATTTATCCATCGAAGCGGAACACAACGAGACCGACGAACTGTGTATAATAATAAATTCGATTTTCTATCAGTGTGATTGGACATGGTGAACATTTTGAAACAGCTAACGTTCACCTTAATTGTTAATTTATTTGTGTCTTCTATCACTGAAATCGGAAACTCCTTTTTCTCTTCTTTTTATATTCTCCATTCTTTGTTCCTCTCTTCTGTGTTTCTTTATATTTTTTGCAGATTTTTTCCATCATTGTCGTTTCATCACCCTCGTCGTTTATTCGTTTTCTGCCACAACATTCCGACTTTCTTCGTCAAGGTATGACAATCCTCGGAAAGTATCTGTATGTACGTACAAACTACGTTCGCGATTCGGCCACTCGTTCTTTTGACTCGGATCAAAGCGCAAAAAGAGCGAGATTAAGCAGCGGCTCGATGATACGCGCCGCGCAGCTTGCACGTCACGCGGTATAATTGAATGATTATTGTTAATCGTAAACAGGTAGCCGGAGGAGGCGTTCGCGATCATTAAGGGTGACTGAAAAATGCGTCGCGCCGGTTTCTCCGCGCCGAGCGTGTACAAGCTCGCGTCGTAGCCTGTAATTTTCCTCGTCGAGCAGCGCCATCCTCTTACCCCGCTGTTGCTGACACGCCGCGGACCATACAAACGTCGCATTAAATCGTTAGATCGTCGCTGTTTAAACTTAAATACCGCATCCCGTCTTTCCTATCCGCTTGTCTGTCTCAGTTTCCTTCGGTTTTCGTTCTACATTCACAAATAAGTCTCTATATCGGTGAATTCTTCGCAATCGCATTTGGCATCCAAATTTTACAGTCGATCGACATTATTTATTCGACTACTGTTCACTGAAACGGAATTTGCTATTTATTATATTTATGTACATTGGCTGGCGAAAGTATGTGAATAATTGCTATGGAAAACTTTGATATCCATATCGTGTGTGTTATACAACACATTTCAAAATTTCACAACAATGTTATGTCTCGTAATCCATAGTTATATCCACCTTTATGGTGGATTTTACTATTACGGATCGTATTTTCGTTAACTGAAAGAGAATTTCTGTTTTTCAATAGTTAGAAAATAACGAGTTTTTATACAAAGATGGAAACGGAGGCAATGGACAACAAGTTAATTTCACGGCTAAACGAATGGAATTTTCATACAGTCCTCGTTACTCGGAGGAAGCACGTGGTTATCTTAAACGATCCGGTTAAAGAACAGAGCAAGCGTTTCACGAGCGTGAAAATACGTTTCCGCGCGCGTAACCGCGACGAAGTACGGAACACTTAAGCGTCGAGGACACGATGACTGGTTGAAACAAATTTTTTAAACGCGATCAATGCACAGACGGAATTAGACGCTTCCTGTAGCCACGTGAAACCTGCTGAAGTCATCGAATGAAACGCCACGACCGTGAAGGGGTTTAATTTTCCGAGCTGTCAGAGAAACAACGGTGGAAATCTTCTCCGCCGACGACGACGTTCTGTTTTTCTGCCTCGAATCGTGCGACAGCGGACCTCGAGGATCGACTCGATTTAATTGCAATGTTGAACGAACGACACAGCGGAGACCTATTCGAAGCGGAAGAACAACGTCGCGAAGCAAGACGAAACGAAGAAGAAGACAAAGGAAAGAAAAAGATCAAGCGGTATTCGAACCGTGAAACGGAAAATTACGCGCAGTCGACTAAACGCGCACAATGAGAGGAACTGGTAGCAACCGATTCTAATCCGACGACTTCGTAAAGGTTCACGGATTAGCCGTAGGATCGGGAGATCCTCGTGGCTTCTAAGCAGGAACAGGGACTCGGAGATGCTGGAAGAAGGTTCTCCGGTAGCAGGAACAGGTAGTAGAAGCTTCGAGGGGCCGGATACCTGAGCGTGCGCGAACGCGAACACGGTACTCGTATTCTTGGTTCGGTCTCGCTACCACGAAGAAGCTTAACGGCTGTCCTATTATAAGAAAATAGATCAACTTACACCGGTGGCACGGCCACGGGGGTGCGACAGAGAGCAGAATGCGTTCGAACGAGCCGTGCGAGACGGAGAGGGATCGTGGAACCAGAGGCGTCGGATAGAATTCACGATCGAGCGGCCGGGACGAGAGAACAACGTCTAGCCCCGTCACAACATCGTGTCACTTGCCTGTCAAACCGGATTAGGCAAATAGCCGGACGATACATGGGGGACAAGGTTTTCGTGGTTGTGGCTGCCGCCAGTGTCTCTTGATAGAGCATACGTTGCCGTGGCCCACGCTATGTCCAGCTTTCACCGATCTGATCTACGACTGACGATAAATTCGTGGCTAATATCGTTAGCGCGGAAGTAATGCGGGGTTATAAAGTGGAAAATAGTCGATCGAGTTTAGAGTAGAAAATAAATACTTTGAAACCTACGGAGCAGACTTTACGTTGATCCGAACATTGCCGATCTATCGAGCATTGTAGATCGATCAGTACCAGATTTCCGGATCGTCGTGCTCGTAGATAACCGTAGCTTATATTATTCGCGAATATCTTTCGGGAGAATATCTGCTAGAGATGGTCGCGATCGAGCGATTCATCGGTGGATAAGCTCACGACGAGCGAATATTAATACAGCGCGGTGAATCGATCAGATCGATTAGGCACGCGACTCGAGCACAAGCGAAATTACTAGGATCGGTAGCGCAGCGATTGGGAGAGAAGCGCGTGGGGTACCCGACACGAGCGGACCCTTCGCTCGACTGAATTTATCGATCGATGCCCGTGGATCCGTGTAAAGTCTCTATAAATTAAAGCTCCGAATAATATTGATGGACGTCGACGACGTGATTCGGCGCTCGTTCCCTCCGGAATAAATTAAGATCCCGTCTGTGAGTAATGATAACTCGTTGGAGTGACGATTTCCGAGCTACACCGTGCGCCGAGAACGCAGCGGCGCCGGTGCGTCTTTATTTTCAAGGATTATCATTTTTCATTCGCGGCCCCGAGTTGCTTTCTCTCTCTTTGGGAACCAACTCACCAGCGAGATCGGTTCCCTTTGCGCACTACACGCTGGTTTTGTCCTTCTCTCTCCTCCCCCCCCCCCTCTTTCTCTCTCTCTCTCCCTTCCTCTTCCTTATCCCTTTATCCACGTTCGATTCGCGCGATCGTTGCTTAACTTCGACCTCGCAGACGCCTTCTTTTGCCTCTCCGGTGAGAGTCGCTTCGCAGGATCGCTCGGAAGGTTGCCGGTATAAGTAGCTCTACGGGAAGCTATGTTTATTACTACCGTTAATTGCTTTACAACCAGTCATTACTGTCACGCCGCGGTCATTTCGCGGGATAATGTATTACATCGGACTCGTGCCTCCTCGCCATCGCCGGCCTCGCGATATCGTAATGCGAGACGTCATCGACGTGGGCGACGAGATGCCTGGCACACTCGTACTTTTCGCGATCAAAGTATTGGCTAATGATTCCGATTCGTGATAAATATCGATCGAACGGATTTATGGAGGTTTATCCGATACCCGATTGCGAAATCTCGATACGACAAGAGTAATCGCATTAACGTAAATTACGACGCATCGACGGATCGTTATTTTTTCGAAACAGAAAGGAGGAGAAAGAAAAATTCGCAACAATGTGTTTGACGAGATTAACGCAATCCCGAAAATCAAACAAACGGGCACTGTCCGTAACTACATTCTTCGCAAAACAGTCGCGTCGTTCCACGAATCCTAATAACGAGGTACCGCGAGTGGCGGCACGGTCAGATCGCTCAATTAAATCAAGAACGTATCGCCCAGATGATCGTCTCGGACCAGGATCGAAACGTGGCAAAGAAACGGATCCCCAACGAGTACGCATAACGGCGGCCGATCCGCAAAATAGGCACGGCCAGAGATGATCGGGATACCGATCGTCCGACAGCTTTTTTCCCCGGTGGTGTTCCTTTGGTGGGAAGAAAACGAGCTGCCGCGGTGGAAAGGAGGGCGAGAGAGACGTCCGGTCTCTCGGTCGTATCCGAAGGCGACCTTAATTAATTAACGAGGCAACGCTCTAAGGATCGCAGTGGTTCGTCCGACGGACGACGCCGTTCTTCCGGACGTATCCACGTTCTCTACGGTGTGCTAATTCGGTTAAATGGTTAATTGCTTAATTTCATTTAATACGGCTCCGATCCGGATGGCTGCCCACTTCCTGACCGCCCCCTTTTTCCCTGCTATGTCTCGTCTCCCCTTTTGCTTTTTTTTTCTATTTCTTCCTCGCTCCTCGTCTAAATTCTTCCTTTCCATCGGTCTCTTCCACTTTCTTGTTCCCGGGCTGTTTGAACCCAGTCTCCTGCTCCGCAATCGTCGTTCTCCTCTTTCTCCGGCGCGTTCGCGGCGTCCCATCTCCTGCGGAGGACGATTCTACTTAGCCGCGAGGAGGACTCACGGGAGGACGATCGACGAGAACGAGGAGGGAATGTTTCCGTTGTGGCCGTTCCATCCTCGGCGCGAGGGGTCGATGACCGCTCGCGATGCCGGTGAGCCTCACGAAAGAAAGAAATCGCGGGCATAATTAGCGAATGATTGATCGATGCGTGTCGCTCGAGCTATGCATGCGCATTGCTCCTTCCTCGTGTCCTTTTCTCTCTCCTCGTGGTACCTTTTCGATCCCTTTCTTTCTCTCTTCCTTTTCGTTCTTCTTCGAGATCGTTTCTCTCCTTCTCTTTGCCCGTTCCTTCTCTACATCGTGCACTCTCTCCATTCCCTCGTCCCTCGTCCTCCTCTCGTTCGGTTCCCGATCTCTTTTTCTTTTGCCTTAATTTAGTGGCCATCCGCGGCGGGCATACGCCCCGACAAGGGCGCGTATGCACGCGCGCTCCGATCGGCTGGTCAAGAAGCTCGACTCGGGAGCAAGCGGACGTGCACATGCGTCTACACGTACGTAAAGGGAATCGTGATGCGTGCATGCACGCATATTCGATGGTTTTTGCCGGGACGCTGTACCACGGCGCGGATCACGATCGACTGGCGCGGATCTCTGTTTAGTTATTCGGAAATTATTGCGGTCCCGGGACTTCTCGTTAACGATCAACCGAAATTTTTCTGGCTGGTCGCGGGCGACGGATGTTCCGAGCAATTTCGTCCGACGTTTACGACTGTTACGACGTCCCGCGTAAAGTTCATAAACCTGCCTCACCGTAAAACCAATTAACGTGCTTTTTACAAGCTCGGCTCGGTGCTGAATCACCGAAAAACCATGCCCGGAATTAATTAGCCAGCGAAAACGAGCGTCTACCGGGGCGTGAAAATTCGATATGTCTTTGGAAATGTCGGCACGCTTGTTTCCTACGCTGTTATTTATCATAATTAAGTGGAAATCGATTTATCGGCTTTTATCAAGATCCCGTGGATGCATACTGCGCCGCTTCTCTACCTACCCAGCAACCGGTGTTAATGGAAGAAACGAGAAACTTCGCAGAGAGCTGCGGGAAGTCACGGGCTTTGATTCGCTTGATCGATCGATCGATCGATCAATGGGATGGATCGTTCGCGCCTCGTCAGGCGTCGTTCACGAAATCTTTCGCCCGCTGACCTCGCACGGATCCTACCGATGTCTCGTATAATTTCATACTAATTTATTCGCCTAATCCCATCCTGATGTCGAACTTTGTTGCCATCGACTGTGTGAAACCATTGGAAGAATTCTGTCTTTAATTGCTTCACGATGTCGTCCATTCTAGGACACGAGTACGTTCAGTTTTTGACAGGTGCTCGACACCATGTTCCACTAAATAACAAGACACACGACGATGCTTAAAACCTGCCTAAAATATCTCGACTCTTGAACCAGGCAACAACCGTACAATTTAAAATAACCGTTCGAAAGTGATCGTTCGAAGATTTCTGATAACATTGACAGCTTGCTGCTCCTTTTGAACGGACGACTCGCGGTTAGACGATGAAGTTCAAGCGTCCGTTCGAACGATACTAGCGAATCCCTCGAACGATGACGTTTCTCCTTATAAAAAGTCAATAAAGATACGGATTACCAAAACCCGTAAACTCACAACCACGGTCAACCTTGACCATTCGGTTTTACGACACTTTGATTTGAATTTCGCGCGTTCTTTGACAGTCGATAAATTTTCGACGACGCGGAGGATCCGCGAGGCAGCTGAAATCCATAACGTAGTATTCGTCCATAAGGACATAAGGGCGCGCAACGGTCGTAAGAAGAAACGGACAGAAAAGAACGTCTATGTTCGTTCGTTACTAAAGTTCAACCGCTTTCGATCGTTTTGCACCGATGTCGCGCCTTCTCGGCAAGTGGCTGCAGATCGTACATCGTCCCGTGTACTATAACGCAATAATGTAATAATTACACAGCTGACCATGGAACGTCGTTTTCCGAGATTTGGCGGTTGCTTGGATCTTAGGTTAATAGCATCCTCGTGGTTTGCCGATTATATCGGATACGACGTGAATTTATATCTGTAATCCGTAGTTATATTCATTGTACGCCGTGAAGCAGCAGGGCGCTGCATTGTAAGGGTCGATTATTGCCTCTGCGATGGATCAGCGTTCACTTACCTGAAACAGAGGAAGGATAGAATATTAGCGTACAATGTCGGTATACAACGTGACGTATAGGAAATGACGCGCTTTATGGAAAGCGATAAATTTCGAGCATACGGAATGGACCGTGCGGAAAACAATAGACAGATACGGCTCGTTTGCTCGGATCCGAGTTATCGCTTATAAAATGGAATATTGAAACGCTATCTTTAAAGCGTCGCTCGTTCGAGTATCGCGTGTGGTCCATGCCGGGTTTCGCGGTTTTAATTAAAAGTCATACGATCGGAGCTGTCGTTTAAAGTCCGCGAGAAGAGCAATTTCGTAGTAATAGCCTGACGAATCGTTTATGTTACGATTCAGTGGAAGCGTTTTCTCCCGCGATAGCCTGCCATAATGTACAAGATGATAGTTATTCGTCCACGAAACAAGGAGTCTCATCTTCTCAATATGCGTACATACATGGTTCGTAGACAATGCTGACGACTGTTTGGTTAGACACGAAGACCTTGTGTCGGTAGCATTTTATATCGAATCGGTGGCATTTTATTCGCCGATTCTCAAAGTGTCCGAAGATCTGTCGACGGAGACGAGAGGATGAAGAGGTGGCATCTCGTCGAAAGGTAGTCGAGTTGTCGAAGACGCGACGAGCAGAAGGGAACAAAGGGGCGGGTGGATCGGCGAGGAAGGCAGGTACGAGGGGGTGGCACGGCAGCAAAAGAGAATGCAGTAAGTAAGCATGCCTTCGCTTCAAGATCAAAGATCAATGCCCACTCGAGTCGATTTGAAACGCGAGCGCATTGGATAGTCGCGCAAACATTATTATACCTCTGTCGACTTTATATACAGTGCCTGCTCGGTACACGCACTCTCTTTCTCTTTTCCTTTCTCTTTCCGGTTCCTTTTTTCCTCTCTCGTTCTTTTATCTTCTTTCCACCTTTCTTTCTCTCTCTCTCTCTCTCTCTCTCTTTCTCTCTCTCTCTCTATCTCTCTTCACCGAATCCTCCGCGACCAATCCGTTTCCTTCTCCCGAACGCACTCGCACGATCATACAGTGCGCGTACATCGGGGCAGAATGCGAAAAGGGAGTAGGATGGATAGCGAAACGTGGTCCCGGTGCAACTGTATGTTAATCAAATGCGCATCCGAATACGGAATAAGGATGGAAACCATCCAGTTTGATATACCATTCTGCCTACGTCCCTCCTTTCCTTCCTTCGTTCGTCATCCACCTCTTTCTCATCATCTCGTCGTTTCCTCCGCATCGCTTCCACCCCTCGTCGCTCTCTTCGTTCCTCGTCGTCGTCCTCGTCGTCGTCGTCGTTGCGGCTACAACAAGAGAACGCCGCTACTCCGTCGACACTGCATGAGATTCGAAAATGAGTCCGCTCCGTTCCTTTCTCTTTCCGTCTTTCGATGTTCGTCCGTTTATTTGCTCTTTCTAGCCAGATATTTCTCATTCTCCTTATCGTGTTCTTTCTCGCTCGCTCTTCGGTCCGAGCCTCGCCTTCGTATATCGGCACACGATGTACGTCGTTGCCGTAATCGATTACCAAGAATTTCGTGCGCATATATGATATCGTATACGCGATTATGCGTACGCGAACACGTTGCGGAATTAATGCGACATACCGCGCGGCGCGTGACCCTACAATAACCGAGAGCCGTGTTCGCGGCGGCTATGAAAATGTCGCGAAGTAATGATCGCGACGGTGATTTAGCTCGGAAGGAAAACGGACGTGGTATTTTACACGATCGGCTGCGTTTCGCGAACGCTGCTATATGCGTTACGTAGACCTTGAACGCGATTATTGCCTTCGGATAGACCGCTAGGTTTATTATCGGTGACTAATAGTATCGGTGCACGGATACTTTCCATTCATTTTCTGATATATTGTCTTCTGTGATAAAATACATAACTCGGAAATGGCTTTATAAATAACACGCACAATATCTTTGGAATATTTTCATCTAATTACTGACAAATTATTACTGATATTTCAAATACTTTCACCCTTGCATCGAAACGAATATTTATTATCAAAGTCGAGCAGAACCGTACATTTCTCTAATCTCTTGACTCTGAATGGATTATACTTTATATGGATAAGATCCAATTCTTAATACGATATCATGCGTTCGCGTAAACATAACACGAATCGTTTATCTAATTCCTTTCCTAATTCATCGATTAAAGTCGACAACCAATTAAAAATATTATTTCGTTTATGCTAAGAAGAAAAAGATGTTATTGTTCTCGTTAATCGTAAAAATTGCCATCCGAAAGCGGCGCGATAACCAACGTCGTTGTTGTAGCAAAAAAACTACCGCTGCAAGAAGATAATTACGATTGCCTACACTCACGTTTCCCATAAAGGTTCTCACGCAGCCGAAAGCATTCGCCGATTACACCCCAGGCAGGTGTATCGCTTGGCGATCGCGGCCGGCGTTTCTCGATTTATTAAAACGACCGTACGGGGCCCCCCTTTTCGCTCGTTCTCGTCGTCCACGTTATTTCGCAATGCCATTCGCTGTCGCCGTGGCCGCCGATCAGTCTACAGGCTGACGTTTCCCTGTTCGTTCTTCTCTCGAACCGCGACTGTTCGGCGTGCGCAAGGTTCGCGTCTGTCACCGAGAACCGTTGCTTTGGTCTGACGTGGAAAACGAGCGGGTATAAAGCACTGCCGGGTCTGTGGACAGGGTTCGATGGCTGGCCAACGGATACTACCGAGATGCGCCTCAGGTGGTCCCTCGATACCTACGAACAGCTCGCTTCGTCGATCGGTTCGACTCCTCTGACGAGCAGTTGGCAATAAATTGGAATACGCCACGCGATTCCAGACGTGCGCACTATTCGAACGATGAGTCCGCGGCGATGCTTCGTTCTTGGTACTATGGGATAGTTAAAGGGAGTAGAGGGTGTTCTCCAGTCACCTGTCAAACGTACTTCGAGATAAACTCGAAGGGAAACGCGAAGAAGCTGAAGGGACTCGGCCGTCCTCGGTGGCTCGGTCTAGTTGGTCTCTTCTCCGCGAACCAGCGATCTCTTTTCCTCGCGAATGGATCTCTCGTAGCCGATCTTGCAACTCTATGGCCGCTCTGCCAGTTAGGCGGTCGTCGAACGCCTTGGAACCGCGCGGTACAACTCGTTGGCGAATTATCGAGCGTTTCAGTGACGAACACGAGCAACGAAGAACGATTCGAGGACTATTCGATAACGTGATCGGATTGAAAGCAGCCGGTGGGAGTCGTTAGACTACGATGGACGAAGTACGTTGTGCAAGGATGAAGTACACGTCGAGAGAACGTGCCTGTCGCGATTTCCCGATGGCGCTCGCGACCGCCTGGTGTTTTCTTCCTTATTTGTTGCATGCTCGATGCCTGTCCCGATAACGGTGCAAGTTCTTTCCGCAGCTCCGTTTCTCTACTCTCTACGGGCGAAATATTGCGCGGAAAATGAAATTCCACGCGTTATCGCACACCTAGAAAAACATTTTTCTCTGTCGGGTAGCGTTACTGAGGGACAAACACCTCCATGAAATTTCGAGGAAATACGTTTCGTGCTTATCGGCGTACACCGCGAATTAATGGCCGCCTCGCGGCATATTGCGTTTAAAATACATTTACGAGCTTCTGCTCCTAATTAGAAAGTTTTTTCCCTTCGTCGCGCCGTATGTTTGGTGTTCTAAAGTGGAAAGCAACGCAGCAGCTATAAACCATGGGACACGCACGGCATGGAAAGATCCAAATATAGGCGCGGTGGCGGTAAGTGAATTCCCTAAAATACGATAAGACAAGATCGATCGGAAGGATGAGGAGGGGAGTCAAGTATTATGCATCGTTGCGATAAAAAGCACGCCGGGAAGTTGGTACGACGCGTGGGATCGAGTGGCCAGAAACCGGGGCACAGGGTGGCTCGATTAAACTCGTGTAAAGTAACATGGATATGGGTGGAAAGAAAACGGTACCGAGAGAAGATGCCATGGTACGCTAGAAGACGAAGGGACGGAAGAAGAGCAGGAAGAACTGGAGAACGACGACGACGAGTGGTCCTCGCTTCTTCGCCTTAGCAACCGAGGAGAAGCTGCAGCAGGAAGGCACTTAAACGAAATCTAGACCACCCAGCGACCCTTTTCTCCGGCTATGGTGAAGGGTTGCAGACGTGCACGCATGCACACGCAGCCTTCCGTAGCTCTAGGTGCTTCAGGACGCGTCGTAGCCGGTATTGCGAGCACGTACCCCAGCCAGCCAGTCTCATAAGAGAGAAGCTGGAGAAGTAGATGAACGAAAGGGAGAGGCGGGGGCGGAGATGGTGCAGTAGGACGACAAAGAGAGGGGTAGGTCGGTCTGGGTTGGCTGCTCGGGGTTACGTGCTGTGCCTCCTCCTAGATATACGTATAGATCGCGCGATATACCGCGCGGAAGGGATTATTCTTAGGGTAGGGTAGGGTTTTGCCCGAGTGCAAAAGTGCGAAAAGGGACACGAGGAGGAGGGTCGCTAGGACGAGAGAGACTGTAGGGCAGCAGAGAAACAGAGGGTGAAACAAAGAGAGTCGGACGGATGACTGTTGGTGGAAGATGGAAACCACATATCAAGGGTGGAGAGCAAAAGGGGAGACGTACTGGCTGAACGGGGCTGCCTTTGGGAAGGGCGAGAAAGAGGAGTAGCGCGGCACGACTGGCGACGTTGGAAGAAAGAGAACGATACATATCGCGCGTAGAGGGTGGAACGAAGACGAACGTAGAAACCGAGAGAAAAGCCGAGCGAGATGGGAGACAGGGAGGGAATTGTGGCGTGACGCGGAGGAAAAGGGGTTGATGAGGATGAAACGGGGTTCTGGTTGCATGCGAAGATGCATAGACGATGCGCGCGAGCACTCGCCAGGGCGGTGCACCCTGAAGGTGCATTGATCCCACGGTGGCTGTGCGTAGGGTGCCCTACCTTCCACCCCGCTTTTTTCCCTTCGTCCCTTTGCTTGCACCTCTCTCTTCTCCAGCTTCTCTCGCCCTGCCGTGCCTTGCCCACCCTTCTTAACGGTGCGTACGTACTTACGTATATGTTCCCGCATGCACTTATATGCGTACGCAGGCAGGTATAACGCCCCTCGTCAGCGACATAGGGGTTGCGAGGAAAAGTAGGATTTCCATCGTGAGGACGATGACGATGACGATGACGACGACTGTAGCGGTGGTGGTGACGCGGCGGAGGTGGCATAGGAGATGATGTCGGTCTGCGTTACTCGGCGTATGTATATCCATACGGTTGCGTATGTACGTGTTAGAAAGACGATAAAGAGGGTGCGCGGGGAAATGATAAAGAGTCGGAGGAGAAAGAGAGCGTGACGAAGGGAATGCAGAAACGCGAAAAGTGCGTGACTCGTTGCGTGCCACGTTGAGAGGAGAACTCATTAAAATAAATATACGCGGTACAGCCGCGCACTCGGTGCTCACGCATGGGACGTACACGCGTCGCGTAATGCGAGCGCGTTAGGAAACGAAACGATTTGACGGTCCCGCGGTTTCCGCTACCACCGCCGCCGCCTTGTTTTCTGTAGCGACCGTTCTACGAATCGATGTTACTCCGGATCGAGCAACCGTTACTTTGCACGCGTGATAGATTAGCAATTAGCCGCACTAATTAATCGTACCGAGGTGAACAAATAGATCGCTCGCGACGATTTTACGGAGACAGTTTCTGTCTCGTTTACGACTAATTACACTCCATCCGGGAGTAATTGGATCTAAATCCAGTCGAATCCTATCGTTCGCATCCCAATTACGGTTAATTATATCTGCTATCGTGTTCGCACGCCTTTGTCTATGAAATGTGACACGATTCTCGTCTGGATTTCAAACTATGATCACATGATCATTTCGCATACGAACGAATACCTGCGAACCCAACACAGTGCGCGAGATTGAGTTTCTAATTATCTTCGAACAACCGTGAAAATGTTCGTATTGCCGGTGTTTCTGCACGTAATTGATCATTTGACATATCGAAAGAGCAACGACGTGCCCCTAACGGTTCGCTCGTAAGCGTTACGAATTAGAAATTCAAACTCATTATCGGCCACCACTAACATCGACGTCATTTTTCAAGCAGTCACTCGTGACTAACAGCGATTTCTCTAGCGTCGGGCTATGTACTCGGAAAATTCGAGACGAGTCACGGGAGTGCCGCCTACCGGTGCTCCAGAGCGTTCAGGAAATTCTGGTCAAGTGGCCGCTTCAAATTTTATTTTTAGCACAAAATTGCAGAAACGGTGACAGCCAAGCCATCCGAACGTTGCGTTCAACGAAACTATTGTTCCAAAATATACGATCCGAGTCGGCTTTAACGAATATATAATTATCGTGCCAGGTACAGCGTCGGAATAATTAGTTTCGGTTTGTAACAAACACGGAAATTTCTCTAAACGAGTGACCGTTAATTATTGACCTGTGAAAATCTCTCTGTATCGAACATCGAATCGGAGCAACTGAATTCCGATGTCCATAGAAAAGGCTGTTTCGCGAGGGTGCTGTAGTTAATAGCGGCCCGAAGATAAGAATGTGAAGAGCCAATAATTAAAGCGTCGCGTACACGCCCTCTCTTGAGCTAGCAGGGATAAGCCAGAGCTCATCGATGTGCTTGTGTGCGCGACGTCGTAGCGGTAAGTGCGTACCGGTGTGCCATAGTATGTGTGTGTATGTGTGCGTGGTATGCTGTTATACGAAGTACAGTAGCCATGTGGCTCGACCAACCCCGGTGGTCCACTGCATTTAGAACGGTACGAGTGGACCCGCTCGTGGACCTGCCATACAAAGCGTATATCACGATAACGAGCCTGGGAATCGTAAGCGCCGGATAGAATTCTCGGCTTCCGGTTGTCCGTGAAGCCGCCATTGCTGGGTCGGCTATACGAAAGCACGGTCGTTGTGATTTTTCTCTCGAATGCATAATTCGACGGTGCTCGATGCTCGAGTATTATCGCTTAAAGGACGAGTCACGAGTTTCAACGAATTGACGTTATCGGTGCTTTGGTGAGACGTCTTCCAGTAATTTTTGTCATTGGTTTAATCTATCGAAAGAAAGAAGTCGTTCAACCATTGGATTATGAAGAATATAATATTCCGCATTGTAACGTTGATAAAAGTATTATTACTTCCTCGATAGTGTTTTAATAGGTACGTTCGTTGTTAAAAAATAAGTCACTAACATATGCTTGCATCTATATAGGAATACTAATTAGTAAATATAAGATTAAGAATACGAACAAATCTATCTAGCTTCTCTTCAAAAGGAACAGGATGTTCAACGGGTAACTCGATTAAATATAGCCAAAGCCACGGCTGCTCATTTTCAAAGTGTCTTTGTCTAGCCGCGGAACGAGCTGCAGACGTTCCGCTTAATATTATTACAATTTTTCATTTCCACCGGCGCCTAATGAGTCCAAATAGGACTTAGTAATTACCCGGTGCATTTACGTCGTCCTTGTTAAACGGACCAAGTTATGCATCGATCTTGGAACGGTCATTTATAATACATATTGTGTCTCTCGTCGGCTACCGGGAAGAATAAACGGTATTACTTCCGGCTTGTCGAGTCACTCGCCGCATTTAATTAATAAGAATTGAATGCCGCTTTAACGAATCGAATCGACGAACGTTGCACGGGCCTAAATACCCGGCAAACCGGTCTATCGAATCCGCTTCTGGCCCTCAAAAGACGTATTTCCGTGCAAATGACTACGAATGTTCCACGAACAGACTACCAACACGTCGGCCGACTACTTTTCGCGTCGACACCTGCGCTTTCACTTCGCTCTTCGTAATTTCTATACAAATGAGTCGCGAATTCCGCAACAACCGCACGCATCAACGTGGCTAGTCATCTGCGAGCCGCGGTAAGAAGAAATTCAACAGAAAATTTGCTTGTAATCCTTAAGCGAATTCTTCCTGCACTTTGAACACTTCGAGCCATCGACATAATCGCAGTTCAATAATATTATTGGTATATTCATTACGCACGATGTATAAAACGTGTGTATGATATTGATTTTATCAACCTGTAATTAATGAAAGAATTTTGTAGTAATTTACGTCAAATACACGCGTAGAATCAATATAATATGGAGACAGGTATGAGAATTATTGAAATATAGGTACCATTCTTACTAAAAATCTCATCTGCAGCTAAAAAATCTCAAGCTAGAGGAAAATTTGATTAATATCAATCCCTAACATGTGAAAAATCACACCATCTCATGCTCCTTGCACTTTTTCAATCAAAATACTAGAACTGTATGTATCTGTATCTTACTTTCTCTGGAATTCTACAGAGAAGTTGCTAATGAAATCGAATCGTAGAAGCACAACGAAATTTTCCGCGTTCACGAGCACACGTCGAAACATTTGAAACTTCTGGTTTGTTCTCTCTCGTTCTCGAAAGGAGGAAAGCGCCGCCGGGAAGAACGGAACAATTATATCCACCCCGGCAGCTCGCCATTTTAATTAATATTAATTGAACGCCGCTTTGAACCGGTCGGCCGGGGCCGATGTCGCGAGGGCCAGCGTCGCACGCACGCACGCGTAATTACGCGCGTGTACAGCGCGAACGAGACGAACGTACGCACGAGCGGCGCATGGGTCGCCCGCCACGCCGGATTCCTTTCGATCTTAGACATTTAAGCGTGCGCTCGCACGTAATTACGCGCAATTTCGTTCGATCGAACGTTGCCAGGACCGTGCTGGCCGTGCACTTCGGCTCTTTTTGGCCCGGACGGCTATCAAAGAGCCCGCCGCTTCCACGAACCGCGAATTACCCTCTCACCCTTCCCTCGTGTTCGGATGTTACAATCTCCGCTGTCCACCAGGAATTCGTTTCTCGTTCTTCCCCTCCTTTTTCATTCTTATTAGTTTTCTACCAGTGTCACGTGTCTTCCTCGATTTATGGAACACAGAGAATGGGAACGAGTGTCATGGCGGAGAAAGGTGAACTAGGTTCGCGTGTTCGCAAATTTACATTCCTCGCGTAATCGATGCCCGTGCACGATCCATCTGCATGATTTTACCGGCTGCCTCGTGTACGAGGAGGTTGTGCGCGATTATTGTTAGTGCTTGTTAAAATGTATAGAGGAAACGTGGGAGGGAATCGTATCGCGATACCGGCAAGTGTACCACGGGAGGAAAGTAACACGATAAAAACTATTACAGTGCGCGGGCATGTAATTTAACGACGTGGTTTCTAGTGGGAGTGGTTGAGGATTATAATAGGTTCTTTTTGGGGGCGATTAATCAGAAGAGTTGTGTATACTTGGGAATATTTATGAGAAGTTAAGGAAGTTGTGCAAAGCCAGATCGATTTGAACGACTACTTTAACGTTGAGAAGAGCCACGACGTTACGCTATCGTCATGACAGTGTTAGCTATAATATTAGCTAGTATGAGCTAGTATAAAGTATACATGCAATTATAATTAATCAGATTAATAATTAATAGAATTAACATTTCTGATACGATCTACGTAATTGCCCAGAATTTTCCTCAATTCCCGATATGAAAGTTACGTGCGAAATTATCCATAATATTAATCTCGCGAAGCGATGCGATTAATTATTGAAGATATTCTAATACTCGAAAGGTGCGCATCGAGAGATGAGAGGATTTAGCGCATATCCCCAGCAACGAAAATAAAGACACAGTGAAAGGGGAAAGGAAGCGACGTGGCGGAAGCTGAAAACGATAACCATCACGTGTGTTCAAGAGATTACAGTTTCCTCGTCTAGCGCCAGTAAGTTTTTTTCTTCGGCTAACGAGAGGCGGTTTCGTATACGACTGGCGTCGCGACGTGATCGACGTAGGAGAGGAACGACGCGTTCGAGCTGAACAGGGTCGTCGTTTCCTGTGAGGCTGACGCCACGTGTATACCGGTCTCTGTCATAGCCGCGCGTGGGTATGATACACCTAAAGCATGTTGACGCATCGAATTATTCAAATCAGATAGCAGTCCGATAGAATCGGGACGAATCAGCGCAGGGAAAAGTGAGCTCCGTATCTTAGGTACGAGGCAGAAGCGAAGAAGTAACGAAAACAAAGAAATAACGATTGGATCACCTGAAAAATAAAGACAGAAATGCTGTCCGATACTAATGAACGAAGAACATAATGAGACCGAGAGTGCACGAGCAATGCGCATGAGTAAACAGACGAAACTGTAAGAAACAAGAAGGTAACAGCTTGCAGAGAATCTGCAAGAAACTTCAACCATCGATAAGAACTAAATCGAAGGGCGAAATTGAAGTGCAGGAGAGGAGAGCTGTAGAATTAAGAAGCAGGGGAACTGGAGTTGAAAGACGTAAAAAAGTAACGCGATAAAAGGAAAATGGCCGAAGGGGAATACATATAGAGGTAAATTGGAAGTAACGGAAGAAGAAGAAAAAAATTAAAAGAAAAAAAAAAGGGGGAAGTTTCTCGATGAGAAAGGAAAGGCAGCGAAGAGGTCGATTCAATCTAATCCAAACATTAGGAGCTACAAATCGTTAATTGTCACGCGAGGAATGTCGGCCCCTAAGTGGGACGCGCTTGTAATTAGGCGGCTCCGAACGATATCGATCGTGCCACGTCGATTCGATGCGCACCCTCCAGTGTTGGCGGCGTGTATACCATGGTCTCGACGTGTCTCGAGGATCGCGACGTGTCGACGGTAATGATCCACGAGCGATCGATCGTACCGATCTCATGTCACGTGGAAATTCTCCTTGGCATTCCTTTGTGCGAATCACGCCAGCAAGGATCTTGGGGCTCGCTATCTGCCGCCGGTAGCAAATTAGGGGTTGGGGTCAAGCGACGACCAGGATAATTAAGCAAATGACACGTTCCGATAACGGTTAGCTGGCGGAAAGTTGGTGAATCTAGTCGGCGATTTAATAATATCGTCATTATCTTGCATCTTCTCGTTAAGATTTCTTAACTACCTTTCGTCTCGCTTGGGTTCTTTTTACGCGAAAGTGAAACCTTTTTCAAAACGTGACATTTTTGTATTCTGTTTACCAATTCTGTTTGGATTAAGGATTTTCAACGAAAGAATATGGCGAAATAAAGTTGTATCTTTTGGCGAACATCGCGTAACTGCAATGTGCTCGTATATCGAGGAAACGATTTATGGAAACGTCGAGAATTGTAACATATCAGAATGATAGTTTCCTTAACAGGTTACTACGAGCATATGACATTAAGGTATCAGCCAGCAAGAAAAATTCTACGTTTCCCTGCGATTCGGAGGGTTTTCCTCGCGTCTCCGTTGCCGACATACGGAAACGTTGCGACGAAGCCCGGTGCTGTGGCTAAAGAGAGCCGGTGTCGCGACACAAACGCCAGGCTTCTCGCGTAGCCGCGGGAGTGAAAATTAAAAATCATTAATTTCCCTAATGGATGCGAGAAATGACTACAGCCTCTCTTCTTTCATAGCCTGCCACGCATTCCCGACGAGAGTGGCGAGCGCGTTGCCCGGCGTGACGACGGCGTGCTTACCTGCGTGGAAACGCCCCGAGTACCGCGCGGAAATGCGTGTCGCATGGAAACTGCCATTGAAAAAAAAAAAAGAGGGAAAAGAAGAGGAAGAAAATACGGAAGAACAGGCAGAAGAACGAAAGATGATGGAAGGGAGCGGAGAGCGAACGCAACGTAATGTCGGCGAGAGAAGTCGAGAGAACACGAAGGTAGGAAAAGGGAACGCGCGATTCGAAGAAAAAAGGAGCACAGAGGGCGCGAGGAGAAGTAGACGCGGAAACGGAGGGAGAAGAAACGGAAGAACGGCGAGGGAAAGGAACGCGCAGAGTCGTAGGAAACAGAAATAAAGGAGGGAAGAGAGAGGCCGTCACAATGCGGCGAGTAATCCCGTCGCGTCGTTAACTAACGCGCGGCTGCTAATAAGTCATTAGGGGATGGCTGTCGTCGAGTCGCGTACACGCACGGTTGTAGGCAGGCAGCCACGAGTTACGAGTTACGCACGCAATGCGGACGCACAGACGTCGCTGTGCGAGCATGTGTCCGTGCTCCTAGTACCCCATCGTGGTAGGGGTGCGTGTCTTGTTAGCGACACCCCTGGCGTTGGACGAGAGCCTCTTTCATCCTATACCCTCCCCCTACAACCTCGCCCCTCCTATCCTCATTCTATCTGCCCCTTCTATCCGTCTTTTTTCAATTTTCCTCTCTGCGTTGCCTGTTCCCTCGATCTCTACCCTTCTTCAACCAGCAGCGCGGCTCCGCGTTCGTTCTCTCGACGCGCGCATAACTATGCGTTCGAAAGCGTGCATCGCGTATCCAGATTGGTATAACAATGGGCGAATGTATGAGTGCGTGTGCATGTGGTTGCACACGGGGCCACAGGGGCGCGGGATCAGGGGCATGGCGAAAGTACGCACGCATGGACGAACAACCCCCATAGGAGAGGAGGGGGAGGATGAGAACGGCGCGCGATTTCTACCGCGAGCTCGGTCTTGCTGGAACACGGCCGCACCGTATGTCGCCTCGTTATATACGGTGGAACGGGTGACAGCGCGCCACGCCGCTCCAAGCCGCGCCATACCACCGGCATATTTCTAATACGGTAGGTTAGTTAAGCTCTCTTTCAGCCGTTCGCGCCATTTACTTTGCATGTACGCACGTATGACGGACATAAATAATCGCGTTTGAAACGGCGCGGGGCGGACGGCGGGGGCCACGCGCGGCGATATTGTCGCGAGGGCATGCACGGTTATGCAACCAGTCGTCTACGCTCTGTCCTCAGACTGTCCCGCGATTGTCCCTTTGCCGTGCTTTACGCGTCACGCCGCGCGCGTCCTGTCGTCGCGCGTTGCTCGCGTGGCGAATGCCGACCGAACCTCGTGCCCCGTGGAATTTACGCCTTTCGAGGCGACGCTCGCCTATTGACTGTGGACGTGCAACGAAGAGATATTGCTTTTCGGCCAGATGCCTCGTACCCGTACACCGGTGAAATCTGGCTTTCCGTTCCTTCCAGGCAACCTGGCTGAAAGAAAACTTTGCTCGGAATTCAACGAACTCATTGTTCCAAGTGCCGTTACGTGCTTGGACTATGACGATCATTACCGCTGCAAGTTCTTTTAGGATATAAAGTTTTACGAGTTGTAGCAACGACATTTGAGATCGGCGAGTTGTACTAACGCGAGTTGTCATCATCTTCTCGAGCAGAATATTCGTGAGAATACTGCCGATGTTTTTGCAAATTCGTGTTTTTATCAACAGGAAAATTTCAAAGTAATCAATGCTAAATAATCCTATATCCTATATACGAGAGTTTTGCGGCGTGTGCATCCTTCGATTACTCGCACGCGTATAAACGCACACGATCTATTCGAACAGCGATATTTCGAAATTTATTTCAACGACAGTTAATGGTTTGTCCATGAATAAGGCATGCGAATATTCCTCCTCAAACCGGTAAACGTAACATTAATCCGGGTAGTACGGTGCATCGAAACCTCCACCATATAAATTCCACTCTTTTCCCATTCAAATTTTCGATCCGTTGCCGTCGTTTCTCCGCGAAAGTGCCCTCGAATGCCCAGTCGTTCGAGAAGAACGATCGCAGAATGAAAAGACCGGTGACCGATGCAACCGCGTCGATCATCGGAAACGCAGCTCGATAAAAAGGAGCTGGAACGACACCTCGGGCTCTGCGTTTTCCAAGGGGAGATCGAACGATCGCGGTGAAGGAAATGAAAAGGGAATAAGCACGCGTGCTATACATGGTCGTGGCCGCACGTCGTGTAGCCTGTACTCATAACGGTAAGAGTCGGAGGTGGATAAAAGAGGAAAAGAGCGAGAGAGAAAGACACGGTGGAGGATGAAGAGGAGGAGCAGGCTTGCCTTTGACTCGAAGTGGACCTGCTTGGCTAGTACAGGTATTTACTAGGTGCCTGTACTTCTCCCTACCATCGCCCCTCTGTATCTGTGCCTTTCCGTTCGTGGCTGACTCGGAACAGCGCGGTCGCATAGTTCAAGAATTCTTTCTCGCGATGCCGTGTGATGGACGTTGCTTGGTACCGTGGACCGCAGAGGTCGCCACCTCCTTCGCAGAGACTCGAGAACTTCGTTCCAGGCATCCAGGCGTTCGTCGAAAAACGCGGGACGCGCATTAATCAATCCGGTGGAAAACTGATACGTGTTAGCGTTGAATTTGCATATCAATGGCCGCGGCACGGGAATCATAGAAAACGCGGCGTGGCGCAGGTGTCCAGGTGTAATATTGACAAATGACGTCGACTGGCCAATAGGGATATCCTGCGTTTATGCTCCGCGTCTTTTGTTCCTTTGTCACTGGCTCGTCCTATTTTTTCCCCTGCGTGGTCCAGAGTCTGGACTCCAGACGATGTAAAGAGAAACCGGCGCGACGCGTACATCCGTTCGATTCTCCTCAGCGGAAAAATCGACCAAACGAGACCTCGAACGTGCGACTTTCCGATCGTTTCCGATCGAACGATTACCACGTAGGGGGACTTGATCGTTTTTAGTAGTTTGTTATAAAGTTATTAGTTCGGGTAGATCTAATCCAGTGATATATAGTAATTTATTCCGGTTCGAGTCCGCGTGACGCGCTCGTTCTAACAGATAAATTCGTAAACACACCGGATGAGCCTCGTTTCACGCAATTAGCCGCGCACCTGCGTAATAGGGACCATAGAACTCTGTAATGGAAGCGCCGAGGAGAGTAAAAGCGAAATAAAGTTACCACGGAAAGCTAGTCATCAAATACAATTGCGATTCTCCGACACGTGTCATCGTCGTTTATACCTTTCCATACGATCGCAGTTTCGCGCTTCGTGAAGTCACGATTCCCCTATACGCATCAGGAATATCAAAGAACATATATCGCTGTCCCATCGCGACTTTCAAAACGCATCGATAAAAGAATAACGTCCCGAGATCCGCAATAAACCTTGACATCCCACGAAGATTTCGCAGGCCGGAACCAAGATCCGCGATTATCGTCAGCGTCAGTGTCCGCCCGCGTCGTTCGATCGTCCCTGTACACGCCATAAAAATAAAAAAGAAGGGAGAAAAGAAATCGTCGAAAGGGGAAGAGAGCTGCGTAAGAAGTCTGGATGGCAACGGTCATCGAGGCGTAAGTAGTTACTCGCATAAGAAGTTACGCTTCGTCGTTGGTTTCACGGTCGTCTTCTATCGAATGCCTCCTTTGTGTCGATAGGGAAAAATATAGAACGCGACCGTGACGCGAGCGGATCCGCTTGTCGTTAAATTGCAAACTTGTAAGCGGAATCGCGTCTTCCCGTACGCGTTCATCCGGCGGTTACGGTCGAGTTATCGTCCGTTCGTGCGCGTAAAGTGAAAGTATGCCGACCGTTTCACTCTTCTGGTTCTCGTGCAGCGTCTAGCATATACGCTATATGCTAACGGAAGGCGCGCAGGGAACACGGAGACAGCGAGAGAGATACACAGCGAGAAAGTTTCGGAACGAAGTTATTTGTGCCCGTCGTGCTTGTCGAAGGAAAAGAAAATACGGGCCTGGACTTGCCATAAGGAACAGTGAATCACGCGACCGAGGGTTTTATTAAAGAGGCCTGAGATCGGGCTGGCTGGAATCGTCGTTTACCTAATCGAAGCTCGAAATTGTCCTCCTCGAACAACAGCCTGCTCTCTCGCTTAAAAGTCAATGAGCGCTCGTGACTGCTCCGTCGTTGCATTTACACCGCGTAACATCGCGTTAATTGCCGATAAAGTAATTGTACACCGGCATGTTTTCGCTTTCGTTCGAACGTGTATGTAGCCCGTGGACGGCTCTAAAAAAAGAAAAAAAAAAAGAAAAAAACGAAGCCATACGGGACGTAGGTTCGTTTTGTCGCGTTCAGACGTGAAAAAGTATTGGCGGTGGCGCGAGATGCGACCGTGTGTGAATTACAGTCGCGTGAGTCACGGTGATACGAGTCACGATTGCCCAACGCAGAAAAATTACACCGACACGCGACGAAATAAATGAACTTGCCGAGAAATCCGGTTCAAGCTCAAACTCTATAAACCGACCGGGGCAGTGGTTGCGTCAGTTTTTCTTCTGTAAATGGAGTTTCGGAACGGATAAAAAGAAGGAAGGGCACACCGTGGAAAATCGTTAACTAATCGATCGATTGTACGATCGAACTTGATGAGAATAATTCCAACGAGACGTTTCGCTGAATCGATCACTGAACGATCTACTAATGAATTTTTGATTTATCACCAGACTGGCAATCAAACATTTATAAGAGGGCTCACAATTACACGTTACGACTCTAGAACCACGGGTCCGTTAATCTGCGGTCTCGTTTTAATCTCATCATTGTTGGTATGTACTCGATTAATATCTTTGGTGGAAGCATTGCTGATCAGATAGGCGTGGCTGGATATAAACCGTGGATCGTTCCCTGTGGAAGCCTAGTACCTATGAACCCTAACCTGAAACGGATAATTCATAGATATTAATAAATTCTTGCAATTAATCCCCGACGCGGCGTAACCGATCCCTTATGTTTAAAGATAAATCATTAGCTTCCCTTTAGGATCTCCTCGCCAATATGCCTCGCTTCTATCGTAAATCGTTAAACGTTTTAATAATTATTACCATCGATAGCTCAGAGACTTTCTATTGCTATTCGTAAACGCATTCGTAAATGTTTACGATCCACCATAATATCGTAAGATCTATCTAACAAGAGTTTACAGCTCGTGCAAAGTTCACCAACGTTTTTGTTCCTACGTAAGTACGTTCTCTGCTATTTTAGCGCGACGAATTAAGAAATCTTGCACCCTTGACGCGCGAAACGCCTGAACCAAACGAAGATAATAGATCCTCGTTAACAACGGCCGGCCACGACTGCGTTAAAACGCACGAGCAATTCACCCATTCCCATTGACCTAATCAAGACCACGTAATCCAAGCCACTTGGCGTCAATTTCCTAAAAACTCGACCGTGCTCGTACCCAAACCCGCGCAACACGGTTATCCTCAAACCTAATAACCAACGGCTCTTTAGCCAGCTGCTCTCTCCGAAAACCGAGCGGTTTAAATCGTGGAACAGCTTTTCGCGTGCCGGTTCCCACCGGATTTAATCCCCTGGCTGAGCCAGAAAGGGGGATGATACCCGAATATACGGAAGGCCTGGGATTCACCCCTCGCGGTGAGTAAAATCTGCGGAGTTCGCGCGAGAGATAAGCAAAAGGGCGACCTGAAAGGGTCGTGTCGCGGTCGTCGACTAGAGGAATGGTTACGAGCGTGCCACGGCTAACCAAATAATATCACTCACCCGGTGAACGTGTTTAGCATAATTCGATGATCCTCGGGTCTTGGCTGTACCGTCCGACTTACAATTTATCGTCGCTTGGGCCGGCCCGTTTTCACCTTTGAAACGATCCACCGTGCCGGCCAAATACACCAACTTTCGGGACATTAGGCGCATTATTACGCGATGGAACCAGCCACCAAAAGCGGCATAGATAATATATCGTCGCTCGCGGGGATCAGGCCTCCTTAATGTAGGATGCCGAGGATAATGTATGCCAAATGCTGCTTCCAGGTGAGGCAAGGGCAACGGGAAGCGACGAGGGGGAAGTACGCGGCCTGGCTGCGAGTTATTTATTGATTTATGCGAATAATCACGTTCGAAAGCGCCTTGTTGAGCGTTAAGGTACTTTTTTCACCGACCAAGTCCGTTCCTCTTTTGCTGTCCGCTATCGTACTCTTTCTTCCATCTCGTCGACTTCGTCTTTTTCGCGCGGCTCTTTCAGGTAAACGCATATAAATTACGGTTTACTGCCTACTTCGCGGCGTGTGAGGCCTACTCGTGAAGCAAAGAGATAAAGAAAGTCGAAGGTAAACGAAGAAGAAGTAGACGTTGAATGGAGAAAGGCAAATTGAAGAGTGACGCGCGTTTGACTTCGTTTTGGAATTATTATGCTTGTCGCCTTGTATCGGGTACGTTGCTTCCTGATCACGTGTGTACGTCGATTCTCACGTTTGCTCTTCCTTTTCCTTCGTAACTTCGCCGGATCGTCCCTTCTACTTCTCTTTCGCCGTTCTTTTTCCTTTTATCTCGTACGTTTCTCCTTTGTTCGGCCACGTTCCACGCGCATACGAATCGTGGTTAGCGGTTTGCCTCGCTTCACGGTCCTCCGAAACGAGGAAGTGGCCTCGAAACGACTCGAAAATAATCGTTCGCCCTAAGGCGGAAGTCTCTGTGCGCGAGGAATTCGGAGAGGGAGGAGCAGTATCATCGTTCACGGACGTACGATATCACGATGATTCCTCCGCCGTGCCGGCCAGTTTTCCTTCCAGCTGTTGGAACACTACAGAGGAAACGTCCGACGACTGTCACGGCTAACGTGACGCGGCGATCGTCGAGGGCCACTATAATCAGCACGTTGTCCGAGTTGACACCTCTAATGAGCCTTTTACATCGGACTCGCGCGCAACGTTTAATATATTCGAACGTCTGTTCGTTGTACAAAAAAGTGAAAGTCGTCGACGGGATGTGTGATACAGCGAGTTGCCATTATGCTGGCGTATGTAAATGTCAATCGTTAGCGAACGGGATAGGCGAGAGTATCGTTACATAGGCGAGAAAGAAAAATTTCTATGTCTGCCTCTAACAAAACGTTCTTCTTGATTAAGACATTCCGTTGTTAACAACTCAAAGCATCGACATTTTAATAATTAGATGCATATCCATTCACCGCGTGTCTTCTTCAAATACGAACCTACCAAATTAAATACCTCCACCTGCGTACCGTCTGTCACTCGGGAAGCCCAAAAAAATGTTCATTTCGACGTTTGCCCGTTTTTGCCGCGTCAAAAAGAAGAAAAAAAGAACGTATGGTATCGTCGGTCGACCGAACGACAAACGGTAGCAAACGTCTCTCTCGCCTGGTTGATCCCCAACAGAGAGAAACAGGACCGATGATACGTCGCGATAACGAGGGTCAAGAAGTGGTATGAAAAACAGACCGATAGTACGAGGGGTTGTCACAGACAGGTAACGCTATTACGCGTATCTGCTTTACGCACGTGTCCGATCCGTTGCTTGGGGTGGCGTTCCTGCGAGTTCTATTCCCAGCCCTGTGTGGATGCGCTCCGCTGTCGTAGGTGAAACCCACGTAGAACCGTGGAAAAAGTATCGCGGAGAGTCACGGTAGCGGGTATAACCGAGGGAGCAAGACGGCGTTACGAGCAAGTATCGGTTGCACGTCAGGTACAGAGGGGCTTCCCTTGGCTGGACTCGACTCGGCTCACTGGGCTATTCTAGACCTCCTCCACCCTTCCTCGCCGTGACCGCTGGTCGCCTGCCTTTTTTTCATGCCTTATGCCTTGTGGCTTATGGCTCATGCCTTATGCTATCCCGGTCGACCGACACCAACCGTGCGGGAAATACTTGCTTCCCCTTTTGCGGCAGGCGACGGTCCACCGGTCACGCGATCCACCGTCGAGTTTCACGCAGCAAAAACCCTTTTCTTCGCCCTTTATTGCCTTATCCGAGACGTGAGAAACACACCGCGATCGACGCAAGACGAGACGCGTACGAGTCTCCAGATTCAATAGGGAAAACTACTCAGACTTCCTGTACGCGTGATAGTGCACGCGAATGATGCCCTCTCGTGGCTCCGGTATTCGTGCGATGGTTATTCGAGCGATTGTTTCATAGAGAAATTAAACACGAGTTTAGCCTGTGGCTAAAAGTGGCTGGTTTCTTCTGCGTGGTATCAACGTCATGGAAAATTTGAATATATTGGGGTTGGCAATAGTGATTTGGCTAAGTGATTGCGGATTTTGTCAATAGGTCGTATAGAACCTTCGTTTTTTTTTTTTTCTTTTTTGTGTTGCTACTATTATTCTGCAATAAGCGGGCTTAATTTTCATAGCGATGGATTTCTATGGAAATTCGATGTAAAATATCTGCTATTAATATCTTGACTTACGATACTGTGTTAAACTCGTAAAAAAATGGTAAGAAAACATCGATATAGTCTATGTAAAAACAATGAATGACGTCAAATTACAAAAAGAAACAACGCGATAAAACGTTAAAATCTACGACCACTTTACGATCTGCCAGAGAAAGGGAGACTAAAGAATCACCAGGCAATCATAAGCTTATTAGAAGCGAAGTTAGTTACACGCCAACTACCGCCACCCATAAATCAATCAGCGTTGACACGCTGAAGGGGAACGTGGTGTCGCACGACGTTTTCGAAGGAATTCGCGACGGAGTCCGATAGTGGTGCTAATCCGGCCTGACGACGAAAACAATTTATCCTGCGTCGAGGGCTGTCCCCGTGGTAATTCTACGGCGCGTCGCAAGGCAAAATCGACGACACCGTGACGCGCAAAGAGAATCGGCCGGAGGTAAAGTTAATGAAATGCAAACGAGCGTCGGAAGCGGCCGGTTATATAGCAGGGGTTTGCGTAAAGCGTCGCCGCTCTGGTAACAAGCGCAAAATAAACGCGCGGACAAATACGTGGCCTACCACGAATAAAATAGTTCTGCAGGCTCGGTTGACGCGTCACCAAGAGTCGAGTCACTGGTGGAGGTGGAGGAGGCAGAGGTGGAGGTGGTGATGGAGAAAGAGAAGCTGGAGAATCACGAGAGAAAATTAATAGGTGGATATTTATTAAATCGAACCGCGACAGTCCCTGCAAAACGGGTGAATCGGTATTTGTCCATTGTCTGGCCGATTTAATTGCAAACATCAATATGTTTTATTTGTCGTCTAACCATTTTTCCCCCACCCTACTGCGTCTCTTTTCTCCTCGTCGTTCGTGTTCGAGCTCTGATCGCTTCTCTGTTACTCTATCGGTGTTCGAACGTCCTCGTTGCGGTCTCCTCGGTGATTTTTTTTAACCGTGTTCTTCTCAACGTTACCCCTTCTCCGTCGACGTACCACTCTTTTTCGAGCAGATATAACCGGTCGTTCGAAAATTTAACGCGCCTGTTTGGGCCGGCCAAACATTTGTCCACGCGTTTGTCGTCGTATTCTCAGCCAAGAGACCGGCCGGCCGGGTTTTTGGCTCGCCGCTCGCTAAACTAATAAATCCGCATTGTAGCGGTTATTATTTCCCCCAATTTGCTTTATTTTACGCTGGCTGTCCTTCTTTTACCGCATACCCGTTCTCCATGCTTCGCTCTGGGGGTGTTTTCCTTGCAATTTTCTGTCCTGTTTTTCCGTCAAGCATCGCACTCGTGTAAAATATTGGATGAATCACGTGATTTTTCTCGTTGATGTTTGATTATTCAAATTCGCTATTCCGCGTTAAGTGTATCTCGATAAATGAGCTTTAAAATACAAGGTAATTTGATTTGCATCTCGGAACCATGTTTATTTATCGTGTCAGAGACGTCGACGATTTCCACCGGTCAATACCGCTATTTGTAGTTTAATTAAATTCTCCGCCGACCTCGTCTTGCATCGCCATCTTTATCTCCTTTCGTCCTACTTTTCACTTGTCTCGTTCTAAAGATTTCCTCGTTACCAGGCAGCTCTTCCTATCTTCTAAGAAATATTGACCCTTTGTATCTTGTATCGGTAACGAATTATCCTAAATATTTTGCCGAATACGACTATACGCGTATACTCGAACCACTACATCTGTTCTTCGTCCTACGTCTAAAATGATTTATCAAAAGTCATTATCAGACACGACCGAATTTATTGTTCACGATTTCCCAAGAAATCTAATGAACGTAATGAATATAATGAAACATAGTAAATCGTAAGAAAGCAGCCGTGACCGAGCCTGCTCGTCGTCTCTGTAATTATAAACAACTCTTCATCCCAGGAAAATAAAGGAAACGGAAGCACAATTTAATTAGTTGTTTGCAAAACTTATTCTTTAGTCAGATCCAGCCGGTTTAAAAAGAAATACAAACGATAGAATCTTGGAAAGTCGGAGAAAACTTTTATCGCTAAGAGCACGTATAATCTCGAGAGAAAACTTTTCCTTCTTGATATCGATGCGAAATATTTCTCCACATAGAAAGTGGCGTATTTCCTGGTCGAAACGAATTTACGATCGTAGCCGAAGCAATCGCGATACGTTGCACTCGTAACGAGTATAGTTTTTAGCTTCTCGATCGATTTTCTTTTCACCGAGAAATCAGAAATATAATATTCCACCGTGTAACCGTCGCTATCGATTCCACAATACGGCTTTTCCCCAGTTAATTTCGTTTATACATTCTATGAAACACGGAAACCGTGGAATTCCAACGTGACACGTCCCTGTGTACTGCTTCCATGTTGCACTTTTCGCTTCAGCGCTAATTACACTTACTCCACGCCCGTGAGATTTCGTTTCGCGACCGTGAATAATGCACAAGCGGAGAGCCACGCGAATCGAGGGACATGCCGGATTAGGTATTAACGAGCGAATTTAAAAAGACTCGCAGATTCAAACACGCTCTGCCGCCATGCAATTCTAATGGGCAGACGTAATTGGCGAAATAGTAATTAACTCTTTGACGATAGAATTCATTTTTTGTCCTGCGCCAAAGCTAACGCGTGCAGTGGCTCGGGAAAGCATTCGAACATTCGTAGAAACTTTTTGTCGATACACTGTGTGTTTTGTATAAAAAATCTAGCAATTACACCTGTGCCTTATCACGATTATATCGATCAAGTTCGAAACCAATTCGAACATTTTTATTATATTATATTTATAGGTAAACGTAGAAATACTTTGATGAGCCACCTGTAGCCGCTTTAGTTCTAAAAATGGAAGTAAATAAAACTGCAAGAATAATCGTGACATAGGAAATAAATATAAAGTAGCGAAGAAACGTTTAATGTCATCGATTGGTCGTAAAAGTCACGAACTATAGTGCCAATAATAGTAGGCTCGTGGAAAGGCTCTAGCTACGATCCCAGCGCGAAACGAGCCATTCCGGTTGTAGGACGCGTGCACTGGCGGAAACTTGCAGCTGACGAGTCACAGCGCGCCACGCGTGCATTTTTCCACGTCGTACGGTACGCGATTACGCGAGAAAACTTTGGCTTAGGGACACCGAGGAACATTGACAGGTGGTTTGCCGGCTGATCTATCAGATTTCCTTGCGCAACCGACGTGTAATTTTCGCGGTAATTTCCTACGATTACACCTACCGATACCTTTCACTCCTATAAGAGAGTTCCCCTTCGCCCCCGCCACCTCCAGCCAATTCACCACGAAGGCTGCAAAATCATCCGATTGATAGGCCTCGATCGATCGACGATCGATTCATCCTTCGAGTCACGTCAATTTTAAAGCACACTGAATCTTTAGTCTTTAACGATCTTTCGAACGCGAAGTTGGATTAGAATAGAAAGGGTTGTTAATGGGTACTGAAAAGCGGCACAGCATGTACGATAGAATTCATCCCTGTCACGTTCGACAGCAATTGGACGGTTGTTAACGATCGCAAAAACGAGAGTGCAGAATTTGTCACGCCCCTGTCGCGTCGTTTCCGCTTACGATTTTTAAGTATTCGCACCGCTAGTCATGCTAACTGTATAGCCTCGCGAACCGTATCGCCCTTCGTAGGATGTGCAACGTAATATTCAAACCTCCTTCAATTTATCGTCATTACATACGATCTTGTGATTGCATAGTTATAAATTGAATTATCATTTAAAGCATCGTTAGAATCAATAGAATCAATATTTTTCAGCATCGTACATATGCTAAAGCGATCTTATAGTAATTTTTTAAGCATATAATAAAACACCTACGCGGAATAACGTGATATTTTCGGAAAGATTTCTCTATCGAAATGTTAACGATAACACCAAGACCGCCACACAGATTCTATCTCGACAGTCGTTGGAAACTTTCGAAAGACATTTTCGAACGAGCATCTTACTACTAAGAACGCGCGACGCGGAAAGAAGAGGGCAAGCTGTTTCTTTCCAACAGGCGAAATGACGAGGAGCCACGGAACAGTGCGAAATTCAACGAGGATATACGGGGTGCTCAGCAGTCAACGCGTCACGGAATAATATCCGTGGATTGCATATTTCACGTTTAAGCAACGGAAAGCCCGTTGCAGCGAAAAAGCAACAGGATATCCGAACGCATCCGGCTGGCTGCTAAAGCATAACATACGGCCCACTAACTCTTTAGCTTTCGCTTCGAACAAATCCCATGGGCATAAACATCGAATTCCTGCGGCCACAAACGGGCCGGGGGCGAATCGCGCAGCCACACTTTGTATCGCACTTTATTTCAGGATTCGCGGTCCGCGAAATGTCGGTGCTAAGCGCGCGCGCGCGTCGCCGATCGCTTTCTATGCCTTATACACGCGGTTCGATTTACAAATCCGGCAGGGTGAAGACCGGTAGCACGATCGGTAGCGTAAGAACAGAAGCGAGAGGATCGAATGGCAGGGACGAAGAGGGCGGAATAAGAAATTTCGGGTTAGCGAGCGATAACGCAGCGGCATACCCGACTCCTATTTCACATCATTTTCATAAATTAAGCCTCGTATCAGGGGGCCCAGGCGCGAGACGGCACGGTCGTAACTTCGGGCATTACAATAATAAAGAGTCGGGTTAGGCCCTGTCCCCCGAATGGTAGGAGCAGAAAGGTGGCGAAGCTAAGGGAGAAGGGCTACTTCAACCATTTCCATAATCCGACTCCTACCCCAGCTTCGGCCAATGAAAACCTTCATTTTACGCGACCGATGTCGAGAATCCCGCATGTGTTACCTACGTGCCGCGATTCTTACACGTTCCTCTGTTATTGCAGCTTAACGAATCTAAGCCGACACCTGGAATTTACCATTTACCTAAGACGATGATGAAAATTAGTGGTTGGAGATTTTGCGATTTCATGGAAAATTCGGAGCAACGATAAGTTTTGCGACAACGATGTTGTGCAATCTGCACGATGATTATACGTTGGATGATCTTGACAGCTCCGAGGAACGTATAAAATTGAGTAGATCGAAGAAAATGGTTTCAGCCATGGAAATGTTTTCGTAGATCTTAGCAACTGCGTTAAATTCTCAGATTATCGAGGGCATTGTAAGCTTGGATATTCCAATTGCCTTCGTTACAACTTGACGTATAAGTTGTGACATTAGTTCACCACATGACACGGATTATAGTTTCAATTTAACAAACAGGTTATATTCTCGTAATACGGATTATGGTCCCAACTTAATGAATAGGTTATATCCTTAACAACGTGTAGATTGAACTCGAATTTTGGTTCTAACTTTTTAATTTATAATTTGACAGCGGTATGACAGCAATGAAATTCCAACGCTGAATCAAATTCCTCTAAAGAAATCATAACTCAAGGGGCTTAAGTTCGTGGTTATTACATCGAACGAGATATCCTTTCCCTGAGAATTTATACATCGATGCCTAAAAATATCGAGACGTGCGACTAAATTAAATTCCAAATTCCTGGTTCGCCATTCTTCGATGTTCGATCTTATCCCCCCTCCCCCATGGTGGGAACATTCTTTCGAATTCTCGATACGCCTCCGTATCACGAGACGATCGTTCACAATCATTTCCTGGTCTAATCTCGATATTTACGTTGAAAGAAACGGTACAATATCGTGGAAGGGAACGCGCTGCCTTTTACTCAGGGGCCATATTCTACTGTCAAAACCACGAATTCATGAAAGTACCGAATCGTCGTGGCATTCGTGGCACCACGACGCCACTTCTCTTCGCTTGGTTCTTCGATTATTTAGTTTTTAACGGAACCGCTGGGCCACACGTCTCTTTGGATACGCTTAATCCGCCTCTTTACGCGCGATACATTATCGAAGCAACACGCCCACTGAATTTTTCACTCCTCAAACCCTTCGCGCGCGCGTGCGTCTCAAAGAGAAGAGATCTTCGAGGCGAAGAGATTCTCGAAGAACGATGGTGTGTGTGACTGCTCGAGGCGTTCGATTCTGTAATCCCCCCATTAAGGAAACTTATCGCCAGTTTCTCGTGCAATTATACTACACGCAGGTAATTACGTTTATTATATATCCTAGTTGAATGTGCACGAAATATGTATTAATACCGCTCGTTGTACAGCTGTTATAATGCTGAAATACACTGGCTTTCACGCGAGTAATATTCAGTTACCATTTTGTAACTTTCCGCTGATGGAGTACGGATATTTCATGTCTTACCGGCTGGTAGACGGCGATATTAATTCGAGAACACCGCCGGGACTCCCGGAATTTTCGCGTAAACCTTTCATCCGCGTGGGAAACGACTAGTTCGGTGTTTCTTCGATGCATCGTAATTCGTTTAGAACACACGTGCAATTATAAAACGTTCAGACCAGTTGCATAGTTTGTTTGAACGAATGTAACTTTTACTATTAATTTACTAGCTAATTTTGCTCCGGAAATAACTAAAGTCGAGGTTGTAGAGTAGAGATATTTAATTATACTAAAAACGGATAGAATGAGTACATAATTTAATAATTTTATCTCTCTAAATACTCTTTATCCGATTTGGAAGTATCTCTCCATACAAAAACGAAACATTAGAAATTCAACCCCTAATCCTGCTAATCGTAAGTAGCTGTTAAATAAATCGCAAGATGAATGATAGCTCAAGTAGGAAAACAGCGAAATATTCTAAGGGAAGATATATAATACGGAAATCTACTAATTTTCCCCTTCTCTGACTTTGTTGCGAAATAGTCGTGCTCTCATAAACTTCTAGGCAAAATTCAACGGCACAGGCGCGCTATATTCGGTGAAAATATCGCGGTAACCGTGGATTATTAGCTGACACGCACGCGAAACCGCCGTGCATGCCGCGTCGCTGCTTGTGTACACGGCATTATGCGCCGCGATCGACGTAGAGCCGCGGCATCCGAGAAAACGAGCGAAGGTAAAGGAGGCTGCCGGTCTCTACGTGACGGCATCTAACTCGGCATTCGGTACACGGGGTTCAGAGGCTTCCCTTGTTCCCGGCTATATATGTATGTACTTGCAGCCGAGGATTTCGTGTAAGCGTTTCTGAAGTGACTTACGCCGCATCGACTTGGCAACGCGACCGATCGCGGCCGATCGATGCGTCGCGCTGTCGGTCTGAAAGCTCGCCTTTTACGCTGCAAATTTCACGTGCTGGGATTTAACGAGCCGAACGACACGCTCAAACTTTATCTTCTACTCCATTGATCGGAGGATCCGCGTGGAGATACGTCCGGGAATAATTTGAACAAAGACCTACTACAAGTTGAATTCCGTTTCGTTTTCGATAGTTATTCGGCGGAATAAATATTGATAGACTAGCGTTGAAATTAATGTTACGCTTTTTTTATGATTAAGTGATTAGATATAATTATCAATGGCCGTACAAGGAAAGAAGAATTTCTTGTATTTATTCGAATTAATAATAACAGATGCTACGAAGTATCGTATTTGGAAGCAAATTCTCCGAATGCTCTCCCTTATCGTATTTGTGCGATATTTTAATCGTACCAACTTTTCTACTTCAGAATTTCCGCAAAATTCCGTAATAAATCAGTCCATTCTCTGACACTAACATCCTTATTCCAAGAGTAATACGTTTCCTCGATAACAATAAGGATGGACACAATAGAGAAGATAAATCAAACTATCGAATATGGAGCACGAACCGATCGTGGATATTTCTTTTCAAGATCGAATATTTCAATCAACCAGAATCCGTAGTATAGCAGCAACGTTACGATATCTATTTCCTAATCTCTTGAATAATCTAGCATTGACGTCTGAACAATATTTGTCAGTTGGCTCTGAATTTCACGTGGAACGCGCGTGTTATGATTTGTCAGTCACGGCACGACGTTTAATCGTGCTTCGATACAGCCTATCCACGATGTTTCATTGACACGATTTACCAACGTAGGCAGTTCGTCTCGCGTGCCAAGCAGTGGACATGCTGGATCAAAACTTATCAGATGTTCTTGAGAGGTGGACGACGCGTGACATGTTGAAACGTTCGAATGCCGGCTAAGATGAAAGAAAACCGGAAGGGGACGATTCGATCGTGCACGTTGTGACGTTCCGGAGTCGACGCACGTCCAGCGATCGATCGAACCTGCTTTCACTTTTGTCCATCGTTCCGATGTCATCGACTCATCGTCGGCCACGTACTCAGAAACCGGTCGCCACGGATCTAGCTTCTTATTTTTATTCGCGAAAATAGCCCTTTGTTAACTTACACCGAAACCACGATCGCTTTCCTCGAATTGCCTCGTTCCGTTCTCGATCTTTTCTACGATCTTCGACCAAAAGAAACCGCTGAAACTGCCGAAATCGAACTGTGGTAATTCTCGTATTCAGCGGAAGAATAGATACCAAACAGAATGCTCGACAATTCTTAACCAGAAGTACAATGACCGATTCCGTCTTTCATACAAATGCATAACTGATAAGTCCTACATTTTGATTTTCTCCCTTTTTCCTTGTTGTCGTAATAAGAGCATAAGCGTTTTGAATTATGCTAAGTGTTGCGATATTTAATACCACAAATTCATTGTTTTCATCGGCAGATACAAAGGTATTACGAGAAACCCGCGAGCTTTAACTTGTTTACAATTATTCTCATTGTCAGTTCAGTAAACCAACCATAGAATTTTAAACAATAATTCCGTAGTCTTTAAACAGAGGAATTAACCGTTTTCACGTTCCATTCTCTGCATTACGCTTACCGTTTCTGTTGTAGACGTCCGCGTGACGAGCAGCGAACAAAAGTGGGCATTGTACAAGAGAATGCAAGCCAGCGAACGAGAAAAGTGCCATCGACGTCCACGCAACTGGCGCAACCAGGCGCCACGTCCCGTTTAGTCACGGTATGTTTCTTCATTTACACGAAGACCGAATTGCCCCTTTTTCTCCCTGTTCTTCGTTCTATTTAACGCGATTCGCTTCTCCTTTGGAATATCGGATTTTATGGGGCGCGATCGTTTGAAAACTGGTCGGTCAGAACCAGCTAATTGTTGCTTCGTCTGTTCGCTGGGTGATTCTCTGGAAACAGAGGTCGTACGAATACAACGAAACACGGTGCGCGTTACAGCGAATCGTTCGATAGTAAATTACGATTAATTCCTTCGTTAGGAACGATCGTGATCAAAGGGCATCGAGCCGAACATGGTTGTCGCGGGAGCAAAGCTTCACGATCCTCGGCTTCGCATTAAAACGTTATAATTACCGACGCTACGGGAACAATACCAGTGTTATTAAGCCTCGATCGTATCCATAACGCGATGGGCGCCAGCTTTAATGCTATACTTGTTTCTACGAGTGGAATGTCGTTTCAGATTCTATGGGATTGTTGTAATATTCTCTTTCGAGTCATTGACTCAGGATTTTTTTTTATGCTTTCATCGGGTAGAAATCATTTTCAAAATTGAGTATTGTAACAGTTAAATGACACTAACTAAGTTCGAATATATTATATTACACAACATATAGCTTGATACGAAGATGTCAGAGTATTCAGAAATTTTATGCCATTATTATATTATATTATATCACGTCAAACTATTAAAATATTTATCAATTTCGAAATTTCTCAAATTCCCTTCGTTTCAATATCGACGCAATTTCTATAACGTTGCCACCTACCTATTATCGTATTATCACTAACGTTCGATGATTTCGAATATATATTACCTTTGACACGAAGATGTCGGAGTATTATTTTAGAAATTTCAATGGGTTAGTAAATTTCATCAAATAAATAAATATATCACGATATTCAAATTTCTGAAATCTCCGTCTCGAACAAAAAACTTGCCTCGCGAGTTAATTGCCATCTGGCCGAGTGATTTGAGGCCGAAAGCCGGGAAAAGAGCACGAGAATGATCCGGACGTGCCTCCTCGGTATGAATCAGGATTAGTCTCTCCGTTAGGCAGGACGATGATTTAAGGATGCCCACGCTAACCGGGAATAGGACGAGAATAACGCATCGCTTGTCGGTATAGGCGCGTGCACGTACACGGATTTCGGTGAGCTTCGGATCCCGCGGGCGAAATAAAACAGCGGCGAGAAGAAGATCGTAATGGTCGAAACGAGAAGCGAGGGCGGCGCCTTCTTATCAAAACACGGGTCGCGTTTAACGTTATTTATTGGTTATTAAGCTGATCGCGAGATCTACGTTCCTACGGACTTTCCGCTTTCAGTAGAACGACGCTAGCTATTTCGTTATTTCGCCTTTGTCGCGTGTGATCTACGATGTTGCGCGAGCTTCAGGTTAGATTCCTAGACGATAGAGCGGTGATTAACGCGAGGATTAACGGAACCCAGTTGTAGAATTATGCGAAGAACCTAATCAAGACTTTCTCATAAATTTCAATCGTGAACCATAATGAACGTTGAGTCGAACACGGATTACGGGAATATTTAATATCTCCTTTTCTCATTCGATATATATGTCGTTCGCGACAGGTTTTCGTCGCGATTTCACCGATATCGAGTATTTGTCGTGAAACCCTGTCGACTATTCCGCTGTGCCGTGTTGCGCAAGGTATTTAGCGGGGTCCAATACCTTGTTCGAGTTTCTTGGGTATAGAAAAACGCGATGCGGTAAAAAGAGTAAAAGAATACGCGGCATCGATACGGGACCGGTAAGCAGCCGAGGACAGACAAGTGGTCTGGAAATTATTAATAAAGCGGGCCGGTATTGAATGGACGTTTCAGATTTACCAGTTACGTCGAACTAACGTCGACGATCTGAATAATTTGTTCGTTAATTAAAAAAGTTTATCGTGACCTGAACAACACCTCCTTGCCTGGTCGCTCGTCCGAAAGCTTCGCGGTATTTAGCCGCGTAAACGAACAGGCTGGGGGCTACGCAACGTGTATTCGGGCTTAATTGAACCAGCCCAGAGGGTTAGTTTGTACTCTCGAGTCCTCTCTCTTCCCCGATTTCCCTTCCGCTCGTTCTCGGTCCCTTTCGCTCTTCCCACCTCCAGCCTCTCTTCTCCTTCTCCGCTTTTTTCGCGGCAGTATCGTTAAAAGTTAAGCGTTGTCACGGCCTACTCCCCTCATCGACGTCTCTCGCAATCGTCTCTCGTCGACGTCGTCGTATTCGTCGCTGCCGTTTGATCCTCCGAGTATTTCTCCCCGCGTAAATCGAGCTTAAGTTCATTAATTTTACCAGGCTTTCGTCCGTTTCGGGGCGAAATCGTCTCGACGTCGAAAGGATTAAAATTGCTGCCTGGAAGCATCCTCGATGGCCGAGCTAAACGTCAAGTTACAATTAACGTTGAAGTGGCCCGACTATCTCGCTTCTCTTTCTCTCTCTTTCTTCCTATTTCGCGCGCTCTCTCTCTCTCTCTCTCTCTCTCTCTCGCAATCAACTTGAGCAGCGCAGTTTGCCACGATGTTGTTCTCTGGCTGCCGGGCCCCGAGATCGTTCGTCGCGTCGTGTTCCCCGATCCTTCAGGAAGCCACGATGAAATCCATGGCGAAGAAAGCCGAACGCGAGATATTCGCGGAAGTGAAAGCGAGCCACGGAAGATCCTACCGGAGGTAAGATCACGAGCGTGGTTTCTGCTCTCTTAATTAGCCATCCCGAACCTATTCTTGCGAATTCAATGAGACTGACGATTCAGAATAACGCTGCAAGACGTTATTGAAGCCGTCTCCAGCCATTGTTTCACCGGAATGAATTTATTGAAATTACATTATTCAGCCCCTTTGCTTCGATCCATTCATCTCGACGCCGGTGGCCCGCTATAGATATTAAACGAATTCATTTTACTGCCACTTCTTTTCGTTGTGATTTTACATTGAGAATTACTAGACAATACAAGCAGTTTTAAAGAGCATTCGTAATGCGTGTTTCACGCTTGCAGGTAACCAGTAACGATACAAATCGCGAATAATTGTTTCTTAATCATAATGTGTCGATTATCGAGATTCGAACGAACCCGTGCTTCGTCCTCGACTGAAATTATAATTGTTATTCTCTCGATGTATTTTAACCGACTTCATACTGTCGTAATTTGCGACACAATTTGAACGAAATAGAATCGCATTGTTCCAGAGATTTAAATCGAGTGCGATTGTCTTCGTTTATCGACACTCGATATAATCGAAAATTCTGAAAACGATATTCGATTAAAAAACCAAACGACGACAACGAAGTGTTCAGATAATTACTATTTCAGAGAGCAGTTATGTGTACTAACTGCATTTTCAATGTAATTCATTAGGATTACTTGGAGCTTAGCTGCAAAAATTGTTGGAAGCTAACGCGAGATCAGGAAGAAAAGTTTGAAGCTGAAGATCCGGGCTCGCGAAGACTCGAGTCTTCTTTCTGTCGAGTCCACTGTGTCTCCGTCGCTAATTCGCTTCCGCCCGTTCGAAACTTCTCGCGAAAGAGGCATTGTGCTAGGATACGCGAACTTCTAACCAGGCCGGACGCATCTACGATCAGAATTCGTCTTTGCGCACTTTGCCCGTTTCCGTTCGAGTTTCTGCGCGAGCTCGAAGCACACCGCCAACCGCTTTCGAGACTTCGGGACTCCTTTTTACCGCGGAATACCACGGACAGGATTTCCTCGCGTTACACCCTGCGCTCTCGAAACTTTCGTCAGCATTATATCTCCTGTAATTGCAAGAAACTAGGAGAATAAGAAAGCTTGGAGAAACTTTTTGAAAAAGAGACAACAGACAATTCGCGCTTTTTCTTTTGTGAAACTTACGATTTTCTTCCAACAGAGATTCCACTTTTATATTGGGTTAGTACAGTCGTTCCTCTGGCTTTCGTACTGCTTCAAACGTCGATACGAAAGTATCTATATAACTTCTAGCTTCTTAAAAATTGAAAATTGAAAGCGAACAATTGAATGGAATAGCATGTTGGAATGATCTCGAACGGCTACCAAATAACTTTCAATGCCTTTCGTATAATTCTGAATAATATTCGAACGATCTTGAGTAACTTCGAAAGAATTCTCAACTATCTTTAAATAACCTTCCAAATGATTTTTAAAAAGCTTGGATCAGAAGTGCTAAAACTTTGTGACTCGATATTCCGCGTAAAATAGTCGTCGCGTTTCCTTTGACATTCCTAAGTCATATAGAAACGCAGACGAAGATACAAGCAGTCGATCGAGATACTGGTAGTTTTATAATTCATCGAGGAATAGTGTTCTCTCGTCGGAATTACATCTAGCCGGGGAATGTAAATGTAATAAAACCGTGGATTCGCGGATCTTACAACTTTTAATAAGAATCCCCTGTTTGAACGCGCGCCGCTGCCGCATCGAGTTATGATTATTCCTGAAGTTATTTCCAAAGTCTCATGAATATGGAGACCCGTCGATGTGAAAGTTGTCGCGATAAGCAAGGAACTTTAACGCGAGCGACGGAACAGCAACGGAATGCCGAGCGGAACGGCGAACTTCAAAACATCCTGGTCACTCATAACGCGAAACGTTTCACGCTTCAGGCTGAAATAATGTCCGGTGAAATTGCACGCGACCCTTGCTTTCGTAAATAAGATCGGATTTCACGAATAAGTCGCCTGCAACTGAATTCGAGTCTCGTGGAACGCACACTGCCGCTCGTATATCAGAGCGTCACATCGATCGTAACTAATGGTAGTTTCCTTCCGATCTAGTAACTCTTCTGAAGACGTAAAAAGACGATCTGACCGTTTCCAGCAGCGGCAAATTAATCCTCATTCACGTTACAAAATTGCCCCCGTTTAGTTATTTTAATCAAGCTCGCTGTCGTAATCGCGAGGTTAGAACCAGATCGTAACCATAATTCCATAAATACGTCGAAATTAACAAGCTTGCGCTACAACGAGGCGCACACTGTTAAAGGAAGCGGTAGCTCGAGGCGCGTCAAGAATCAACGCGTTCGAGGAAGTCGTCACAATACAGGAAGCAGAAAATGGAGTCGGTCGGTGCAGCAGCAGCTGCACGAGCGAGTGCGGTGCGGAAAGTAACGTCTCGGAGAAGGAAGAGAGACGAAGGGTTGAGAGAGGAGAGAACGTAGCGGCGACAAGGTGCAAGAAAGAAAGAAGAGAAGAGAAGCTATGACCGGCTAAGGAACGAGGCCAAGAAGCGGACGAAGGAGAGTTTTAAGAGACTGCGAACACGGGGTTCCCGCTGCGAACGCGAGCTACCCGCGCTTGGGTGGCGCGTATGCAGCATAGGCGTAATGGGGCAACTTGTCAGCTACCGCGGCTCGTCCGTCAGAGGACGGAAAGGTACACCGTGCACGCTGGTATACGCCGGCATAGAGCAGAGTATACGTACTCGGAGAGTGAGCGACCGCGCGCGCTTCGCCCTTTTTCCTAGGCGTCGTCGTTCGTGCGCTCGTGTGCCTTCCCGCTCGCTCTTCCCACCTCCGTCCGCGTTGCGAGTTTGTATTCACGCGAAGATATAGAGGCCGGTACGAGGAATCGGCGCTTGATATCCTGAACACGTAGCGCGACTCGCGACTCGTCGAAGAAAGCACGAGCAGATGAGCGCAGCCAGAAGAAACGAAGAGTTGAAAGAGGGACACAGGGCCGAGGAGGGGAAAGGGACGTGGTATCCGAGAGGGCCGACACGCTCGTCCCATCATGGATTACGTTTCGCTCCCCATAAGCGCGAGCTCACGCATAAACAACCTACTACCGGTCTTAAACATGTCCCTGGACCGCGGCGCGGGCAACCGCCGCGCGCGTACTTCTGTGTTCACCGTCACGGGAAGTCTTAACGAGCCGATTGAGCCTCCTATGACTCCGTCTCGATTCGTTCGGCTCGCGGGATTTGCTTTGTTGGACAGAGCACGCTCCACGCGGAACACGTTAGTCGTCTCGGTTGGACGATGTGCTCGGATTGCAGGCAACGCCGATTTCGGTCTCTGCGCGAACCTCCGAACCTCTTTTTCCCATAGGATATCTTACTTACTGCGCGTCTCGTTGGTTTAGGCGCATGGAGAAGAGTTATAGGGTCGAAACTTCCTCGTTCGGTTGTCGATACGCGGCAGCGGCAAGTGTTTCCGACCGGGTCGGGCGAAATCTACCGTGGCAGGTTGCAACGATGCAGTTCGATTGCAAGGACAGATTCTTGTACGATATACAGAATATGCATAGTATACATTTGATATATTTATTCGTCTATTATTCCAATTTTGTTATCTATATAAAATACTAGGAGTACTAAGAATCTTTAAATGCCCAGTGTGTATCGCAATTTACTAAAGTATTTCATTAAATAGAAATAACGTCTTTCACGTGTTTTTGCTACATAAAGTTTTATCGACCGACGTGTCCAACTATGGCTGTTACGATCCACTGTGCGCGGTGTTCGTAGATTCAGTTCGCAGAGACCACGATGATACGTCCTTTTAATTAATCAACACACTCTATTGCTGCACATAAAAGGATTACAACGAGTCGCTAATCACTGATCGCTATAAATCTTGCAATCCTTCCATGCCTCTGTTTCGAATACAACGATACTTTTTATAACTGCACGCCAGACCTGGACACTTCGCTTAATCACACAGAATCGCGGTAACGGCGGCAATTAATTGAACGTTCACGCGCGGCTGTCACATAATTTGGTGTAACTTTCGAACGCGGCGACGTTATCGTGACACCGGTTGAAACGTTAATTTATGCCACAGGCCAACTCGGAAACGCAAGAAAACGTAAAGCGCAACGTCACGTATTACGTGCGACCGCGATATTACGCGCGGTCTTAATTAACCGGCCCCGATAGATCATAATCTTATAAATCGTAATTGAATTAAACGACCGCCGACGTAGCCGCACCGCCACGAGAAACGACGATGTTTCCACTTGATTTATATACTTTACGTACGCGGTTCCGGTTGTTTAACGTTGAAATTATCGACCACGCCGAGACTGCCCGTTGGCCACCAGGAAACGTTCCATTTCCACCGTCCCGCATCTGTATTCTGTCCCTTTTTCCCCTTCCTCGTTCTCTCTTCTGTTTTTATCGCTCTGTTCCTTTCTGACCGCCGATCGACAATTACCCGATTACGATCGGCACAGCCAGTCAATAACGCGCCCGCCCGTTTGCATTTCCATAATTCACGGAGGTTTCGCCCGCTTCAATGCACCATCGCCATCGTCGCGCTCTTTCTTAAACTTCCACCGGCTGCAGCTGCAACCAGCCCGCACCTGGGACTTCCACGGATATACATAACTCGGAATAGCGCGAACCGAACGATACCTCTCAACGCCTTTCAGGCGTACGCTTTTCCCCATCGTGTTTTTAACTGCCTCACTTTTACTGTCACCGGAGTTTCACCGTTTATTCGTCAATTTTTAATCGGACGCATTTGTCGTTTTGACGGTTACTCTCGTCAATATTTTGCCGTCCAGGTGCGCTCTTCATTTTTTAATACGTCAGGCAAATTCTTTTTGCTACGAGTTTCCGCTTGCGAAATGACATTCGTACCTTCTAATTTCAACGTTCTTAATTACCTATAGATAAATTTTTACACCTTGCGTATGATACAAATTTTAGAAAGAATTTGATCGTATAATTTCTGAAAATCTCCGAAGTGCGTAAAGCTATAGTCCTTAACTCTTGGCAACAAAATCTTAATTCTTAAATATAATTGACCGTTCAAGAGGCAACATCTTAATTTAGCTGCCTTGGCACACAAGGGTCCGCTGCGAACATAATCGATAAGGACAAACACGTGAAACCGCGTGAGTCGAAACTTGATTTAGCCAGGCACGAACGGTCGTTATCGGATTTATGCAAAAACACGCGACCGTATCTCATTAATAACCGAGCCGAAGGCGTCCGATCGACCAAGACGCTACAGGTTTATTTATTTTTCGAAACCAGACGACGATTACAAGGATTATAGACTATAACAGGACGACTCGCGCTCGATTAATTCTCTCGCGGTTTAACTCGATCGTTTCGTGGTTCGATCGCCGAAAAGTCATCGTTATTCCAATTCCATGCAGCTTTGTAGCGTCTTTTTCTCACCCTTTTCATCCTCGGCCAAAGAAACTTTATAACGGGTCCATGCCGACGTTAATTGACGTATCGTGTCGTAATGCGGTTACGCTGTTATCTCTGCCCACTGTGAGCCTGATATTGCATTAGCGAGTTGATCTTTCATCGTCGACGAGTTTTCTGTGCCCTGCTCGACGACCGCCCCAGGGATATCGCTCGCCGAGATGAGAACGGATAAACCGGAATACAACGGCCTTGGGAAACGTGACTTCACCGTTGGCGATTAGACGTTTACGTTCGTTTGTCTTTTTATCGAATAAGACCAACGGGGTGAGTTGTTTTCATCGACGTAGGATTAGGATCGAAGATCGATCGGTCGCTCGTATCGTGAGAAATCGACGTATATTATATTAAGATTCGAGTCTATTAATCTTTGCGTATACGAAGTTGTATACGTAAAGAGTATTTTATTTTCACACGTTTAATATGATTCCGCGATAGGCTGATTTGCTGGTTTAATACATATTGCTAAAGGTGAGTACAAGTCTGAAGTTCTAACGAGAGTACCATCAAGTAGAAGTTAAAAGTTAAACGACACGTTATTTGCGCCGGCTATCGCGAGATACGACGATATTATTTAAGAATAAAAAGCGACGAGGCTATTTATCGGTGAAAGAATGCTGCTTCATCGAGGATACGACTAGGATTAAAATCACGAGCAAAATTCTCGTAAAATCTATCGTTCTCCGAAGAAGCTGGTCAAACTGGTATCGTTCGTATTTTCTGTCTATAATTCGTCGGTATCGTTTCCACGATTTCTCTTTGGGAAAATCGTTCGCCAAACTATATTTTAACTTTTCTTCTACTCGTACATAATCGCGCGTTTAAACGCACGGCTATCGGCAAACCGCTATACTTTCTTGCTAAATGAAAAAAGATAACCACGAGATAATTCAATAATTACGCTTCGACGAAACGATGATCATCCCCAATGAACGTCGCTTTCAATTAGTTTACTCGTTAAACTGCCATGCAAAATCTATCCACGCGGTGGTAGCTGTCCGTGATGGTCGAACGAGCGGTATAAACATCGCATCAAGGACGTAAGATTTATAAATCGTCGGCTTTTATTTCGAGTTAAGTCTGCTTTAGGAGTTGTCCCATTAGGCCAGCTTCCCTCATGCTGAACGTTCACCGCGCCTTTACTGGCATCACGTGCACGAGGATAGATTATGCGGCTCTTCGCGACTTCTAAATATCTTATTAAACAGCGTCCCGACTGTCTATTAAGTCCCGTGTGTCTTCCTTCCTTTCGTTTTTTTTTTCTGCCATCGACATCGGACTCCATGAAGAGCTATCATCTGAATATACATAGTGACTCGCATAAGTACCTCAACACTTATCCCGGGAAACTTACACACGTCCTTATTTCTCAATGAGGTATTTTTTTTTTTTTTATTTATCGACATTTCATGTTCATCGTAGTAAAATTTTGTATTCATATGGAAGTACTGATAAATTTTGTACTAATACGAATTGAATGTAAATTACGAAATACAAAGTTCATCGAAGTGCTTCAGACTAACATACGTGGACTTCACCGTGATGCTAAGTATGGATTTTTATTTCAACGACTTTAATTAACATGTTGCTCGGAGCGAGCGCATGTTTCCTATATGTTCGTTTACAAAGTTGCAATACGTTTAGCCACGCAATTCCCGCTTCTAGCGCAATATTCTTCCATTCTAACAAATTGCTATCCACACTGTGAACCCACGGGCGTCGAGTCGGTACCGCGAGACGCCTTCTGGTATCTTCGTCCGATCCACGAATCTTTTCCTTTCTACTTCCCTTTCGTAGTCCTGACAACCAAGTTGACTCCTATTTCCTCTTCGCCGTTGCAACACACGGAACTGTCAGCGTTGCAAATCTGGCGAGCTTGCGCGCGAAAATAAGCGGTCACGCGAGATAACCGAAGCACGAAGGAGACAGGATGAAGTTAAACGAAACCACGATCGGCCTGCTCGAACCGTCGGATGTCTATTACTTCCAACTTCTTCCGTAACTTCGTCGGAAATTTTTCACGCTGAGAACGAAGTTTAATCGAAAGTCTTCGCTATTATTTACCTGTACGTTCTAGTTGGCAACTACGTTTTCTAAGAAGATGTGCATTTGCCATATTCGTAAGTACAACAGCTGCAGTTATGGAAATTACGATCAAGCAGTGATTCGAGGGATAATTCGAAACAACTCGAGGTCTTCAAAGACTTACCACTTAGAAAATCATAAAGTAATCGAGAAAACCTTATATCAAGACCAGAAACACTTGTAATAACGAATATCATGATCGAAATATATAAGAGATAATTAAAAGTGACGACTGGTTCACAGCAAATGGTAGTTAAAAATGTAATCCTCCTCGAAATGTCACATACGTGGTTTAAAAAAATCCGAGAATAGTTATCCTTGTCGTCTTTATTTTTATGCTTTTCCCTCGCCTTTCTAAGTGCCGGTGAGGATAAAATCTTAATAATCGTCTTAAAGTCAATCTTGACATAAATTTTATCAAACCCATAGAAATTGTTGGCTTCTGTTCACTCGATTGGCGCAATAAAACCATTCGCGGTATCGCTGTATCATCAAATATAAAAAATCTTCCTTCTCTGTTATCTTGCACCGTTATCAACCCCGCGGAAAGGCTTCGTCCTGCTATCAAGCTTTCACGACCGCTAATACGCGGGTTCCTATGTAATCACCGAAGCACGAGCATGAGTGTGCCAGAGATACTCGTCATTAGCACGGGCCCGAGTTTACGATGTGCGACTTTCATTTCGCTGCGTCTGTCCGGACGTTTAATGCTTGGTCCGTTGCTGGAAATTCGACGAAGGGCGACTTGGTCCCTTTGATTTCAGCCGGTATAAAACACGACTTTAAACTCGAACCAGCGAACCGCGACCGTATTCCTCGCGAATATAACGAAGAGCCCAATGGAACGGGACGTTGCTGGAATTCGCTTAGCGTAATTAGCGAACCGCATGGCGGTTTGAAACGGCGAGATCCTCAATTAGCGTTTTCCTTCTCTTTAGAATGGGCTGCGAGTAATCGTGAATCATTCACGGAAGGTTCATCCGTGATGCTGTCTCGAAACTTTGCGGACGGACGAACCTGGTCTGACAGCCGATGTTCCGCGACGCGACGCGTCTCAGCATCGTAAATACCGGCTTCGAGACGAAGTAACGGACGTGTGTTCTCTTGAACTCTACCATCCCATAGGATACAAGAGTCTTAGGTTATACGCGCAACGTGCACGTCAACGTGTCTCCCGAAATTCAATTTTAACGTAGACGAGCCAGATACAGGTGGCTGATGAAGTTATTAGAAAACCCGCGGAATTATCTACGTTTGTCCAATGTAGAACGATAACTCGTGAGATGGATAATTGTGATTGTAAGATTGTAAGAAAGGGCAATGGTGTCTGAGTCATTTACTGTGTCAACGAAGTACACTTGCGCGATGTGTCTAATGCAAATTGTCTTTACTGCGCGTCCTCTCAGTCTTGAACGATTTAATTGGTCACAATGAAGCTACTCGATACTCGTTCCATTGCAATTACGTCGTGGTAATTCCTTGTACTAATAGCTTTTAATAGACGATTCTTTCTGCGTGCTATGACTAGTTAAACTCTTATATTTAACTATTAATTACCGAATTCGCCATCAATCCTCGAATCGATTTTTAATTAAAACATTCGAACGTTCATTTCAACGATTAGATTTATAATGGAGGAACATAGAGAGAAATTTGAATAAGATATCCATTCAGTCAGTTTCTAATTAAAATACAAGAACACTCCCGGGAAGACTTCGCGTGGCAAGTCAAGGTTGCGTCGATAGCGACGAAATAAATTTCGCAACCATAGAAGAGAGCATCGTTGGAACGCGTAGGAAGCCGTCGACGATCGATAATTTCGTCCTGAAAACACGAAATTTGCGGCGATACCGCGCGTTATTAGTGGAAGCGCGATGAGGCTCGCCGGTTTCATGAAATTTGATACCGTCGCGAAAACTTTTGTTAAAAGGGAGACGGCCCGTTGTGCATCGCTATGTTATGTTATTAATTACGAGCAACGAAGTAGCGAGACGTCTTCCATGTACGTCCAAGCCGAGCGGCTGATCGTAGAAATTCCGATACGCTGCCGTCTAACCAACGTACCACGCTCGTATCGAATTTCAATTATTTATCGGGAACTCGCACTAATTGCAGCCGCACGGCTGTTTCCGCAAGAAGCAGCCGCTTCGTCTTTCTGCCCAGGTAGAACCAGAGGAACGCCGTACGCATCCCCTCATCGCCGAGGCAAGAACTAACACGTCACGACAGACGAGGGTCCTTGGAAGTCGACACCGGGCTACCTTGAGACGCGAAAACCAGCATCGTATAGGAAGGGAGTACTGCGCGCCGTGAACACTCTCGGCAGCCTTGTATACCGGGTGGATCTGGCCAATTTGTTGATTGCTTAGGAGGTGATTGTGGTATATTGCGTTTAGAAACGACGTTACGACGAAGTAATCCTTTACCAACCGTGCGATATTAAATAATTTATTTCAAATGATTCATAGTTTATATGTTCATATACGCACGAAAATATTCGAAGATTCAAGAAGATTTTTATGTATAGTACGTTGTATATACAAAAGATTTGGAAATTGTATCAGCGCTTTAACGAGACTCAACTGTCATGATTATGTTAGTTATCATACATATGTATAGAATGTCGACAGCAGTGCAGTATAAAACCGCGATTAGTTATTGGGTGTGAAAATTATAAATTAGAACGAGAAGTATATCAGATATGGAGATTTGTGAGCTGAGATAATTCTAGGTATTAGAAAAGTAATGAGCTGGTGCAAATTGCACCTGCGAGGAAAACTACAGACAGGATTAAAGTTCGATAAAAGTGATTATTCACTAATAACGAGACCGAGGCTTGGCAAATACGTGCATATCGGCGTATTGCATAACAGAGTTTCTTCGGAAGATTGCAAAGCTTAGTAGATATTAATTCAGTCGAATCTACAAGGTACTATTTTTGTACTCGGTTTCATACATGCTCGTTACGATCTCCAATTAAATCATTCACACGGCTAATATTAAATTATCGCAGACGCCAGTCAACGATACACGTCGATCTCTATTACGATCGTTCCACGTCCTCGATCTTAGCTGCAAAGTTTCTACGATACGCAATACACCGTTCGCAATTATCTTCACGCAACACTACGTTCACGCGATGCGCCTCAAATTCCAACTTTAACTGCGTCAATTTGCAACAAATCGTCTGTACCGACGTATTATCTTCTAAATGTTGATTCGCGTTTCGCATTCGAACGAACGCCAATTGTACGGTGTAAAAACGTTGAGCCATCGCATCGTCTTGAACGACACGGTTGCAGATAACACCTGGTTGGAATACTAATCGATCAATTTCAACCGGGGTATTTTTAAACGTTGGCCGCAAAAAAGAAAAAAAAAACAAATCGAAAGCCAGACCTATTCAGTGGCGCTCGGTTTTTTCTTACGAGCGCGCGTCGTCCACTGTCGAAATTATAATTCGAACAGGTTATTGCTCGCGGTGGAGATCGGTTGCGCGCGGTATCCCAAATACGATTCCCCGATACGTACACGGATAACGGATTGAAGATGCCACGATAGGATTGGTGGATCATCGGGCACGTGGGTGGAAACGTCATCCTCGAAGCCGTAGGTATCGCCAGCTGCCAAGACTCGGACGTTCGTACTTCAGAAGCGCCGTGAAAACCGGATTAATCTTAACCAATCGGCCAATACATCGAACCGTTCGAACTGGGACCGGATTACGCGCATACGTTTTGCCTCGTATTTTTTGTCTCTCGTAATCTAAATCGGCGTCGATCGTATACGAGTTTAATGCGTTCCGTTCAACGGGCCGATCGATTCGCCAAACCGCTGTACTACCGTCACGGATGATCGTTCGCGCAAATTCACACGAAACAAACGTTTCGTCGAACTTAATTAATGTATGGAAATCAAGCATACGTCGAATGTTTTACCGTGTGTATATCGTGTCAAGATATACTTCTGTATAAGTCACGGGACGTTTGCTAATTTTAAACATAAGCTATAATAAACAGGCGTGTAGTAATAAAATTCTTGAAACTTAATGTAACGTAGATTGCAGATATTTATGTAAATTTATATTTGCATTTTGATAAATTCAACCAAAGAAAGTGACGTTAAAGCAGAAATTGATCTCACAATGGATATTATGATTCCGTATAATTTTACAGTCTTAAATTATTCATAAATTCATGAAAATCCACAGACTGTTCGTAATGCACGCGGTTAATAAGTACTAATTTCATTTCGTAATTACAACATCCATTTATACATTTGCCAAGTATACTAATTGAAAGTGTTCCGTGACTTATAGATGGTAGCGTACGTACGTACGGTAAGTGAAATCTCCGTTCAATTGCATAGAGAAGTTGCGGAAGCGTCGAGCGCGGCTAATTTCAATTCCATCGACGCGATATCTGACTTCGAACCGGGCGTTCAGTGATCACATCAGGCGACCCCGGTACTCCTCGCGATACGATCCTAACGGTAATAGAGGCAACAAAGCGCAACTAGTCTCGATCGTGGAATCGCGAGTCTCTTTCTCTATCGCAGGTATATCGGCAATAATAAAGTCGTCACGATCGCGATAGAGGAAAGCGGAGAGAACGGGAAGACCGGCGCGATTCATCGGGCACGAGCCGCGTCTTCCATTCATCGACGCTGTTCTTAAGCAACGCTCGGCTACGTGTATACGCGCGCATCAACCTGTAGCCTCGATCTCGCAATAATTGCGTCCGCGAAATGAACCAAAGGCACGTGCTCCCTTCGAACCAGTTCCACCGTTCACCAAACGATCACACACGCGTCCAACTCGAAGCGTGGTTGGTTCGGTTCGCGGTTATTCCCTTCGATCTCGAAACGAGAGAAGCTGACTAACCAGGCCAGCAGCCAGTCGGCTAGCGCAAACCAGAGCTTGTACGAAGGCCGATGCAGCGTGGCACATTTACCTATAATCTATGGACGCGTTCCCGCGATGCCGTAATAATTGCACTCGCAAGGAGGCATCCAGCCGGTCGAGGAAGGAAGTCTTTGTTGCGGCCAGGCGAACAAGACCGGTACGCTGCTATCTCTAGCCAAGCTGGTAAAGCAAGGAACGAAGCAACGGTCGGCGAGTAAGGCTTGCACGGTGAACGCGTTGCATTCTAGCAATGGCATGCTGCCGAGGTTAATTGTATTGGCTCTCTCGGCCTCATTCTCATTCAATCGTGATCATTACCCGCCGAGAGCATCCTCCTACGTGTCACTCACACGTTTCATCGGCCCGGTATACGTACACGCCCAGCTATAGAATAGTGTGGGAAGGTTCCCTTAGCCTCGCATGGCATACTCGGCCAGTAACGTATATGCTTCGATTATCGCGGTCACGCGTGTGCGCGTGTTGGTGCGCATCCATGCGCGCGTTAAGCATAGGCGAGCGGTGGTCGCGTACACATCTTCCAGCTCGTTGTGTCCACGCCGGATTAACTAACGAACGTACGAATGTGCATGCACGTTCCTCCTCTGTTCCGCCTCTATCGATACAAATTAATAGCATCTCCACGCTAGGCCGAGCCACGATTGGTAGGCGACGCGTTCCATAGGACGGACGCCGAGTCACCGTTGGGAGGTTCTCCTTGCTACTCCACGAGATCCTACTACCGAGATGCAGCCGCGTCGATCGACTCGTGGGCGGATGGATGAAGTTATCCAGTGACGCCCGGCGTCACGGTTCTGCTCGTGCTCGTGGCTGGATGGGAAAAACCGCCAGTCACACGATCACCGAGATTAGCGAAGGTTTTCTCATGCGGAGGTGGAGATCGTGCATGAAATTGCAGAACTATAGTCTGGGAGTTTGGGGCGTGAACAGAAACGGAGTAATGTAAACAAAGGTGTTTCGTCTAAAAATACGCTGTGCTTGCGGGAAATCGATGCAAATCTGGCAAAGGTAGATCAGTATATATTCTTCTTCCTTCAAACTTCCCGCAACTTTATCTAAAAAAAAAAAAAAAAAAAAAATACGTTTCCAGAAAACGCGAGACGTTGCCCGAGTGTAAGGCTTCGGAATTTCAATTCGAGGCCCGGCAAGATAGCTCCTTTGGTTGAATGCGATTCACGCCGCCGTGAAGAAAAAGATTTCTCTGGATCCTGTCCGAAAATCCGTACTTTATATCCAAGAGGTACTCGCGGTCAACTCGACGTGAGATCGACTAAAACGCATAAATAAGGCGCGTGCGAGCGAACTAGCATTTTCGACGAGCCAAGTCACAGGCGGGTGTCGAACAAGCGTGGTTACCAAGGATTCTGCCTACCGGCTCTCTTCCGACTATCCGGTTCTTGTGCGATGGCGTGGCAAGCTTGTCTCCGCAGGCATGAAGAATCGGCCCAAACACTGCGGGTAGCGAACGAGCCTTGATACGTAGCATTCATAAATCTGCAGGTTTTTCAGCTTTTCCTGAACGGCGGCGACCTTGCCTGCCGCTCCCACGTTCACAGTCCGTGCGCGCGCGATCGTTTTATTCGCCGGCGGCACGCAGCCACAGCCAGCTTGCGACCCCGCTAGGTCGAAAGCCGGAGGATCCGTGTGGCTCACCGAGAATCTCGATTTCCGTTTTATTTGGTCGCTGCCCGCGCTGACCAGGATTTATAGCCGTCGAGCCAGCCAGCGAGAGACGCTTATACGATGCCAAATTCTTCTTCGGCCACGATCACCGCCGCAACGTTCGTTAAAGGATATCGCGCGCGGTTGACACCGAACGTCGTGTCGATGGAATGTTCCAGAAATCTGTCTTATACGTCAGGGTTGTTCAAATTTTTACATGAACGGAGTTTCATTGGGTTTCCTTTTTACAGGCAATCAAATATGAGACGATACAGTAAAATAAGGCATGGTTCTTTGGGTCAGCTAAGCTTCGATATTTTAAAATTTAATCTTCATCTTTGTAGAAAATAATCAAGTTTATGGTATATCGTGAGGCACCATTAGTCTTGAATGTAATAACGAAAGAATGTGAAAAATATAGTGTACTTTAGGTCCGATAAGGAAAAAGATCAGAAACGATAATAATTATGATAATGGTTATGATAGATAATGATTCGAATAAGCCTATGGTGAGGTTATTTGAACGAGAAAGTATGAGGAAGCATGAAATTTAGTATGCAAACATGCATAGTAGTTGTATGTTCGTTGTAGTTACCGATATAAAATACGTTGTAACGTTATTAGTTTTCCGATAACACGACATATTTTGGGAACCTAACTATCGTGTTATATCGAAATGGTCTGCATATAAAAATGAATTAGAGTTGATTGAAATTATTGAAATTTGCTTCCATCTCCTAACTTTGCCTCTGTAAAGAACTAGTACATTAGAAAGGAAAGAATCGGGATCTATCCGAATGAAAAATTTCGGACATTTATAACGGGGAACGTTTTCGATCAAAGATAAACATCTGAAATAAAACGCTCTCGGAGGTGGCCGTGAGCGTACAAAAATATTCGTCGGACCGAAGGAATCTCGAGAGTTGATCTTGGCACAGGTCGGAGCGGAGGAAGTTTTCGATCGGTCCGAGTTAGCACGGACGACCGACAATCGCGAACGAGATTCAAAGGGGCTAGACCGGGCTGGTAGTAGAGTCGAAGGGCTCGCTAATCAGAGATTTAATTGATACCATGGCGAGCACGACCGTCGCACACGAGCGTACTCTCACACGACGGTCACAGAACGCACCGACAGAGGAACACATTGGCGACCCTCCTATCGTACCGGGCAAAAGGACGGGGCCGTAATACATATGTAACACGACAGAACGATGGGACACGGAACGTGAACGGGGTAGGGTAACGGGGGAACGTGGATAAAGCGGGTTACAGGCTACTTAATCCTGAGCTCTTCATTAGCAACGCTGGCGAATCACCTCTGTTCTTCCTTCTCGTGTATGCACTGGTTGTTTCGATTATTGCTGGCTCGTACAATCTAAATTGTCATCGGTGGCCGTCTCGTAATACGATGCACTCTCTTTGTCTTTCGTTCTCTGGATGTTTCGCAGAAAAATAGTCCGATCGGGATCGTTGTGTCGTACCAGTTTCGATGTCACGTAACAGCTTTCACCGTTTCGGTGGTTAAATCGCGGTCATTGGTATATCGGTTTTAAACGACCAACCCCCAAGCGTTCTCGACGATTCGCGATTCGTGATCAGCGTAAAGACAAATATCGTAGCTTTAATTGCCGATTTGGACAGGAAGAACGTGACTCTACAGCGAACGATTTCTATACTCATGGACGATTTAATTCGAATACACGCGATTCGCTGTCGAAGGCACGATGAAAAAGCAAGCGAGCCCGATTATCTTTAATTTTACGACGTATACGTGATGCTATAACGTGGCGGCCGCACGAATTAACCCGGACTATCGACGTACGAACCACGATCCCACGAAACTGCCAGAGTAAACCGCGAGAAGACCACGATTGAACCTTCATTTACGCCGAAACGATAGCATTGTTGAATCCGCCACAGAGGGAAACTGCAGTCGGCTGACAGCCACTTACCTGAAAACAAAGGAACAGGCGAAAATTACATTCAGTTTTAAGATAGGGCTGGAAAGTACGCTCGAGAAGGGAGAGGTGAGACGAGAGAACACAGGGGAGGATAATTAAATGTATGCTACGGAACCCTTGTTTTTCCCACCTTTTGTCAGAAACTTCGAACCCTCCCTGTTTTCGTAATTCCCTTGTCCGTCTCTCACCCTCTATCTTTTCCTGTCCCCCCTTCTTTTTAGGTAATCTCCGGCTTGTATTAATATTAATAACGAGCCCAATAGATATATAGGCAGCTGGAATTTTTCGTGGATCAATATGCGCGGCGAATTCACGCGAGTGCCGGTAAATAAAAGGCGTCGGCGTTCAAATCGAATCACCCGCCGGATACTAACGAGGAAACGTTCCTGATGGCGTGTTTGCTCCGTCTTCCCCGCTTTTTCTCCCCTGGATTCATGACGCCTAGCCTCTATTACAGTCTTCAAGCTCGTTTTACGTCTCGCGAGAAGACATTCCCACATTTTTACCTCAAAAAAGTTACTCGAAAAACAAGCTGATCAACTTCAATTTTTGTAAATTTATTTTTCCGAATTTGCTCGAAACTAAGCGATTTATCTTTATTTCTAACGCGTCGAAATACATCGAATTTGAACGCGAATTCAATCAAAAGGTCGGAACTCGAAATAGGAACTAGGAAACACAGGAAACCTCATCTTTCCACGCGTCTATGAAACCATAACGCGACCAGTACAAATAACTGTACAAGCTGAATCAGCAGTCGCGTCTGGTACCTACAGGGTGAAGCAATTTAACGCGAATAGGCGGATTGCATTCGTTTATGCGCAAGAACGCCAGGCAATATCCACATAATTTCACGATTGCACACGCAGACGGAGCCAAGGAGAAGGATCGTGTGGGCTGCGCTCACATTCGCGCCAGCATTTGCGTATAACGACCAAAACAAGTTGATTTTCTCAACCCGTTGCTCTCTATTCTCGGCTCTCACGAAGTCTCCCGTGACGCGCTAATTTGTTTACGTAATCACCTGCTCCAAGTGTCGCCCGATTCTCCTTATCTCGTCACACACCGTTTTCCAGCCAGTCGTGCCATCTTCGGTTTCAAATTCAGTTCGACTTCAGTATCGTTTAGTTTCGAATTTGATGTTATTAATTAGGGATGCTGATGGTTTCGATACGTTAAAAGAGTACAAGAAAGAGCAGGTGTAACGAAGACGGATATCATGGGCGTGCAGGTGAATTTTGAGAAAGTGCTTTTATAGTCGCTTGGTAAAAAATTTAGAATAATTTGGATTGTGTGTATTATGGCGATCTATCGCGATATACTTAGTACCTAGAATATTCCATGAAAATTAATATTGAAAGGATGTTGTCAGGTTATGCTAACGATAAGATAGATTAAACTTGATTTAAATATGCAAACTAAAATTAAAAGAATTTTGTTCCTCGTAAAAATGTAAAAGCTCCCTAATAATACCTACAGAAGGTGTTTTACGCAATTGTAATTCTAAGCAATCATAATTTCATATTGGAACGCATAACTAAGTATTGTCACGTTCATCCTCAATGTCATAAGGCGAATGGCCAGCCAGATTTACTACTTCCTTCCCAGTAACTTTTCTATTTCCCTTTCCCTTCCCTTTTAGCCTTCCAAAGATGGACAAGAATAACAATGTGCGTTATTTCAAATTTGGTTCAATGATTTCGAGAAATGAAAAAATACGTCATACGAGTTACAAACAGGAACGAACGGTTCGCGATTCGTGTGCACTGGATATGCAGGGCACATATTAAAGTAGACGTCAGATCGCGCGTGATTTAATCAATATTTATAAAACTTAATTAACATGTGCATGTTAACGGTTCCATATACATGAGTATCGAATTTAATGAACAAAGTTCGTATAGTTCTGCGCGAGGAAGGCGCGTTTGCAAATACGTGCAGAATTCACGCGATAAAACGAGCGACAAAGTATGTATGTATTGGAGATAAATTGAATTTCTGGGGCCGAGTAAATTATTATTCTAACGATTTCCCATCAAAATCTGTGTTTTGAGTAAACCGATCAATCAGAATTGAATTTCATTTATTCAATCTCTCATTTCGCTCAGATTATTATCCCTGTTGAAGCTTGTTAATCAAAATTGTATTGTGTATGGCTCGCGAGAACCGCGTTTCGCGTTTTATAATAATTGCATATTGAAAGACCGATAATAAAAACAAAATTCGGAAATAGTACGTACACGAACATCAAATAAAGAATTAAAATACAAATTACGTATCTGATATCGAATTTTTCTCGCGTTTTCTCTAAATTATTTCATATCCAAATAATCGCGAGTCTTTTTATATTATTCTTTTATTTTTTATATTATTCCCGAGAGATACTCGAACGTACGAATAAAATCCGAATTGATGGGAAGGCTACAAAATACGGAGGAATGCGTTTAACAACCTCGAACGTTTCGTCCGCGAATCGAAGAATCGCAGAAAGAATCGTGGAAGGGGGAAGCTTCGCAGCTGTTAGCCAAGCAATAACGATGTCCCTTTTTTTTACGAGGCGAAGGAATACAAAGATCCGTCGATCCGCCGCGTAATCGTAAAACGGCAGGAGCGAGGTTCCGATATTACGATTACACGTTACATCCTCACTCTGGTTACTCGAGATCCATAAATCTCGTTTTTCAGATACGCAAAACAGAATACGTCGATGCATTGCCGATGAAAAGTGTTGAAATGTGGTCCATGAAACATATAAATGAACACTTGTGCTCTCAATGAGGTTTAATTACGAAATAAAATTGTTACTTTACAAACGATAAAAGTGTCGTATTACTTTATCTAGACCAACTGTTCGAATTGATTCTTTTCGTCAGCACATCCACGTACAGCGTAGAACATAGTTAACCTTTGAGCCAAACGATCATCTGCCTAGAAATCGTCAACGACGTCGTTAAAGAGACCGTAAAACACTTCTATATTCAGATCGATTTTACGAATCGCGATATCCTCCTGGTTCATAAATGTTAACGTTTTCAGTCACTTTGTACCGTTATTGCACAACGGTATACATAATAATATTTCTAGGAGGTGGACTATCAGTTTATGCTGCATCAGTCGGCTGGGTGTAATAAAATCTTTTCCCTTTCTGATCGTTCCTGGCCGCTAGCCCGTGACAATGGAGAAACGATGGGGCACGCGAAGGCGTTCTCGTTTATCATGCCGCACTCGTAAATCAAGGATGAGATGAGGGGCAGAGCAAACGAGGTGCGCGACGAGACACTAAATAAAGCGCGAGATGCGTACCGGTACGGGGCTTTTAAATTCTCGTAATGAAATCGTAAAGCGAGCAGACGGATTTCGCTTTATGGGTCTCATCAAGCTTGTCTGCCTGTACAGGCGCCGCGACATCCGCCAGACGGATTCGCCAACCCAATGAGAATGCGAGTGAAACTATTTAGACCAGATAGTAATGGAATGGTATATTAGACTTTGAGGAGTACTGTGTCGTGAGCATAAACCTAGATTTCTAATGGCACTTCCGAAATTATTTTTAACTAATTGTTTCACGTAACGAATCATACGTATTGATGTCCCGGCATATTGCGTGGATGTTTCGGATGTATTCCGTAAATATAATCGCAACAAGAGAATTGTGAAACGATTTGGGAGAAGAAGAGAATCATCTGAAGTTTCATAATTTCTAATCTTACGTTTTACGAAGTTTGCAGGACGTAACATTTAACCGATATGGTCGAGTTCCTTCGTATTTCCAATGTCATCGTATTCACCGTCAAATGAAATTGTTTTACGTCAACCGTCTAATAGACATCGATATCGAACGAAGTCCGCGACCAGGATCCGACACGGAATAAGAAGAAGCAGCCGCTCAAAAGCAAGCACGTGTAACAGCGTCGATAAACTTCCGCGCGTCACCACCGTGTGTATACACAGGTAGAACGAAGGCGGTGGAATCCTTCTTAGACGACATCGACGAAGAGGAACAAGGAGAAGCAGGGGAGAAGACAGAAGTAGGCAGGTGTTTTTGCAGGCCGCCAAGGTAGACGTTGGCGTCGTAGCTCGAGAGACTCGTTCGGAGACTGTTAGCATCCTTCGCCACCATCGCCGCGTCAGCTTGCCCGGCGAACATCCTTGGATCTCCTTAGATCTTGCAGCGATCTTCTCTGATCTCCTCACACCTGGTTGCGTCTACCTGGCTAGGCGGTTTGTCCGATCTGATTCTCTCGCGGCCACTACCCATCTCCCTTTCTCTCTGCCACTTTTGGCTTCTTGTCTCGTCTCCAACAACCTCTGCTACCTGTCTTTCTTCGTTCTTCCACCTCCGACTCCAACTTGTTTGGTTCGTCGATCGACTCGACTTGCGAGCACATTTTTCCATGAAATGTCCTCGTTCGTCGCCTTTCTGCTCTTTTGTCCTCGTTTCTCTGGAACGTCGGTTGTCTCGTCACGCGGAATCGTGCACGATTTGCAAGAGTTAGCGTTCCATAGGAAGAGCGAGCCACGGGCCGGTGGGTGTTGCGAAAGTCCATGTGGATTCGGATCGTCTCGACGAGACTGAATCGAGAAGGCGTTGCCGGGGAACAACGGCGAGCTGCCGCGAGGGGCGTAGGTGTTGGTTCGCGACGATCGGCTGAATGAACTCATTCCTTGGTGAGAGCTCACCTTGAAGACCCGGTTCCCTCGATAAACCGATGGAATTCTCTGTAATCGACTCGATTTGCAATTCTACCCGGCGGGAAGTCGATTCTCTCTTTATCTTCGATTTCGCTGCTCCGATGGAAATTGTATCCTCGTCCTTGTTCACCGCGCATTATGTCATTTCGCTAGCGAGTTGTGGGAATCTTGCAAATCGTTTCGCGGTTACTCATCCGGGGTGAGAAAATCGCTGCGGCGACTTTATCGTCTCGATGATTTGTCGCCAGTCGAAGTCATAGATCGAGTGAGCTCGATGAAATCTTGCGACACGCGATCTATTCGCTTGTCTCGATCAGATGTAAATTAGGAGAAACGGATTGCCAATTGGGTAATTATCATCGATAATGTTCAGAGAAGAATTCTGCCATTTGTCGATAGAGACAGAGAGATAGACGAAAGGTTAAGCAAAGGAAACCTCGTAGCGTTTCTATTTCTCTGATATCGATGGAATCCGAGTTATCCACGGGGTTTACATTCTATTCGATTAAAAACCAATCTCTTTCTCCTTCTAATTGGAATCGTTGCGTAAATGGAATGCGTAAATGCAGGCGACGGAGATTGCGAGCCGTTGCATCATGTTGCTAAGATCCGATACAAGGATGCGTGCACGGGCAAATTAATTTGCTTCGTGCATCTCAGATGAGTTCCGTTTGGATAATAATATTCTTACAAATAGATGAATTTTATTGGATGTCCAGAGTTAAACTTTGAGATTACTGTAATACGCACATACGCATCCGTAATTATTATTTGCATTGTATCAGAGAGATTTCGAATTATGGACATTCCTATTACAAGAATATCGAACGATACGAACCAATTTCTTCGCTAATTTGTGGAATCCCTACAGAATTCCACGTTTATTCAAACTTTCCTCGACATTGCTATTCAACTACAGCCGATAAAAATATAGAGCGCTCGTAGTCTGAAACGTCGATTCGAACAACATTCCGCGAAAAAACTGAAATCCGTGATAAAGGCTTCATCGACGACGAGGTAGCAGATTCAAAAAGCTTCAAGACAAGCGGGCAGCGATAAAGTTGAAATGGACGGCGTTCGATTTTTCCAACGGGATTTTGCCAACTTACTAACAATTGGTTCGACGATACGGATTTCGGTGTGATGAAAGCTCGTACGCAGCTGCTCGATACAAAACCAGGAAAAAAAGAGCGAGGAAAACGTGAAAAATAGTGGAAAAGAGATAGAATAGCTACGCGAAACGATCGTGGATCCGCGGCACCGGAAAGTTCGACAATTTTTAATTGCGACACGTCGACTGGGACGATCGAAGCCTGGACTCATCGTTTTCTCTTTTACACTTTTTTCGCGCGTTCACGCCGACGATCCCGGCTTTTCGTATTTTTCATGGCTGCACGGAGGCACCGACAAAAACTCGACGACGAAACACCGCTGACAATCAGAACCGTCGCGAACGATTGATTAATGAATCCATACAGGTAACAGCACTGTATACTGTGTTGTTTTTACCCGGTTTATAGTTTTCCACGTATGGTTTGCCAAGCGCCGGCCGTGTTATCGGGATTCCATGGGACCGCGGGTCGTGTTTCGTTCCGATCTTTTTTTCCCCCCCATTGGACGCTCGTAGAGGCAGGGCAAGAAAATTGAAATGGATCGCCAGATCGCGCGATACCGGATCCAGACGCGAAAGATTTAATACAAAGATTGCCAGCCAGTTGATTCGAATATCGCGAATGCGAAAGGCGCCTGGCTTGCTTCATCTCGATACGAAGGCGCTATATATACGCTTTTTGCCAAAGAAATTGCTCTATTGCCAGTGTAGAATAAATCCTATGGATTGTATTATTTTTTCGAAATACATGACTTTCGACGGCAATTGGTATCAATCGATGACGTTTTATTTGCAGACGATAAAAGAAAACTGTTCGGTCGAACAGAGAATAAAGAGAGTGGCAGAGGAAACTTTTATTGCAATTTCAATTTAAAGAAAGCTCCTTTAGTGTATCTTTTGATGAATTTGTTCAGAATATCGTGATAAAAATAATAGTGATTCCGTTGGAATTAATCCCTGAGAGATCTGTTTGAATAAACAAAGAATTGTGAACGAATAGTTCTGCTGTTCTATTATTTGTGTCAATATATCCTATAGATTGGATTCTATTTTCGAAAAAGGCTGACGTCCGTTGATGACGTTTCGCCCGGAACGATAAAACAAGAATTTCTAGTTGAAAGGAAACGAAGAGAATCTTTCGACCGTCATTTGAAAAATATACATTGTTTCAGTCTTTTTTTTTTTTTTTTTATCAATTTAATTCACCTTCCATGTGATGAACATCATTGACACTGTAATAACTGATCAAACAAGCACGCAACAGTGATTTCAGCCGAATAAAGTCGGACGAGATCCCTTTAGATAAACGTAAACCTGTTAGGGAGTAACGTTTTTCTGCTCACTTTTCCGCGGCCGCGTTGATCACGTGTGTGACTGAGCGGATCTCGTGTCAGCACAAAAACTGGACATTTTGCGGCAATAAATTGCCGCAATTACTATGCGCGCGGTAACGTATTCGCGTGGAAGCAGATTCAAGGCTCGTGAGAAAATAATGCGAGAATTCGCGCAAGGTGATCGAGTAGCGCCTCGTCTTTCCAACGAGCGCCCGCATCGTATCGTATCATGCATACACAAGCGGCCTAAGAATTTTCTCATAGTCTTCGTCGAACCTGCTTATTGAGATTAGCTTCTTTTGACATTATCCACGATTCGTCGATTATCGACAAGGACGCTAAATGCATCCAGGCTGCCGGTAATCGGTGTTTCGCAACGATCTGCCCCCATTATCCGTGTATATTATCGATCGAGGTAACGACGCGTTCGTTATTGCCTGGGAAGCACCACTGTATTACAAGCGCTTATAAGTAATCAGCCAACCACGGTGTCAGGCTTCACCCGAATTTCATAACGTGATTTTCTTCTCTTTTTTTTCCTTTTTTCTTTTCTCTGATATTCGATATTCGATTTTTATCCAATATTCGAGCGCAAAAGAAGCGAGAAAAGAACAGGTTGATTGGTGGTTGGTTTGAAGAAATTCGACGACAGAGACTGGTTGCACATGCGCCACCGCGTGATTGCCGTACCGACGATAATAATCGTGATTCGTGCAACCATTCGAAAGCGCGGTAATAATAAACGCGATGGAAAAATGAAGAAAAGGCAGAAAAGGGGAGACGGTGATGCGGCATTCTACGATGGAACGAAGAAAATTACTCGGTGGCAAACCAACAGATTAGAATGAGTCTTGCCGGTTACCGCCCTTTGGCCGCCTTGTTCCAGCGAACGAATGACAAACGACGTGACGTGAACAAGAGCGATCGCCTGCCTTGCTTGATGCGAGGGTATTTTCGGGCCCCCTCGTGTGCACACACGACGAGATTGCGAGGCGTCGTGTCCACGTTGTGAACGTGGGTCGAGCACGGGTAAACTATGCCTCTTCCTTTTTGTTGGGTTTCTAATTAACGCGTCGCTGCGCTGTTTCTTATGGCGCGCGTTGGCAAACACGATTACCACGCGGTGATCATTGGAAGATTAAACTCGATAACGCTTTGTCTTACGAGCAATCAGCTTTTCTTTGGAAACGCGGTGTAGCTCGTTGCGGAGTGTACAGAACCGATTATCGACCACGAGATTGCTTAACCACGAAATTTCAGCCCTCTGCCTTTGTACATTTATTAACGATTATTATGTGTAATCGCCTTCTTAAATTTAGTATCCGTGAATGAGAAAAAATTACATTTATACGTCTATATTTGAGCTTTTCCAAATCTATTAATCAAGCGACGATACGCAATGCAAATCTACGGATGAAATATCGCGTGTCCTTTTATTAGCACGCGAATTCCTTCCATTGCAAGTTCTTCCATAGGCTGAAGATCGGTTCGTGAAATATTTCGCCTATGAATGCAAATTACGCGTAAAGTGCTATTCCTAAGAAATTACATCTTGTGTTATCTAAAAGGGTGTCATCTGTCCTCGATAATACGACAAAATCCAACGTTAATCACGCGAGTTCACGCAATAACGTATGTCACGTGAAATTGCTCGGTCATTGAACGATGTTTCGTTCAGTGAGGGCAAAAAGTGCTAGCCGTGACAAAGACCGACGGTCTAAAAAGCCTATATGTCGCGTTTCCATCTGCGCCCACGTACTCACGAGATCTATGCGAGAGGCTGGCTTTTGCAATTTTTGCCTCTCTTCTCTCGACGACGCAGTCGCGTTTCGCGGGAAACGGTGGAAGCGTGCGCCAACGACAAAGGAAGACGAAGAAATGACACGGTACCGCGAAGCACCGGTCGAGTTATTTTCACCGGTCGAAAGTGGAGTAACAGTGGCAGAGTCACATCTCCCCCGCATCTCCCTGATCCCATTCCTTTTCTTCCTTTTTCCTGTGCACTGTATCCAGCCGTGGCTAGATGGGAAATTCAAAGCGGTATATATTTTTAGCGCCAGACAAGCCATTAGGCGCCACCATCGTCGAGTGTCAACGGTTAGATTCTTCGACTCGAAATCAAAGCTACATTGCTTGTTTACCGAGACATTTCGATCGTTCTCCATCGTTTTCATTTTAACTGCCAAGCTTCCTCTATTTCACGATTTCGTACAGATTTCTTTCCACGTTGAGAATCATCGCGAGACATACCTCAAGTTCTATCCTTCGTCTCCAATTTGGTTTGCAAGCGTAACGTTTAACCTACCAAGCTTTGTATGGGTTTCTAACGTTTTCCATCAAGACGAATTAGACCACAATTTCCAGAGTAAGCTGAACGAGGACGTAGAATCTAGCCCAGGAGAGGGCCAACGTTTTCATTCGCCGTTTACACGGCGCCTTGACCGCAGTTTAAATTACCGTGGCTCCGGCGGCAGTCGCTACGACCGCTCGACCACGGAACCACGAAGGATTACCGCGCGCCGACCGTTTACTTTGAATCGGAAACAGCCTTCCTGACGGAAGATCTTCGACTAGCGAGACGGAAGACTACCGACACGACCATCCAACCTTTGATTGCAGTCACGAAGCATAGCATCGGAGCCAAGCGTCGAAGAATCAAGAAAATTCTTTTGAAAAAGAATCGACTGCAGTCGAGATTGCTCGTTGTTAACGACAGACTAACCTTTTGAACATTTCGTTATCTAAAACTTGTTACGTCATATCATCTACACATCGATTCTACAACAAAAAACGCCAGGTTTTTGCTCTAAATCTCGTGTCACAAAGTCAACCTAGATTACATTTCTTCCTGCATTGAATTTTATCACACGGAATCCAACGATCGCTTGCCATCGTTGTTCGATTTTGTTGTGTGACTCATCCGATGGGCGCATTGTCGCGTCTCTGTTCGAGTGCGTAGCTTCTAAATAGGAAGGCAAACACACATTGTGTTCCCAGTCGAAGCGTGGCTCTTTCTTCTTGTCGTGGCGCTTGTCGCCCGACGACTGTATACATCGTGGACCGAGTACATTAGCAACCACAACATCACGGGCAGAGGACGGTCGTAGAGAAGGGTCGACTAGAACGAGACCACGAACGCTTTGACAGCTGTTAGTTCGCCTTTGCTCGACTGCCGTACCGTGGCTCTCTCCGTCTCTCCTCGCGACAGACAAGAACACGATGGCCCGATGATGCTTTCTCGCTTCTAGTATAACTTCTCAGGCCACTTCAAACGTCCTATCCATTTTGGTCCGCGTCACAGTTCCTGCCTCGTTTTGAAGAATACTGTCGGTGAAACAGCCAATAGCTTTCCTAGCTACTCCAGACGAGGCTACCTTGCTCCTGTCCTCGATCGATGGAGCGTGAGATGTCAAAACGTTCTCGCCAGCCGTTTCCAAGTATATACGTTTGATTGGGACGTGAAGATGAAATGTACGGTCTGATCGTTCGAAAGTTGAAGATTGGCGAGTAAAGAATAGTACAAACGTGTCTCGATAGATACTCTGTGATGCGTGTGTGGAGAGAGTATGTTGGAAATTAAATAGAAACTTCGGTGCCATTATGTACCAGAATACTAAATTTTATTCTACAGACTTTTCTTACAACTAGAAATCGAATGAAATTCTACCTCACCTATGTCATTTATACTCGTATGTCTCCTATTGACTTCTATCTATGAGCCGGCAACGAATTCTATTTAAACTCTATATATCACGGAACACTATCTCAACCCTTCACTTTACGATACGTGTGTTCCAGCAACTAGAAAATGCCAAATCGAGAGGCGTAACGAAGACGAACGAGGTATATCATTGAAATCGAACGTACGTATACCTGCGAGAGCGTGGTCGAGGATTTGATCCCATTACAACAGCCAGATCCTCCCGCGCTTATGACACGCGATACGCCGACTTTCACCAGGCCCGTCGGTAATAAATCTCAATGCGTTCGACGGTTCAGAAACATAATACTCCGCCCTTCGCGAGTACATCGCTTCTGTAAAAGGACCATGAGTTATCACGGGCGAGTCCTTTTTCCTTGTCGGTCTAATTGGCCGATCGTAAGAGCGCTTAAACTCCCGAAGAAGCGAAAGCTTAGTGTATGTTCGACACGGAGTTCCAAGTGTATCGACGTTTACACCTATCATCACATATTAACAAAAATACCAATCTCTGAGCTCTACTCAGGGTATGTATAAATAAGAATTACCAAACGATAATAACAACAAGCGATAATTAGTCAAAATAATAAACATTGCAAGCATATAGGTCCGAAAATAATTTGAAAAAATTGTGAATATTTTTGAACGCCTCTGCTATATTACAGGATCGATTTTTTAATCAAACGTTTACAAAACTCTTCGGGAAAGATAAAAATTAGCTTCGAAAGTTAATGAATCTTTATTACGTTAATTTTATTCATCTCAATTTCACTCAATCATAGCATAAACAAACCGGATTGCCTACATAACTATCAATTAAGACCCAACGGACGATACTTTTAGCCGCAAGGAACTTTTCTTTTGCACCTTTTTACGAAATAGACTAACGTGGTCTATCCGATCCAACGAGTTCGAAGTGAAAGCTTCTGTGTCACTCTTTCCTTTCCTCATTCTCCGCTCAACCAGCGTCGAACCAGCCTATTAATACGCTTCGACAGCTACGCCGTGACTCATTGATCATATGCGCGTCCCTCGCGGAAACTCGGCTAGGTGTGTTTAGCATTCTTGGGCGCTAGGTGGGCAGCGATCGACTGACTAGACGCTGCCGATCGAATGTCATTGTCCGATGGTAGCATGTACAGGGCGAACGATTGTCTGCGCAAACGAGTTTCGCAAGGGTGACGTCATTTGGCACAATGCGCGCATAGCATGCACTCCTGGCACAGATTCTGCACGCCTCGAACAGCCGGAGACAATGGAGGACCCTACGCTTCCTTGTCGATGCGTTGCTATCGGGAAACGATCGTCGACCAACCAGGTCACAAGAGAAATTCTCGCGAATCCGCGACACGTTCGAACACTGGTCTACTTGACGCGAATATATCTCGCGTGCACGAAGTTTCGTTTCGAGCACGCTACACCATGCATTCTTCGCATTCCCATTCCCGTCTCGACTCGAAGGAACTTCGCCGAGGAAGGCTGTGAATGTTATTTTAGGGAAGTTGTTTATAGGAGTAGGTATTTCTTGGAACGAGATAAAGAGAAACGATTTTTCGGATTTCCTCGGGTCGTACATTTTCTGTCAATCCTTCGTCAAGGTTGGTACGAAGGGTAAGGCACGAAGAACGATAGCGTCTTTCAATTGGAATACCACGAGTTAGTGAAAAGTTGATTTAAAAGGCTTTGTTATCAACACCGATTAATTCTTCGTCCCTTGATGGCAAGACGTCGAGATGTTTTATCGACAGTGACGAAGCAGGCGATAAGCGAGTTGAAACGTTGCAAGAAAAACAGGATGTTGGGAAGTTTTCGTGCGTCGGACGTACGCGAAAGCAAAAACGATCGAGGAACTGACAGCGACACAAAGATGCTAATACCCGTTCTCGAGAAACTGTCAGTGCAAACGGTTTTTACTCCAGACGCGACCCCTGTGTTATAAAAAAAAAAACCGAGCAGCCACCAACGAGAAACGCGTAAAAGCGTCAAATGTAGCGATGGGAGAGAACGGTGAGAAGGAAACTTCGAACTAGCCCCTGGCGCGAGTCTACGTGCTTGTGAACGCGTACCGTGTGTAGCCTCCACTGGATGAGAAAAATATCTAATAGCGGAAAAATGAGAATGGCGGTGCTAAAGGAGAAAGTCTGTAGGTGGCGTAGTGCGGCGACACGAGACGCAACATGTGTTTCGCCTCGTGTTACCAAACGGTTTCCCAGATTTCATTTTTCCCCCCCTGTGCAATTTGATCCTTGGCCGTCTTAACGAGGAAGCGCAAACCTGCCCCATCGAATCAGGCAACTTCGGACATTTTTCGCGTAAACAAATTGTCAAAGAATAGGAAAAAGAAAGGATCGTGAAACAACAGGGGGATTGGCGAATGGGAAGAAAGAACCGGTGTCGCCTCGGGTGATTCTTTTTCCTCTTCTTTTTCCTTTTCGTTATTCTCATCGCGAGCAACACACAGGAGATCGAAGAAATAATTGCAGTTTTCACCGCGTGGGTATAATTTACAAGGGGAAATAAACGCGTCGACTTGCTTACTTATGGCTCCGAGCGCACAGCTAATAACACTCCGTCTCCAGTTCCATATTCAGCGTCTCTTATAATTAATACGAGAGTAAAGTCGTAAGATACGGTTAAACAGCTACTCTTCTGGCTTATGGTAATCCATTCGCGGGAAGGTATATCGGATTAAACGCGAGATTTTTCCAAGTTTTCCCGCTTCTTTCGCCGTACGCAAGAAATATGAACAGTAGTTGCGAATATTGGTCACGATAACGTATGTTAATACTCGACACACGTATCAACCATGTACGGGTTTCGCTACAATGTATCAAAATGTCTGACGATCGATCAAATAACGTAGTTTTGAGACGGTGTACACGATAAAGCGGCAGTAAGCCTCACAATGGCAGCTTTACGTAATCGCTGTTTGTAAGCTACCGCGCTTCCACGTTCGAGCTCTGGGATTCAATTACGTTCTCCTGCCTGTTCCTCCTCCTGTTGCGATGCGGTCGCGCGTTCCTTTCGGCAATTGAAGCTGCTACATCGCTCGCTGCTTGGACAGCGTAATAGCCATCGTAGAATAATGCGTCGCTGAAACGTCGTTGTCTTTAGTGTACTTTGTTCGGCTCAAGGAATCCTCAAGTTCTTTCTTTTACCTGCGTTTCGTCGTTTGTTGTTTCAGGACGGGGCAATGTTATTTCATATTTATTCATCCATTGTGTTGTCTGCGTTGTCTATATTTAATGACAGGTGTTTGAATCTCAATTTAAAGGAGGTTCGATCTGAAAGTATTGAAAATCTTTGTAAATGTTGAACCTTCGGTTCTGATACGATTTGAAAATATTAAAAGCCGCGGGAAATTTGAAAATCTTGAAAGCTTAATAGATAGTCGATATCCTATGAATACGAATAAGTCTCCTAAGTTTCTCATAATTTGTAGAAGATCTATCGGAATACAAAATTGAAGAAGAAACCTATATTTTGTAAGAAGAAAAGCAAACTAACAATTTTAGGCTTGCACAGTCTAGTTAGTTGGTATAATTCCTATGAGACACTGGTTACTCTCACAAGCCCCGAATTCTAACAACTTTATAAAAGCGGGACGAGGAAAATGTATAATTCAGAAAGCTGTGGAACGGCAGGTCGCTGGTAGCCAACGAAATCACGTCTAACGAAATTACCGAGAAATTTACTTAGAGTTCCCTGGCCCCATACGGTGGCTGTTACGCGACACTCGATACGCATTTTGTACGCTGAATTAGGGGAGCGTGGTGCGCGATCGATACGAACACGTGCCATCGGTCAACACGGCGCGAAAGTACACGGTGCACTGAAAAGGAAGTCCTAGAACAGCGGACGACCGTATTTCGTGCGTGTACTTGAATTTAGCCGAGGACTTAGTGGCCAGATCGATGACTATTGACGCAATCAACCTACCAGCATGCTCCCCCTTTATCTTTTCACTAGTACCCATATGTGATTTTTTTCTTGTAATTCCCACAAGCGCGTAGAACATACGTAATACGAGAGAGACAGAGATACAGAGAGAGAGAAAGAGAGAGGAGTCTGTCTAAGAGGGGAAAATCGGCGACACACGTAGAATGAAAACGAAAGGGACTCTAGTCGTGCTATTATTTATCCGAGCTGTCAACCATCCAATCAGTCATGCTGGCATATGCTTAAGTAAGATTACATTTCTACTAATGCCTGTCAATGTATCGCGTCTATGTCGAGTGATAGACACGGGGGTGAGACGGTTACAGAAGAGTGGCAAGGGGGAAAATCGAATAGAAAATTCTACAGCAGGGACGATGGAAGGGTGAAGGTGAGTTGGAGCGGTGAATGATATATCGTACCTTCACGGGGTAGTTGGACATTTTTTTTTCCTTCGCTACCTAATGGCCACCCCCTTGACAGATTACGAACCGCTTCGCCCAAATGGGACCTCTGTTGTAAAAGATTAGTGGCTTATCGTGGAGTATTAAGGTAATGTTATAATGCACCGTGAAACACGCATAATGCAGCTTCGTTGCTCACCGCGGATGGGTGGTCTTTTGTAAGGGAGTAGGTTAAATAATTCTGACGCGTGATCTCTGGCAACATACAGCTTGTTCGGTGTCCCTTTTTCGCTCGTGGGCGGAGTTTCGTTCGCTGGACTGCTTTCTAGAGCGCGTTTTAATGAAAGATGAAAGATGAATTAATGAAAGATTAATTCTCAAACCGATGTCGTCGGCTGCTTTTGTTTCAAAGAGCTGTCTGTCATCCGAATAGTTAAGTGTTATTTAATATCTTGGAATATTTTTGATGATAGAAAGAATTAGACGGCTAAATTTAGATAGGGTTGACAGTCTGCTCTGCCTATCGATCATTATTTTGAGGTGGGTATTACACGTGTTAGTTATTAACGAGACGAGTAGAATTTTGTAATAGTCAATTATATTAAAATTACTTCAAGTACAAGTACAGAGATAGTGTAGGTCGGTTGTAACTGTAGTTCGTATGACTCGCTGTGATAATTCCCTATATTCTTCGCTATACTGCTTTGCTTTCTAGACTCATGTGCCGCTACGATTTATTTCGAACACTGCAATTCTAATCGTAATTACACGATAAGATCTTTGTACATTTAAAGGTGTCAGAGAACAAATGCGAACATCAACCAAAATCGACAGAAACTTCAGAAACGGCATTTCTATTCCACCAGAGAACATATCATTAGCGTTATAAATTTTTATTACTTCCAAAAGTCCGAGCTCCAGACTCGTTGCTAAGAAAAGTCGACAGAGCATTGAACGAGTGCCGACCTTTCCCGCAGGCAATAGTCGAGAGAAAGCTGCCTTGCTGTTATGGTGTTCGCGAACGCGGTTGCACCTCTGGTCATTCCCATAAGAGAAATCCAAGCACGAGCTACCGTGCGACAATGTAGACGAGGTCGCGAGAAACGGATGTCGGCGTTGGAACTTCGAAACGTGTCTCCACGATGTACAACGAGAAAAAAAAAATAATGATCTCTGAAACTGTTCGGAAACGGCCCTTCCTTGGCGGAGTGTTTGATGTGTGAATCGGAGCACGTGTCAGCGAAGTGGGTCGATGCACCTGGTGCGCGTATGCACACCTCTGGCATGGTCACAATGGCCTCCTAATAAATTTGGCACGAGGGATGGTAAGTTTATGGGCGACAGTGGGCCTTTTCTCACGCACCGCCAGATCGTAGCCTATGTTCTCATTGTCGATGCACTGTGCGCACCGATTGTATCGTTGGCGGTGTTGTTCCTCGCAGAGAATTTGTTCGAACCAGTGAACCGTAGCTAAATTGGAATAGATACGGAGTCATCGAAGTACTAATTCTATTTTTTCTCTGTAAAAAAGCGACGATTTTTTCTGATCGGTTATTTTTTCACGTTCACTTTTTCATTCTTCTTTTCGTTCTTTTTTGTTTCGTTTGTTAGATTTTTTATTCTTTTTTTCCCATGATTAACGTTGGTTCGCTTAGTACTTTTCTCCATTGTTTAACGTTGGCGGATGTTTGTCGATCGCGAATCATCGTTTCTGAACGAATGGACGGTTAATCGAGAGATAAGCACTCAAAAGGAAGTGGCCGCGTGACTATCCTTACCCAATCGTTGAACGATGATCGTCCGACCCGATAAAGAAAAGTTCACTTGTCCGTGGGTATGAAAGACGGACGATCGGCGGAGTCGATAGGCGGCCGTAGTAAAGCCGGCTCGAGTATTTGCATTATCGAGCCGATTGGATTTTTTTCCGACGCGGAAACGTCGTTATAAAAGTGGCATTGTGCGGCAACGATGTCCCGAGATGCGTCTGTGACAGAGCTTTTCACGACTTTCACGATGCACCACGGTCTGTTGCACAATGGCATTCAAAAGCGAGGTACATGCGGAAAGAAAACATCGTCGTTGCGACATATGCGATTTTTCGAAAATAAAGGTCGAATAACATCTTTCAAAGTCCTTCAGTTACGATCGCGTTATTGTAGTATAAACCGTAAAGTACATTATACAATAATTTTGTAAGTGTCTGATAAATGAAAATCAAAAGAATCTTTATCTCTACAAACTTGTTCAACTGATTCTTAGAACTCCACGTGTACGATAACCTTCCATCAGAGTATCTACCCCAAACTTGTATTTTCATTTTCCCACATGACGCTGTCACTCTTCACGAAACCTTCGACAGAATCCTTAACGAAGCTCTGCCACAGTCTCCAAGTCATCGGTCCGATGGCCGACCTCGATGTCACCTCCGCTCTCAGTTAACATCACCAAAAATCAGGCGTCGAACCGACCACTCGCGACATCAAGAACTCGACAATCCATAATTACAAGATTCCTTGAATTCCGAATCGAATGGCGAAACTGGCACGTTGAGTACGCAGAAACGTTTCGACTAAATCCGAAAGCGCGTGCGACGCTCGCGGGCCGCTCGAAAACGGGCCGGGACTCGCGATCGACGACTGAACCTTCGTAATTCTAACGTTCACGGGAAATTGGATAACGCGGGGCGTCGGTAAAGACCCGTGACGAACGCGAAATTGCTCTATCGCGAGTTAAAGCGTCAGCGGTATCCCTACATTAGCCGCGTATCGAGCCACCATCTCTCGGTCGCGTCCCTATATTCTCGGCTGGCGTTCATCGGTCGCAATGAGAGGTTCCGTGAGGACGACGCTTCCCCGAACAAGGGACGCGTGGCCAGAGCGTCGATCACGAGATATTACGCAGATAAGCATCGCCTCGACAGAGCCGCCTCGTAATTTCTTCAACATTTAGCAGAATTTTTGCTGCGTTAAACGGACCACAGAGGTCTTCCGTAGCCAGAGTGCAGCCAGGCTGTAAACCGGCCTATATACGGTGCTCGCGAGGAACGTGTACACGGTTCTTACATATACCAGCCACCCTGGGGCACTTGTAATCATTGCGATTACCGCGAGTGCCGCCGCCTCCGTCTCTTTCTCTTCTAAGAACTCGTGTGCACCACCGCATCCTCCTCGTCGTTACCTTGATATCCGTTCTAAACACTCGCGTTTGAACCCGCCACGCGTGACTTGGACGCCGTACCGCGGCTGTCCGATCTCGAATTCGCAGCTGTTTCTACGCTCTTCGTTTCCATTATCACGGGTTTCAACGTAGATTGCTTCGAAGGTTGCAGTCGGTACTCGTGCTGTCGGTACCTCGAATTAACGCGATACTGTCGGGACGGAATGAGTTGCGTAAGATAACAAAGCCTCGTGGTATGGGGCAGGTTAGGGAAGTTTGAACGCGGAGAATTGAATGCACGAGTAGTGGTTTAAAAGTGTTTGGTTGTTAAAGATTTTTGACGATAAGCCTGCTGATTTTAGTGTGACTAGCTTTCAGGTGTAATCTGCGAAATTAAGTCTAACACTTATAGTATACAGTTCTCTGAATTCTGAATATTTTTAATTTAGTAGCAGCAGTAGAAACAAAATATCTGCTATGTTAGAAAATAACCAATACAATAATTTGTTACATGCTGTACGTCCCTTTTTTTAAATCTTTTCTAATTAAGCTAAATATCTAGCCACATTCTGAAAGGTCTCCCATAGAAAGAAGACTAAAAAGAAATAAAATAGTCAAACTCGGAGATGGTACCCGCTGGGGGTAGCCATCCACATGTTATTTAGCAATTAAATTAGAAAGTTTAGCAAATGTCCAGCTGGATAAATTGTAAAGTACAAGTTAAATAATAAAAAAAAAAGAACATTCTCAAAGGGACGAACGTATAAAAAGTATATTTTCGTGTATTAAGTATATATTAATACACGAAATGAATTTTTCCTATTCAAGTTTCACTCCATTGACCCTTATAGCATTAATCCCGACGATGTTCAAGCCACGTGCGTGCGTCGACGACTGTGACCCAACTGCATCGCGAGGTCGCGTTAAAACTTACTCACATCCGTGGCCAAGGTAGAGAGCATCCGCTTTATTGTTTACACGTGCTGCGAGTGCAGCAACAATGCGGCGTTATCTACCACGCCGTAGGTTACTCTGTTCTTTAAGTCCTCGAGGAATTTTGTTGCGAGGCGCGCGTAGGTGCGAACGCGGCTGTGAACTGGGAATTTTATGGAATACTTAACGCACCGGGGGATCCCGGAGCTTTCGAGCTTGCTGCGCGCGATACGAGATTGCGCGGATCGTTCGTGCTGCTAAAGGGAGGATGGCATTGTTCGAACGGAATCACTGCCGCCGGCGATTTACGAGGTGCGAATGGAACGGGTCTTTTGAAAGTGATATTTTGGAATGCAGTGGGAGTCTTTGTTTCGTGTCGGCGAGTTAGCTTTATCGCAGATTAATGTCAGGATAATTGCGAAGACGCGTGTGACGACGATTATTTATGGTATGTACGATATGTCTTAAGCTTTTCTCAGCGGTAGAAAGTGATACTTTTAGTTCAAGATTCAAATATTCTAAACTTTTTAATACTTTCTTAAGAAGTCGAGGTATAATTTATAGGATACATACAGAATATGTTGCTTTAAACTGTCAGTATATTTTGTGCTTTTAATTCAAATGTTTCTTTCCTATTTAGAAGCCACGTTGATCAATTTCATGAGGTGAAAATTACAGAAAAGCGATCATGTTACGAACATCGTTTCCTAAATTTATCTTAGAATTTACTACTATTTACGTCATCTTATCGCGATTAACGAGCTTATGGAATTAAATCACTTGTAATTCATTGATACGCATTTCCAAAATGCATATTAATGGCGTATGTGTACAGTGAAATGAAGAAATTAATAAAAGGCGTAAGTGGTCAGTTTGTTGATAAATGTTACATTTTTCCTTTTTTCGTGCTTCGTCATAAACACAAGGAAATCAATCGGCAGTGTGTTAAATTATTATTCAATCGTTACTCGAATTCTCCGGCTCGTTCCCAACGAAATAAAATACGCAATTTCTAAAGAGAAGTAGCTATTTCATTTTAATAGCTGCGAACGAGTTAACTGACAGTCTAATGTGCAGACTAGTTTCCTCTTTGCGAATTTCTCCGGTAATGTGAGAGGCTGTGGTAAACAGTCGTCGGGAAAATTTCGGTAAACAAGCGGCATCCGCTCGATACCTTTCACTTTTCACTTTTACTTGTAATGTTTGCCGATGACGGACAGCATCCCACCATCAGAGGCCGGTTTTGAGAGTAAAATTTCCCTGTGTATTTACGCTCGTCAATAGAACGTATTTGCCGAAGCTGGCCGGGCAATTAACCGCGCTCCCCCCGTGGTACATTTGCTTTTTTGTTTGCAAATACCTTCGCGAGCGCGAACAAACCAGCGAATAACGCAAACAATCCTGCGAGGGACAAATACGCCAGGTGGCCGCTTGCGCGCGGTTTTCCATCGTGTACCAGGCTGATTTCGCGAAACCTGCGCGCCGATGCGACCACTTGTAATTTATATTGTACGCGCTAGCCTCGTTGAATCGATTAGATTGATTTATTCGCTCATTTATAATTTCCCACGGCTATGCGGAACGCGTTTTCGCGCCGACGCCCTCCGTACAGTTTCGCTTGGGCTCGATTCCGCGCCACTGCCAATGGTGTTCGTTGTCTTCGTCCATAAATTACGCGAGAACGAATACGGGTTTGTAAATCATGAGATACGTTGATTTAACTGTGATTGATCATATTGGATATAAATCTGTGAGAAATTAAGGTAGCAATTTTCCTAGAAAATTGTTCCCTGCGATTGGTGTGGATATCGTTTGTTTGTTAATCAAGAATTAAGATTAAATTCAGTCGGTTGTCGAGTATGTATGAGATTGATCGAGCGTCCAATTTTATTGTACCCGATGTTCGGTTTGTAACTACATATAACTCAGATACGATTTGTCACAACTGTATAACTCGGTGCTTATAATTCTCGGTTAAATCCGATAATTCTCTCAACTCGAGTGGATCGAAGGCACAATGCAAATTGTACCGTATAGACAACCGGAACATTGCGATTCTATGCACACGTCACGAATACCAGGCGTATTAATTGTATCAATTTTGTTGATTCGTGTGTACCCCGTTATAGAATGCGTTTCAATGATCCCCCTAAGCGTTTCACAGTTTATTAGCCATTGCGAGTGTCTATCGGGCAAATAGGTACAGTCCATAAAATTGGAACTCATCGTGGGTAATATGAAAACGGATAATCACATCGTGTTTCTCTCTCTCTCTCTCTCTCTCTCTCTCTCTCTGCCGTTTCACCGCTAAAAACGACACCGTGCTTTTTCATTCGTTTCACACCATGTAGCATATCGTCGTAATGTTATGCTAAGAATTTTCTATCGTTCGACGCGACTCTCCGTTAAATCATTAATCGATTCGACCGTGAATCGATGCGCTTCGTGTACCACGCGTACGTCGACCTAGGCTCGCTCCAATCATAGATTTCTCTGATTGTAGACTGGTTGATTTCCGCTTCCGTAATCTTGAGTCAATTCTAAGGCGGTCTACCGTGTATACGATGGCACAGGTTGGAAAATTGAGCACACACGTACGGAGACACACAGGTATAGACAACTGTGTAGACGAACCGGCTGTATGAAATTATTAATCGAGAGACGGTCCAGGAGCCATATGCGTCAGATCGATGATCCATTTAAACACGGCAGTCGCTAGGTTCAAGAAGCAGCCTGGCCCAGCCTGTAGCTTATTCAACTTGCCTCTGTAATCACGTATACGTGCTTAATGGGAAAATAGACAAGTGCCAGCGCTCGAACCTCGCGATATCTACTCTGCGGAAGCGCGCATAGAGGGCTGGGTCAGAACGTGTGGGGATGGTGCCATTCGAAGGGGCGTTGTCTGGTCTAATCGCTTAGGGAAATTGACAAAGAGTCGACAACTGTCAGTGCGCAGCTGGGTCACCGACTTTCAGCAGCGACACTACATATATACATATGCTCCTGCACGCCACTATGCTAACGTGTACGCAAGTTCCTTCGCGTGCACCGTACGCAAACTTTACTTCAGTTTCTTGCGACGTGTGTGTATAATTATGCAAATTTGTGATCTTGTCTATGAAGTACTTGGGTGCTGGTTATACCTTCGATGGTTCGATGTTCCAAAGATAGCACGGAGGACGTAGATTTATTTGCAGAAATAATATTATAGCGATGATCATCGATACCGCTTCGAAGTGGGTGCTCGTACAAGCAACAAATATTACTTTGGAAGAGCAATGCTACATGAGTTATCAACTATTCAATAACCATAATAAAATACTATTTAAAGCGTGGATTTTTTAATATTTCTTTCTTTAATCGTAGGTTAATCGTTCTGAATTTCTCCCTTTGGATAATACTTTTCACCTTTGTAGCCCAATTTCTTCCCCATTTCTGAACATACACTCGTAATTCTTCTTTTTTTATTTAGCTTCAAACGAATGTAGGTGCGATGCGAATTTGTAGAATTACCTTCGCACTCCTTTTCCTGCCCTATCTTGCCGATCTGCCCTCAAAAGAACGCATTTCGCCGCTTTCAATCCCCTCCATCCATGAACCAAACCTATTGAGTCGTTTCGTGTTTCCACGAGTGCGCTCGTATTCCCGTTTTTCGCCTTTCCATTTCCGCGGCACGTTCCTCGTAGACCTGCTCCTTTTTCCTGTCTTCCCTTTCCACCCACCCTTGGTGAAACCGGAGCGTCACTCTCCTGGCAAAAGGACATAGGTGTCGTACGATTCACTGACTGGAATGCGTGATTCCCCGCTGTGAAAAGAGGATTTCGAGAATGTCCTTCCGCTATTTATTGGTGCCGAAGTCGAAAGTGTAAATAGCTCAAAGTGAATCGAGGCAAAGGTTCGCGAAGTTTTAAAAGACGTCTTTCAAAAGCGCGATTCCCTTCCTTTGTGAATTTACGTGGAAAGGTAGTTCTAACACCAGAACCGTCAGATTGGTCGAATCGACTAATCCCATCATTGCGGATTCGAATGACCTTTTTTTTTTTTGCACAAATTTGTTTTTGTCGTTACGCTACAGGTTTCCTCGTATACGATTTTTATTAACATCTTACTAATACGAATAAGAAATGGTAATTTTATTTAAAAAGATCACCGAAGTATCAGTCAGAGAATTACAGTGGAGGTACATACGTTCAAGGTAGCGATATCTGTCCAACGAAATTCAGGTACACTATACGAAACTGCAGGAAATTCGGTCGAAAGCTACCGGAGCCATTTCTGAAACTTTTCCCATAATGTCGTACGAAGTCGAAGAGGACGAGCCAGTTGATCACGACTGCTCGATGCATTCGCAAACGATTATAAGCATTCACAGTCGGAAAGCAAGCGAGCAAGTAAAATGGAGGAGCGTTATCTGCTTCTACTTCGATGGATATCATTTCACGGGATTCTGGGCAACTCCATCCAATCACCACCCCCGTGAAAACTCCATCCTCTGCCTCCACTACCTTCCATTCGCCGTACCTCTATCTCGCTCTGTTTCTCACTCACCCTCGTTGACTCTATTCCACTTTAGAATCGCCTTTCTCTCTCTCTTCCTTAACTCACTTTAACGCAAACTATTGATTTGTTTCATAGCCAGCGGTGGCTGCTACGGTGAAACGTGAGGTAAGGGCTTCTTCGTCCCTCATCCCGGTTCGGATGGTCTACAAACCACCCCCGTTTTAACCGTGGTAATGTACCGTAGTAACGGTATACCCTGTTACCCCACCACACGCACGTAACTATAAGAGTATTAGGTATGTGGCAGTCAGTGTGAGAATGTGCTCGTAACCCCATACGTCGTACGAGCCACCCCATTTTTCTGAGAGACCTTTTTTCCTGAAAGGCTCCATCTGGTCACGACCATGATTTCCATCTTTGCGATCGATTCGTGATGCATAAACTATAACCCGCATTCGACCAGAGGGAAAACTCCCTTGACATAGAAAACGCAGATGTGCCTCGCTTGCAGTATTGTATTTCTACTTTCTTCAAGTGTGAAGTTTAAATAGTGTCGGTGGATTGTAATGTAAATGAAAGAAGCATAATTTATCGATGCGGTTTAAACGAATAATAAACGTTATTCTTACGATGTTCTCAAAGAATTCTCTAAACTTGGACTATTTTCGCTAGAACAACACTCGATACTCTAGCACTGTCTGTTCCTCGAAATCGAACGACTAATTTCTCACACACGGGCTATTTCCCGTAGTGGCTTAAATTGCGTCGTTTTTCAGCTTCTTCGACACGGTTCACTTCCATCTCCGATAAATGAAACCAAGCGCGAGATGCCGAGGGAACATTTGATATCTCGTACTTGATTGCAAGGGGTGGACCACGCTGCGGTGGCGGAGTCGTCTCGCTACGTCCATTTTCGGGATAAGATGAGAATTACAAGCGTTCCGTTTCGGGAATATTTTTCCCCCCGCTGAACCTCGCCATTACAGGAACACAATAGAAAATTCTCAGCGCTGTGCCATGCTACCCCGATTTAGGCTTTTACCGGCATGGGGTATTGCGTTCACGTTCTCATTTATAAGAGGGTTGCCACGCAAACATTTCGACAAACAAATAAAACATTTTAGGCAAATTGTTTCGTGTTAACGTAACCCTCCACGAGTTCAAAATCAAATTGATCGTTCACGGATGCATCTTTTCCCGGTTAAATCAAAGAGGATTGAAGAGGGTGTCCGTTTCAGGGTTGGCTAATGTATCTTGCAATTTGTGAGAGTGATTTAATCAATCTTCGATCTCGAGATAAGCACCGCTCTTTTAGAGCAAGAAGAAAAAGAATCATCGAGGATAAAGGGAAAGGCAATAAAACAACAAAAGTGGACATAAAAATTCCCAAATTCGAGTCATAAAAATCTTTATCCTCCACAGGAATGCAGCTCCTTCGCCGCAACTAGAGGGATCCACGTCAATATCATGGAAGAAATACATGAGCTATCGATCCCCGTTTCAACGTGCAACGTTTCCCGCGGCAAATAATGTTTTATCGTTCGCATTTGCCAGTAGTCGATGGCAAACGATTAGGGTGGTTTATGGCTCGGTCGTACAAGGAAAAACGCAAGAATCACGGGTAGGGCTTATCGCACGAGCCGTTACGAGGAACAATATCTCAGAAAATCGTTTCACTTTTAGGGCTTCCGTCTCCGCTTGGTGTTCGAGCGCAGTAAGAGGAATAGGTTCGGGGACGGAGAACGACGGAGCGACGAATGATTCACCCCCACCGCGTAGACGCATCCGTAACCCTCGACTTCGTAATTGATTGGTCCTGATACGCCTCCTTATCTCTTAATCCATCTTCCGCTCCCATGTTCCGCTCGTAGATTCGAGCTGTTCTGGCCGCTTGTTACGTATGTATGTTACACGTTCGCCACGCTGAAATTGTATATAGGGGGTTTTGTATAGCACGGGGCCATCGATGGGGGCCACCGTAAAGAATCAATCCCTCGGCAATATGCGCGTCGCAGCGGATGTAAATATTTGTGGCAATTGTGTAAAGATCGATTTCTACGACGTCACGTACCGCTATTATGGTTTAAGTGTGTCCCATGAATAATGTATCAAGGATAACACTCTTAATACGGCGAGATTCAGGAGGGGCACTTTCCGGCAACGAGGAGGAAAACAGCAAGGACGAAACGAGAGTACTTTTTACAGTCGGGGAGAAAGGGCTCGTGGTCGCTTTACGCTACAGCGCATATACCATACTCGGGATAAATATTAAGTATCGTTGGCCGCCATGCAAATGCTCGTTCGGCACAGGATACTTCAATGGCTGTGATAACGTACTTCTCGGATTTGTTACTGGTTTCGCCGGACGATATTAATCTTTTCTGACAAAGGGAAAATAGCTGCGTCGAATTCGGTAGAAAGCGTATAAAGACTGGACCCGAGTCTCTCTCTTCCTTTTCCTTTCTTTCCTTCTTTTTCCCCCGCTTCTTCCCAGTCGAGCGTTTTTTAACGCACGTTCAGACGGGTTTCATAAATCATCTACGGTGCGAAATAAAGTGGACGCCGGCTACAGGGCCGATAAACCTCGTACACGCGCGGCAACCTCGAAAACCGTCCGGGGGAACGTAGTGGTCGCGAATAATCCGCGTTCATTAGCAGCAAAGTGAAAAGTGATTGCAATTTGTCCGACGTGAACGTTGTTCGAACGATCCCTTAGGCTCGAACACGGACGCGCTTGATGTATCGCCGACGTGGTTTACGACGTTTTAATACCGACAACGTTACGCTCGCTTACGTCTTCATAAGATAAAATGTCTCTTCTATTCAGCGGACAACAATCCGCGCTGGTAGACAGCCGTTGAAACGAGAAAATATGACGGTGTTACGTGTCAAGGCTCCGTCAACTCGTAACATTGTAAAAGTTTGCATTTTTTCGATAGTTGTCCGTAGATCTTGAATTTTATATAGCGACAGAATTAAAAAAAAATGCATACTATATGATTTATAAATATTAGACTCGGGACAGGAAAAATCAAAATATTTGTTCAACCAGAGATAAAGAGTCGATTGACCATTTCAATCCTATAAACGTTTGTATGCAGTAAGCAGAATCTATTCTCTTGGTTTATAAATGCATACTGTGACTTCTGAATACTTATGTATGTTCGATGCGGTCTCTAAGCATTTTCTTTGTACTTCGTAGTTTAGTCTGTTTTGCAAATGAAAGTTGGATATTTCCTTACAATTTAATAAACCTACGTATGTTCTAAATAACATCTATATCTTCGTGATAGATTTCATTAATTTCAATTAATTTCTACATTAGCTGTCCATAATTTATATATAGAGGGGCCAAAAGTATATTTCTACTTAAATACTCTTGCCTTAAATACTCTTAGCAGAGCATATAAAGTATATAAAAGTAATATCTTTATATCGTGATATTAAGAATAATCTATGTCAAACAGATAAAACAAGGAATCGACACAGTTACGTGCGATTTTGAAATAGAAAAATTCATTGAGTTTATCGAGAGGTCGTTTGGCGGGTCTGGAAGAGGAACGTAACGGAAGAGAGGCAAGCGAGTCTTATAGGCAGAGCAAGGGATTAATGAAGAGAAGCGTCGTGGGAATGGCCTCGCTAGCCCCGCAATTTGTCAATGATTTTTCATCGGCGGACTTGACGGGTCTGGAAAATGCTACCACGGCAAGAAAGTGCGCACGCGAACGTCCTGAACGACGTAGCCGCCTCGGACTTCCGCTTGCGGCGACGTGTTTTGAATTTACGTCGATGTGTCACGAAGCGGTTCAAAGTTGAGAGCACCGCGTGCCACCGCCACGCATAGAATCTTAATTTCTACCTGTCGCTCCGAGCGCCATAAGGCGGCTACGAGCTTCCTTGGATTTTTCTCGCTGGAACAACCTATGTGAAGAGTTAATTTTCTCGGCCGCGTCTCTCGTTCATACGGAAACAACTCAAACAACTGCAGACTTCGAGGCGAACGTTTCAATCTTCTCTTATTTACTCGTTCTCTGGTAAACTTCATAATTATACATGCGTTATCAGTTTTCTGGAAAAAGGAAATTACGCCGAGTAGAATCGCGTCACCGTGATAGAAAAATGGGAAAATTATCGAAAACGAATGAAACGCGCGACAATACGATGCCTGTTCGTGAATAACGCGTCGTGTTAGACGATGACAGGCTTCGAACGCGTGACGCGTTGCTGTCACTCGTAAATTCTAGCCCGTCGGGGCTGCAACGATGCTAAAAGGCTCTCCTTTCGCCGCTGTGACAAATGCACCACTCGACTGTCATCTCCCGTCATTCTTCAGTGGTTCAATCGTCGTTTCGCAGCTCGCCCCTTTTTCAAAATCTCCTGTTCGCGTCGCGAGATGCGCCCGTTGCTCAACACGCTCGCACCCTCTACACCGGGTCTCTCTATACCCGACCAGTTCACAACGAGTTTCTTCGCCCTTGTTCGCAGGCATTTACCACTGCGGTTGAAGAGTGATCAATTAGGGGAAATCGCGATAATGGCGTTCTGTTGCCTGCGTAATTCCACCCCTCTTAGTGCCCGACGTCACGAAAATCGTATACAGAATCGACGGTGGAATCAAAAGGAATGTAAGAAAGCGTATAGACAGCCTTTGTGAAGGCGAACGCACAATCGGCATCGGTTCGATATCGTTGCTTTGATTCGTAACCGTGGAGGTCTGGCTAGTCCCAACAGACGGAAATCAGTATGTACGGAGGGACAATGGGGATTGTGACCCCCTTATAGGGAGGTTAATTGGATCCCATCGATTTCGATCGTACAATGAGGCCAGATGAAATCCTTCGAGATTCGGAGATTCAGGAACGACGTAACGGACTTCCATGCTACCGTTTATCCTCTTTCTGTCTCTTGCCGCTTTGCGTTTCTCCTTTTCAAGGCTTCCTCTTTTTCAACCTCGTAAACCATTCCATTCCGATTCTCTCGCTTTTCGACTCTTTCGCCCCGTAGTCTAGGTAACTCCCTTGCCGCGACTTCGAGGGGTGCTTTTTCCCCCCTGTGAGCCTAGTTTTCCAACGCGCACCGGTGATTTTCTTTCTACCGGATCGCGTGGCTCCATCCTCTCCACCTAAATTTCCCTGCTCTCGACCGCGTTGCTACCCTCTTGAAAGCGACGTATATTTGCGCGGAGGGGATGTTCCCTGGTTGCTGGAATTTCGGGGAATCCGTATTGTTTAGCGGAGTAGAACAAGAGTTACTCGTTACGTTCGCTTTAGGAGGAAACGATGACATTCGGTTTCCGTAACAATCTTCTTCTTACGTTTCCAACGCCCCTGTTTCTCGAGTGTCGAGTGTCCAATCGTTCGTTAAAACTTCTTCGAGGATTCTCGTATCTTCCCCTCTAACCCGAATTAACGAAGCTGCGGCAAGATAGAAGGAGAGGAAAAAGGAGAGAGAGCAGAGTGGTACTTGATGCATGGTTGACTATCGAATTTCTGGTCGGACGAACAAAACACAGCCAGCCACGAAAATATTCGTTTCGCGTGGCCCGATAAAACCAATATCCGCTTCGGGGATGTGCATCGTTCGGCCTCGCGAAAACAGTTTTGATTATTTCTCGGCGAACTACGCGATGGTACACTGGTTACGTTTGAGGAACTTTCGCTATCGAAATTGCGCTTCTGTCGGAACGGGAAATGAATTTCCCACGGAACGTATTCCCAAAAAATATATTTTCAGGGTTCATAACACGGTTGACGATAATAGGAACAGATAGGAAAGGAACGATATATTAAATGAAAGATTAATTAAATTGCAGATTTCTGATGAATATTTTTATGAGGAATTCTTGTCTCTATGTGTGAAAGGAAACTCGCTGATTTTTTTTTTTATAAAACTTTTGAAACAGAATATAATTTAATTTCTTCTATATGAAACAGTGGACACAACCAGAAACAGAATATGCTTTTATTCTTTCAAAGATCAAATTATCTATACTACGTAGTGGGTGCAGATACCATAAAAATATTTAATTTTACTCGATCCTCTTTGCGCACAAAGAGTAATTTCAAACTACGGGATACATTCTACACCAATTACATTTTTGGTGTTTTCCATTCTCAGACCGGTTATCAAAAAGTTACATACAATATCGAGTACCTTTCCAATTGCAGCGATATTTGCAAAGTGTAATTTCAAATCAAAACACGAAAATATTTGTCAGTGGTCGATCGAGTTTCGTAAATGACAGATGTTAAAATTAATCTCCTGACTATGATATAAATATAGGCTCACTCTAAATTGATTAAATATCTGATGACTCACGAACGGAGCTTGTAGGCGAAAGGAAAAAAGGACGACTGGCCACCGAACAATGTAGACGTATTTATAATCGTGTTTTTTTACGGGCACATAAAAAGAGGATCGCCAGCTACGAATTATAGAGGCGAGGAATTCGATTCGTTTCGCCTAATTAGTCCCCAAACAACGCGCATCCTGTCAATTTACGCGGAGTCACGCCACTTCGGGGCAATGACGTATGCGGCAACGCTAACGGTGCCAGCATAGCTGAAAAAATTGCACTACATCAGGAACCGAGCAATTGTGAGACGAATGTGTAATCGAGTAACAAGCGAGAAATTCCTCGACAGCGAGAATGAGCTTCGGTCGTTTGTCACCTGGAATTTCACGCGACCATCGAACGACTCGATTCGCGATATTAAACTTCGCGTCGTTCGTAAACGTCTCGTAAAGCGAAAAATTGTGCCAGTCCCGGTGACTCGAATGAATTTTATATGAATCGTGGAACGCACTGGAACGAAACGACGATGAAGCGCGAGAGGAGCCTCGTCGAAAGTCGAATCTAACTTGAGCGTGAATGGCGAACGGTATTCTACGGTGATGCTCGAGAAAAATAAGCGCACCCAAATCGTATTGGTCACGGTCTTTAAGTTTGCCATGGCCACTTTGTTGCGGTTAACGTCGCGAGTTCTTGTTCACGGGCCGAGAGCGAAGAAGATGGTGCGGTGCAATAAAAGGTAGAAGCAAGATAGTCAAGAGGAAAAACTGAGGACAGAACGAAGAAAGTTGAAGGAAGGGAGAACGAAGGAAAAGAAGAGAGAAGAGCAAGGAGAAAAGAACGCGGGAGAGGTACGAAGGAACGAAGATAACGAGAAGAAAGTACAGGGAAGGAAGAAACGGAATGTAAAAGGCAGAGGAGAGAGAAGAGGTATCGCAAAATGGCCCGTGGTGTGCACGATTCGACACTCGTCCCCCACTTTTATTCTGTCTTTGTTCGTTGGCTCGTTCCCTTCGTGAGCCGACGATCCAAGACGGCAATTTTCTTCTTACCGAGGCGAATATGCGGAGGCACGAAAGGGATCGCGTGTATATCCCTTGTTGCCGTGGCTCGCGAACTACGGCTACACTTTCATCCGGCGTTGATTGTACTCGATCTGGTTAACACGTTCCCGGAATACAGTGGAAAGTGTTATTAAGGCCTGCCGGAGGAAATTACAAACGGTGTTTGGCGGAGTGCAAATAAGCAGCAAATGGGAATGCATTCGTGCCGACTGGAGATATTATTTAGGGAAATACGCGAGCTGCACCTTCTGCTTAATTATTCGCAATGCGATGTTTTAAACGGTATCGCGTGTTTTCTACCTATCTCTCGATTTTTATTCTCATCGGATAATAATTCTTTTCACTTTCGACCTTCGCTCGATCTATTTACGGGTATCTACTATAATTTCAATATCTCAAACCGTTGAAAACAACCCCTGTGCTATATTACGCTAAACCAACTGTAAGTCCCTCCATAGAAACCATAAATATTTTTCAAACACAAACACTCGTACCACCTACCCGAGCTTCCCTATTCATCTGAAAGCTTCCGCTGGAAATCGCTGGTACGTAACGCAAGAATGCCATCGTCATCCCTTAAATTACCCTTTCCGTAGCAGATCCTGGCACGTGTTTCCAGGACTGGTTCCACCGTTCAAAACGTGCCGGTTGCTTCATTATGCTCGCAGTCACCGCACCATTAATAATCGTCAAATCGACGCACCCCTGTGTCCGAGTAATTCGAACAGAAAAAACAGCCGGTGGGCTTTTTCCTTCAAAATCAAAAATGTCAAACACGCGATTTCTACCCAGAGTCAGTGGAGTATTTCGTCTCTGCACGGGCAAATCTTTTCGCATCTGTCAACGCGAAAATCACGATGGTTCGAGAAGAGGGATGCCCGCGAACGACGCCGAAACGTCGATGCCGCACGTGTCCGACGACACCGCGACACGTGCCACGTGCACGTGACCGGGAAACGGAGCTCCCACACCATCTGGAAAATGTAACGAAGAAACAGTTTGGCTGTATTCTTGTCTATGTTCGCGTCGGTGAGTCTATACCTTTTTTGTTGGTAGATGAAGGAGGATAGAAGTTTATTGGAAAAATATTGTCCGACGGATCGCGAGTAACTCGTTATCTCTCGTGTTAACACTTGTCCCGTAAAGTTTCGTATTTGGAAGTAGATGATTACTTTAGAAAAGCAGCTCTGCAACTGAAGATCAAGTTTACGTAGTTTCCCATCGCATCTTTTGATACGGATAGATAGGTAGGTAGGTAAGTAATTCTTAGGCGAATACACGTGATTGGGTTATTCGATATTCGAAGTCGAAGAAAATAAGAAAATGCAAGTATCTTTTCGCGCAACGCTTCAAAGAGAAAAGACTTGGTTTAATAATTTTCATTATTTGATATAGTTCTGCACTTGTTACTAATTTTATAACGTCATTCTGCATTCTTCGCTACATATTACCGTCCCCATAGTTTAATAATATTCTCATAGTTCCATAACCTTAATAATCTTACGATAAAGATACGATAATAACGATGAACCGTATCCCCAATTTCCAATTATTCCATCCTTATCTTGCTAAAATTACCTTAAAAAATGAAATTGTATACGTAATCCAACAAAACAACGATACAAGAGTAATTCAAAAAGCTTACGAGACAGAAACATCCCAGGCATTACTATCGACGGTCCTTTATCCGAGCGTTAAAAAAAAGATCCGCGGTCGCGGAGTATCGAAGCAGGTACTTGAGCCCGGAGCAATCGAAAATATTGTTTTATAATGCGTATCGCGCGCCATTATCGCGAACAGCCAGCGACCGGTGCCCTATTATATCGTTGGACGGATCTTTATAGCGTATCCGAAGGTCCCGTGGCACGGGAACCTTTACCGCGTTCTAATCGGCGATTCCTCGGCGTCGCCCGATTGCTGTTTCGTGTTCCGAGATTACGGCTGGAAAATTTTCGCTTTATGACGGGTCGACGAGTCGTCGTCGATTTGGCCCTGCGGTCCTTCAACGTGCAACCTTGGCGTCCTTAATGGTCCCAGTCGCGCCAGGCACGTTGCTATAGATAGACACGTTATAAGAGCTCGCCTATCCAGCTGATGCATCGCCGCTTGATTACACGCGGTTACAACCTGGAACTGTACGTTTTTAACGACTCACTTATCGCCACGTTCTGGGAGGTCATGGGATTCGAGCACACCGACACCATCCTACCCTCTCGGTCTACCGGCCATTTTTTTTTTCGCATGGTTTCTCTCACGAACGCTCGTTCTGTTCGACAAATTGCGCCAGTTTCCCACCAATCATCGAGTAGCCCATAATTTGCCATTATGTCGGTGTGCTGGTTTTTCGAAACGATCGATCACGAGTTTCATTTCGTTCGTTCTTTTGAACATTAGTTCGAGGATATCGAGCAAAGTGTTAATAATCGCCGGAAATGGTTCTCTAGATTCACGCGTGTTGTTTGCTTTCTGCCGATGGTTATTCGGATCGTTCGCTGTTTATTCAGCGTGTAAAGTTTCGAATATTTGCTAGCCGAGCGAATTATTGGAGTTCATCCAAGCGTTACAGTCACGATATTGTCATTGGCATCTTTGTCGATGATCGCCGATAATGAGCACCGTCGAATGATCCCGTGTACAAAAGCGCGGTAATTATCTTAGCAGGCTGTCCATTTGTATTTGACGTTTGTCTACATTGCCATTCCACGCTATTATTCCCAATAAATCAATTACCAGTTATCCAAAACTCGATATCACATTCCGCGTGCAATATACCTCTGGTAAACTTCACGCGGGACTTCGTTATACCTCCGACCGTACAGTGTATCCCCCCATCATTAGATATCCTCTGTTATATCGAATCGCTGACGCTGTAGATATCCGATCGCGAAATCGATCTCGACTGCGAAAGCAAAAAGAAGAGACCGCGAATGGTACGTCACGAGGCGCCCGTTAGGTGTCTATCGGCTGTCCCTAACGTGTTATTGGTAGGTGTTTAATAACGTATTCCGGTTCTGACACGCAACTACGGTAAGGTGAATGCGTGCAGAAACAACACGTACGTGTCGGCTATGTTGGATCGAACGGTGAACGCGTCCTTGTCGAACAAGCACGCACACGTGTAACCATCGTATGTAGAGTGACGTGTCAACAATTAGGAGAATCAGCGTACGTGAACGTCCGGTGCTGATAACGTCTCTCAGGCTTGGCCTTAAGGAGGGCTTCGGTTTTCAGATCGCAGCCTATTGAAGGTGGATCCGCGGAGGAGCCGTGTGTGGGAGTTCCGTGTCCGATCATTAGGGAGATCCTATCGGGATTGTAAGTCACTCAGTCACTCGCTCAATCCTCAGCTCGATTACTCGGAAAGAGTTGGCCTACCAGACGACCGTATACAAAGTCGTTCGAACACTTCTGCGTTCCTCCGGAGGAAAACTCGTCCACCAGAAGAACGAACGATCAAGAAGCACGCCAAGTGCATTCGAGCTTCGCTTTCCAATTAAGTGGATAGTTCGGGTCGCTGCTCGTCGAATATTTCAGGAAGTCCAATTGTCGCGCACCATGCCCCGTACCCTTTCCTTGGAATTTTTCCGCGTCGTAAATAGAGACTGGACTCCGATTGAAAAGCTTGGGGCAATGATCGGCAAACTAAGTGTAAACAGAGCCTATTATTTCATTGAACTTTGCGATTTTATCGATAAGAATCAAAAGTAGAACCGACGAGAGAAAAGAAAGTTCAATCTGAGTTACTGTAATTATACGATAAGATAAAATTAATCACCTAAGGAATTAGTTTCAAGAATGAAATATCAATCCGTCCAAATCGTCGGAATATTTTAGCTTGTCTTTAAGGTTTCGTTCTTTGGCTAACTTATTATACGAGCGATAAATAAATCCGCTTGTTTCACGATCACGCAAGTCGGACGAGACTTATCGAGCAATTACCGAGAGAAAGGTTTCTGGGTCGGTTAGCTACCAAGCTTTATTCTTACCTGAACTCGATTGACAATTAAGCTGTCGAAGATCAATGGTAACTTTTATTTTTGTTTCAAGAGATCCGCTCCTTTTTTCGCGTTTCTGCATTAAAGTTTCCCAGGTGTGCTCTTTCTCGCCCAATTCCCTCGTTAAAAGGAAAAGAAAAATGTAAAGCGGACGGTTAGCAAAAATATCAAGGAAAAATTCTCCGCGGACCAGGGTATTTCTTGCACTAGTTCCGAGATTTCGGTCGAAGTAATTTCACCGACTTTGTTTCCGCGTTTTACAGGCCACGAAGCGGCGTATCGCGAGTCTTGCAATTTCACTTAAACGACGTAAGATACGTCGATTCGATTGCTTTGGAAATTATTGGCGGACGTGTCGAGCGATGCTCGAGAAAATTGGTCGCTATGTCGACGATCGGTCAACGTTCGCGAAACTGTAGCAAACAACACGGTTTTGACAACGTACTTCGCGCGCTACAACATCGCTCAACTATAAACGCAATATTTACGAAACGCCAATTTCAATCAACGTTGATGTATGCAGGATATGCGATATCTATATGCGATACCAACGTAACGAAAACAGTGCCGGATAGTTGAAAGTATAAAATTGGTATTTGTGCTAGATACGTCTTTACTACATTTCTGACGGTCATCTATTCTTGTCAAATGTAGCTGTATAAAGTTATTTTCATAGCGCTTATTTTCCAAGGTTTCTTTCGTCAGCTACTTACATATTCCGTTGGACATTTTTCACGAGTTATAGACGTTTCTGCCTTCCTTTATTGCAAGCGTGTCAAACGACCATCTTCATTTTAAATGCAAGCTTACAATCGCCATATCATCACTCTTTCTGATCTGGCAAGAATTCCGAGTACTTTCATAGCATCGTATGCAATTTAAAGAATCTAATCGAGTCACCTATACCACCCAGTTTGCCATGCTGCAGGCTATATCTTGGGAACCAGATCAAACAAAACATATGTTTGTTCGTACTTTACTCTGTTATTATATCTAGTGTTAAGATGATTTTTGCTCATTATGGAATACTTTCTACGCAAATTCTTCGACACTCTGTAACTCCAATGGGGAGCGACAACTGTCCCTAGCAAAATTTCTAGCAAAAATCGCCTGCATGAGCAGGTTTCGCGAAGCAGAGAAATAAAAATGGATGATAAATACCTTTGAACGTGCAATTCACATCGTTACTACGGAATGCCGTTATCATTCTTTCAACGATTTGAAGTATTTATTAGCGAGTTGGCGTGCGTCGACGCGCGAGATGTAATTACGCAAATTGACAGGTTGCGCTCGCCGCATTAACCCGCCGTGCCGCTACTCCCTGTCTTAAATTTCAATCCCGCAGCCCCAGTGTACACTTCGTAACGAAATTTAACAGGGTCATAAATTTTTGGCTTTTCGTTACGTGTCTCGATCGGCCAGTAGTCGTGCATACACTTTTCATTGGTCGATGAAAGGTGAAAATGTACGAACGTTTCGCGTCACGAAGTTCTGGAACTATATTTGATGTATGTACTCGTGGTGGTAATGTTTAAATTCAGCTTGCCCATTTGTGATTCTAGTGGTATTTATTATCGTTACAAGTCGTTGATACGAAATGCAAATGTTTTGTATTTTTGGCACCCTTTGTAGTGTTTTCAAAGCTTCGATAATTTCAATATTAATTGTTTTTAGCGTTACTACGTTTGGAGAAACGGGATTTTGCAATACGTATTTATAATATATTATTTATTTTCAAATTGAATGCAGCTTTATTTGTTCTATAATTTTGATTGTTTCAAATAGTAAAAGACTAGTTTGCAATTTAAATGTATTCTCAATATAATTGAATCGCGTTCTGATGGCGAATAAACCAATGCAGATATACTATTGTTCGTCGGAATAACAAATTTTAAAGTTAAATTCATGTTGGGAACATAGCATTTTGAATTTTTAACAATTGAATTATTCCACACTTTGCTTTATATCACGTACGATCTGGATCGACATCACCGCCGATTATTACCATTTTCATCTATAACATTTTCCTTTTCTCTAACGCATAATTACGCTGGTTACACAGTTCTTGTTATTAAAACATCTACGGTCTGTTCACCTATCAGCTCCTTCAAAACAACTTAAACGAGACGAAGTCGAGGCAATTAGTTCTTTGCGCCACATCCCGCCGAACCCGGTTATTAATATCCTTCTCATTCATCTCCGGGCCATTTATCTGGGACGACGAGACACTTTCTCGCGGCGTCGGTGCCTATCGAGCGACCAATAATTAGGCGAATAAATGGTTAACATGAAATATACGCGGCTGTCTGTGTAGCGTCGGGGTAGCGATTGGCGCCTAATAAAGCGCGGAAGATGTTATTTTGCCGTGAACAGCTTTGTGAACGAGGCTTAAGGAGGTATACACGGGTGAGATATAGCTCCCTGAAAGCGCTCGCCGTTATTAACCCCCGGTAAGAGCACACGGCGGGGTATCGTGATTGCCGATCGTCAATGCGGCTATAGGGGCTTTTCGAGCGAATCATCGCGATCCGCTGTCTGCAAAAATTACGATCACACGATCGTGTCGTTCTTTTTTTCCTCGACCATTCACGGGTCAACCCGAACCAAGCGATCGTTCGCTCGCGGGTGAGAGCGTGCTTCCGCGCTCTTTTTCACCAGCTCGAAAAACTCTCGCTCGAACCGTCCCATCCATCGGCCAATTTCCTCCTTCGACGTGGTCTCGCTTCTCGGGACTCTTTCTCTGGGAGCCAATTTAGAAGCTGATGCCCGAGACGGGATCGAGCATGTGCAATGAGCGAATGCACGAAGCATAGAGGAAGCGGTCTTCGAAAGATGCGATGGAACGTTCCGTCGGAAAATTGACCGTTTCGCAAACTTCAGGCTACGAGCGGACCCACTCGTGTACATTTCGTTCCCGTGAAGCGAATCCTTCTCCAGCTAACATCAAGTGCCTGTCTCTTTCCATCGTGTTGCCTCGTTCAGGATTGACTTGTTTACGAGATCGAGAGCGCCACGGTACCAAGAGTTTGGTACCGTTTGGAATTTCGTAGGGAGCAGAGAGGCTTTTTTAATTCTCGTCGATCGAATTTAGTAATGATCGAGGGACGCGAGAGGCTCGGTCATGAATAACGAGAGCGGCCGCCGCTCGAAGAGAAACAGGAAGGAGTCTATCTTGTTGGAAAAGTTATTAAGGTGCACGGGGGCTATTCGTGAAATGAACTTCTTTTTTAAAGGCCACAGCGCCCGACAAACGGCTATATTGCATCGGACTTTAAAATGCGTTATTTAACCGGGCCGATACATACAAAGTATTCCCGGTGAGCATCATCTGCATGACTAAAAATCACCTCCGGCGCTTCGTTACGGGCGCCTCCTTTGCGCTCTTTCGACCGGCATACAACAACTGGCTGCCGACAATCTCGGCTTTCGCGCCTCTCGCACGCTTTCTCGCTTCGTTAAATTACACCCCGCTTTTCGGGGGGGGGGGGCGCCGACAGCTTCAAATTATCGAGGACGAGCGTTGTTGGGTGACGCGCGCGCGCACGACACCCACCCTGGCCCGATTAAATTATCGATGAATTATTTATCCTGACTCGAACAAGAGAAGAATAGAAAGAGAAGAATAGAACAAGAGAAAGAGAGAGAGAGAGCATTGTGGAACGGATATTGCGAACACCACGAGCACATAGAACCGATTCACCCGGATGTATCCGATCCCGCCCCCCCCTTCCTTTCCCGGCCCATTCCTCGTTCTCTGCCTCCATACTTCAACCCTCTTCCTCTCTTGTCGCCCTGTTCGCGGAATTATTAAAACTCGAACCAGCCACTACGACACCGATATATACGTATATTTCGCGGGGCTGGCGGGAGAGGGACAGACTGGGTGCGCGGGTACACATACCGGGTGGCCGCCGGGCAGAAAACAATAAAGCCAGGCTATCATCCGGGACGGCACTTCCACCACTTCAACTTCCTCCACTGTCTCTCTCTCCCTTCTACTCGCTTTCTCGTAGCTTCCACTTTGGTCTACGAGCGGCCAGTGCTCGCTCTCCATTCAATTTAGATCCCACTTATGCACTCCAAGCCAACGTCCGTCCGTACGTCCGTCCGTGCGCGCGGCGTACGTCATATTTATTCTATTTTATTGTAAGCCGATCCCATCCCCAGGCTTGAGTTAATATTTTCCTACGAGATCCCTCCCCCACGGTTTTCCTTCTGTCCATAGCTGGTAGCTATCACCCATACCAGCCTCACCGTAGCTGTTTTTCGTTCGTGATCGTCGTTTCCGCAACACAGAGATCGTCGCCACCCCTCGTCACCCACCCCGTTTGACCATACCTCGTTCAACCGGCGCTGTTGATATCATGAACGAGAGGGCTGGCGAACGCGACCAGACGGCGGACATGTAATTTCGAAGTTCGAGGAGGAGAACTGTGAAAAATTGCCACTGGGAATTAGTTATGAAGCCAACGTTCGCCAGAATCTCATTCGACTTGCAGCTTTTTCGAGTGTTTGCGAGATTTTACTCGCTGCAAAAATTATTTCGAATTATTTTCCTTTCGTTTAGCGCGTTCGAGTACTAGAAAGATATTGCTTCTGTAGCTTTGTAAATTGAAATATTGAAACATTTGATCTGAGTATGAGAAGAACGAGGCTTCGAAACGAAATGGAGAATGAAGAAGTTAAAAGTTCAGTCTAATTTAGTAAAATAGCGTATACTCGTAATAATCAATTCCCGCGATATAGTTACATGTTAAACATACAGGATATAAAGCTTAAAGTTAATAGAATCCACGTAGCGAAATGGTCCTCGATTTCAATTCGAACTTGGCAAAATTGCTCTCCGTGGAGCAGCTCGCACTCCCGATCCGACCAGAACTTCGAGCCGTGCCACTCCGATAGAGATATGGCCAGAGATATCGAACCCTCGATACCCTTGTCCACCAATTAGGTAAATTCAATATAATTAACTATATTCTAGCCAGCTGGTAATCTAGCGAGGGTTCGATCTGATTCGCGAATGTCTCGTAGATTGGCCACTTCGATTTGCTCTCTTCATCCAACAACTGGCTACAAGTTCATTTATACTATGCAAGTGCTGTCGTTGGCAGTTTTTGATGAAAATCGTCTGCGAATTAAACGAAAGTTGGTTAACCAAAGTTGAAAATTTCGATAGTACTCGCATTGACTTAATACATTTTTAATTACCATAGAAATGTTGGGTCGTAGACAGATGTAGCTCGTGCGAAGCTTCAAAGAAGATAACGGAGACTATACCGTAAATGAAATAACGATAAAGACAAATCAAAATTCCTACTCTTGATTTCAGTCTCGATTAACTGATTCTTACCGTGATTAATACTCCACTAACTAACTGTCGCCTGCAACTTTTCCAACCATTTATTCCTGTACGCGCACAGACACTCTTTCTCTATCTTTTTGTTCATCACGCAGCCACTTCTAAAAGACATTTCCGGTTATAGCTAGACAGCGGATATTTATGCAAGTTCGTATATTTATACGAATAAAAAAGTTGAAGCTAGATAGAAAATTGTTTTATCTAGCTCGATATGCGAGTCATTGCGCTTGCAAATTTCCTATAACTGCGTGAAAATTCGTATCGTAATCGTAATCCTTGAAAACTGCAATTTCAAATACTTGGTTCAAGTACTCGGCAAGAACCAATCGCGCGAACAATATCAATCGAATATCAATTTAATCCGCATCTCTTCTTAAATCTTTCTTCCCTCGCATCGCACTGTACCCCCTCTTTCTCGCCGTATGCTCTTTCCATCTTCCAATTCTCTAAATAAGTATTCACCCGATCGAGATTCGTATCGGACGGCTCTTTAAGATAATGATTCGCGCGAACGATGCGTTAAACCATACCGCGTTCACCTACGAGCCACACCGCCGGTGGTAACAAGATATAATAATCACTGTCATCAGTACCGCCTCGTATAACCCTTCTTCTTGTTCGACGCGCGTTACGAACCATGGCGAGGCGAACCCAGGTCGGATCACATGAAAAACTCGCCCCTCGTCATTGGATGGAGTCGGAAAGACTGCCGGTCGGTTTTGCCCGTCGATTATCTGCGAAATTGTGAGTGAGGCGCACAGAATACCCGACACGAGCCGCTACGCCACAACCGTGCTTTTGCGCGCAGATTTATTAATTGCGTTTACTAATAGAACGAGCATTGATTAACGGGGCAAAATGTTCGAGCGTAGTCGTTTCATTAGCATTCGTTTCGTGGCGTGATTTATCAAATAAATATTACCTAACCGGAGTTGAAATCGTCGACCACGTTAAATGGTCGTCGCTCGACCTTTCTGTCTTGTTGCCTCTGATGAAACGAAATTATCAGGCAGGTGGACATATGACAGTGTCACATTGATATTTTATTAAGCGTGTCCAAGCTCTCTCCTCTCGTCACGAGGTATATATGCTTAATATTCGTTAATTGTTTATAAGCTTTGATGTGAACGCGTTGAGTAGAATGAAGTAATTTTTGCTGAGATAGTATCGGTTGATCAGATAGCATCTTTTAACGTTTCGTTTCAACGAAGAAACAGAATTTCACCGTGTCATATTTATCATTAATCTTCCACCATAATGTAGAGAATATTTTAACGACAATAAAATACTGTTCCTTGAAGATTAAAATGTTCGTCGACACGGGTTACCGATGTAATGAAGATGTCGTAGTTTCCACGCAACAGCTTCTCGAGTTATCGCGAAATAGAATTAAAATCGTATTTTACGACCGTTTTCACTTACATCGATGTCTCCGGTTACGATGGTACGCAGAGATTAACATTTATCGTCGGTACCGATCGGGATCGTTTTTCACGACGCGACACGTACGATCGGTTCGCAGCGGAAAGGTTGAAATCTCCTCGATCAGCGTTTTCTCGAAAATCCCTTGACTTTTCGAGGTCGATCGGTTGCTATCTTTAACGCCAGTTCAATACGGATTGGAATCGAGCATTATTAAGCTGGTACGTGCAGAAATTCTTCCACAAATTATAAAGACGTGAGCGTCGTCGAATTGAATCGAGAAATTCTACCGTAAGAAGCGTGTACGTATTCGCGAGGAATCCTTTTATAGAAACCATCTCCTTGAGCTCTAAACGTGATCCCTATCTGGCCAGATTTAAACGTTCCGCGTTCTTTCCTTGGCGAGACACTTTTCCTCGGAAAAGAATCTTCTCTCTCACCTCTTGCGTGCACTGGAACTTCTTACATTAGATTACTTTGCAAAGAAATAGGTTCAATTCTTCTACCGCTTCGAGGAAACTGCAAAAAAAGAAATTGAGAAAAGAAAAACGCACATTAGGAGAACAAGTGTTTGATTCATCGATGGTTCAACTTCTATATTTTCATAACGGTTTTCAGCTGTAGGCAGATATAAATAAAGATAAGATATAAATATTATATTACTTTACGAAGAAACGTAATATTGGGTTGGCAACTAAGTGATGGCGGATTTTGTCAGTAGGTGGCATTGACAACCCAATAGAATCCTTTCTCTTGCTCCTTCGAGCGAAACGAAAAAATTCGCATTTCTACGTTTCACAAATATTTCTCCAAATACAATCGCACTGAGAAGGATCTTCGTAGCAACTAGATAGTTTCACCAAGTGCCTTGTTTCTCTGGATTCGATCGAATCATGCATAGCTGCACGAAAGGTTCCCGTACAAATTGCTAATCCAGTGCGAATCAGGGCCGAGGTTGCTTTATCGTTGGTTTATTGCCGAAGCAGAAGTCGTGCGCTTGCGGACGAGGTCGACCGATTTACGGGTGCGAGTTAGGCGACTTCCAGCCTTACTTAACTAACCTCGAAGCCTCTCGGTCGTATCGTACACAGATAGCATAATTTAACCAGGACTGATTCGATAACGAATCGAGTAACGAACATGGTCCAAGGAGGATTTCGTTAAATCGGATCATTTGTCACGTCTCTCGAGTCGATTGTATCACGTTGGTTGACATAGATACCGACGGGATGTCGGATCGTATCGAGATCGAGATCAGTCCGGCGTTGATTGGAGTTCCGTGGAGAGCGCTTCGATCGGGACCACGCGTATCGCGGTCGTGTTGTGACGCTCGGATCGGTTCGGGCCGAATTTCATCGACGAATTAAAATTGATCGATGCTGTCCAGGTAGAAACGATAGGCGGGACACGGGTACAGGAAACGAAAATATTCGTGTCGACAGTTCGGTTATGTAAAAAAGACGTTCTATCGTTTGATCATTGTAAATGAGCTACTGTTCGACACGCTTAGACGAATCGGGATTCGAGACATTCATATACTGGGTGTCTATCTATTTCTGTCACTACGAATGTCTATAAACGTGAACGCACTCGCTACTATTAATTTAGAATTGAAGAAATAAATAAAGTCGGGACAGTGTATCGGGGCAAATATTATTTAAAATAAAGAAATCCTTTAAGAAATACAAATATAACTCCGAGAGTGAGTAGTTTAACGGTATCGAATATGTCATTTTTCATTTGAATTCTATTATCAAGAGATTTTGAAATAACGCAAAACTGCGAAAGAGAAGACTTCTCGGAAACAAACATAAACATTTCTATTCTATTTAGCTCGTACATATCGATGGACAATCGTACAGGCTAATCGAATCGACTTTCCGAAAATTTCGATCAGAAATTGGTTCAATCTTGAATGTTTCTGGAAAGCGGTCAAAGAGATCTTCGAATCCAGCTTACTTCAGCAGACGTGACATCTCGGGGAATCGAATTAACGTGAGCAGACGATTCTACGTGCACCGATATTCCGGGAGATCACGGATCGATCTAATCGTGGAATGATTTCGGCGATCGGCAGAAACCGTGCAGAAAGCTTTTCCAGCCGTATTGTCAATGCAGCAAGCGTAGGTGGGTTACCTGATAAAACCGAGCCGCTGGCAGGATAGGGAAGCCATGGAGCGATGCTCGGGTCACTTCTCCAGTCACGTCTCGAGGATCTGTAATTGAGGAGGATAGGAATCGGCGTCGTCGGTAAAGCGGTAACGACCGCGAGCGATTCGACTCGAAGTCCTGCTCGTCGTCGATTCCAGCCGGAGTCACCCACCCTTTCGTTCGTGGGAAACGTGATCCACGGGTGGAGATCCACATCTTTTTATCCGGTATAGGGCACACGGCACGCTTACTACGAGCCACGGTCAGATCGTGGATCGTTGAAATCGTGAACGAATCGCCGATCGTCGTTTGGTAACCATGACAGTTGGCCGATGAATCTTGAGCTAAAAAGACAATGGTCGATATCTAGAACTCCCCTTGGGGCATATACGAGGCACCGTTTTCCTTATTACAATCGTCGTGTTGGTTTCAAGACGCGTAAATCAAGCAGGTTGAACGGGACAGGTTAAGTTTAGATAGTTGTCCAGCGAAACTCGATACGGTGGACGTTATCTGATTGCTCGGAGGAAAAGGGAAAAATTCCACAAGAGTCCCGATCCAATGGCAGAGGTTCGTTTGTTAGGATTCGCCGTAGAGGCAGTATCGTGTTGTGGCCAGCTTGAAGAAAAGGTCAACGGTTGCGTCTTCCTCTTACCGCGCTACCAGAATCTCCGTAAGCTTGCGCTCCTAGTGGCTCTGTCCGCTGTTCGTCCGTCTAGCTGGTACGTCCGTTTGTCTAGCGGATTGTCGCCGCGTCGTGTTCGAGTTACCGGTACAGACGGACCGTTGTGTCGCCGGCGAGCCGCTTGTAACGTGCAATCTTTGCCCAAGCCGCGACTGAATGCCGGTTTGTAACACGGAAGTACATACACGCGCGATTCCACGCGGGAACGCGAGACAACAGATCGGCTGTCCAGGAACGATGATGCCGCGTTGCAGGTTAACGACTCCGTGGAAAGCATTTTCCATCAGCCAGATGGGAAGGTCATCGCGCGAACTTTGAAGAAAACGCGCGCTTCGTGTTTCCGTCGTTTCTCTACGTACAATACGTATATGTATGTACGAATAGCTCGTACCTTGTCTTTTGGGTCAGTCGGTCGTAGTCGTACGACGTAGCGATAGTACTCGCTTAATAACAGTTTCTCGATTAATAGAATAACCTATGGCTTAGGATTAAAAGGCAATTATGTTAATAAGAGAAGATTGAACGGTGACTGCAACGATTAATAATCCGGCAGTCAGTCACGTGAGTATGCCATACAACACAATGGTACTGTACGTAATTTAATAAGTATGTATTCGCTTGATGGATCGGATATAGTATGGTTGCTAATAAGTAAGCGTCGTAAATCGAAGTATTCCGTGAACGAAACGAGGCCCGTCCGGCGGAAATTGTTCTCTCTATTCTGAGCGCCAAGAGAAGTAGCTTAAGGTATTTACAATCGCGCGAGACGGGAGAAAGGAGCGGAGGCTAATCGATTCATTGAACGAGCAAACGCATATTGTCACTTTTCAGGCCGGCGAACGATCCTCGAGCGTGGCGCACTTGAAAAATTCTATTACACCGCATGAATCACTGACAGATATTGAACGAAACTGTATTGTACGGCAGGACGTGCGCCTACCAGACCACCGTGGAAACCGATCGGCGAACAAACGATGATATCGTGTGTACACAACCGGCCAGCCGGCTGCACCGTGCACCGTGCACCGTGCACCGTGCACCGTGCACCAACGTTCAATATATTTCTAGCGGTTGTTACGAATGATTGGCAATTATCGATGCTGTCGCCGGGCTACCAATAACACCGACCAGAAAATCGTCAGGTTCACAACGAACGCGTTCGCGGCCACCCATACGCGTACATCTGCGAGCTGTGTGCGATCGTTCATACGTCGATCCTCGGCTGACTATTCATTATTGCCCGTGTACCAGTTACACGGTCTAGCACTCTCAACCATGCAACCAGGCATTGCGTTAACATTACTTAACTGGGACATGTTTACTACCCTATAAAAGTAGTTTCTGTTTCAGTTGCTTTCGTTATATCTGTCGGCGCGAAACAATCTTTTCGATTAGACCCGTGCGTTCGACAGAACTCCTTCGGTGGAGATTCGCATGTCGAATCGTGTCTAGTTGTCTATTAGATTTTATCGTCGAATAGGATCCGTTATTGATTCGACGTGTTGAAGGAAACTCGTTTCTCTCGTAATAGGTCGTACAATGTTGTCTATCAAGGCAACGATAGCGATACATCGAGTTCGTAATGTCCATGCAACGAGTTCTCCAGTCACATACCAAGTGAGACCAGTGATCGCGAAAGAAATATGAACAAGGAAGGAATCGGCGAATAGATACGTATGCATTGTTAAATGTTACACGAGATTCGATACAAACCACTCCTTATATTCGCCAAATGTCAATTAATTCTCCGACCGTGTCGTCGAGGTTTTACTTCGATCGGTTTAGCAGAATCCTGTCTCAAGTAGAACTCAAGCGTAGGACAACTACGGGGAATCGGGCCACCGTCGCGAAGGAGATGTCTGACAAAAAGTCGTTGATCGAGGCGAGATGGTCGCGTCATGAGCATCCTCCTTTGGCGTAACACTGCGGAGAGACTGGACGTCGAGGCTGAAGGAAAGAAAGAAAGAAGAAGTTCGGTAAGGTGGGTCTATGGGATGTCGGGTTGTGCTTAGCTCGTGTCAGGAATGTAATTCACACGCCGCTGGCATTCCGTTCCATTCCATTCCGCCCGCGGCTCCTCTTTTGTAGCCAGGCACCGGCGTCACGAGGTGCCGCGGTGTTCTTTTTCACCTGGCCACCTCTCGATCCTTCGTCGACCCGCAGCCTCGACAGAGCACGTTCAGGATCGCGAAATCGTGGATCGTGTTCTCGCTGCTTTCGGTTAAATGCCGCTCGAGAAACCCTTCGCGTCCTTGGTTTCCAACCGACTCCCATTCTTTCGTTGGTTCTGGCTCCATTACCGAGTCGAACAAGAAACCGAGGAGATGGTGGTCGATTTCGACCGGCGACTTGACGTTGATTCACAACGATTAGTCGAACAGAGCCGGTCTGTTTTTCGGATCATTCTGGTTTTGCCTCGTCTAGTCGCGACGAAAACTTTTCGCCAACGACGAATAACAAGCGTTCGAGTAGCACCTGGTTCGAGTTTGAGGATCGTCTACGATATTCTTCAGTGTCAAATAAACGTAATCGCCTAAAATAAACATCTATACCAGTGCCACTCGAGTATACTTAAAGTAACATTAAATGAACGTTTTCCGCTATTGACCTTTACACATTCTACCTTGAGTATAATTTTCGTAACGACAAGTAGTTAGCAGGGCATAATCGCATGCTACATACTCTGCCAGGTTTTTCGTTTCATTGATGCGTACGAAATTACAGATACTTGGAACGAGTAAACCTGTTTGTCTTCGAATCTCCAACACGCCGAACTTACACGATCCGGCAATTTACAAATTACGAGAAACCTTCTCGAGCAGTGGCTCGTCGTCTTTGCACCTATTCTGTTTGCCGGTGCTCGAACAAGTAGCAACATCCAACAGCGGCAAATCGCGGCGAATGTTAAGAACTGCATCGCATTATAGAAGTACCGGCGTCGACATGGCGGTGTCACGTGGCGGAGGCGCAGCGTCGGGCTGCATTCCTCACGGTTCTTCTTTCGCGGCGAGGCAGTCCACGGCGAGGGTGTGCACGAGCGAGACGAAGCGACCGGTGGGAACGGTTACAGGAGTGTATTTATTACGACGTTAGCCCAGTTTAGCAAATTAGTTACATGCCCTCTTAACCACACCGTAATGCATGCTCTCACCGCATTCTTCTGCTGTGTAATTCCGCCGCGACTGTTTCTCTGCACGCGCACCTTCGAGCTTTCGTCCGGTCAGCTTCCAACGATGTGTTTCTATCTCTCTCAGAAATCGCGGCTAATTCGCCGCGGGAATGTACACGAGCACGAAGGGACCCGACTGCCGACTATCTTCCAGAGTTCACTGACATTCGACGTCAGGCTGTTATTTCGGCAATGACGGAAGTGAATTAACGTTTGAGTGGTTCAATAGGATCAATTTGTACATATCGTTGTACAAGCTTGGATATGAGACGGCTTGTATTACTGTTTGGCTGCTAGATTGGTTGGGTGTTGAAGGCGGCGGTTAAAGGTTAATGTTAATTTATTATTCTTGACAATACAGTTGCGCCGCGCGAAAGTGAAACGTATTGTAAGGTGATTCATGTGTGTGCACATGCGAATAATGGACCTTATAAAGATACAAATTGAACGCTTTGGAGTAGTAATATTGATCAGAACTTACGATCACTTGTTCTAAACGCAAGAAAAATCTTTTAAGCAGTTCAATGTTTCATTTAACAGACTGAAAGAGAAGAAAGTATTCTGTACGAAGGAAGTCTGACGGTTGTCGGAATACGTATCCACTGGCAGCTGCGATCTCGACCATCTTGTACAGGGTATAAAAAAACAATAAATGCTTATTACAGTCGCGCAGGAACGAATGTAATTACAAACACTGGGATCCGGTGAAAGCGTTTTAGCCGGATCGTTTCATTTACCGGGTACTCTCGACGCCACTTCCGCTTCGGTCCGCGTCCGCCGTTGCATAACAGAGAACGACGACGGAACGACGAGAAGAATCGCGTGAAAAGAAAATCAAACTAGCTGCTCTGCTCGTCGCCCGTTTCCCGTTTCGCCTTCGAAGAAGCTCTCCAGAGGAAATCAACGCCGGAGAACAATAACGGCAGAGCCAACGGAGGTCTTTGGTAAATACAGCAAGCACAATACGGCATATATTTATGCGGAAGCTGGCAGTCTGCAGTTGCTGGTTGCAGCTTTTCCTTCTATCTACGACCTCGTCGACGTCTCGACGTTTCTTTCTTACCCGTCCTAACCGAAGGAGCTTGACGAATAAACGAAGAACAGGCGAACGCCTGAGTGGCCGCGAACGAGCTGAATGCATTTCAATCTCATTCCCGCGATTTCTCGTCGCAGTTTAAATGATCAGCGACCCTGCGCCCCTTTTTCTGCTCCCCTTTCAAGCCGCACCGCGTACTTTGCAACGAGAGAACATTCGAACCCGGACTCATAGCCGGACTCAGACCTTTGGTAATGAAGAATAACACATTGTTCATGCCGCATTGCTTCCTACTATTATGATTATCATCGTTATTATCGTTATTGCCGGCAATATCGTCGCTACTCTTCGCGTACGACGACACCGTGAGCCATTCCTTTCCGTGGCCATTCCACTTTAGGCGCCGCCCCTTTCGTCCTGTCTACTCGTTTTCTTCCCTCGAAAACAGAAAGAGCAAATCTTCCTCTTCCTCGCGAGATCTCATTTTCGTAATGCTATTCAACGACGCGATGAAAAAGGGAATGCGCCGTGACGCCGCGCCGTCTTGCTGCCGCATATCAATCCTACCTCGAGCCGGTATTTACGTGGGACAATTAGTTCCTTTTTATTGCTCGATTCTTGCCTTCTTTCGATATGTTTTCCTTTCGCCGCGGACTAACCGGTTCAACTAAATCTTTAGCTCGCGTGCATGCTTTACATTTTTTTACTTTTCTACGCGTGCAGGTATCTCAGACCGACGATCCAACCTTTTAATTTTCTTGGAACGAAGGTAACCAACGGGCGTCGCTGTCTTTTAAATAAGCTCGTCGACATTTTTATCGTCGCTTCTGCGACGATTCTTTCTTTGGTCTCCTAGTTCGCAACAACGTTCGTTTTCAGAATTTTGTCGGGTGGAGCACGCGCACGTGTTGTTTTGAATAGCTGGAGTAGAGAGGCAGGAAACAGACGCAAACATCGCGAGCATGTAAATTCGCGTGGCAGACTTTAAACGGTGGTCGTGGATGAAGATAGTCGAGCGATCGGGCAGCTCAGGTCCGCGTTATTCACCGCGAGTTTCGATTTTATCGGCCACGTATCGCGGCTGGATAAGCGACAGGAATGGTCGCCGATATTCTAGTTGGCAACAAAGTAGGCTCATCCCCTTTTTCACCTCATGTTTGCGTTTCTGTTCGCCTGGCAAACAAATTGCGGACGTGTTAAATCGAACACCGTGTGTACCTTGGAAACATCGCTCTAACAGATTGGCGTTTGCCACTGTTAAGACAGATGTCGTGTTTAAATATTTATAAAGTATCTGACAATGACGTACATGAAGATGGATAAGACAGTCCGTAAAATAATTATCACTCGTACGGGATAATCATTAATATTCTCGTATGTTTCGTGTATGCGAGGTTTAAGGCGGTCTTAGCTGGTTTGCTACGTCGCCTAACGAAGCGATCAATACCCGTTATCAGCGATCTCCTAATCAGCAGATACGCAGTACAGGACGAAACCATTGCGGAGTATCGTGTTTGAGCAGACAAAACCCCTATTTACCGCTGCTGTCGTGCAGGTAAAGTGTTTATTATTGCGCTATTAGCATATTGCATAGTATCGTAGTAAATTCGTGGTGAATTGTTCAGGCACGCGATCATCCTTTAAACTGTTTTCCTTCCTTGAATGAATGATGGTTTAGTGAAACAAGGCGAAAATCATGCGAATGATGATGGAGAATTTGGGGTTAGGTATAAAATGGATATAATTTGAAAGGCATACAAAATATCCAAAGCAAAGTGCTCGTTGTAACATTTACAAACTTTTTGTACAAATATGACAAATATATGACGAACATCCGCCTACTAATAACGAATAAAATAAGCTTATCACAACCAACAAAATTCCACCGAACAAGCCACCATCAATTCCTCGGAGATTTCAAACGCGTTACACGACACAAAAGTAGATCGACGAGCTTCTTAAGCGTATTATCGACGACCGCATCGCAATATGGTCGAGCACAGGTCGTAGAGGGATCGAAGAGAGAGAGAGAGAGAGAGAGAGAGGATTTCTCTTAGATCCTTATACCAGTCGATGCGAGAGAACATAAATTTAGCATACGTACGTGGGTGACGCCCAGCTAGCCGGTTCGTCTGTGCCACGCCTGTTATTGTCCCCTTCCAATATCAAAGAGGAGACTACCTACGCGTTTAGGCTACCTGCAAATTCATCGTACTTCCATAAAGCTCGAAGCGAGTCGGCAACCTTGTGGAAACACGGGGCGAGTTTTCGATGCATGAAAGGGCCCGCTAATTGCACGATTAATTGGCCATACCGATTATATCGACCTCTTCGATCGATGTACCACGAACCGAATCAACTTCTAGATTTCAACGTCGATGCACTTGTACGCGATCTCTAGGCGAGTTTAACGTTTAGATCCACGCGCCAGTATGCACGCTCGTGGCTCATTGTATCGCGAATTTATTGGCGTCGCGTTGAATCGTGCCACGAAGAACGATTTCGACCAACGAACACGTTCGATTCTCATGTTCTAAAGCACCTGCCTTCGCCTTTTCTTTTCTTCGTATTGTGTCGTTCAACATTCGCAAAAAAGGATTGGACCAGCACACGCGTTTCAATGAAATCCAGGGTCGCGTGTTCCCGACGACATCGACCGAGTTCCTATGCCCGATTTTCAACCGCGATATTACTAATAGCTCGTGGGCGGACTGCAAACTTTTCTCTCGCCAGGTAATTAAAGACCGGTGAACGATTAAAAGCAACCGTTCCTTTGCTTCATTTTCTACTGCCACCGTCTACCTAGTGGATTTTATTTCTCCCCTTTTCCCTCTAGTACGTGAATTTCGCGGCACGGAGCGCGTTAAACGTTATAAAAAATATGTTATTACGAAGCTCTTGGTTTTACCCCCTTTTATCACGGTAATGCACTACCGACCCTCTGATAATGCATTTTGACCCATTTGTCCCGGGGTCGCAAAAAAGAGTAGGTGCAGTATAATCTTGGCACTTTAAGCGCACGCTACATGCCTATTAACCGATGCGGTAATTCGTCCGTGGCGGCGCCCGAGCGCGCGCCACAAAAGAGTCCACAGCCCACATGGGCTATCTGTTACCGAGTGGGTTCGTTGCAACTGCCACCGGCGTCATTAAATATAATTAAAAACTGTCAGTTACGATTCTAGGAAAAACCGAAAAGAGTAATCGTGCGAAATTTACTTAATTAACAGCGCAATTACCCACGGCGAAATATTGCCGCGCGTACGGCTGCGCGCTCGCGGGATCGCGCGTTGCCGTGAACCGCGCGCGGATAATGAACGTGCGATTACCAGGGGAACACATAATTACAGCCACTAAAAGATTATGGGAACAATGAATCAAAAGACCGACCCGGCCCTAATGCTTTTCTCGCTCTCGTATCGTGCGAAATTAATAAATGACCGCCAGAAACTTGCCACCCGTAATGATGGCTACGATGAGGAAGTCTAACCTATATTTTATGACGGTTCTTTGAAAAGTGTGACAAGAAAGTTCGTGTACATCGCGTCATGGTAATTATTAATTATCACCTTAGTCCTATCTATTCATACTGCATCGTTATAATTAACTTCATTTCAGAGGTATAAAAAGAAATTTAAAAAACGAATGAAAACTGAAATTTAAATCGAATAATCAGTCATTAGCGGTCTGGTACCGAAAACAACACGCGCCAGACGCCCGATCAAAAAGCATCCTGCAGCCACAGCCTCGATATCGAAGGTTCGTGCTTGACAAGGAATCTGGCGCAATTAGATGAGAGTCGAGTGGCTGGGCGGCAATTACTTCGGGCAATACGGTTACACCGTTGTACCCAGCGAGAAGTGCCAGAGGCCCCAGGATCGAAAGACGAACAGCTGGACGTACAAGCGTCAAAACAGCCTCATTAAGGTCATTAGCGTTCGACCAGTTGCAAAGGAGCGGTGAGTCAGAATCGCGGGTACATGCCTCTGCATATTTTGCATGCCGTGGCGCGTACCACTACCATCAAAGACGTGTTCCGATCTATCGTGGAACTGAGTACGGTACAAAGGTGCTCTGGTATCTGTTCCCTCTGAGACTCACGTTCGATAGATACTTTTTGTCGGATACTCCATCGTTGTAAAATTTTCGATCTATGCGATGGCGAGAATTTTTGCTCGCTATTTCACGATTTTTATGGGCAAGTGGATTTACCGAAGGAAGAGCGTAGAGTACCTTTAGGGCGGTGGAAGATAATCAATTTTCCACTTTCTGGCGTCAAAATGAAAATAAATGGAAGGTAGAAGAAAACGAATAGTTTGTGCTTTAAAAAGAGGAGATTTAAGAGAAAAGTATTTCCTAATGATTTGTTAATTAGTCATCGACGTTACATGGATGACTGGCACAATACAAGGCCGAGTTTGTTTGATTCGAAGAAAACAGAAGGTCGGCCTCCGAGCTTCTTCGCGAAATTTAGAGAGGCACTCTTTCTCTTTTGGATTGTACAAAGTGCTCTTTCCCATTTTTGTCTCGAAACGAAGGTGCCTTTGCTCTTTCTTTGTCTTATACTCGTTCTTTTGCCTGTTTATTTGCCCTTCTTCTGGTTAGCGTAGATATGCGTCTCAAGTAGTACGTGGCCATTTAAATCATCGAAGCGCACCGCGTTTGAAAAAAATCGCTGGCGGGAAGAACGAGCGCAGGTTCCCTCGGTCGGTGGACAGGTGCTGGTAACCCGTTTCGGATAATTCGCAGGGAAAGCCTGAGCGGATTCTCGAAAATCCTGCTCGACTTATTCACCAACTACCTGAAACGCGGCATAAAGGTTTTTGCTTACCCCTTTTGCTTCGAGAGGGTTGCCGCACGCGCAATAATTTGAATAGGCCTTGCCCCTGTCAAAACAACCCTCGTCCCGACCCAAGAAGTTTCGTCTGTACCGAGAAGATTTCTGCCAGCGAACCGACCGCCTCTTTTTATCCGACCGGTGAACCTACGCAATTACCGACTTCGCCGTAATGTTCAAACAAAGGAATTACAAACACGCCGCGCGAAAGCACGCGTGTTTTTTCATTCGCTAATTTGATACGCGTGCTCTCTCAACCGGAGATACGTGTAAGGTGTCTGAAGTGGTGTATGGAAACGGTTGCTTTTTCAAGTTGGTCAGAAACTTGAATTCCTTTGTTACATTGAATGAGGCGAATGTGAGATTGCAATTGTTTTTAAAACAATTTTAAAAACATTGTGCAGACTTCATACGGAGTTCATTTAAGAAATTTACTTCAGCATCGATCGATTACAGTAGAATTCCGGTAATATCTGTACAAAGCTATTGAAAGTCATATCATCTATACATAAAAAGCTTACATCCTCGAAGCTACAGATTATTTCTTTCTTCAACTACTTCGTACGAAAATTTTTCCTTTTAGCAATCCAGTGACGAAAACTCAACAAAGGTGGATTTATCGTATCTTCCCTGCTCGATCCTAGATACAATAATAAATTTGTCGATTTTATTCACTCGCCACCCTTTTCCGTTCGTATAATAATAGTTCACTTCAGCTAAATGCTTTCAACAGGAATTCTGTTAAAATTTTTTTGAAACAAACGGAGACGCACTATCGTAGGTATATCGTCACACGAAGGGCCAATTCCAGAAGGAAAAATCTTCAAGAACATCGATGACGAAGCAAATTGGACAAGAGACAAATGCATTCGAAGATAAGAAGTTCCCAAGACGCAGATTTACTCGTGCAGAATGGAAGTCTCAGGAGTTCTCGTGGTGCGCGAGTAATGAGGTATATTACGACGTGTCAGTGGACACTTTTAACGTGGCGTCGATGGTCGTCCCGTAAATTCCCAATTCCCGCAGCGCTACTCTACGGCCTACGGAATGGCTGCCGGTCGCGGCCCTTCCACTCGACCTTCAACCCGTGGCTGGACCTCGTACCTTCCGTGACAGTGGTAAGTCCTCGAAACGGCCGTGGAAATCCGAAACTCGGCTTGTATCGTGGCTGCTGCATCGTGTTGCATCGAGGCGCGTCGCTGCGGCGCGCGGAGCCGATCGTTACTCACGTCGCGCACGAATAAACGCGTGCGACTCGACTCGTTACGCCGAAATACGCCCGTGGAAAGACATGACGTATGACGTGGGTCGTGGCTGGCGAACGGTCCATATATTCGTTGGAGACGAGCCGTTAATTGTCCCCCCTTGGTTCGTGGCTCGACGTTCGCGAATCGAATCGCCGCGCAGACCGAACTTCAAGCCGCTTCTCTGACGCGAAACGCTGGATACAACCTGAAATTCTTTCTACTTTATGATCCACTCGCGATTTATCGCGATACTCGTAGATCCGGAATCTCGAGTCAGCCGCTATTTTTTCTTTTATTGCGTTTTTTTGTTTTTTTTTTTGTTTTTTTTGTATATGGTTTGGGAAAAAGAAATTCGTGAAACGGAAGGTTCAGATATTTGGTAGAAAAAGGCCCAAAAGATGTTGGATATCTGATAGGAGGCTTGCTATATGGCAAAAAGTTGACAAATCAGTTACTATCTCGTCTTAGAGCGATTTCTGATGGGAACTGTTGTGGCTATAAAGTATATTTGTACGTTTCTTCATCTTGCAATGAAGCATTTTTTTTTTTTTTAGAAATTACAGTTTTCATGGCATCCAATTTATTTAACAAAACGAAGTACTATTAAATGATATGAAATTCAATATACATGGAGCTAATTAATTAATGTATCAACGCCATAATATATACGGTGGTGTGCGAATATATATGTTTTATAACCACAGAGTAATTTCGCAACAGGATCGATAAGGGCAAAATTAATTTGAATTCTGTCTTTCGCTGAATTGAAGATCAAAGATTATGAAATGATTCGGTAGAAGAGTAATACAAGTGCTTCGTTGCCAATAAAGCTTCGAAGTTTATTCCTAAACGCGATTAACAACACTTTCTCAGCCTCGACCGAACGAAACAAAATCAAAAGAAACCTTTTCCCAACGTTCTCCGAATTTACTTTATTTTATCACACAGAGAAGCATAAACTGTTACTCTTATCGGTAACTGGGGTGCTAGGGATAAAGAAATAATTTGGGCGTTAATCGGCCGGTGCACGGCGGCGGCAGTTTTCAAATTGACCGGATAAAGCCGCGTCACGGAACGTGCTAATTCACGCGGACACGTCCGATACGTTAACTCGACCTGGCGAATGAAACGTTTTCGAGTGGTCCCCGGCCATAATCGTACGTCAAGCGGAACTCGCGTTTCGAAATTCGGGGAGGCGAAATTCCATTTGGCCCGCGATGGATTCGCGGAACTTCACGCAACGCATTTTGCCCAGGCTGTTTGTCTGTGCGGTATAGTCGAGTTACGTCGTGTCATGGGAATCGGGGCTGATCGTTTTCCATCGTTTTGCATCGAGAAACACCGCTCGAAGAGGTGGGCCTGCTGAGAGAGCCTTCGCTGTCTTGCCGCTGGAATACAAATGCGTCTACGATCCACACGACTCGCACCCCGAAATCCAGACGTATTTGCTACGCACGGCCGCGTCGCACATAATAATGCGCCACGAATTTAATCTCTCGGGTCCTATCGTAAATACGGTTTGCCTTGATTCACAACGCGTGCGGTACAACCGTTCTACAATCGAGGAGAAGTATCAAGTACGAACTGGAAGATATTGTACATCGGATCGCGAAAGTTTTTGAACAGTTGCCATAGTATACACATTTATGTCCATATGTGTTGCGTGATATCTTTCGGAGTTTCATTCGCACCGTAATGAAAAACGACTGTCATAATTATTTTAGTAGAGAATATGAAATCAATCCGAACATGCATATGCAAGTTACAAGGTGGTTGTTTCAATGATACGTTTAATAAAATAAATCAGGTTGATCAAATAAATTGAACTTACTTCCAAAAAACGACTTACCGTACACACTTCACGATGGTCTCCAGGTTCTCGATTCTATCAGTGGAGGTAAATGTTTAGAATGCAGTTGCATTACAACCCTACCTAATTTTGTAGGATTCTGCTTTAGTTCGTAGCACTCCCAATTGAATCGCGAACTAAATTAACTTGCACGCGGTGAAGCGAGTTGCGCCAAAAACAATCAAACCTTCTATCTACATGATGTTTCGAATCCACCGAGCGTCAGTAACATTTTCATCGGTGCAATCGTTGCACGAAGGCACGGGGAATGATTAAAATGTTCTAAAGCCGACGGGGAAGGGAGAGATAGATTTAGCGCGACCTCTTCCCCTTTCGGTTTCTCTAGAAACAAACAGAGTTCTGATCCAGCCGGCTGCCAAACTCGTTAAGATTCGCCTCGTTGTCCTAACCACGCCGACTCCACTCGTTTACGTAAATTAATGCCTCGATAGTATCGGCGTGGCTGGGTTAACGTGGCGTAACAAGCAACTATTCTCACTCGGTTAAAAATACCAAGCCGAATTTGCAGTCTCGCCTCGCAGCCAGTGTCACACTCGTAGGCGATTTTCGCATACTGTTTCGCCCTCGTTCACGACTCGTTTCCTAGTGAGACGTTCGAGTTCACGATGGCGAGACACGGAAAGAAAGGAGGGAAAGAAAAGAGGGAAAACCAGCGTGGCAACACGCGACGCAGGATCGCGAAGCGGAGTAACCAGACGGCGGACAAAAACGCGTCAGTCGAGACTAATTGCAAGACAGGCGATGACAGCGTTTCTCGTGGAAAACGATAAAGACTGTCTTGTCAGGACGATCTGCCTTTTGCTCGACGCGTGTACACACAGGGACACAGGGACAGGGTGTACAGTGGATGGTTCTTCGAGAGCCGGTGTAATGGCTGTCTTTCTTCGCACGATTGTCTTGCTTCGGGTCGGTGTCGTTAATCGTCCAACTAACCAGCGCGAATTTTGTCTCTTTTACTTTACGATCATGAACGATATCGTTGCAAAAGGAACTAAAGAACCGTCACGTCGGAAGTTGTGATCAAAGAACCATCGACAACGATATTACACGCGTAGCACGATGATCCCTTTTTTCGAGTACGATGCAACACGGTGGAGAGAGGATGAAGGCAAATAAAATTACCCAAATCGGACGAGCGTGAAGTCGAATATCGGTAGACGAAAGCGGAGATTTTTCCTGGGCGAAAGCCCCTGCCCTGTCATTCAAGTTTAATCATATTCACGCGGCTGCCGTGTTAACGAGACGGCCGCGCGGCTGGTCGGTCGCATTTAATATTTACCCGGGCATCATTTCCGCTCGTTTAATTAAAGCACGCTCCCCCTGCCCTCTCGAACTGGTCGGTTTCTTCGTTGAACCGCGATTGGTTCTCTCAGAATCCGGTGGCGACCGGTATTTACCGAGCCTGATTCGCAACGAAATTAAATCGGTACACCCAATCTACGTCCGCTTTCGTTCCGCCGTTTTATCCGTCGGTCTATCCTCCTCCGGTGAACGCGGCCGCGTATCTCCGTGTCTTTCAACGCTCACGGACTACTGGCTGGAAAATCGTTCGATCTGCCTGCTACTCGTTTTTTTTTTTTTTCTTTTTTTGCCTGCTCGAACTTCGGATTAATCGTGGCCGAGAGACAATGGCCGCATTAACGAAACGCATTTAACACGATCCCTATCAACCTGGAGTTACACTTATTCGTCCGCCTGGAATTAATTTCGTTTTTCTCAGAATGTGTAATTAAGCGTTAAACTTCGGTACTTAGGTACATTTTTCCTAACTCGTGTTTAACCCGCAGTGGAAATTTCGAAGTTGGAAATTTTAATCGTCCAATCTTGAACCTAGATCTTTTGGGCAGACGAATGTAAGTTTTTTATTCTAAATCGAGGCATAAATTTATGAATTTTATACTAAGTTTTCTAATTTTCTAGTTTTTAGTATCTACGTGCAAAAACTAAGCGAAGAAAATTGATCTAATCAATTATTTTATCATTGTTCGTTATTCACTGTTATTCGCTATTCGCTATTCACGACTACGAATCACTAAAATTAAAAAAGTATGATAGTATATCAAATAGTATTTATTATGTTAAACATCGTAGATCCTACACACGATATGATACAATTATCTTTCTGTCAGTTATGAAGGTTTCTTATCGTATCTATCATACGTTATTAATTCAACGCAATCTTATCGAAGCTACAACCCACAATCATGCAAATAAGATCCCTGTACAAACACAGGTAGCGCGATACCGATCGCGTAAACGAGTCGGAACAGTAGGTAAAAATTCGAACGTCGCATTGGGGATACGTTTCGAGGTGTACGGACAATTAAGTTTTTTGTGGTGTCTCGTTTTGCTACCAAATTACGGCTGGAGGGGTCTGGCGCGAACGGAAAAAATGCAGAAAACGCGGATCGACTTGCCGTAAATCGTTGTCACCGGACAATGAGTTGAAGCAACGAAGACGAATCGTCCCTTTCTTCCGCTCGGCTCGCGTTCTCCTTTTTTTCTCCCTCCTCGTGTGTTCCGAGCTTGGTGGATTTTCATTAATTTGCTCGTACAAGTTGTCGGATCGGAATCGGCATCCGGCGCCGCGTCTTTTGACGTTCCGCGGCGAGCATTCCTTCACCGTGCCTTTACGCCAGCGTTTCTCGCCGCCAATTCTGTTCCCACATTTGCTAGACGCGTTATGCAAATGAGGATGACGATACATATATCGTAGCCATGAGCGATGAGTCTCGATAATTTGTTCTTGGCGTGATAGCGTAAAAGATATTTGAGAAGAGACAATGAAAATGAACGCTAGATAGTTGTCAAAGAAAAGTAGAATAAGCGCATTTTCCCCCGAAAACGTACAAGAAATTACGTGTAACATTCCAATTTGCCTAAAACATTTTAGTCTGAAGTTTCAAAAATTTATGAATAGATATAGTAATACATCTAATGTTTAGAAGCATAACAATTTCTTTATTAGAACTCAACTTTACTCTTACTCTTCTTTAAGTAAAGATCTTACCTATCGCTTATGTTCCTTTTCACTCGGTATTTCAATTCTTTTTAAGCCAGATAGTTAATTTTAAAATGAGAAACGTAAGAAAATTATAATTAAGATGACATGCTAAAGATTTTCGCTGCGCTTTAATTTCTGCTACTTTTATTCACTACAGATTTTCTCGTACAGTATCGAAGGAGCTTCACGAATTTTATTAGGAAGATTTTCTCTAGGGTAAGCGTATAACATCGATGTAACAGAATTTTACGGTTCGTCAAGAGCAGTGTGAAAGTATGTAACATAATACATTTTAAAGAAATTGCAAATTTTCTACTCCTGGGTATTTTTCAAGCTTTTTTCCGAGGCAAATGTAAAGATAAAAATAATACGAGAAATGTACCACGCACTTTGTCATAATTACTTGCGACAGTTCATGGCGGTGTATTTTACTTAATTATTGCATTTCGTGATATGTGTTATTGAATTTAGTACGCGAAGACATATTTTAACTGCGAATGGCTCGCACAATCAAATTTTTCTCTCAGCATCAAACGTTTTTACGACTATGAATACATGTACATAGATTACACGAAGCGATTATCGCACACCAAGATTCATGTACCATATGCGTCTAACAGTTTTATTATCGTATTGATTATTTCTCGAAATTTTATGTAAAACATGGAAACAATTTAATATAGGCCTGAAAATGAAAAATTGTTGACGTAAAGGACCAACTTGTATCTTACCTTACAATTTCTCTACCAGCATCAACTGTTCGTTATTAATTATTAGACTGTCTAAAAAGTGTCTTTCTTTCGCAAACGTGTTTTTTACAACAGTGCACCTTCGTGCAAACGTGAAACCAAGTCTGTGAAATGTCGCGGTGTTTATCTCGACAGAACAAAATGGATCGTTCTTAATTGGACAAAATAATATAAAACAAAAAAGGTTGTGCGTCTATTATATCCTCATAAAACGAAAGAAACTTTTCCGACAACCTAATATAATACCATGCTAGATGACATAATATCTACAGAAATATTATACCATCTGAACATTGTTACGCTTATATTTGCCCTAATTATAATTGGAATTATAATCCTTTCAAAAATGCGATTCAATAACGATCAGAAAACTTTGTATTCCTTCTGAGTCAATATCTTCCGTAACAGATCTATCCACACTTATTCCATACAATCTCCTTACGTAATCCTCTTACTTACATCCTTCCCTTCGTACGCTACAATTTTCGCTACATACATGGCAACTGTACCTAAAAAAGCTTCGTGCGGAAAGGGTTAATAATGGCGATAGTGGTCGCCTTTCCGGGCGACGCGTATCGATTGATAAATCGTCAAGCACCGGTTCCGCTTGTCCGACATAGCAGCTGACATCGAGTACACGGGGTTCGCGTGAACGGACAGGCGAGATGGTAGCTCGTCGCGGTTACTCGTCGACTCTGCTTTTACAGATTGACGACGGGTGCTCGCGCGAGTATATGTACACGTACATGCGAGCGTCTAGATACGTTTCAACGCGAAACCGAGCGTACCTTCCATTTCTGTAATCTCAAAGAAGGCAACCGGCCTGTATCCGCGTCTCGCCTCCCAGCTTCGTCCTCCCTCGTTCGATCTGCTTTGCTTGTTGCTGCGTACTGCGGCGAGTTGCGCTTTCGCAGTACCCGCACCGCGCCTCGTGCAAGTAGAGAGACTCCCTTGTCGGTTGTCTTGCACGTTATACAGGAGCGTTTTATTTTACGATCGTTAAGATTTTAGCAAATGTGCTGATTCGCTGATTGGACGTTTAAAATCTGTGTCTTTCGTCGTTGCAATTAACGCATAAATGTATTCGTTAGGATCGTTCGTATTCTTGTGGAAACATAGAAGAAAGTCTTTTTTAAGGAAGTCTTGCGTTGAATATGAATAAAGGTAGTTCATTCACTAGTCGGTGCTTCTTTTTATTAAAAAACATTTACGACGGTAGGGAATGTTGAAATCTATTGATAACGTTTTGGACATCTGCTCTCTTTTCGTGTAACTGTAATGCATAAAACAAAGCTGAAAAAAAGTTCATGCATAGATAACACACTTTTAATCACTTGTACACAATTGGGACCGCAGCAGTGTCAGTGATAACGTGAAAATTGCTTGCTGTATTCTATTCGCGGATAGAAATAACAAAAAGGAAAGTTTATAGACATAAACTGATCTTTAAATGATCTCCGCTTGGCGTTATTCGAATTCGACACGAAGACACTTGAATCTAAATGATTCTTTCCATGTTTAATAACTGGGAACAGCTATGACACAAGGATATAAAGACCGAGCGAACAGGTTACGTAAACATAGGAACTGATATTAATGTTGCAGGCAAATAAGCGAATTTACTCATCCGCGGCAGGAAACTTTAATTGCACGAAAGCATCGATTTAATTAAACGGGCGTGCTAGGGAGGAACAAACGCGGCGAGCTCGATTGGCCCCCGGAAACGCTTATCGCCGAGAGGCGGATGGAAAAGGACGAGAAGAAGAGAAAGAAGTCGTGGAAGAGGAGGAACGAACGTAAGATCGATAAACGAAAGCCGCGACGGACGGCTAGCAGAGTCGAGCTTTATCCGAACGTTCCAATTACCGAGTTCGGATCTTGAATCTGCCGGTTTTGTTTGTACCCTAGCCAGGCTTAGCGTACGTGTACGCACGCACACGAGAGGAGGGCACACTCGCGAGGCAGAACGGAGGGACACACGCGGTGCTCGCGGACAGATAGCATCGGACGGCAGCTCAGCCATGTAATTGATTCAGGGTAAAACAATGAGCCTCTATGTGGAATCGTGGCGCGTATATTGCGTGCGCGCCTTACACGACGCCGTGATGCCAGGCCACTCGGAAATTCACGGCTCTGTGAAGCCCGACGCCACTACGTCCTCCTCCGTTTTCTTGAGTGAGCGCCGGTGATCGGTTATCGCGGAATACATTCGCCTCGTGTTTTCTTTCGCGTTTTCACGGGTCATACTGATATATATATATCGTATATGACGTCGAAGACACCTAGATCACTTATCGACAATTTTTATTGCTTTTAGGACTCATATCGATTACATTTCTCGCTCCTCTCGATATAAGTACTTAAAGTCTTAAATACTACTTTAATACTCTGCACGTATATATCTTTATTCTACTAACATTTTGAAAGAGCGTTTCGTACACGTAGATCGTTCTACTTTGTTGGAAATTACTTGGCCGAGGGAGATTACTTCTGGACGTAAAAACTGCGATAAATCTTCCCGCTTTTGCGACTATTTCAAAAGAAGGGAGATAGGAAGAGGTAGATAAGCGGAATGGTTTATTTGTCAAACGATTCTAGACAGGTGACAACTCGTTAACACAACCACGATAGTTTACTTCAAGCACCGGACAAGTTTCTAAATGTATTCTTACGCGTTAATCGCGGCATACCTTGACTTTATTCCCTTCATATTTTCTATGGAAATTCGATTCCGCTTTAACTAATTTCAAGATCACCTCTTATCGTTCGCAAGCATTCGATCCAAACGAAATGGTTTTGCGCTTTTCCCGCCTAGCCAAGGACGCCTATCCGCGCAAAGGGAAGAGAGGAGCGATTCGACATCACCATTTGGCTATTGACGTGGCGCGTCCGGCGTTCGGCGCATGATGCACGACAAATATAAATAGAAAAGCAACGCGAGTGCCGGCTGGACAAAGGCATAGCGCGTACCGGGACGACCGAACAAAGCGGAGAGACTTTTATTATAATAATCTGCATCGTATGCAGCCGAATGCTCGTCTCGTGCGTTTCCTTTTTCCCTTTTTCAACCCTCTCTCTGACTCAGTACCCCTTACCAATGTTGGTGAGCGCGCGCCAGCGAAATCCTCTCCTTTTACCCGCTTCGCGATGCACTTTATTGCGAGCAACCCCTTTTTTTTATATCGCGGTGGGCCCGCCGCATAGGAATATATCGCGAGGAGAGCAACGCGTCATAAAAATGCGTGTACGTATCAAACAAGCAAGATAGAGAAAGGGAGAAGTAGAGAGTAAACGCGATACGTGCTTTCGACAGCTTTGTAGAGCGTTACGAGCGTCCATGTGTCTGCGTACGCGAGGAAATGATGCCTCGGCGGACGAGGGAAACCGGGAACAAGTGTTCCCAGCCGTTCCTCGAGTGAAGCCGGATTAGAAATATTCGAGCGAGCTTGGCGGAAATTGTAGCGGGCTGTAAAGAGGCCAAGAGAAGCGGGAGAGGCTGCCTCTAGAGAAGTAGGAAAAGTGTAGCTCGTTTCTCGGATTAGGTGCAGAAGCTTGAAAGAATATTCGCGTTCTGGTATATCCGTGATTCTGAATATTCCAGACATCCATTAAGGATAAAGGATAGATAATCTCTAATGGAAGACGGATAATTAACCACGATTTCCTCTGTATTCTTCCACAAATGTACTATTCCAAATTAATACGAACTATTGAAACGTATTTAATCTTCAAATCACTGCAGTGCGGATCAAATCACTGACGAAGAATATAATATATTTTCATCCGTATTCGTTTTTCCTGTCAACGTCTGGCATCTTTCATTACCTGTCGTTGATAATCTTTATAACACGAAAATCGCAATAGAAAAGCATGATAAACGCATTGCTGATTCTATTTATCGTTTTAATTTTAATCACTTTACGATTAAACGGAGAAATTTTAGCTTTTTACTTTCTCCTATTATACGAATTCACATGGAGGAAGAAGGCGTTATACAGCCTTTACCGTATATATTTAAGTGTACTTTACACCTTCGCCATGAATCATCAAAGTTAATACGTCCTTAGGTACGACGGGGCCAAAAGAGGGCGGGGGATCGCGATAAAGGGGCGTCGATAGACAAAGTGATGTTAGCATAAAGCCGTGGCTCGGGCAGTAGAAATTTAATTACGGCATTATTTCCATACGTGAGAGGGGAACGTCATCGCGAGTGATGCGCGGCGTTGGCGCGAATAAAAGTAAGCGGGTGGCGTACAATGACTCTCCTTTCTCGCGCTTCCATCATTAACGAGCCCCGTTTGCTACTGAAGGGATCCTTGTTCGAGAAGGATTTTAGCTCGTCCCTGGTAACAGGCGACACTTACGCGGCTCGATACGCGGCTCTTGCTCGCGTAATTATGCCTAGTTGTAACAAGATAGAGGGAAAGACAAGCGCGACCGCAGATTCTCGCTGCATTCGGGGACAAAAGGCGAAAAAAAGGGTCGCTGGCCGTTGGGTTTCCTTCTCTTCCAGGCGTGCAAAGAACAGAGAAAAAAAAAGAACGTCGTCGACGGGCCCCTCTTGCAGAGTCGTCGCGATTTCGCGCTTCCACCGACGCACGAGAGCGCGTGCCAACGCGTACGTGCAAAAGGGGGCGTACGAATAGCGAACGTGCAATCTATTAGAGCGTCTCCCCTTTCGCGCTTCTTTTCTCCCGCTCCTTTTTCGCGTAGGCGTCATCGTGGCAGCGCGATAACGCTGATGAAAATGAAAATGATAGGGACCGTCGTCTCTGTAATTACGCAGCTCGTCACGCGTCCCAACGGCATAAGCGTCCCTTTTCTTCGTGGACGCGATTGTCCTGGCACGGGCGGAGTAATTGATACCGGCCGAGAGGGTGCCGAGAATTTAAGGTAGATTTATTTTTTCCTTCATTTTCATTCCTCTTGCTGCTTTTTGTAAGAGGTGAATGGGCGACTGCGAAGGTGTCGTGAAGTGGGAAGGAAAATGTCGGTCATCGCATGGCTTAGTTCTCATGATTATAGTTATGGGAAATTTGACTGCGGGAGGATAAAGCGAAAGTAAAGCTGGAGTCGAATATCGCAGAGTTAATGAAAAAACAAAGTCGGTAGATCGATTCGAAGATCAAGTTGCGTAGGAACATTTCGGTCACTAAGTTTTTCATGAATTGTGCCATGGGTAAATTGACGTGAATGGAATTGGAGTAGAAGCACGTTTAAGTACTCTAGCGGATGAAGAAGTTGCGGTTTCGCTTGATTCATGTGGAACTAATCACTCGCTCTGGTTATCGTGTTCCAATTACAGTAATTGAAACGCTCGGTAAGGGGTTGTTGGATAGTAAACGGCAGAGAAATACGCGTCAAAGATTCTGACGTACCATCGTAGGTAGCATTGATCGTTCAATTTTTACCCAGAAATGAAAAAGCACAAAGTGACGCGAGAGAAAAAAATACAGAATAGAAGGTAACAATAAAACTGAAATTGTCGTTCTAGCCTAGCCTTTTGAATCAAACAGATTTGATCATTCTAACCTGGTCCGAGTTACACCGAACTTATTTCCCACCCACTGGGAAATTGCTCCACCTGCTCTAAATACAAACTTTTGCGTTCTGTAAAAAGATCCACGAAAAAGAAAAAAAGAAATTTTTTCCTCTGAATTGATTCGCCGCGGTGAAACCACTAGCCCCATCTGTGCTGCTGACGAGCAACCCCGCATCAACACGGCGTAGAACCGCGTGAAAGCTCGAAGCTCCATTCGAAAGCACGGTACGTCTTTGCCAACCTTTAAACCAGTCAGACCAGAATTTAGGTCATCGTCTGAAATCTTCGGAAGACAAAGTAGTCTCACGCTACGTCACGATCGTTACCAATGAAATTTCCCCGTTTCAACTCTGCGAAAAAGGGTGCCGTCGAACCGCAACAAGCTTACAACGCGAAACCAGAAGCTTTCTGGTTGCATGGTCGAAAAGCTACGAGCTAGAAATCCAACATCGAGAATGGCGTAACGTGTTAAAAACCATCCGGTTGCTCGGTGAAACGGCAGAAAAGCATGCATTCAATTCAGTCTCTAGCCTCCGTTTCAATACCCGCGCTCCGTGATTTTTTTCGCTAGAGAAACGCCATGTTTTTCGAGGGAGGCTAGCAAAACGACAGCGATAGCGAGCGCAGGTGGGTGCAGACAGACGTTTGAATAAAGTTCACGTTTCTGAAGCTGGTAAAAGACGTCGTTCACAGCGACGATTTATGAACTTTCTCCGCTTGTTCGTGAATCATGAACGTACACGCGTTTCGCTTGAATAGGCGTTATTCTTACGTGTGTAGCTCGGGAAACTCCGGTGTTTTGTTGCGGTCGGTTGCGCGCACGTCCTGATTCAATTCGATAAGATAGCTCGCCGCATGAAAGTCATTGTAACTAATTAGCGTAATTACGATCGATGTGGAGGTGCGAGTGAACATATGGCAGAGACCACGGAAATTATTGAAAGCTTCCATCGCAGTTAGAGCACGCGCTCCCACTTATTGTCAGGTTATCAATCCGATGCTTTGACGTTCGACCTATGCCTGGAATAGAACAACGAGCGAGAACGGGGGTGAGAATTTCTCTGTAAACAACTGACCATATGTGACTTGTATCGATACCAAGCATCCTGCTATTTCGTGACGCTCATTTTCGCTATTTTCGCATCATCGGTTCTACCTATTTATCCGCCTAGACTACGTGTCCATGATAGATCTTATCTATCTAGACTGTATGTATAATTTATTGTGGATAAAAGTAGCTAGAAACTAATTTAAAGTTATGTAAGATTAACTTATAAAAAATTCAAGTAGATTGAAATTATCTCAAAAAAAAAAAAAAAAGAAAAAGGACAAAATTCAATAGAAATATTTAGACTAAGAAAAATTGAAATTTATAGAAGTACATAATATGTATAACAATCATAACAAATTCCTATTAAATTGTAATAGCATTATAATTATGATTATTAAAGAATTCCTATATTAAATTCCTTCGCGTACTGCCGCCAATATTTCCACTCGAAATCCTGCATTCTACCTCTGCCTTGATGCGGGATTCACATGCACCTCGGTGAAGGAAATCAGATTGTACGAGTTCCTAAGCAGCCAGGCGTTCGACCATTGTCACACGTCGCTCCCTAAACGCGTTCTTAATCCTCACTGGTGAACATGTAATGAAGCGGTGCACGAGATACTTGACCCGATTTCACAGCATCGCCGACTAATGACTCGGCCTGAATTCAACGCGCGGATACGGGGTTGAACCAACCCCCGAGAACTCGAGGACAGCGACGTGATCACGTGCGTGTTGCACGAGCGTATGTACGCGCATACCTTTTGCCAGCACAGGTGAGACACCGTTGGCAGCCGGTGAGTCACTGAATGCACATGGCGCATAAATTTTCATACACGAATGGCTGCGTTACCGAGCCGCTCTTTAAGTATAGAAATATGTGGGGACGCGATTCTGCGGATGAAATCACTAGCTCCGAGTTCTTCGTCGAGTGGTCGATATAAATGTCTTGTACAGTGAAGCGTAAAAGTCAGAAAAATGAGAGAAGAAGATGAATAAATGTTTGATTGAGAAAATACATATTTTGTTACACTAAAGTAAATCAGTTACGAAGAGAATAGGCGTTTATGATAATAAAAACAATACTTATTGTCAAAGTTATTTCAATATTGTACATAAACTTTTTCTTTTTCAATACTTTGGTGCACTTCGATCTTAAAAAAATTCTTTTTACAATACACGCAAATCGAACGATCTCCTGCTATTCTAGTTTTTATGATTCAAAAATGGCAGTTTCGTAGATGTGGTATGACGTTACTGTTGAACATATTATATACATTTTGGAAATCTTTGCACCTCTTTGGAGGCAGTGTACATCAGCACAAAAAATCGAAAAGAAAAAAAGGAGAGAACAATTCGACGAATAGGCGTGGATCAACGGCAGGGGCAATAATTATTGTCGGAAACGTGGAGCGCACGCCTGAACGTGGGGAAATTATAGCCGCGTTGAAGCGGTGAAAAACGCGCGCATCCGCGCGTTAGCCAGGCGCATCGGCACTAGAAGTTCGCCGTTCACCGTTCGCCGACTCTGCGGGCGATTCGGCGCAGATTACGGCTTTGTGCTATCGCTTATACCCGTTTCCTATGGACAGCAATTTACGGGTTATCACCGAACGGCAATAAACTTCGGGTATCTAGCCTGGCCGGTGCCGGTGTTCCCGCGGCTGTGCTTGCACCGCGGAGATAGGTGGGACAGCTCGCACATAAAATTACCTTGGCCCGAGTGAAATATAGTTTGTAAAGCGTGAAGCGTTAGAATGACGCGCCGCCGGGCCCGGTCAGCCGACTGACAATGGAGAAATCGACGGACACCTGGCCGATTAATCGCGAACCGTGCCAGGCATTCGCCCTTGTCGTGCCTCGCTTAATCAGAAAGTCAAGAAGAACAAGAAGTTTTACGATATACGAGAGGAAACATCTAGTGATAAAGTATTACCGGAGAATGTTGTTAGATGGATAAGTATGGAAGATTAGAAGTCTGACTGAATTAGCCTCAAGTATGAGCAACTCAGAAATTCATTTCTATATTTCTTTCAATAATTTATTCATTTTTTAGTTTCGCTCCGAATCTGTTATCCTTCCTATTTTTTTCTTTTGATATTTTTACAATGTATGCGATAGATAATAATTTTGACATAGAAATTTATGCAATGATTTCAAGTAATTAGAGAGTCATAATTATACATAGGTTGAAGAATAATTACCTGTATAAAGAGTAAATTATAAATAAGAATTTCAAGTCGTTCGAGATTTTTATGTCTGTATTATTGGTACGAAGTAAGCAATATAAAAATATCACGACGATACTTGATCCAGTCGTAACTGGCCGATTTTGTTACCTAACCCCTAGTACGTGAACGATTTTTCCATGGATGAAATCATTGATTCAGCAATCTGCTGACCATGGACAAAACCGTTATCGCACCGCTGTATTCGCTAAATATCGGTCGACGATTATTCGATTTTATGGGCCATAACGGGTGTATTTACGAGGTCGAAGTAATGGCGTATTTGGGGAATAAGCGTTATTGTATCTATACGCGGACACCGGGAACTTTTTATTCATAATACTTCTCTGAGTGCCAGTTTAGTTTCATTATCGAAGGGTCGCGTAAATTTCCTTCGATATCCGGAATTCAATTTCCGTAACGGAGATTATCGAAATGCGTGGCAAACACGAGTATACTAGACTGGAACAAAACGTTTCAACTTTTTTTTATTTACGATCGTTAAAAGAATAATACAAACATGAAATCAACAAATCAGGAATAATTGTTTTCCGATATATGTAACGAACAGAAGTGACAGAGCACACAGTTTTTACGTGTATTCGTATGAAATTGAGAAAACAGTTTCTTTCATGATAGGTCGTGCATACATACGTTACAAAGGGATGCAGAAACCTCGTTCACCAGAAGAGGACCTTGTACGATATGATCCTTCGTGTCTTGGATCGTCGAACTATAAATCGGTCGGCGAACTCCCACGATCACCGATATATATCTACCCGTTGCTGCCCCTTCGCCCTATCGATCGAATACATTTCCTGTTTACTGTTCCAGCATCTATCGAGAGCTTCTGCTTCGGCCCGACATAACCTTGAAGGTGCTTTAAAGGGTCGCCATCTGACCACAGATCTGTATCTCGTTCATGATTTACGGTGCTGAGCGTGGCAATTGAGCGTTCCGGCCTTTGACCGTTTGAATATCGACCATGATTCGTTAATATTTTGATACATATTACACTTGATCTGCTCGTTCGTCGGTTTTATACGAGATCGGTAGAAGGGTACCTTACAGTAAGACATCGCGTTACCAAATAAGTAGAATAAATAGATACGGTTAACAAATACTTGGCCGGAGTAAGCTTATTATTGTTCGCTAATTTCATAGATTGTAACTAACAGACTGTGGAATGTTTACGCGTTTGTAGCAAATTTATCTGCTTTATACAATGCATGTAATTAAAAAAAAAAAAAAAAAAAATACAGTACATCTTAGGAAAAATATTCCTTACAATATTTGAGAAGTAAAATAAAATTCTGCTTAGGTACCTTTTTATTGACATTCGTAAAAGTACGAGTTTACATAAATATCTACAGTCAAGTAATTAGAAATATCAATATAAAGGAATCAATAAAATTTACATAAAATCATCAATACCGAAAATTCAATTGTTGAATTCCATTTTCCATATCCGTAGTATAACCGGTATCGCGGGCATGAAACGAGACTATAATTCAACAAATTAAATAAACCAACGAAAACCAGAATGAACATAAAAGCTACAATGTGATTTTCTAAAATTAGCCTCCGCTATCGAGAAAGAAAGAGCGATTCGCGAAGGTAGTAATCACCGCCGGAAGCTCGTAACTTCCGTTCGTAATCACCAGGGCCGCGGTACATATTTAATATCTTATCGATCTATCGTTATCGCGATAGAATCACACGGTCTGACCTCGCGTGCACGTTTAATTTCGCGAACGACACCGCCACCATCAGCGTCCAGTTCGTGACACGAGGATCGTTCATTGCGGTCGAGACGGACCCGATAAATAATTAGCGCGTCGCCTTTGGGGGATAATGTACCCTTCTGGCTCACGGCGAGGGGACGGTTAACAAGCGTAAAGGCGTCGCGGCCGGTATCCTTCGCCGCGCCGCAACGGCTACATCCTTTTTCTTCTTTCTCGTTGGCAACTTCTTCGCTGCGTTCCCGGCGATTGAGTTAGATACATCCCTCCTTCTTAATAGTTAGCTCGCGGAGCTACCGAAGGATCGGCAGTGTGTGCATTCGCAGCGATGCGTGGCTAACGACGTGCCAGGAAAAATGGAAGAAAATTAGAATCAGTGTGAACGAGTTAATCAGTTGAAGGAACATATAGTTATAGGGAGAGAGAGAGCAGGTAAGGAGCACGATAAAATTTCTATAGTAATTATGGTAATCCTTTCAGATTAAAATATCGTACAAATGTACTCACGCGAGTTCGTGCTAAAGAAATCATTAGTCATTTGAGAATCGGAATGCTTTTTCTGCTGGTTCTTTCTACCGAATTGCCGTTCAAACGCAACAAAGAATAAAACGATTATTTAAATCTGTAAAGTATTTTCACCGAATACCGTAGCACCGCTTCACCTTCGTCAAACTTTTATAAACTACGATAACGCAGTTACGTAGCGGAATTTTCAATTTTCCTTGAATATATTCGCCCGATAACTCGTCGGGTAGCAGACCTTTCTCGTTTTACCGTAATGCAGAGGTCTGATCTAATAGATCCTCGATGCTACGAACGTTTCACCGACAGCGAAAAGTTGCCGCAATTTTGCACGGATATAATCTGTCATTATCGATACACATGCTATATTTACTCGTCGTTCGACGCAATTGCCAAGGGCCAATTGGTATCCGACTGGATTCCGACTCTTCGATCACCTTTGCACCGTACTTACGTGTACGTAACCTTTCTCCGAACCCACGCTTTCGATCGCGTCTTCCCGGTTTTCACCTGTGCACCGTCATGTACTTACCTGAAACAGTAAAAGGAAAGAAAACGTCATTAACTCGGCCGATGCATGCAAACGCGAGGTGTTAAAGTTCGCGCGCATCCTGATACTCTGCCTGGCCCGTTGCCTCGTATGGGAAAATTATGCTAACAGCCGGCGTTACATCCACCGAACTTAGAATCTATGATTGCACACAGGATTCGTCACATGCTCCGTTAAAAATCGCGCGCAGAATCGGCAAACGATTTTAAGATTTAAACGAATATAATGTCGAGGCGATTTTGTAGTTTAAATATTCTCAAAATATAATCCATACGCATAGTATTCAATTACTGAATTGTTTCACAATCGAACGCATCACGCGATGCAGAAATTTTTCAACGTATTAACTGCAACATACCGCTTTGCTTCTGACAATATAATAGCTACGATACAAGTACAATACTTTGAATTATTACTATTGAATTTATAGCACTCGCCAAGGAATACTTCTGAAGTGGTTGATCCAAGATTTGCAAATATCGATCTTGCATTAACATCGAAAGGAACGAAACATCGGGCGTCTTTCACAAACGTGTTTTTTTCTCGATGCGATAGATTTTAAAAGCTATATTGCACTAGACGTGTTTTATTCCTCCCATCAAGTGCTATAAGCTCACGAATTCTTATAATATATTTTCTTTATAACATCCTATATTAAACCCCTCTTATCACCCCTACGATTCTTCTAATTCAATTTCACCTCGTGTTTTTCAATATCCATAATATTCGGCAGTAACTATTCAATAAACGATAAGTTTATACGCCCTTTTATACGCGAAACAAGGCAGAACTTCCCAATAAAAGGGATTTCGATGGTCCAGAGTACTTCTCGTGCCCCCCAAGCTTCAAACACCGAGGACGCTGCCATCATTAACCTCTTTGCACCTTGGCCAGGCCGATTTTCGTCGATAGCGAGTATAGCGAAGAGTAGAGGGTCGGAGGCGTTCAATTTGTCGGTTAATCGTCCTGGCCACGGGGTTAAACACTCGGCCCTGCAGATTCGGGGCGTGCGTTTACGCACTGGCCGCGACTAACTAGCCATTACTTTTTGATTTGTACGCCCTGGTGTTACCGAGGTACGTTAAAATTCTTTCATTATTTCCATTCAGCGATCGCTCGATGCTATCTCGATGGCGATCATCGTATCTTTCGTCACAGTGTGCACGCAATTCTTACGTAGGTGGGCGAAAAAGAACGGAAGAAGGGGCGTAAATGTGCCATTGGAGTTTCGATGAAGATTCTGAGATGCATTTTTCTTATCTTATGATATATATAGAACTGTACTATAGATCTTGCGATAGCAATCGTAACTTCGATTTAATAAAATCAAGTTTCGTTCGTAATAAAGTTTCAATCCTTCGGATATTATTGAATAAAGATATTCGCTAATTACTCGATAAAGGGACTAAATTCTAAAGAAATCACAAGGCAAAGAGTTAACGCACGCTTTATCGACGTTTTTATCACAATAACGAGGTTGTCTGGTTCACAATGTCCCGTTTTACTGAAACACAGTGCTCCCCTCAATACTCTCCTTTGATCATTCTTTACGTTCCATCCGCGAGAATTACTGCGACACATATCGGAGCGAATAAATCAAGAAAATGGCGGTCGGAGACTTCCAGAGTATGATTTGCACCGCTATTATACACATATCATTTTTCACGGCTCTCCTCTCGGACGACTGGGACAATTGCGAGCTCTCGCTCTGTAGCCACGCCAATATCGAAGCTTCCGAGGTGGTCGTTTTTCTGGCATTCAGAACGAAACGGAGACGAAATTCGCACGCCAACCAGAGGAAATATTCCAAACGGCCAAGTATTTACTCCGGCTTTTACGGCCGGGCCATTTCGTCGCGCCGTCCAGCTAAATCTTTTTCTCGGCGTTGAACCATCGCGATCTCCATCTCGCGTCGTTTTATCAGCGTCCAAAAGGCAAGCGCGCTGTTTCGCGCATAACTCTCTAACGCGAAGGGCTACTTTTCAACTTTTTACGCGTGACTGCATGGACGCAACATGCGTTTCGCGAAACGCCACGTTTCACGTACCCAAGTTACGATGCCGAGTATGCATATGTTCAGTTGTAGCAGTATTGTAAGCCCGTGAGAGTGCTTCGAATGATGTATAGGAGGCTACGCTGGACCAAATGGACCCAGTCCAGAATTTTCGTTTTTCACGATCCCTCGACGAACCTCTCGTTGGCGACCACCTTGATGGAAGATACGTATCTCCCCCGGAATCTTTGCCTCACATTCCGTTTTCAGAGAGAACCGCACCGAGGGAACGCGCTCGACTATGTCGATGTTATATCGATCTCCTTTCTCTTCTTTTTCCGTCATGCGAGGCCGCGTTAATATCCTGATCGGTGCAATCAATTCGAATTACGATGATTCGCGAGAGGAGATTCGACAAATTTTTGGTTAAACGATGGTATTGGTGAATCGAGGAAGATTGCACAGTTTGATTCGTAGATAAGCAGAGAAAATTGGGTACGTTCGAAATCGGTACGTTTAATTTAATTTCCTATCCGATTTCGAATTAAAAATTTCTATTTCAAATCTGTCTGTTCAGATCGAATATCCAATAAATTTCTAACATTCTGCCCCATTCGTCGGGAATCACTGGATATTGCTGCGTGATTTATTCTTCATAGATAAATTGAATATGAGAATTTCCACAACCGAGTGGAAGATCGATTTGAGAACATTTCGACGAAGATTTCAGCAACGTTGATAGAGCGAACAAATTTTAAGTGCGCGAGAATTCTGGCGTAGTTGCGAGGCGCGCCAGGGAATTTTTCACCTCAACACGGTCAGCGTGCCGCTGTACATCGCAGTTCCGTGACTCGGCCCTCTCGAAATAATAGTAGATACGAAACACACGGTGCAGAGGATCTCTCTTCTCGCGTACATACGTGCACGTGTGTACACGTGCACAGGAGGCGCAGATTTATTGCGAGTGCCGGGCGCTGAGAACGAAATGGCAAAGAGAAGAAAGGGCAGCCGTACGCGAGACGGACCTCGAAACAGGGAGGCTAGAACGGGCCCTTTTGTAATATGTTGATATTTAATGATCCCCGGCGAAATAGTTTACGATCGACGTATTTATTAAACGGCGCTGTTTAGGTCGGCTAACGTTCGCCGTCCAACTAACGAGGCGCACTATTTCGAGTGAGCTCTGCGGACGGAGTTTTCGAAGCGATAATTTATCCCAGATGGTTCTTAATTGCCTATCGATACCGAGAGTGGTAAGTTCAGAAGATGAAATAAAGAGAAAACAGTGCATGAATATAAATTGTTCGGTGGTTAAAATCAGTCTGACATAATATTCTTCGGTATTTGGAAGAAAGCTATTAGGTTGTCCGAAAAGTTTCTTTCGTTTTATAAGGAAATAATAGACGCACAATGTTTTTTGTTTTATATTAGTTTATTCAATTATGCACGAACATAATAATAGAAATAGAACGAAATGGATCATACCTAATTCAATAAAACAATATAAAACAGAAATTGTCGATCATCTATGAACCTAAGGTAATTATCATCGCCTTATGAAACGAAAGAAACTTTTCGTACAACTTGGTACATTGTTCTTCTTAATTCGTACTTTGAAATAATGAGATATTACAAGTATTCAACTATACAACTATAATCGGATATATTCGACGATGACTCTTTGTTTTATTTAGAGAAATATTATAATTAGACAGCAGAATCCGTATAATACCCGTTTCCACGTATCATCCAGCAGATTTACGTTTTCCATCGACATGCATTTGATAATCATGGCCTTTTGTACGGTCGTCATTCCCGAACCCCGTACGACGCGCGCTGCCCATTTACATTAATTCATATTTCATCGCGAACAACGCGATGCAATCTTTATAAAACCTCGGCGCGGCATCGCGAATTCCTTCTGCTCGTGGAATTTTCGATTCGCTGTGGCGTCGAAAGTATCCTGGCGCGCGTGCAAGACAGACAGACAGACAGAGAGACAGAGACGGAGAGAGTGAAAGAGAGAGAGAGAGAAAACGGGGGACAGGGACGAAGACGGGGTTGGAAGACGGGAGATGGTCGCGAATTTATTTAGTGGAGCGTACACCTTTAACCCTTTCGTTTGGAGCTGATATACGGCCGGACGAAATAAAGAAGTCGTAAGGCCCTGGGCCAGTCCAGACCCTGAGCCTGCTTCACTCTGCCCCCTTTTCTCTTCCTCCATTCACCGCCTTGCTCCTTCTTTCGCCTTCTTCTCCTTTTTCGTCCCCTTGCCAAGCCTTTACCTCCATAGAGTTGCAGCCCAGAGATCAATTATTATTACCAGTCGTAAATAAATATCAATATATTTCCTATACCCCTACCGCCGCTCTCTCTCTCTCTCTCTCTCTCTCTCTCTCCTTCTCTCTTCTCCTCGCTCATCCTCTCGCTTTCAAGCACTAAAAATCCTTTCTCGCTACGGCCGTTTGCGGTCTCTTTGTGACACACCGCGCGGCAGACGTCCGAGCTTGTCGGGTTATAAGATGCTTGTACTCGCGAGCGTACGTTTCTCTTTGCTCTATCCTCCCTGCCTCCTCCACCTCCCATCTTCGTTGCATCCCTTTCCGTCTTCCGTTTACCAGCCCCGTTTTACCCTGACAGAGACGGAGACAGTTTCGCGGTATTATAGTAGAGAGGAATTCTTTGGCTGGAAAAGACCCACGCACTCCGTCTAGTTGGTCTACTCTGAGAGAGAGTCTAGTTGATACCAATCGGTGGAATGTCGTGAGAAAAGGGACGAGGACCCGACCGCGGTGAATGGAGACGTTCCCGACTAGTTTATTAGAGCGTGCGCGGCGATATAAGTTCGGAACCGAGGCTGAATGCACTCGTATTTTATACACACCGACGGATAGAAGATAGGGAAATGACCGTCAAGAGCCAAGCAGTCAGGTTGCTGAAAGAAATTACACGTGGTCGTTTATGCGGCCAATATCTCTGGGATCGCACCTGACGCGGGTGGCTAATCGTTTCGTGTCTAGCGCGATACGATGCGATTTTGTAGCGGTGATGCTGCCAAATTTGGTAGCATTGTATTTCTAATGGCGCTTAAGCCAACATGAGAAGGAAATAGATGCAGCAGCAACGAAATGTTTTTATATATTCACTTCGAAGTGCGCAATTTTCGTTGCGGATATTTTACTTAGTCGGATCAAATATTCATCAGCTATGAATTTGAAGGAAACGCCTTGGACAGCATAATAAACCAGCCACGGAGGATACCACCGGGTATTTGCTATCTTATATCGAAATTTTTAAATAATAATCGGTTAGGTTAACTATAATGTTGCGAATATTCGCTTCCACTACGTATATCTCGCGTTGATCTAGAAAATCGTAAATATCAATCTCTTGAATCGTAACTGATCCGTAACCGATGCGCACTTTCAACGATATTGCATTTCTGATATATATCGAAACTAATTCGCCGCACCATTCACCCTTACGGCTGCTCTGTAAGTATACGCGACTAAAGGACGCTCGATGCAACGATTAAACGATCGTTTCGAAAGGGAAAAAAGGGTACCACTGATCTTCGAAGGCAAACCAGAAAACAGTGCGAAGGATCTCTTCGGTCGAGGACATTGGTTCTTAAAGATCGACAATGAGGCTCACGGAATGGCAGCGCGATCGTGTTCGATTACTTTGTTCGATGGTAACAAATTGTCGGCATGCCACGAGATATATTATCCCGCGTATCCTCGAGGCGTCGCAGATGCGAGGCCGGTGCGTGCACGCAAACGAAAAAATCCGGGACACATTCGCGGACCACCAGCGATATACATATGCAGAGAAAGGAGAAAAGGACGAAGAGACGAGAGCAAGACGAAGAAGAAATCCTGCTTTCACGTAGAGCTGCGAGTTCGCAGTGTGTAGAGCGGAGAAGAAGAGGCGGATGGCTGCGAGCAAAACTTTTCTGTCTTTCTCTTTCTGCTTTTCTCTCCGGAAGGGACTACCGTTTTGCGCGGTCGCTGCTCGCGGAACGAGGAGGTATGATGATATTAACTTAACATGCACCCGTGTGCATTGTTATGATAATGTATTTAAATGTCAACCGTACGTACGTGCACGCGAGCGTGCAATGGCGCGCATACGAGTGCACGCGCCCGCCGACGCCGTTCTTTTCGCGGACGTTTCTACACGCACTAAACTCACTGAATCCTAGACCCGCTGCTCCTCTACCGCTCTCTAGTCGCTTTTGTGCGGCACGGTTGCTCTTGACCGGTAACATGCCGCGCAACCGGGTCAGCGACATTGTTTCTCTCCGGTGAAACGAGCTATTACTTTATTTCTCATTTGTTGCACATCGTGGCTAGGTCTTATTCTCGTTACGATGAAATTATTATGCGAGGGAAAGTCGCGAGGTAAGGGGAGTGATGTAATTATATCGCAATTAGTCGTAGTTCTCAGTATGTGGATACGATAACGTAAGGTATCGTAGCGATAAAATTCGCCGATTCTACCGACTATCGTTTTTCGTTCACATTTGGAAAAGTCAATTTAACCGGTAGTTAAGTCAAACGATAATTAAAATTTTGTTTCACTAAATGAAGTTTAGATGAATGGAGATCCGCTGTACCGATAAACGGTTATATATTTCACTTAGCCTCATTGAATACAAGATTACTGATCGAGTTAATCGACTTAGAATAAACTCTTCATAATTTAACCTCTCGAGACTCGTGATACGATTTATGGACCAAATGTGAGAAACAGAGGTCTAGCTGGTAGGTTGGAAGTATAATTAGAAAGCTGGTTGCAGACCACTCAGATATTCTTACGCATCATGGCGATAAACATGTCAACTGCACCGCTTCGCGAATACTCGATATCGTTCTCAATAAAACACAAAGAGATTCTATAGGAAAAAGCGATATCGTAGTCAAGACGCGTTGGAAACTGTTTGACACGTCGTCGAACGAATACGATTGCCACGTATACTCTTCGAGTCGTCCTTTGGTATTCTCGTTAGAACAACTTAGGTCTAGACAGATACGAGGTACGTTCATAAGGATGCAAAGAGGAACGCAAGTTGGCGCCATTACGTCATTCTATTCGTTCTTTCGCCTTTTAAACGCGTAAGCGCGTTGATTAGTTGGAATAGATTAGTCGGGTTGGTAACAAGATTGACTGACATTCCATGGAACGACACAGAGAATCACGTGGTTAGAAACAATTTGGAAATCGTACGAAAGTTGTACGAGTTTTGGTGTTCTCCTTTTGCAACGTACCGATCCAAATAATCGAACAGTTAAATAATTCTAATTACTCGCGAGATTTCCCATCGCGTAGTTTTATTAGCGATTTCATGGTGGTTCTCTGTAACTTTATCATAACTAACTAAAACTATCAGTTCTCCTTACTCGTAGCAATTTGAGGATAAAGTAGGACAAAGTTGCGGAATAAAGAGCAACAAACGATAATGAAACTTACGCGAGAGAATGGAATCGAGTCTCGTTCCCACACAGAAGTCGTAATTTATTCTGAGACAAGTTCCACTGTCGCAATTATCTACACGTAGCGTACACCAATCTATGGACACGCGATATTGAAATACAATAATCAGCGAGGTTCGATCTATCGTGCGTGAGACGATAGTCCCGCTAGACGCGTTCGTATAAGACGCGAAAGCCGGTGCCAAAGTTCGCGGCTAGGAATCATCATTATCTACAATCTAACGGCAGCACGTAATAAGGAATCCATGGCTCCAATATCTATTACCACGGTCGTAAATTTCGTGGAACATCGCTAAGCGTAGAATCGTATTTCCAGTCGAACGCGCGCGAGCCTCTTTTCGTCCCGTACGCGTTCGTTTCTTCCTTTTTTCCCCAATCTTTTTTTCGTTTTTCTCCCTATCTCTCTCTCTCTCTCTCTCTCTCTCTCTCTCTCTCTTTCTGTTTCTCTGCTCGCGACAACGTAATTTATACTTAATAACGGGGCCGAGGTTGCGGGTATTTTATTCCAGCGAAGCAGCATTTTTCGCAGCGCAATCCGAGTCCCGTGGCAATCGATTGCCGGCACGATTACAAATGTACCGTGATATGTTCTATCTCGTTATTGGAAAACTGTCCACCGCTTTGTTTTATCGCGCGAGAAACGAAACCGTAACGTACCAGCGGGTCGCCTCCGTACCGCGATAATGTGAATCTCCGCCGTTTTATCGAACATCCCTTTTAATTAGCTCGTAGATGCCTTGTCAGATATACTGGGCTGAGTTAGCAATTATTTAGTTGTATTCGCGTTTCGTCGACTAGCAGACGAGCGACGTGCAGTGGTTTAAAGTAGAAAAGAAGTGATCATTGACTTTTATTAATATTGAATTAGGTATGGATTAAATGGATCTTTTCATTGCAATTTTATAGTATGATAGTAGAAACATTAAAAGTAATAAGAATTTTCTCTAAACGTGTTTAACTTATATGAAAATTACATCTTGGAAGTTAGAGGACAGAGAATCTGCGAATTTGAGTTAAATTATAAAAGACCCTTTGCTTTAACTGTACGTACAGCTACCGTGAATGCTACTTGAGAGGTTTTTTAACTTTTTAAGTATATGGGTAGGTAATAAAAAGACATATTATGTCTATTGAATTAATAATATTATTAAAGACGGAGCTTTTTGTTTTTTAATATCCTAAAAGCGTACCGCTTTCACAGAACGTTCTCCTGTTATTTTTACAAAGTTTGATGTCATGCTTTTAAATATACTCGAAAGGAAAGTAAAATGCGCTTTTGATCGTTGGAAAGTTGACCAACAGAGTTGCCAAGACACGACGTCAGACTCCTACAGTTCCTAATTAGATTAAATCTATTCTGGGATACGCTGAGGAATGTTCTACGTTTCATGAAACGGCAACTGTTAAACGGGGCGAAATTTCTGGCATGCATTATGGTCAAATGAATCGTAAAATCGAGAATTGGTTCTGATTACAAACGCGACGATCAACAGATTAACTCGTAGCTCTCTAATACAATAGAGGTCGACGTACGCTTTATTACAGCATCCAGGCGTCCTCCCTCCATTTTATGTACACAGAAGCAAATCCATTTGTCCCCCGAATGACCGTACTGATAATACTTCTGGTCACATGGATTCTAATTATATACTCAACACCAGTGGAATGCAGTAGGAGCAAGAGGGGAAACCCCCGTTACCTTCACCGATAACGAAACATCCGACATCCTAATATCCGACTCGTGCGGAGTCATCTGAATTTCGCGGCGTGTTAAAATTTAAATTAAACTCAACCATGGATGCTCGGGCGGTGGCTCGTCGTTCCAAATAGTGGCGTGTCTACTTGTCGCGTTTGAAATCCTCACGAACAAGCGGCCGTGCGTGTTTCCGACGAGCGACGAGCTGACCGAGAGGCGGTGCGCGCGCCAACGCGAAAATAACCGGCGCGGATCCGCGTGGACTCTAATTTCGTCGAGCGCCGTAGACACCACGCGGTCCACGGATCTATTTCCTGCCAGGTTCGTCGAGCCGTTACCTAGGAGCACGCGGATTTCTTGGCTCGACTTTTGCAAGCTACGAGCATTACGAAAGTCGGGACAGAAGAGATGAAGGAAAACGGAATCGTTGGCAGAGAGAGAGAGAGAGAGAGAGAGAGAGAGAGAGAGAGAGATCGACTGCGATGGACTGGCAAATCCTACGCGTTGGTTTCCCCGGCGTTGCTGTGCGGCTCGCTTTTCGTCGCTTTCGATCAGAAAGAGACGAAGGAACCCGGATAAACGACGTTGCTCGAGTATTCGTGCGCGGGAAGAAGCGAGTATAGCGTGGAAGAAAGAAAGCGAACAAAGACCGGAGCTAATTGCCCGACAACAACGCTTGACAATGCACCCGCGTACCACCATCGCCGCCGCCGCCGCCGCCGCTGCGTCGTCGTCACTGTCGCCATCGCAAAAGCTCGTTTTAATTTTCTAAACGCGGATAAAGAGCATTGCTGACGCAGGGAACCGCAGAGACGAATACACGGACACATGCGACGAGAGGGAAACGCGAGAGGCAGGCGATCGCGTGGTAGACGGCCACGTGGAATGCAAAATAGAGCCGCAAATCTACCGGTGCATCAAAGGCGAACGAGAACGACCTGTCTCGGCATTTCTCGGTCGACCAGACTGACGATTCCTTTCCCCGTCCAGAATTTCAACGTCCTAGACGGAAAATCGAAGATACGCCGCAGTCTAATTAATTGCGTAACGCCCTGGGAATCGAGCGCGCGATACTCGAGAAGATTCGAGGGGTGTCCTATGGACGTCCTATGGGCGGACACGAACCAACGCCAACGTTTTTGTGCGGCGAGACGAATAGTTGCGACCGAGGATGCAGGCAAGATATCGTGGTTCGATTAGTCGTGGGGTAGGCTGGATTTGTTTTAAGACTACGTGGAGGAAGATTGGGAGGATGATGTTATTTATATTGTGTCTCATTGCGGAACGCGATGTTTAGGATGCTTTGTCTGAGGTTACATCGTTGGAAGGCTGCACGATGTAGCGTTTAACTTCAATTAATCAATTCGTCTGTTCCTTTGGACCTATTATGCTAGGAATCGTCGCGGAAACACTAGTAGATTTCAGTATATCTACTTCTATTCTGTATAGAAACGTGAAAATCAGAAGCTCGAAGCACGTGACGAGCGTCAGCATCTACAACAATACCGCCACTCCAAAAGCCATTACTCTTCCCCGTTTCAGAACCTATTTCCATCGACCTTTGATTCCAGCGATCCTCACAATAGAGCCATAATGCATCCGCATCGATTGTCTCCGCGGCGAGCAACGGCGCTAATTACGCCAGACGCAAAACGAGTGTTTCCTTACCGGCCAAAAATATATCTTTCGTTAAGCGGCTGGCATTTGTTCGGTCTACAAGAGGGAATAGCACAGGAAAGCGACACGATGGCGGCCTGAATGCGGCAGTAATATTCGACGATCCGGTACGAAGGAAAGCTCGATAACGTTTCGTGTACGAAGCCTTAAGTGGACGTGCACACATTGTCGACGCGCCGAGCAATTAACGGGATTCCGTTGGCATCGACGTTTCTCCAGAATATTTAATACGTCTCGTGACTGGTTTCGCCAATTAAAATCGCCGCAGAAGCACGTCGTTAAGGATATACAGATAGCTTGAGCGAAAAAGGTCTTCGTTGCCGTTTCGTAGCGCGAGCGCGTCCGTCCAACGAAAACTTCTAATTAGAGGGCAAAACGATGCGAGTTCCAAAATCACCGTACGCCTGTTCGTCAAGCGCCTACCAGTTAGTCACGCCTCTCGATCATCGAGCGAATTTATCAAGTCGCGCGCAAGACCAAAGGAACCAAAGACACTAAACAGGGCGAAAAAAGAGGGAACGACGAGGAGAATCCGTACGCGCGCACGAGGTTTGCGTTGTACGCGACGAACAGGCGGGTAATGGCTGGCGCCGTGCGGCACGGGTGCGTTAAAATAACGAGGAACGGGAGTGCTGCGAGGCGGCCAGTTGAATTATAGCCTTTTAATATTCGGAAAGTCACTTCGGGTAATTTAAAATGTGCGAGAGGCGCGCCGCTGCAAGCGTATATATTATGATTTTTCAGGGACAAACCTTAATTATCGGGGAATTATCGTGGCATATAGAAAATTAACCCCACGGCGCGGCGAGTTAATAAACATGAAATACAGCCCTACAGGTCTCCTTTTGCAGCTGTTCGTTATAACATCTTCATTGTCATCGGATGTATTACGTTCTTAATTGCACATGCCTGGTTCTTGATTTCAATTTATGTCCCTCTTATGAAATGTACTTAAATAGTAGTGGTAGGAGATGAGCAGAGTTTCTAGAAGGAGAAACTTTGCACGATCCACTGCGCAAAGGATCCGCTTCTCTGTTGTGGCAAGTGTGCTCTACTCGTTGTCCTTTCGGTAGTTCAAGTGGATTTATTCAAGTTTGTGATGAAACAAAGGGACAAACGTGCACCTCGATATCATTTATTAACGTCCAGGTGGACCAAAGCATTGGGGACAAGCGGGAATAAACGGCGCGTTTGAGAGTTCACCACCAAGGATGCGGTGAGACAATTTCTTTAAGAGCCTTTTGACCGAGGGGAGTGGTTCCTTAACGCCTTTGGCCACTTATCGTCGGTCCTTAAGCAGTCCAAGACCACCGATGTTCCACCTTTCGACCCACTAGTAATCTAACTCGAGGATGCTCGTTTCTTAATTTCATCTATTTCGTAGCAGCACAAACGAAACAAAGTTTTCTCTTTATTTTATCTTCCAACGAGCAGTATCTTAAATTTCCTACCGTTCTAGTACTCATTTTCAACATTATTTTTGTTATATTGTTTCAAGAATTTGAAATTACACAATTTGAAGATCTTTCTCGCTCTATAAAAATGAACGACGAAGAAGGCTCTTTTAAGAACGATAAATACTTCTATATATCATTTCGATAAAACAAGAACATATGTGATGCATGAAATTGTTATCGGCAAAGGCGAATCTATTGGTTGACGTCAAGGAGAAGGTACACTCAAGGCATAGTTTCTTAATGGAGGTCTGGTCACGTAACAGCTAAGAGGATGAATAGAAACGTGATTGCAATTAATGCACGTACAAGTCGATTATTGTCGGAGGTATTGGCTGAGGTTAATGCATCCTAATATCGTCTTTTAGGTGGAGACCGGTATTGGAGATACGAACTCGGTTGAAACGCGTGTAACGCGAATCATTAACGCCGAGAATACCTCTGAAACACTGGCTGAGTGGATCGAATGCTTTCAAGGATATCAATTGTCCAACTAATAAATCAAATAGAAGTAATTTCTTTTGGAAACTAATTGAAAGTATTAAATTGTAAATGTGGAACAAGCTTTGAAAGATGTAAGGAGCAAACAAGCAAAACGACATAAGTCACGGATAAAGAATCCTTTTACTTACGATGATTAAAGTGCATTTTAAAGTGGTTATTCTTATTGTTCGCCGCCTTTCGTCCTACCGATCGCCACGGGTTTCAAGACGTTTCTCCCCTGCCTGAATCACCGCCAATACGCCGATAAAATGGTTACTTTCTGCGAGCCGACAAGGCCCTCCTCTCTGTGGCGAACTCCAAGTGATCTCAATCTCGAAAGGCCGCTCTTTTATCACGGCTCGGTCCAGAAACACGTTATCCACTTCGGCATGTCTCTCGTCTTTAGCCATATAGCGGAACGCTTTTACGTATCGCGACAGAATTATTGGAATCATAACGTAAATCTAACAGACGGGGAGGTGTTCGTTTATCTTTTCGACCGCGGGAATTATCCGACGTCGCTCGTATTTATGCCTCGAGAGGTTAAGATGAGCATAAAGTCAGAAATTTTATTCTCTAAGTTTACTTTCGGTACCTTCCGCGTCTGGTATTTATGCCCTGAAGATTGCATTTCTGTCGTTGGTCGTACACCGAGAAATCGGACAACAAGTGGAAGGGAGTATCAAGCCGAATTTACGATAGAAAAAGAATCGGACAAAAACGAATATATGTAAAAAACAGAAGGAAGTTTCACCGGCAACTTTTACTGTTACGAATTTGTCGTTTCGGTTAAGAAGCAACGATGGCCTGGTCGACGCTGGCTGAAGTTCCAGCGTTAAATTAATTACGGTCTCCATCGTGGCGACTGAAATACGGGGCGCACGCCTGTGGAATACAATTTCGGTAGAAGTCGCATATATCAGACGGCATTCGGCTTGGCTTTATCGGCGATATTTTATCGAATATTATTTACAGGTACGTGTACGGAACGAAACTTTAGGGAATTTAATCTAGGACACCATTCGCAGAGTCCGCTGGGGTACGGAGTCGGCATACCGGATATAAATTAGACGAACTCCGTCGCTCGGTTGACTCCGCCCTTTCCGCATCCGAGTGCCAAGTTAGTCGAATTTTCCGCGATTCTTCAACCAGGGATATTTGAACTTACTCCCATGACGCTATTTCCCCGTCCGTCCGAGATTTACCGGTACCTGCTGCCCTTTTAATCCGACCTGTCACGTTCGTCGAAAGTCCAGTCGGCTAGAAACGCTATATCATTTAACTCGCTCACTGAATTACAATCTATCTCGTGAAATATTTCGAACTGTAACCTCCGATGTAGCCGAATCTCCTCTAAATTAACCAGTCCTCGATACTGAGATATTTATCCAAAAACTTGAACTCCAAGACCTAGCACGAGCAACCTTTTAACATTTCACACCATCTTATCGACTATGTTCGCTTATACGAAGCCTCTAAGATTCGATTGTAATTATCAAAGTACATAACTGAAACACCTTCTGGTACGTACTATCAACGGATTCACCTTCATGCACAGCAAGCAATCATCGACAGAGTACACCATACAATCGATGTATCTCACGAAGTCCGCTGAAAGGGACCAATTTCGTCTGATCGACTCTCACGGCTAGATCTTTCGCGTGTTTAGCAACATCGTTCGAGCACAGCCGACCCTGACATCGATTATCTGGCAACGAGGTCCGGGTGAGCATTGCAGCACGAACACAATCCTGGTTGCGGCGCTATTAGGCACGCGCAGTTAGCATTGCATGTAATGACACACCTCTCGCAATTGAGGATGCCGTTCGTCCCGTCTAGTTGCCCAAAGGTCGATCGTGCCTGTAGGAACGATCTGCCGGCGATTGTGCCGGTGCATCGAAACGGCTATAAATGGATGCTTAACCGCGTAAAATTTCGCGTTACGTGACGCGCGCCACGTGACGGAATGGATGCCCTCTCTTCCTCTTTCTCGCTTAATTAAATCTCCTCTGACTTACTCGAGTGGCTGGCTCGCGATTTCTTCCACGATCTCGGCGCTTGAATCGATCGCCGCCCGTCCACGCAAAACGGTTTCCCAGTGGCTTTAGAAATATGACGCGCTTGTTAACGTAAACCACAGACCAGAGTCTATGATAACTGACATTTCGACGACGGATAACATTACAGGAGTGAAGCAGCGACTCTCGGCCAAAACCTTTCACGGACTGTGGAATGCATTCTCGGGAAACTTTGAAGAAAAGCGATAAGGTTATGGGTGAACATATTGTGTGTACGGGGACAGCCTACGTCTACGGGAACGCTGAGACAGTCCAAGCGATGAGTCGCGGATCGAAACCTAAATCTGCGCACCGTATGATCCCAGATTTCATGACTAGCGCACAATTATTTCCTTTCCCGATATTGCGAAATCTAAATGAACATTCGAACGTCACGATCCACAAGCACGATCCTGCAGACTAAACGAATGTCATCTTAACCTTAAACGTTGCTGCACATTCCTAAAGCGAACAGATAGTTCTATCTGGTCCCTGGATATTCTTGCGTTGACGCCATTAGCAACCCTCTGAAACACCGGTCGCATTCGTGGCGCGGCGCGCGCTCGCCAGAAATTCGCGGGTAAAAAGTACCGCTCGGGTTAGACGATCGGAGGAAAGAAGCGGGACGAAACGAAAGTGGATGGAGTCGAAAATGTGCGCGAACAAGTTCGTACCATCGCATACTGTCTCCTATGAACGAAGGAAAGGGAGGTAGAGCGTCCTGTTTGCGGCGACAAGTCGAAGAAACAGACTGCATTACTTAATGGCGTGCACGGGTAGCCGTTTACCTCGGGATTCGTGGCAAAAACCGCCGAAGTCGGCCTCGTCTTCTCCAAGGCACGGGCCTTTTGCTCTCCGCAACACGGTGTCCGACGTGCGAGTCGATGATAATTTTATCAACTGTGGCGTTGTAATTCGACATCCTCTGATTCCGATAATTAACCGTAGTTTAGGATAATTTGCGTATATTAACGAGAAACGTGCCAATAATATGCCGAATATGGTGGAGATTATGAGGTTTATATTGATTTGCAGAATAATGAAAATTAATCAATGTTCGTGGAAACGTAGAATTTCCATCACGTATAAATGATTCCATTGAAAACAAATATATCGGCATAAATCTAGAGTTTATGTCGTATAAATATAGAGAAATTATCGCATATTCGTCGTTTTAGTCTTTCAAGGTAGGTAGTTTTAAAAATGCCATTGTAAAAATTTAATCTATGAAAATATAAGAAGTACTAAATAAACAACAATCAGTTAAGTAAAATAATCGGGATTCTTCATTGATGAAAGTGCAGAATATCTTCATATTCACAGAAATCTACAAAATACGAACGATACACATTTATATTCAGCCGAAAGATATGCATACGTACAGATTTATTGTATCATATAACGAATAGTCTTCGCAGCAAGCTTCACGATATACCTGTTTGAAAATATTTCCAAGATTTCACAGATGTATCTCTCAGATCAACTGCGATTTCCGGAAGGTTAAAGCAAGCTCCGTTCTAACACGTATCGATGGCCCGTGCAATGGCATCAAATAAACTTCAATAAACCGATCGGACGTGCGTTCGCACTTCTCGAAAGTTTTCGCAGTTCATGAAACGCGCACCTGCTCCGCGCGATGCATCTAAAGTGGATAAACCACAGCGTTCTCCATGCGACAAGGTAACAAATGCAACGGAATTGCATCGCCGGGGGAAGCGGTCGCGCTTCGACACCTTCGATTGAGAAAAACATAGATGTGTTTGTCGTGTATCCGGCTGAGAAAGAACTTCAGAAAGCGTTCGATATCAACTCGATGATACACTGCGCCGCCATTTCCCATACGTATATACATACACGCGATTACGAATACATATACTCGGGGATCCCGGTTACGTTGTATTGTACACGTAAGCTGCTAGACGCGAAGCTCGCAAGCCTGTCGATCGAAAAGACGCGCGAAAATAATTGTCTCGACAAGCGGTGGTAATAATATGGGAACGTAGGATCACGATCAGCCGATTTTGCCGCGGGTATTCGTTGAATATTTCTATCTGCAGTAAAATTACCGATGAAATGGCGTTTTCCATAACGCGACAGGATAATGACTGAGATTACGCGATCGATCGTTGCGCGATCGAGGTCGTCATGCTTTCCTAAATATCTTCTGCCCCCAGCGTAGCTGCGACGAACGATCAGCAAAAGTTTGAAACTTACGTCCCAAGCGGTAAAATGCATCCACAGGGCTAGAAAACAAGCTATACGAAGCGCAACAACGTTCGATAAGGTCGTTCAATGGTCGATCGATAGCCTATCTTAATGGCTCGAAATGTACGAGTCGCGCTGGTCTGTCCGGTTCGACACGACGCACCAATGACTTGTGCATCAATTGAACTGAGCCGATAGGTTTCTATAAATTAGCTTTTACGATCGACTGGTATTGAATAATAACCCCAGCGGAATTATTAACACGACACCCGTTTTGCACACCTGACAAAGACGTGTTTACGAGAGTCATTAATTCTTGGCTAATACCACTTCGTGTAGTAATTTTGTAGCGTGTACCTATTAATAACGATTAATAAAGATGTACTTAGCACCGCATTCGGTACTCTACGACGTTTAATAGAGATTGAACCAAGATGAAGGTAAACTTCACGTGTTAAATATATTAAATGAAAGTGTTAGATATATTAAATGAAATTTTGTGCTTCTTCCTTTAAAAGTATTAGATTCCTTGTTCAGAATCAAACGAAACGAAACGAAGATTTCCGCTCCTCAAGCTCACATCAGCTAAATAATTAAGCACCTACGTCTACGATTTTTCCAAAATAACCAACTCCTGCGGTTTGCTTGAGTCTCCGTACGCGAAGAAAAAATTCCTATCCAATTGGTTGAAAGAACAGTCGACAAAGTCGACAAAACCTACGATCACGCCGTTCCTCGATAAATTCTAAGACTGTTGGCGCCTAATTGAAACAACGATTCGCCGTCGTGGCGATAATTCAGAGGCCGCGCACCGCCAGCTCGGGAATACCTTATTCGCAGTTCCGCGCAATTAACTTGTACTCCCGGTGCGCTTTCCACCGAACCGTTGCGAGACTTACTGCTCGAATCGCGCGTACTTATGGAAACAAACGGCCGCATACGTTAGAGCTCGGGGTAGATGAACATCTCTTCGGCGTCCTCCGCTTCGACGTACGGTCGACACTCGCGCGAGAAAGAGGGGAAAGTAGAAAAGGGAGAGGGGCGCTGCCGTGTACGGTGCTCGTATCTCGATAGTATGCAGATGCGAGGTGCGAGCAGTTAGTTTTCGCCGGTTGACAACCGCTCGATTTAATAGCGTCCGTTCTCTCTCTCTCTCTCTCTCTTTCTCCTTCTCTCGCTCTCTCTTTGAACGCGGCGCGAAAGCTCGCTGCGTGCACGCGCACACGTGGCCGCGAAACAGCGCGCGCGTCGAATAGATCCGCTATCTGGGGGAAACGAATCGACCGGCCGATGCATCATTTGCCGCGGCAAGCGCTAAACTTGCGGCTCAATTATCGGTTACACGCGTGTGCGTGCTCACGACCGTGTACGGCCAGTCGCGTGTGGCCGCCGCCGCGGGTAAACGATCGAGCATTCCGCTTACGAAAACGGTTCGTTCGTCCCGACCTCTTCTATCGCTTTCCATGACTAATACCGTGCGAAATGATCAGTCAAACTGGCGGCTGTCTTCCTTTTAATGTACTGATTTTGTTTTATTCATCTGCATGCGTATGTGGATTTTATATTTTGTCCTGGAAAGTTGTCAACGTAAAATTGAACTCGTTTTTCGAATTAATTTTCGTTAAGTCATAAGTCGTAGTAGATCGAGTTACGTTTGGATTAGATTATTTAATTTTAAAACACCGAATTGTTGAAATTATTTATTAGAACGTTATGATTTGATAAAGGAACAAGTAACACGAGAACCCTGGTGTCTGTACTTAGCGGTTAAGAGATCTAACTGCAGGTTATTCGAAGTTACGATAAATGTAAAATAATATGAATTAGACTGTAAATGAATATTTTAGTGTATTTATACGTAATAGCTCGACTAGATTCTAGTCAAACTTCCTCATAAATATTACCTTGCATTAAGCTATGCAGAAATCTCTACGTTTTACGCTACAAATTATGCTGGACAAAAGTACAGCGTGGATATCGTGGTCTAGCCAACGCAAAAAGTTTCCTTATGGAAGTAGACCTGGAGTAGCGACGTCGAAATTCCAAACGGTAGCGTGTATTATTTTAAACGATTGCCTGGATGATGAATGTTATCGCGAAACGCATAATGACGGGCATTTCGAGTCATCGTACGCAGCTACTCACTCGTTAACCGCCCTCCGCCGTTACTCACGGCTGTTTAAACAGGGAATTCACGCTCCGACACATTTATCGCAGAACTATCCAGCAAAGTGAAATCCACGTTTCGCTGTAATGGCTAACATTATCCAGTCGCAGAAAAATGACGAGGATCGTAATAATCTCTTTGCTAATGCATAATACATTACGGTAACCCCGTTCTAGGCGAGAGTTCGCGGTTGTTGGAAAAAGTTACGCGAGCGAAACGAGAGAAGTCTGGTTAGGTAGCTAGGTGGCGAAAAAGGATAGCGACGTCTGTTGTTTAACCCGTCCACGCGTTGTCACATTAGGTGCTAAATCTGTGGCTCAATTATCAAACGGTCGCGTGTGTACGCCTGCGTTATTGCATTTGCATACTGTATTTGCATACTGTCCGTGCCTGATCGCCAGCAGCGACCGAGGAAAATCTCTTAACGAGATGACAAATTACGCGTTTGCCGCAGCGCCCGGCTTATGTGTTTGGTTAATCTCTCAGAGAAGATCCGTCGGTGCCACACGTTTAACGTTTACACGGTTTCGTTTAATTATACATTCTCCGTTAATTACAAGTGCTTTTAAAAGGTATTTATAAAGCAAATTATAAGCAAAGTAGCCTTATCGCCCGTATAGCTTGTACGTCGAACAACAAGGTCGGTTCCCGCGAAGATGAAATTTCGCCCGCAGGGAACTCGTTCTGCAACATTTCGTTGATTTTTTCTTGAAATCCTATTTCTGGCTGCTCGTTGATTTCTACCACGTTCATGTATTCGCGATATTATATGGATCAACGCTTTATAATTCCAGGTGATTCTCTGATGATCTCGACGCCCTTGTGTGTCATCGTAGCACCTGCGTTTTAACGTAATTATCGACTTTCCCGTGGATAGCGAAGATAATAATCTGGTTTGCGAGCCATTAATAAACTCAGGCAATGGCATGGCACCGGCATGAGGTGAAGTACAGGGCGGCATGCTTGCTTTGACACATATCCGGTGAAAATGAATCGGCCGACCGACACACCATTTGTCGAGATGCACACGGAGCTTGCGACTCAATTATACGACCGACATATGTAAGTGCGTGGTCGTCTACCGATGGTAATGACGTGTCAGAACACGTAGAAGAATCCGTTGCCGAGGAAGTTTACAACTATGAGAAATGACTTCTATCTCGCGAAGTTTCATTCACTTCTGTGTAGAAGCTTACCAAGAATGTATTCAATTATGTATTTCCTATGCCTATTGTGTCGATGTCACAACGACGTAGAACGTTCTGATTTATGTTTCGCGATGGAAATATTTACTGCAGATTTTAAGGATACCCAGCTATATGTAACAATAATCGTTAGCGAAAAATTCTATCGACGCGATTGTTACGAATACCGCGACCAAACGAGGCGCATAAATTTCTCTTATTGAATGAAACAAAAACAATCGTGACAGTTTTAGCGTTTTCCAATAGCTACGCGAAATCGCATCAAATACTTATTTATTACAGTAATTTCTTGTCACCGCGAAATTTACGCGGACGTGATATTTTTACACGGGGGATCAAGCGCTCGTGCGCGCCGTTTACCTCGTCCAATGTCTGCTAGAAACAAATCGTTCTGCCTATACATCATTTGTTGTCCAACGTTAAACTCGTGACTCAATTATGCCACGACCACTCGCGTGTACATTTTCTCACCTTTCTATAGGCGCAAAGGAAAGGAAAGTTACACGAGGGGAACGACAAATTATAAATCCGCACACGACACATTGCGTAGCTCGAATAGTATATGAATTCACGCTTACTTTGACTGGTTGCGATCGCGAAAATTAAAATACGTGTTATGATTCCTGTTTCGAATGTTAAACGGTCTGACTCCGGCTTATTACTTATCGCTTTTCGTATTTGGTACTATAACGATGTTTCCACTACTGGTTTTGACGGAACGTTTAAACGCACTTTGCTTGTGTAGATACTCGCAAAATAGTTTAAAACCGCGGGGAAATAACACGAAATAATGCCATACTACTATCGATTTCTACAGGCACGGTTTCTACATTTTAAATGGAACATGATCGTCTGTTTCTGCTTAGAATAGCTCTCTATAAATTTGTCTGCAAGAAAAAAGCGACATTTATAATATTTTAATATATAATAACTGCTTGTCTCCTTATTACACTAAACGTCGCTTTACACTGCTTAATTCGTTAATTTACGTCGATCTATAAGTGGCGAAGAATAGGGTGAAGAACAGTTATAGAAAAAGCTTCAAAATAAGCAAAACGAGTTCTTCGTTCTTAATAGCTGACTATAGCCTACTCGCCCTTCTTTGCGAAAAATCTGTACACAGCGAGCATAACGGAGGACATAAGCGAATAATTTTACAATAGTCAGACGACAAACGGACCGTTCTACTTACCCTGACTTCTTTATGCCGCGACATTCCAGCTTGTTTGCAAAACCGCAAAGCATAGCAAATTTATGCCGCTATCTTTGACCGACATCGGCGCGCTGTTCCACGGTTCGCGGCCGGATATCGGAGCAACGGCAATGATTTAACGCGCGCCTCCTTCTGAAATTCAGCCGCCCGAAAATATATGCGCGCGCGTATGAGAGCGGCGCGTACTTCGGCCGACCGATATCCGATGGGAACGAATCGGCTGGCCGATACATCAATTGTCGTGTTGCCCGCTAAACGTGTGACTCAATTATCGAACGGTCTCGTGTGCATGCGTGTGCGGCCGAGCCCCGAGGAGCCGGGTAAAGCGAAGGTGGCGATAAAAGAGAGTAAGAGGCGCCTTCGACCGCTAACCAGTCGGTTAGTTAGCGCCTTCGGATTCGCCGACGATATTCTTCGTGGCGCCCCGCCGTGACCGAACGGTTATGGCACCTCGACCGAACGAACAGCCATAATTACCCTAACGCGTTAACTTCGTTCGTGTTAATCGCCTTTTCGGCCCGATCGAACGCGCTCGTTGCTCCTTTCATAATCTTGCCCCTCGTGATTCTTCTTTCGCACGCGTTTCGCGAATTCAAGGGTCGATACGGTGCCTGCGGCCCGTTCCACGGCTCGGGCCTGTAGATGAATTAGGGTCTCTCCAGTGGTACACGATCCCTTGGGTCGATTAGGGGTGACTTATACGTTCGGATGTTCTTTTGGTCGTCGTTTGTGGGCTTTTAAATCACGGATGAAATGGAAGAATGAATTATCGCGATTTAAAAGAGACGGCGAGATTAATTGACTTATCAGAAGGTTCTGGTACGTTGTTTCTTTGAAATTCTTGGGAAATTAGAAAGGTGCATGAGAGGTTGCGTATGCACCTGAACGAGATGGTGAGATGTTAGATGGTTCAAGTACATCGAACAGGCAGTTATTGACTTCATGAGCGAAGTACAGACGGGTTCTCGATAATCATCGCGCGGATCGTTGTCCGGAAAATCCTTTGACCCGTAGCAGGGAACCATAGTGGCAGCTAGAATATGTTATTATCCGTCGTTCAGCGAAATTATATTAATAAAACTTGCAATTCATCTCTGATATTATAACCCTCATCGACAGTGGATTTCTGTTAATAACCGCCGAGCAATGCTTTTTTCCAAATTGAACTAGCCTCTACTTCGGGACACATTCTGCCTCGTCATTTCTCTGTGTCTCCCGGTAAAAACGTTGTTCAGTCTCCCTCTGACGAATGATTGTAAAGTGAAATTAATTTCACCGTAAAACTACTTGATTCAAAGAAAAACTTTCTCCTGCCTCAATGAAGAAAAGAAAACAGAGAAGTGAAAAGACTCGTGTGCATTCATTATCCCCGCCGGAGGGCGCGAACGAGATAGAGAGTTAGAATATTTCATGCATATTCCGTTCCTTTCAAAACAACGAAGGCCAGAGTTCGACGCTCCGAAGACATCGTAGACAAAAAACGAACACGTCGTTCCACGACAGTGTCTCATTTGTCAGACGTTCAATCCCGTAACGAATGGCGAATCGACTCAATCTTGACCACCGAAACGGCTTCGATTTGTCAAAGGAAGATGCAAACGAGCCACCTAATGGTAATTTAAGAATAGTGTTCGCCCGTCATCGGGACACGTGTAATCGTGTCTCGAGCATCTTTTGCCTCGATGCTACACAGAGGAACGGATACGAACACCAAGACCGTACGAAAAGTTCGCCCACAGAATCCTATGAGAGCAAGGTCGCTCGTTTGCATCCGCACGAACGAATACCGACCGGCGTCGCCTCTATTTACATACATATGGATACGTCGAGATCGCGTTAAGAGCCGGCACGGACGCGTGTAAATGTTAATGACGATGGTAGCCTTGGCCGGTCTTCCACATTCCCCGATCCTGTACCGTTTTGCTGTATCCGCTGGTTAACAGGCAGGTAAGAAAGCAAGGATCGCGGAGTAATGGAGAGAGGGCCAGTTAGCCCGAGCTCGGCGGAATAGAACGAGACGAGACCTGGCAGGAAGAAAGATGGTAGGAGGTAAAGAGAGCGAGAGCAGAACGCTCCGAGGCACGGGGGCCGCTTTTTCTCGACTTAGCACATTTTTCAATGCCGGTTGACAGCTATTCGACCTTCTTTCCCGTGTGCCATCGTCTCTTCGGCTTGCGCTGTGTTTCTACTTCTTCTTAGCCGGCTTCTCGGACTCCTGTCGGTTCACCACCTTCTGCTGCCGTCACCGTGTACGTGCCGCTCCGATCCGTGTTCCAAAAGGCTAACGACAGCGAACTATTCTGACGTTCCAGAAAAGCGTGAAACCAAGACAGGACGTCTGCTACGATTCGCTACTTTCACGGAGATATGCCACGGTTATCGTACGTATCCGTTTATTCCAGCGACTTTAGATCAATTTACATTCTATTTATTCGCTGAAAATGTACGTTCTCTCCCTGGTGGTAGAAATAGATCTATCCGGTGAGTAGATGAATATCAGGTTTTTAACTCGGCCGTAGCTAAAGAACCGAGAAATCGTAAACAGAGATCCTTGTCTATCAGTTAGGCGCGCTGTAACTGGGGTAACAAAAGTTGTTCGCAGAAGGTAGCGTCGTATATCTGTCCCCGGGGACCGTCGTTACACCAGTAGGAACGGTCGACAACAATGCAACATCGTTCGAAGTTGCCTGAATTCGTCGAGCGTTTTTCTTTTTCATCGAGTTACGACGCAGGGCTGAGGGGAGCTGCGGACGAAGGAGTTGCACGTTAAATGCATATCGAAGCGGTTTCTCGCGCGAGGGCAACGATGATGGAAGGGTCCCCCGCCGACAGGAAGCCGAAGAAATCCGCGTCGAGAAAAGCTCGGAGCGAAGAAAAACAGGCAACGAGGGGAAGGTGAAGGAAAGAGGAGACGGAGGTCGTGGCTCGGCGAAAGACCAGACACACGATGCTAAGACAGAGACGAAGAAACGGGCTGGATTTCCTTTGATACTCGCTCGAAGGTGCACCTCCATGACTACTAAGCGTGGAGTGGCAACAAGTACACGTAGAAGGGAGGAAGGAAGACGAACAAGAGGAAAGGGGTTGGCGCTAATGAAAATGTATCGAGGTAGGAAGTCACGGGCCGAGTGACCTCTACGGATTCACCTAGCATCGGTAGTTGTTCGAGCCAAGTACAGTCCTCGGGGCCGCCATCCTTTTCCCCCTTTCCACTTCGCTCTATCGTTCACGGCCGTTTCTTCTTCTTCTACGCTGCTTCATCTCCTCCCCGCAACAGCCGTATCCTCTCTGTCCCTGGTATTACGGAGGGAGCCGATGCGCATCCGAGACCTCAGATATATCCCGAGCCCGAAGGTGGTTACTCGCTTGGTGTTTCAACGAGAGAGACCGTACCGAGGCAAAGCAGCCACGGCCACCGCGCTATCTACCATCTGGCATAAATCAACTCAATGCTCGACTCTTAGAGAGCTTCGCCCTCCCCTAAGTCCACATTGCCTGCCTTCCTTTGCCTTCTTATCCCTCTTCCCCTTCTCTTCGATGACGTGTTCGTCGAGGGTGGGAAGAGAGGCCGCTATCCGGACCGATCTGCCGATTATTAATTCAACTTGCCTTTTCCACCCTCCGTGCGCGATATGTGCAACGTAGGTTACTCTTCTTCGCACCGGCATCTCGATTGCTCACCCACCGTCTCTTCCCTCTTCCCGCTTGTTCCTCCGCGGCGTTGTGTGTTTTTGTACGAGCATTCCACCGTTCACAGAACTTTGCACAACTATCGGTAATCAGTCAGATCGCCGATGAAAGGCCAGCAATGCCCGGGACGCGTTTACACCTTGGACAAGAAGCTGGATAGAAGTATTGCTCGAGCGTTACAAGACGGAGCGGTCAAGGGAGGCCGAACGAAGGCGTAGAACGGTCTCACCGAGGAGAGAAGCGTCGATGGAAGCCGTGGAACGAGAGTCACGGTGTTTGCTCGCTGGCGGGTTCGTTGGTGTATACTTTGTGCCCTTCGAGATACTTTCGATAGGAGGCACACCGCGTCGGTACACCTCCTCCTTCCTCTTCTTCTTCTGTTCGGCTGCCCGCTACCTGGTTGCAAAGATCCTACGAAGCAGATCGAGACACAACGGGCGTAACAAAAGGTTAGACCGTCTGTACACAAGGAACATTGGTGGCAGAAGGAGAAGAACGGCCGGTGGTAAATACCGGCGTGTATATACCGTCGAGCGTGTACGAGCCGACCGGTCGAGTATCGTCTTATCGTCGAAAGCGCGGGGAAAACTAGATCCCTCGCGAACCCGAAAGGTGATAAATCTAACGAGCTACGAGGCGAGACTCACGGCTCTAACACGTATGATTCACGATCACGCGTGTGCACGCGTGTGCATGAACCATGTCCGGCACCGTGGAACCCATCCAGATCCAACTCGGATCGCGATTCTTTTAAAGGGAGGATGATATGGTACACGCGAGAATCGTGCCAGGAAGGATGACGAATACACGAGATTCCTCGAAAATTGTTCGAGCAACCTTACCAGCTCTCCACGCTATCGTAGATATATCCGTATTACGAGTAGTATATAACGTTAAAATTCCTTACTTTTATATTCCGAGATTGGTCCGCGCGCTATGGAACCAAACTGGAGGACGAGGAGCGCGAGTCGATCAAAACAAGGTATCGGGAAACGCTCGTTTCTGTAACAAGAACGGCCGAATGTTTCGAAACACGATACAAGTCGCATGTAAAACGTTCGAAAGGCGAATTCCATGGGTCGAGGCGGCAGCTCGTTCAGCCGAAGTCTTTCGCCGAAAATGTTTTCTGCATCCTGAGAGTCTGAAACGCGGCGCGGTCGCTATCGAAGATGGCACCGGTCTTCATACCGCGCGCAGGCTTCGACGACGATGGTATCGAGAGCGAGGTAAAAATCACGCACGAGTAAATCAGTCGCCTGTCGTTTGCATCCTTCGATCCCATGCAAAGGGATGGGACAACGTGCCTGCCGCGGTACCGTAGAGAGAGAAGAAAGCGGACGAGCCAGTGGCAGCAGAATTTAAGCAAGTTTTTGCCTCGAACGAGGCCCTGTCAATGCAGATGATTAGTGCGCGCGAAAATGGAACAAGACACCATGAGACAAGGGGTTCCCCTTCCTCTCTCCACACCTTAGCCACCATTTGTTATACGAGCCCCGTACGAAACACGACGACGGCAATGATGCATGGCGGAGATATTGGCTTCGACCAAAACATCTTCCGAACGTGAGCAGGGCCGGCATGTATGGCCACTGACCGCTGTAGCGGCAGTTGCGACTAAGATTGTCCAACCATGCTGATATCACAAAAGACACGGATATCCAAAGCGGAGAACAACTTTCGAAAAGGCCATTCTACTATCTGTGTTCGCTTTATACCTGGCTGACAATCGGTCGAATTAACGAGAAATACGAATGACTGGATTTCTTCGAATGGCGAATAGTTACGAATTTCGTATAATCGCCGTGTAATACTTTCATCGTTTAAATCGACTCGTAGAAATTTGGCAATGTTTAACGATATAGCAAATCATTGATGGGCTATTAACGAGGCTTATCATCGTGTTGCAACGCCGACAGTACATATTTCATACGTCATAATTACATTTCAAAACGTATTATTGATATTATTTCATAGACAACGGACCTAGATACCCTCCTAATTTTCTATTCGCTAGAAAATAACATGCTGTCGTCGTATGATGGATGAAAAATACAGTGCTCCAGTCGAGTAGCAGCATTGCGAAACGTGGTCATGGTATCTAGTTCGTTACGTCAGGAATTCGTTCAATTTATTCATAACTGTCCGCTTGTGCAATGATATTTGATTAAAGCCACGTAATTTACGATCGACCGACAGTCGATCGCGTTATCCGTTCCAGATCGATTATTCGGAAAGTTCATTACGGGTCACATGACGTCGGTACAAAGGACGGATCTCCTGAGAAACGCTTTGTTACGGCTTCACGGATGGACGTATAAATCGAAGGAAGGGGAGGTAATTTTCTCTGAGACACGGGAGGCGGTGGCAAAATGAATTCTAATTACGCGTGACGCCTTCGGGCAATTAGTGCCACCGTGATTACATAGGCGCACAATGTCACCGGGTTTAATCTAATAAAACAGTGAACCAAATGTCAACCGAGGAAAATGTAGACATAAATGGTCGGTTCGGTGCGTCTCGTAATTCTTGTTGTGTATTAAAGTCCCAATTACAAATATGGTTTGCAGTTTAATATCATAAATATATCATCCAGTACAATTCTAATACGTTTGTCTTGACCGATCTACGGAATGTATCAACAGAAATCATGATTAAACAAATTCGTAACTTGCAACTTGGATCTTTATAATAATTATTTACGTATCTACCTTAAAAAGAACGAGTCACAGATTTTCTCCACACAAACTTCCTTTCATGTCACCGATTGAGACTTCAAGTTTCAAGGAAAATGTTAATTGTTTTCTTAACAAACATAAAGTAGCCCCAGAAATTGCAAAAGACTCACGAGGAGGAATAGTCTCGTTTCACAAGTTATCAGATCACAGTTGCATTTTCGCGGAAAAAAAGTTCGGACACCCGCAAAACTATCGATCTATATTGGCTTCAAATTGTATGGTTGTTACTTTCTACGACTATTCAAAGATTATTCGGGTCTCCTTTTGTTTCTATGGAAGTTCGCCCGATTCCACACCTGATCCATTTTCAATTGAACCAGAACGACAAGGCGGAGGTCGTAGCACGCGGTATTACGCAAATTCGAGTTTCAATTCCGCTGGATAATTTACATCGAACCGAAAGTTATATCTCCTGGATAAGACGGGCGAACTTGGTTGGCAACTACGTTCAAAACCGTGTTGGGAGCGTCTATGGACCTTCATGAAACTACGCCATAGTCGCGCGATAGTAGTTGCAGCGGTTCCGGAAACGGAGACCGAACAGTTCCAGAAACGGTTTAGCCGTACGTTCTCGGCGCTTGCTTCGAGTACGATCGGTATATTTGAGTTTGTCACGATGCGTTACACGCAACGTTGCCTACGAAACGTCCTGCGCTACTCGTTCGCGTGTACTTTGGCGAGGTGCCAGCGTCGAAAAAGAATTCTCAGTTTCCATTAAAAACCTGAAAACGTTCTCTTACATCTTCCCCAGACGCGTCTTTCAAAACACGCGCGTCGAAAATAAAGTTAAAGAGACTTTATCACGTATATAATACACAATAACGTTTTGTTATATTAGAATTTCCTCGCGTATTCTTATTTACTTCATGTTTATACGAAGATTTAAACGTAACCCTTTCCAATATTATTTTTCACATAGATCATATATAAATACATCACGGAGAAGAATATCTTACAGTATACGAATTTCTAGAATTTTATGTTCGCTATATATTTTATGTACGTGAGAGTACATATCGCGTGTCCCGATATTTTTCTGGCCAAAATTGCGCGTCGTATTACGACTGCAAAGAGAAGAGCACAAATTTCGACGTTTCTTAAGATCGCGTTTCTTCCTCGCAACGCGAGATATCGGATACAACTAAGTCACTCAAACCCTTATCGTTCCAAGAGGAAAAGAACACGCGACAACTTGCTGTGTTTCTTTCGGTACTCGGCGGGACGTGTACCAACGAGCGTGTACAGTGTACAGCTGCACAGTCTACAGAAAGAAGAGACAGAAGCCGCTTATGTGACTTTGCTTGCTCTCTCTCCTATTCGTTCTTTCATTTGCCCTCCTTCCACGTCCGATAACAAACGGCGCAGCGCGGAATTGCCGTTTAAGCGACGTGTTTCTTATATGATTCCTGAGATGGCAGCCGTCCAAGCTCATTAATCGCAATGACCCCTAGACCGGGACAGACGTAACGTACTCCGGCGGAATTCTCTTCCGGTAATAACTGTCGGAACGTTTTTCAAATCCACCGACTACCCGGTGAATTCGCTCCGTTCCATTTCGCGGCAGCCACGGTAACTCGCCGGATAGCTCGTGAATATTACGAAGAGAATCGAGATAATAATATTACGGGCGAGAAAGGTCCCTCTTTTACTTCCATTCTATTCGATGGGACATCTTTATGGACCGAACGGTCTGTAAGAAGTCGGCAGAACTCCTTTTACCCTCTTATCAACATCTGCAACTCGCTAGAAAACCATAGTACCGCAGCGAATTTTCGTGGGAGATTTTGCTGTAAACCGACGAACCTCTATGCTGTTCCAGCACAACCATAGTGGAAGTACCGTTTAAAAGCAAAGTTTATTTCTCAAGTTACAGGTTCATCCGTGTATCACGCAATTTTTTATTCTCTCCGTTTGTACCTTCGGGTATCCACGTTTTATCGGAAAATACGATCCCCGAGCGGCGAACGAAGGAAAACGTTTCCGCCGGGTCTGTCGCAAGATTTTCCATTTCTGGGGTAATCGGTGTTGTTTCGAAGCGTCTGTTTCACTGACACGGATAGCGAAGAGACTATGAAGCGTCCTTAATGAACTAGTTTAATTAAACGACACAGAAGGTATCGATCACGGATGCATCCTTTGATTTTCAGCCGAATAAAAGGACTACTAGATAGTTAAAAGAGCGACGGTGCAATTTCCGGAAGCGGACAAAGAGAACGTCAAAAGTGGCTCTCGTTATAATATACGACTCTTCAATTTCGCCTGATCTCGCGCCGCTACGTTGGATCAGAGTAAAATATGCAAGCAGCCAGGGCCGTAAAGCTTCGGCCTTAAAGTGACAGTCATAAAGTCGCCGCTTTATGCAGAAGTTGAGATAAAAGATTTCATCTCTTCCATTTCCACGGAGGACAGGCAGTCTCCGGGGTATTAAAATCGGAAAACATACACACGTACAGAAGAACGCGCAGGCTTTTCCCTTCTATCCGTCGGCGGTGTTGCGTGAAAAACTGCTGCGTATACAGGGGAAGCCCCTGGCAACAAGCTGAAATCAATAAGGCTGGCGATATCATGTTACGATAATTAAATTTCGATGCGATATACGTCGCGTATAGATGATAATTTTAATGAAATGAAATTTCAAAATACTACAATGCGGAAATCAGAATCACTAATTAACAACGTGCCAGCTTTCCGCTGATTAATCCTTTGGTGCAAAAACGACGCTATAGCTTTTCCTGCGTGTGATTACGCTATCTGAGAAAATTCGTAAATGATCCATTTGTAATGTGTTCGATAGAATCGTTCCGTTACGATACTTATCCGTGAAACAACTCGTGGAAAAACCTTATCGGTCAAGCTTCTAAGTAATTTCAATGGTACGAAAGTAGGATAAAAGTTATGTTTTATCAACGTGTCTGCTATGAACGACGGTGGAAATCCAATCGTTTCGTGTGACCTGGCGACACGATCGTGCACCTTCTTGCACGTGTAAACAGACTGAGGAACATGCGACGGCACGCCACGTGAAATCCACGTACGAATGGAAGAGGCGTTTTGCAAGCCGAGTACTTGGTGGTTATATTCAGGAACTGGACCCTCTCCCTTTTCTTCTCAGCCCTCTCGCACGGTTCAGTCGGTCGAGGGCGTCGATACCGATTAAATTAAACATGCCGAAAGCTTCGAAGCGACGGACGGGTTAAATATGAAAGAAGGTCTCACAGAGAGGAACGGATGGGAAATAATGAGTACGGCCGGCGTAAGTATAGCCCCGGTGATGGCGCAAAGAGAGGAAAAAAGGTGGGCACCGGCCGCAAAACGAGAACCTTCTTGCTGGATATCTGGGATGGACTCCTGTCAGTTCGCACGTCCGTAAGCCCGAGCACCACCTCTTTTCTTCTCTTCACTCTGAGCACGGCCCGTCGCTCTGCCTCGCACCATCGTGCCAACAAACGCGGCCGTCTTTTTATTTGATAAGAGGATCCAGCTCCAGGCAATTTTCACGGTCTCCGCGGCCGCACGAAACATCGTTTTCGTCTTAAACGAAATAATGACTCGGAGAGCAACGGCATGAACCCTGCCTTCTTTTCGCTTACTCTTTCTCTTTCGCTCGAAACCGGCGAATATTTTATGATTATCGTGCCCGTTCTACAGCATTGTATCCGTCCCCCAAGGGGAGTCCGGTAATTTGTTGATTTTCGGTGGGCTTTACGAGAGAAATCGTTTTTCACGATCTCCCGTTTTAAGACACTGTACGTTGTTTTCGCGTTTAAACAAGCTCGATATACTTTCACCTGCGGCTGATAATGAACGAGAAATTTCTTGATCGCCCCTTCGTAACAAACTTTACCTGGTACGTCATTAAGTTCGACCAGCGTTCTAACGCTGCAGCTGATCGAAACAATCCGACCACGAAATCGACCACCCTTGGTCACCGGTCCGTAGAACTATAGCGAGATCACCGCCGCCAGATACACATTCACCGTTTTGACAACGACTAATCGGCCGGTTACTCTTTTCGCGGCGCAAAACGATTTTTTCTACTGCGCCGGACATATCAGGAGCCGCATATCCGGCGGCCGGTGCGAATGCAGCTGACTTTGAAAGATTCCAGCCCGTTCTTTCGGTAATTTAAAACTTCTAAAGCCCATTATCAGCGACGATTATGATGAAAAGATATCGGGTTTGCACCTGCTGCGCCGATCCGCTTCTGTCCGTACGCGGCGAGTTAACGCGAGCGCGATGGGGAATATCTTTTGCGGCTCTTTACATCGTAACGCAGGCTCCAGGCTCTTGCTCGTGGTCGTGCTTGCGGCCTGGAGAGAGATGAGGTGTGGAATATTTATGGTCATTCTAGAAGGTGACAATGGCATCCCATTGAACTACCGGTCAGAGAGCTTGAAGCGCGCTTCAACGGACTTAAAGAGAAATTATAAACTTCGCCGTTATAAATTTCGTTTATATCCTCCGTTACGCGCGTACACCGTTTATCCGCGGAATTAGGTACGTTATTTTTCGTCATTTAGCATGATCGTTCTGATCTGTTACGACTCCTCGGAGCTGGATGTTTGTTAATTGAGATCAAATTTCCGGATGTGTGGGAGTAATAGATTCGTGTAGATGGCGAGCGATTTATACCAGAGTACGCTATTGAATATAAATCTAAATGAAATCTGGCATGTTGTTATATGGAGATTTGACTATATGTAGCAAGACTGTGTATCGTTCGTGTGAGAGTTTTAATTGAGAAACGAGAGGAACCTGCATATATTAGCGAAGAGTTGAGATACACACGCGAGATAGAATTGGATAAAATAGAATCACGATAATGGAGAGTCAGTTTAGAGTCAGATTATTGCTGTATTTTCCATCATTCCTTTGTTACTCGATATAGTCTTTATTATCTTATTTTACATTTCTGGTAGCATTCTTACAGCGCTTTAAACCTGTACGGTTCAACGTAAAGCGATACGTGAGCAAACTAGTCAATTTATGGCGAACTTTAATCACCGTTTCTTTTCTTAAAGGAGAAGTCCTTGCTTTTTTCTTTTCTGCGGAGCTATCGTAGAATTCAACAAAAAGCAGTGACACGAGAAAACGACACTTCAACTTCGGTTAAGCGCTTCGAGGCTAACTGCAGCCGCAACACGGCCCTTCGACGATTCTATGTGACGCTTTCGGCTTCGGAAAAAGCTGCTGGCGGATAAAAGTTTCCGCGAAGCTGCAGTAACTCTGGTAGACGTAAACTTTTCCCTGCAAAGCCAAAATATCGACGCTTTGTTAGGACAGCGAGCCACAATAAATGCTACTGTAAACTGCGATAAACGTCGTATATTTCCACGTCAGTTTCCCATGAAGAAACAAAAGTTGCGTCGAAGCTTGAACTTCGTCCGCGATCGATAGATGATCGTTTCCTCACTGTACAGTTCAATTTCGGTTCGAGTTAGTTTCGTCATTATACGTCGTGGCGTGGAATGTATCCGAAGGGTGAGAGAAGCGCAATAAGGAAGCAAGAGAGACTCGAACGCAAAGGTCAGGATAGCGCTGACCGCAAGTCGTCGGCGCTGTAATAATGAGTTACGCCGATTACGAGTAGCCGCGGTGTTATTCTCGGCCTTGGATCACGGAATTCGGAGGGATTACACATGGTAGTGTAAAACACCATGTGCACGCGAGTGGTACCGGTGCGCAAACAGATGCATCGCGAGATTACTTCGCCGTGAGACGAGGAAAGAACGGACAAGCGAAAGCGATCGCTGATCGATCGCGTGGAACATTCGGATTCAGAAATACTGTTGCAGAAATTTAGACAAGAGATTAATAACAGCAACTAGTTTTTGAAGTATTTGTGAAATTTGAAGGGAAATCTCTGCTTAAGATTCAGCATTTAAGAGTATCTCGGATATTCTATTTTTGTTTCATCGTTGAATTATTAATTCGTTAGATATTAATGGTTATCATTATTAACAATATTAAATATTAATGGCGTAATTACGCATTTTATCATTATTGTTCATTCATAGATAAGCAGATAAGTTTTAGTTTAGTTTAGGCCAGGTGTCTGTAAACATGTATTTCATGGTATAAATACAAATATACATTTGTATAGTCAAATACAAAGCAGTAAACATGTAGAACACGAATAAACAAAAGAAAGCGTTGCAACTAGTACATCAGGATAAATTTGTTGGCGCCATAAACTACTGTATTGTAAATCACGATGCCACCGGCGTCTATGAAGTTTCATCCGAATCGGTAATTAAAACTTCACGAAGTTGGCTCGGCTACAGAACGTTGGTCATTAAACACAAGCGGCAAGATGTTTGAGTACTGTGCAGATTTTGAACTAGCTGCATCACTTTCGAGGAGGATCGAGAGATGCTAACGTTGGCCAATCATGAATCACGGAAACCCGTAACTTCTGGCTGCAGTCGATCATTAACAGTGGCCATTGTTAACTGTACGAGCAATGGGTACCTATCTTGATGGCAACGGCCAAAATCAATAAAGCGATCTCGTGGACCGATAAACATCCCGTACACGTTTCATAGACAATGGCTGCCATTCTCACCGGGTCGGATCGTGATCCAGCCGTAGGTATACCCCCGTTCGAGTAGCCCAATTATGATTCCCCGAGAGAATGAGCCAGAGAACATGCTGGAATCCACCTGGATCGCTACTGTTGACGCGTACCACCTTTTCCTCTCGCTATTTCCAAGGAAATTTTTGCCGTCGTACGCGCGGTTGCGTTACAAGCGTGTTACAAGGCGTCGTGATCGTAGATAATCAGATATTACAGCTTAACACGAGATTCGATGTAAATGAATTCTGGAAAGAAAGAGGTCGGAGCACGAAAGGGTTATGCGTACCGGAGAACAAGCGATAACTTAATAGGTTCGACCGAGCATGCCCATTGAAATTGAGACGATAAATCTCGAATATCGTAGAAAGACAACCCGATCTTCAGGTGCAACCGATAACGTCCAGGCTCCGCGAAACCGAGATTATGCGTGCCGCTTTACGGAGAGAGAACGAGAGGCCAGGACAGGAGATAAATTAAAGCCAGTCGACGTTGGTTACCCGATAAAGTTCTCCGCCCCCGTAATTTCCGCATCCCCCGGTTAATTTCGCATGCGTGCTGCATCGGCACAGAGCGAACGTGCGATTTATTGGGCGAAATTAGCAGGCAACTCCTAATCTCCCTATTTGCCTCTAAGCTACTATAATACTCGCTTCTCCTTTCCCTATTTCTCGTTTTCTCTATCCGCCTCTGCCTGCGATACTCTCAGAATCGCCGCGATACGGCGGATCTACTGGAACAACGAACTTTTCGTCTCTCTGTAATTTCGTAGTCGAGGCCTTCGAATATTTGGGGCAATGTGAAACTCGACTCAAAACTCGGTTACTACGATGACGAGCATAGCTTCGTATTCCTCTAGCTATTCTTCCTACTTTTGATACGAGAGGAAACTCGGAGTGAAAATAGCATTGTGATAGTGCAAGCTGAATTATGGAAACGAAGTGGAGAGGAAAAGTTAGGACGCACGCGTTCGAAGAAGCTGAGCGATACAATAGGGAAAGAAGCATCTCGTTAAAACAGAATGTTCTTAAACGCAGTAAGAAGATTGCAGTAGTGGGTAATATTACGATGATGAAATATTCAGATCAACTCCCGTTCGCGGACCCGCGATCTCCGCGTTTCCTCGCTAGTAAAATATTCCAACGACTACGGAATGAATAGCGCTGCGTCAAAATATTTTATTCCGGCTTCTCATCTCCGTGGCGTTCTCTTTTTTTTCACCCACGATAACGCCCCCGCGAAATTCAATGAATCGCAGAGTGCTTCTCTCATCGTGGATACCTTCGCGAATATTTCGAGCTGTCGTTCCAAACGCAAAATTCCACGCAGCAATCGCGACGTTCTTCCCTCAACTTCGAGATATCTATTCGCGTTCGTTTTTCCTCGATCTCGCCGTTTCTTGCGAACAGATCGCTAAAAAATATCCTCTATCCCGTACAAGTTCGCTGATCATAAAACCGGCTCCAGCATGGGGAATGTAAACCATCGTCGGAATAGCACCTACGTTCGAGCAGTAACACGGCCTCGTCGCATCTTCGCGTTCCTTTTTTTCAGGTACTTTTCGCCTACCCACCCGGCGATAGTAATTCCCTCGCGAACCGACTCGGCCACCATCTTCTCTGTGAAATTTTACGAGATCAAGAGGTATAATCAGGTGGATCGAGTCATCGAACTTTTCTCTATCGCTGGTTCATCGTCCCAACAGTGTATCATCGCTGGTTGACTCAATCTCTTACGTTTCTAGGTTTTTAATTTCACGCGTAATTAGACATCGAGAGAATCGTAAATCACGAGTGTTAGGATAAATTGATTTTCTTCTACGTTCGAGAACCACTCGTTACCGTTGCCTGATGGGATTTACTCTTCCATTTGAACGATTTCCATTCGTTTCGAATTAGCTATTCGTTGAATTATTCTTTCGACAAAGAATATCGCAATTGTAGGACGGTTGACTTGCCGCGTGAAGTTTACGAAACCCGTGACGATATCTTTGTTTCATAATTATTTAGCCACTTGTGGCCTGCCATCAGCGGTTTAACTGTCGGGAAAATTACAGCGAAGTAGCACCCACGTTTAAATGTAATACCGCATTCGCCTCTCGCCGCATTCTTCCAGCTCTTTTCGTCTGCCCACGTGGTAATAACACTGTTTGCGAGATTGAAGTAGCGAGATCAAAGTTTCACGAACCGTTTATACCGCGTCAGTTGATACGGCGACTGGTTCTCGCGGAGGCTCTATCATTGCATTTTCACAAGGCATATCAGCGAATAATAAACGGTGCGAAGTTAGAAAGTAAAATAATGCGAGAGGTAACCGGACGTTAACGTATCGGTCTCCAGCTATTAAGAAGTAGATTCATGGCAGCAGTCTAATCTTTTCTCGATAATATACTGGTTGCTCCAACAATAATTCGATATCATAGACTTTCGTTTCGTAGATAATGCTTTAAAACAGCAGCTCTGTAAAAGTACCCGTATACACGAAAAGATCATGTTAGACCGATTAAATTATCGTTAAAGATTTATTCTATTTATTCATTTATGCTACGTATTGCGCGAAAATTTAATCCTAATAGTCTTTCTTTGGTTATCGAGAATGCGCTTCGATACTTGCTGTTTTCTGCAGATTAATCTCCTTCGTCGTACAATTTGTAATTCGTAATAATTTCAGAATTAGTGAGATTCGTCCGTTAGTAACGATATCAAACAACGGCAAAATCTCTGCGTACAAGCGGAGGTTAGCAAAATCTGTTGCTGCAATTTACCTTAACGAATCGTTCCGGCAACAAACGGGAATGCTACGACGGTAAAACGCGTCGTCGAAGTAAATCGCGACCGAGTTCGAATTTTCCTTAAACCAGGCCAAGAGAATCGCGTTACTGAACCAACAAACGTATCCAGTTAATCGTAGCAACGGCGTGCTCCGTAGCCCAGAAACGAATCCGTAGTTGCGCGCTCGGGACCCATGTATCAAAGTTACCTCCGGCATTCTCGATGTACGTGTGCCGAATCCGAGAGGTGGCTCGGCAAACAGGCAAGGACGGTTTAACATTTACCGTCCCATCGTTTGCGTCTAAATGGTATTTGTCTAATTTACTCCAACGTAAAGGCAGCTCGAAACGGACTAGGAAGGGCGAAGAGAAAGAGAAGAGAGAGAGAGAGAGAGAGGGAGAGAGGGAGGAAGAGAGATAGCAAATTGGTGACCGTAGATTTAATACCGCTTTGAAGCGTATCGTATCGAGTCACCGCGTCACGAGCAACCGTCCTCGAGATTCTCCATTCGGTTCTCTAAACATAATTAACAATCACCCAAGATCTATCAAACAGGCCGGAAATTAGTGTACACAGAGTGCAGCTCGTGACGGTCGCTGTCCTCGTGACCGTTTTCACTTCTCCCGAATCGGAGGAGCTTCGCGTTTACACGTCGAAACGTTTGAGTGCGAGACTCTCTACCTGAGAGGGCCGGGTCACGTATACCCGTGTGCAGGTAACCGAGCATACGCGCATCGCTCCCGGTGTCTATATGTCGTCGTGGAGGCGTCTGTGTCGCGCCTTCCGTTTGCACGAAACACCGGCTGATTGCCGCTCTCGAAGCGATAATTACCCGTTTGATATCGGCTCTCCGAGTTTCTCGCCGGGGTTGCGGCTCGTGTTTGCGCCCCGCGAAACTCTAGAAAGATCGTTAGCCCCGCCGAGACGTCGATCCATCGAGCCTGGATTCTCTTTCGCCGTGCGGTATTCGCAGGCCTCGGCGCGGATGAGAAATACCGAGTCGAGCGGATGGAATCGGAATTTTACGGCCGTGCATAAAATTCCAAAGCCGGACGTCGAATCGAATCGAGCGAACGGAGGAACATAATTTCCATTAACGTGGCCCCTGGAAGACATCGTGGCGAATATCGGCGAGGAAAGAGAAGCTGGAAATTCTATCCGCGTTCGCGATCGTTGAAAGTCTTCGATGGTAATATCGTCATAATAGAAATTCCCGTCATAAATTGGCATATACGGACGCGGCTTGATAGATGACTCACGATACCAGTTCGAAGTCGGCTCGCGGCCAGTTACTGCGCGTACTCGGGGCATGCACGCTGACAGCGTGTCCCGGTAAGAACGCACAGTGTAAGTACGTCTGAATGAGATATCTCGAGCGGCATTAATTTGCCAGGATCGAATCGAGTTCGAAGCTTCCGTGAGCGCTTTGCTCTGCCGTGAATGATATCTCGTACCGATCGAACGGTCCGCGAGCCTCGTAAAGGCTTGCCACGACACACAACCACGCGTAGACCACCGTGTCCGTACACACGTGATCTCATTAAGTCCCACCGCTGTTCGAGACCAGGTTGCTAGCGCATTACTCGTTTACTCGCGCGGCGCCGTCGCCGCGAGTCGCCGCGAGGACAGCAATAAATACGTTGCGCTGACGGACACAGATGGCGGGGACAGTTCTGTGTCAACTTTGCAACAAGGGTTGTCGATTGACTTGGAACGCCGCCTGTTCGCAGTAACCTAGAATGGAGCGTGGAAATAATTTATAATCTCCAGTCTCGTAGTTGTACTCTGTTCCTTGATGAGAAATTCACTTTGGCGTATGTGCTTTAGAGTGTTGTGAGTTCTCGTCGAAGAAGCGTGTGTTACGTTGGTCATCTATGTAGTTTCGAAAGGAGTAAGTTTCCTGATTAATTCTTGTTTCTTGCCGTTCACTTATTTGAATTATTATTTTATGTAGCAACAGCAGTGACGTTTGTGTAATTAATATACTAAAAAGAAATTCATAAATATTAAACCGGCGGTTGCTTCGGTAAATATCGTGGTTTTTCGTTAGATTTCTCCATACGCTGTACGTACTATCTACTTACTTAACGCTTCGTGAGGGTTTCTATCTTATGAAACTAGTTAGGTACTCGATATTTGAGATATTTTTATCGACATAGAAAGTAACGCCCGTAAATCCTGCCACTTTATGGCTAGTCTTACGAGTATATACCTATACGATCTATGCAAGCTATAATTGAAATCACCCTTAAGCGTAAGCGTATCTGATTTCTCTGAATAAGCCGTTGCGTTTTATGACTAATGATACTTTGTGTTTCTGTGAGACCGATTTAGACGATACAGACACACTTGAAATACTTTTAAGCGGCAGTCTGTGTATATCGTTTTAATAGTCTGCTATAGATGCACGAACGAAAACAGTTACGATCGTACCACTAAACCATTTGTAACTTTTTTCAATTACACGGTTTAACAATTTATCGATCGAACGCCTCGAAGTCGGAGTAATTACCGAAAGCGCGGTCACGTTTTAATTATGCAGTCGTGCTCGTTAATTTCGCAGGACAAACAAAGTTGCGCGCCGCGGCGTAAATTATAAAATTTCCCTGGTTTTAAAGTGGTTCGAGCGCAATCAACTGCACTGCGTCCGTCGTCCCGTACAGTGTACGTAACGAATTTCGTTTGGAAAGTAAATCCCACGGTAGGAGTAGCGTAGAGGATTGAACGAGCCGATGAAACGTGTTCGGGCAACGATAAGAACAAACGAGAGATCGATCCGTATAAATCGGTATCTATCGGTCGGAATTTCGCGCGGGAACGCCGCAAAAAGGAGCGTTACGAAATAAACGGTAACCTTTTCCAGCGCGATATTTCTTGCGCAGTTTCTCTCCCTTCTGTGATCGTCGCGGGATGCGAGCAAACCTCGCGAGAGAAGAAAATAGAAGCTGCAAGAAATGTATCAGATAAGGCCTGCATCTTACCTTTCGATTGAAAAACTCCTCTAATGCGGGATTAAATGCGATCGAACGATTGCCGTGGCTACACGTCGACGATTAATCTCGTACGCCGCGGTTTTCTCCGGACATAAGTAGAACATACATCAGCAGAACCGTTTCGAGCGGTCTATTAAGAAAATCTTTTCATCGGCGATCCGAAGTGTACCGATGCCCGTCGCGAACAGGCGGTCGCCGATGTAATCGTCATTGTAACGTTAAATCATCGTGTCTCGTGGGACGCGGATACTTCGAATACTAGATTTCAAGTGAATCGTTAAGACACTCTTTGGTTAGAACTTCATTCGCGAGAGTCACGGTGACAAATCACGCTGACGATCGCAAATTGTTTCCGCCACGGTTGTATTTAACCGATGCAGCAGCAGCAACATGTCGAATGAATCGATGCGGAACGTAACAACAATATCATGTTTTCGTGGACACGTATCGGTATATGTATATATATATATATATGTACATTGCGTACGAAACACGGAGAATAATACATGTTGGACAAGATGCCGATTCGTTTATCGATCTCCGTATGCCGTATCTCTGATATCGTCGTGTAATAAAACAGTATCTTTGTTACGGAATATACAACGGCCATATGGCTATTGAAGGACTTATCGCTTTCGCGAAACTGCATCATCAATCATTAGCCACCGATCGGAGAAACTCTAAACGTTTACGCGTTTCCATTCCATTTAGAACCAATACACGGTTATTGCAATTGTTGGCTCGACAGTCGGAGGTATATGACGCGATTACCGTATCGTGACAAATTGTTATAAAGCGTATCGGCTTATGGCCATTCGACTACCTTATAAATCTGCAGAGATAATTTTATAACCGTAGTCCTACTTTGCAGGCTCGGCTGTATTATGGTTAAGGTTTCCACCTTCGTCCACTTCGAACATCGATGATCGATGTTCATCATTCTAACAGTAGTAGCTTTCTTTCCAACTTGGAAACTTTCATTACGTCGAACTCGAAGAAACTACATCGTAGAAATCATCCTCGAAGCGCGTAATTTAGCCAACAGCTACTTTCAGTCTTCGACGCTCCTCTTCGATATTCCATACGATTCTTTAAATCGATCGGTGAATTCGACTTCCTGAATCAGCTTCACCGGCAGTCGTGAGTCAAAGCAAGAAATGAGGTTGATCGTAAGAAGAAAAAAAAGCCTCGTAATCATCTGGAACTACGCCGCCGCTGTCTTAATCCAACACAATCCTCTACAGTGATATGAATCTTGTCTGAAGCGAACGGCGAGCCTGCATTGGCTCTCGATCATCGATATCCTTCGAACTCGAAGCTGGAACCTGGAATTGCGAACGAGCATGTTTACAGACGATGTTCACGCGTACAAAACGTAAACGAGGAAGTGATAATTTCACGGCGAGAAAAGTGGGCAAAGGAAAAGATCGATTGGAGCGGAGTGGTCAGAGCAACAGCGCGATGAAACGAAACCGTAGGATCGTTTCGTGTGTGCTTTCTCACGTGAACGCGTTTGCGCCGCGTACTTCGTACGTATATACGAATACGAAAGGGGAAGTAAGGAGTAGGATGGAGGAAAGGGGCACCGACACTTCATCGTTGTGGTGTTCGCATTGAAGGTGAGAGAGGAAACGAAATGGCCAGCGGAGGAAGGAACGCGACGAGTCGGTGTGAGAACCGAGGCTCGTAGTGATTTCCATAGTTATTCGAGATAGCCGGTAAAGAGAAGCTCTCTCGTGGCCGGCCGCACTTTCGACGGGCATCCTATCATTTCGTACTAAACCGTGTTCACCCTCGCCGTGTGCGTTTGCTTATAACGGAATGTCGGAACCTGTCGAATCTCACGACCTCGCGATTGTACACAGCTTCGCAAAAATCTAATGGAAATAGGTGACGGACAATTGGACGTTCATCGACGTTGATGGTCTAAACAGGTTGAAGCGACGAACATGAAACTTTCTCAAGCTCGGCTTCCACTGACACTGCTACTATAATTTCTCTCGGGGGAACAACCGAACCATTTATCCCCCTACAGTCGCGTCGAACGTGTTCATAAGTTATATTATCCCTGTCGAAAGGAATTATTTTAATGTTAGAGAAAGGGGAGCGAAAGCGACGGTGAAAGTGGCAAGGGGAGCTTATGCAACTTCGTAAACGGTATTTTTCGCCTTTGCCGACAAATTCAAGCCTCCTACTATTGTCTGTATGGTGATTTCACTGTAATGACATTTCGTAGTCGCTTCGACGCTTTTCTGTGCTCCTGAATATCTTCCTTGAATATTTATAGGAAATAGTCGATATCTGGAACGTAATCACCCTGTCTTCGCTGTTGTTAGAAATGCTGGCGCGCAACATATAGAGCGTAGAAACTCGGAGCCGGTGGGCTCACTCGCGTCGTTCATCACGCGTAAACGATTTAAACGTAGCGAGTGTCAGCTCGTAAATATTATAATTATGACATCAAATATGGGGAGATCTTTACACCGTGTAACGAGGGACGCTCGGAGACCGGAATACGGTCAGGCATGATGCCCGTGGAATTATTGTCCGACGAGGCTCTAACTGTGGACAACTGGAGCAACGATCTTGAATCGTCAATAAGAAACCAGCGATACCTCGTTTCGACTGGAATGTTTTGTCCGCTCGATTTGTTCCGTTTCGAGGAATTAACTCGTTCGTTGTCGATCAATAATTTAGCCGGCTGCCTTTGCTTCGAGTCGACTCGTTTCACGCGGGGGCTGAAAACGAGAAGGGAACGTCCAGGCAGGGAGGAAGACGCACCTTCCGCCAATTTGTGACCTGGTTATTTTCAATGAACACCCGTAACCGACGTGATCACGCGGCCAAGGTGTTTTTAAAGGGCTAGTTAACACGGCGCTCGCCTCGACAGCGAATAAATCGCCTATATCTTGTGACAGCCAGTCTTTATTGTGCTCAAAGAACCTTCGTAACTCGTGACGTGGCCCTCATTGTGCAATTTCGCACAAGTTGCAACAAAATTATCATGGTTATACGTTGATACACGTGTAACATTTTTGCTTGTAGGACAGGCAACGCGATTTGTATGTAAGAGGATGAAACGTAAGTAAAATTGAAAACCTTGTGATTTTATGGAAAATCCTAAAGAGAGAATATGTATCGATTTGTTAAATTTCTGATACGTGCTCTAATATTTTTGAAAATATCTCAGGACAAAGGTTAAGTAAGCAATGTAGCGGAGAACAAATAAAACTAATTTGTCTCGATTTCACGGTACCCTGATTTCTCCAGATACCTAGCGTACACACATAGGCAAAGTACACACGAATCGCGTAAAACGAAACATAGCAAGCGCACACACATATTGCTTAGAAAATAAAAAGTACGGCGGTGGCCATTGTTGACTCGCGGCACCTATTATGGAAATGTAATTACAAAGTTTGATTGGTTGGTCTCCGGAGACGGGTGTCGCGTACCGAGTCGCAGACGTTGCGTATCGACTTCACGAGATAGAGTTCAAAGTATGCAAAACAGCCGTGTCAGCTCCGTACAATCGATACGCCTGTTAAAAATAAACTCGCCGGGTAATAACGAGACATTAACGAACTTCCAACAACGCGCAAAGCTGCCGGTGGTTTATTATCTGTCCCAATGCACTCAGATGCTCGTTCGTCGACTACCGACGTTTTTTAATCGCTAACAGGTCGGCACTTTTCAGAACTGCAAACCTATAATGAATTTTTCCCTGGGCATCATCCGTTATCCTAGCCGTGGATCTAACAAGGCGCTGGCCGAAGCAGCGTGAAAATAATTAAACGAGTTTCGACGAGCTTTTAACGACTACGCTCCGAAATGCAACACGCATCGAGTCCACAGGCCCGTAAACGCCCGTTCATTGTTTCTTCCGGTTGGCGCAGACGTTCCTCGACGTTTCGCGATTTATACCGTCCCTCTCGTTTCATGGTCTAGATGTTCCTCTAATTTCGGAGGAGAGTTCTACCCGACGCAGAGCATTAAATATTCATACATTGTCCGTAAGATACAAAAGCGGAACTGCTAGAAGAGAATTCCTGACTGGCTTCCGTCTGCTATCGTTCGCAACTTCGTACGTCATTCGGCCAAGTTTATTGAAATTTTCGTCTACAACGGATGAATTATAAACTACTGGAAACCGTCGAGTACTACCTCGTTTCCTCGTACAAAAGAAAAGAAAGGAAACGTAGACAACGAGAATGGAAGGAAAAAAGCAAAGAGGAGTCTCTTCTTGTAACCCGGGGGTTTGCCAACGTTCCTCGATCGTGCATGCTTACGCGAACGCGTATCCGTTTCGGGGGTACGTGCACCACTCTTATCTCGATTATAGTCGAATGGAGTTCACTCGGGGGCCGAAATGTTCCCCGAAGTATTTCATTATCGAGATCGTACCACGGTGGGTAATAAAATTGGAACGCACCTTTCTCGAGGAAAGAAGGCGAACAACGCAATGTTTCCCGTTGAGACTCGCGAGTGAGCGAGCTCGTGTACTTACACGCACGTACACGTACGGAGTACGCGTCCACGAAATCACCGCGGCCAACTTGAAATATTGACCGAGCATGAGTTTATGACGGTAAGTAGCGTATACGTGGCGAGAGAAAGACCGGGCCGCAATAACAAGGATGGCCAGAGAGAAATGGTACACGCGGAAAGAGAGCAAGAGATTTCGAAGGGAACGTGATGAATGAGAGGAACGGAGCCGAGGAATGAAGAGGAAGGCGCGAGGAACTCGAAAAGGAAGGACGAAGTACGCGAACGTGTCTATGTAGTTGTTCGAAGAGAAACAAGGAGGGAAGAATTTCGATGAAGAAAGATGGAAGAAGAAGGAGAAAGACGGAAGAAGGTGGTGTGGAGAAGGGTGTTCAGAGAGGGCCAAGTGGAGTTGGTATGGCGAACGGAGGTGCTGTACGACCCACGCAAACCGGCCGCCGCTTTAAAACCCTTCGGGCTGCATACTCTCTCTTTCCCTTCTTTCTCCTTTCTTCTCGTCCGCACCGCAGTCATCTACCATCTTCGGGGCTCTGTAATACCCTCGCGTTTACGAGTAAGCGACCCGTACACGTATTCACCCACACGTAACAACGAAGGGTCCACCAATCCGGGAATATGTGCGTATAACCGCCTGCAGACGCATCTCCTTCGATCATATTCCTTCGTTGAAAATTATTGGCTCTGCCACGTATGGGGTGTTCGTGAAACGCTCCGACCGCATCGTTCGATCGTGTATATAAGGGATCCATGACGAATGTTCCCGTTAATTCGTTCTTCTCGATCGAGGAACAGGCGCCTGGGATATAGGATCGCGAAAGGCTTACAATTTCATTGCCATAAAACTTCTTTGGGATGCGTTTCCTATTGTCGATATATCCAATTCTCCTTTTGGATAATTCGAAAGTCAGTTGCAGCATATTGGACGTTCGTACCACGTATTATCACGGATCCATTAGGAACTTGGCGGAGATCAGGCTTCGGCACATTTCGAACGTCGAAATCGAAGTCCAAAATTCTATAATTCTTATTCGATAAAATTGTCTGAATACATGGCGAACGTAGAAAGAACGGCGTCTGTCATTTACGGGTACAAGTAATTACAAGCACGCATGATAGCTACATGTGCTTCAAATTTCAATATTTACTGCCTAACATGCTCGTAATTCTACGGCGTGGTTCGTACACGGCAAACAACACTTCATTCAGCAACGAACCAGAACGTAATAATGAAGTCGTAACCACGTAAGAGTGGCACACGACGTAACGGTGACACGCTAATTAAAACTCCTCTACGTACCTAAAACTACTTCCACGAGAACAGTCACATCAGTTTATAAGCGCAAAACACGAGAGGTCTGGTTCGAGGAGCAACATTTTCGTGTTGTTCCACCCATGCTATGTATCTTTTAGGTTAACTACGAATATGGCACTTAATATCCCTTCTGTGACATCCGGGAGAGGTAACGGGGTAATTCCCTCGGATCGGCGGATCACCAGGTCGATATAGCTCATTCGAATTTCCGGGCAAGACAGACAGCTTCTGTACGAGTACGCGTCTTGCCGAGTTGCTTGGGAAATAGTTGCCTCGGGGGCTATCGACATCACTATCGTAAGGGATGATGTTGCATGTACAAAGAGGAAATCAATTTCGAACACGTTATAATCGTTGATTATATCTTCTTTGCAAAATAATTCATATTAAATATTTTCTAGTTCAACGAGAAATTCCAATATCTTGTTATCTAAATTTATGGAATTTATCACGGAGAATGGTTTAACCTTTCGCAAAAAGACGACGTGGAAACTTTAAGACGTCTCGCAACGATCGGAGAAACAGTTTTCGCGAACTGCATAAACGGCCCTCGGTGCTCATCCGTATGAACTTGTCCGACGTGCAAGACAAGTTCGTTCCATGGCTACAAAGCTAACCGGCAACGTTAGGATTTTCGTTATTGTCGGGCTGTGCTTTATACGCATGCAAGAGTTACGGCAATCAATTTCCGCGGAACTTCGTACCTTCGTGGTTGAAACGTAAGTCCCGAGACGAGTCACGAGGGAGAAGAGTATTTATGGTATACCAAACGAGCATGTCGTCGCTGAGGCTCCCAGAATGCCACCCAGGAGATGGTCCGGGGATGAAACCAATTTTCGACGGTGTCTATATAAATCAGATCTTGTTACAAGCACAGGTACCGTCAACGAGTTGCACCACAACGTGGTCCCGGGGCTCTCCTTCCTCTGTTCACCTTCGGGAACACCGCGTTCAGGAGCATCTACTTGCCGAATGATCTTTTAAACCCAGTTAAAGAGGGGGTCAATATTTATTAGACGGTTTCTAATGAAACATTTTAAATGCATGGAATTCACGGTTGTCCCTCCCCGAAAGTATTCTGGGCCACACACCCTTCGTGAATGTCTCTCCACCTCTTTTATGGGCCGTTCTCTTTCCATCGAGCTCGATGTTCGGTGTCTTTCTCCAACCAACGTTATCTCGACGCGCGGCACGACATTAAAAAGCTATGAATCGTTTCCCTCCTATCTCTTTCACCCCGTCGAGCGTAGTAGGTACGCTCGGTACTTGGCCGTCCGTAACTCGGCCATAAGGGAGAGTTTTAAGCAGGTACGAATTTACGCGCGGCTAATAAAATTACGATTTCACGATGGCCCGATGAAAAATTGATTTTAACGCGAACCTTCCGAACGTACACGCGGCAATATACATCTTCGCCGAACTATCGCACCAAAGAATGTTACATATTTTAATCTGGCCTCTCCTCACAGCCGAGAATTACGACGGAGACCTGATATTTCTTTGATTAGGCGCTTTAGATACCTTCAGGCTTCGAGGAAAACTCGTGAGATATTTCAACCGGTATCTTCCTCAGTCGAAATTACCTACTTCGATCTGGCTGAGCAATATCTTACAAATAATCGTCGCGGATACCGGTAATTTCCTTGAGGACCTTTCGCGCACGATAAGAACGCCCAGGCGATTGTAGAGAATCTAAACGAGCCTCGTTACATTTATCCTGGATCTTAATAAAATACCATTCTGACATTATGGGTTAAGAAGCCCGAAATTCACCGGGCAACGTGTAAACATTGAGTAAATGGCGAACGTTTTACGAGTGGGACATTTTTCACGGGACAAGAAAACGACTGGTTACCTTCGCCTCCATCGACTCGTTTACGCGTCGCATAAAAAGCAGATTATCCGGGTGTACGGGAAGCTGGAAGAACACTGGCATCCGAACGGAAGAACGTGGAGATATCAGCTACAAGTAGAATGGACAACATACAATAACTTAAAGAACCCCATAACAACGGACGATCTTAGAATTTCCACATCTTGTCTTCTCCCGCTAACTTTTTTCATTAGGATGTTATACGGACGTTACAGGTACAACAGAATCGTTTTATTTATTTACGAGGACCACGGGAAAATTATGAGACGACCTTCCTTCATTTTTATTTATTAAAGAACTAAAAGATTCTATTGGGATAATTCATTTTCCCGACTCAGATCGTGAAATTCATCATCGTGAAAGGGATGATTGCTATAATATTATAACTGGTATAAATATTCATTATATTTTATGATCTTTACGGTATTACACACACTGTCCAATATTATTTTCGGACGCGACCCTGTAGCGATGCAAAAGTTTAATTAATACGTACAGTGTAGCTATCAAATCAATATGAAAATAATATTTTGGAAACCGGCACAGAATAATTCGAACTTGTCTAATTTAATCGACGACGTCCGCTTGATTTCAAGTGATCGAGTCACGAAAGTGATTTCGGATGCCTGTGCAACGATCTCATTTCCAGCCGAATTGGAACGCGGAACATAAATTCGCCCCGCGGCTCGTTTCGAAAATTGCAAAGGAGCCCCGAGACCAATCGTGACAATTAAGACTCGTCGATACAGACTGCGTCGTTACGGTTACGCGCAAACCTTGAAATATTACGTCTGGGCTATTGGTTGGCGCACGGGACCGTCGCGCCATGCCGTTTCGGCTCGTACGTTTCCTCGTATAGGAGCATACGTTTGTCAGACTCGTCGGTTCCTCGGGTTTCCCTTCGTCGGGTATGCGTGTCTGCCGAATGAAAAACGGTACGTATCTCATCAGTAACTGACGTGGGTGAACTATAAACGCACGAGCGGACTTTGTTCTGGTCGGATGAACTTCTTCGCGAGGTAATTTCGACAGCGCGGCGTATGGACGCGCAAAAACGCTCGAAGAATATAAAGTCGCCGAGTCAGCAGGTTTAACGATGTCTCTTCTTGCCACGCGCAGAGACGTTCGCGATCGGTAATCCTATGGTTTCGCGAAAGGCGTATAAAATAGGGGGATAGCAGATTAGCTCGATGGCCGCAACAATGGTCGTTCCGTGTGCGAGGAACGCGAGAACAAGGGATACGTTGATTCGCCGCTCGTAAATTTCCCGGCGTGTACGAGATTATAAACGCTATATTTTACGCAATGAGTATCCTCGTCTTCATCCTCCTATTATATACCCACTTACGCCGGTTATTCCATCGACGCGTTAATAAAATCGAATAAAACCTCGACGATTTCCATTATCGACGCATTCGATACCTATACCTACTCCATTTTACAGTTCATAAACTCAACCTCGCGAGAGCGATCGTAAACTCGTTTTCAGATAACGTATCGTTCGCTGAGAAACATCTAATTTCGAGTAACGGTTCGAGAAACGAACGACGACTGCGTTTCCTGCGAGTCAGAAGAGGAAGAAGGGAAAAGAGACCGATGCGTCTAGATAGACCGAAGATAGTGGTCCCTCGGCGATGTCTCCTTCCCAAGATTTCCTACCGGAAAGGACGAAATCTTCCACTTTGGTACCCCTACAGAGTAACTAGGTATGTAACTAATCACGAGCACCCTGTGTTCTATCCTTCTCTATTTCTCACCACTTAAGTTCCAGTCGCTTTTCTCCCTCCTCCCTTCCTTCTTTCCTTCTTCCTCTATCTGAAACTGCGGAGCCTCGTTCCAGGTCCGAAGATACCCAACCCATCGGCTTACGTGCACCTGTAGATGTAGAGTACGGGCATGCTGTTCGATTAATCTCCGCTAATACCTACTTGCTACCTCTGCACGCCCCTCGGTCGTTTCGGTTTCCAGGTCTCGTTCGCCCCTGTGTGTCGCCGCTACCTTCGCCAGGGAGTTAATTTAACCCCGGTACCTTCTTCATCCGATCTATCGGTTACTAATGTCTACCCGCCACCGTCTGAGATTGGTAATCATTTTCAGAGGCTCGTTCGCCGCGCGAGCCACGAGAAAACCAATAACCTTTCCGCGCGAATGCACCCGCCGGCTTGCAATCGAACTGCATGCAAATGCAAAACAAAGACATCGACGGATGCTACTGTGCCCGAGACAATCGCAATAACAGCGAGCGTAGAACTATGCTTTCAGTTCGCTTGGAACTGGGTTTCAAAACAGGAACAGCTTTTACATTCTGCTTCGTGCAGCCTCGAGTATTTCACGAAAGTTAATATTTCGCATCAACTATTTCTTATAGTTCCACATTGTCCCTGAAACTTGAAGAAAAGTTATCGAAAAGTCAATCATCGAAGTTACTTTGACTTTAGCTAATGAAATACTTCATCGATAAGTTTGGTATAAGGTTTCGTATCGACTCTGCGATAGCCAGGATTCGATAGGAAATGTGTGTTTAATTTACACTCGACGCTCGAAGCCAGCGGTTTGCGACGTTGAGACAGAGGGAACCTTCGTATATACAACTCGCTACGAGATTCGTGTGTTACATTAACGCGAGGGTGGCATGAGCGAGAGAACGAGGGCGCTGACGGTGTGCAAACAGAGCCGCTATGCAGAGTATTCCGCGACTGTTTGTTCTGCGGTTCAACCGTAAACCCGCGTCCTAGCCGGTTATTATTCCCAAATTCATGAAGCGACTCCGACCCCCTGAGAGCGTACCGTGACGAACACCTGTATCGCGACGTGGAAACACGTGCCGCGCACGACTTGACACGTGTGCAACATAGTTAATACTACGTATTAACGAGGCGATAATTGACGCCGGGCAGAGAAGGGTTTCGATTCGAGTCGTAGCGGCGTGTGTTCGTTACGAGATGGAAACGGTATACGGTTCGGTGAAGAGAGTTATAGTTGGATGGTGTAGAGCCTCGCGTCGGAGTTACCCCGATTTAATTCGGAAGGAATGTCTGTGTGTTCCCTGGCAATTTAGACATGTATCCTGTGAAGCTGGGAAAGCGTCGAAGTAATTTAATGCTCTACGCAGTCGATATCCTACAAAGCGGCCGTGTTGCATATTAATTATCCTGTAATGGGCAGGAAATGTTTCCGAAGTATATCTCGGTTACCGTAAACGATGTGCTGATTTCCAGCACGACAAGTTCGATAATTGTGTGCAGCTCGAGGATTAATTGATACTTGTCATAAATCGACTACCCTGATAGATAACTTGATTACGATAAATTTAATAACGCGGCTGAATCCTATAATACCACAGCACGAGCAACACGCTGTATCGTGATAGTAGTTACCCGGGGTCCTGTTCGCTATGTATGTTCTAGCCGATGTTTATCGAGCGGTTGCTCGACGGTAATCGAAGCGCGACGAAGGAATTTCAGAGAAGCTAGCCGATAAATCGGATCGCCTTCGACCGAATAAACGTCGCAGGTGCACAGCGTGGAGGTAGCGGGGACGCCTTAATTGACAAGTGGCGTCAGCGAAACGGAAATTTGCGATAATGGTCGGACCGCGACGCGACTCGATGCGGAGGAATGAGGAACGCCCTGAGAAAAAGGAGAAACAATAAATGAATTCCGTGGGCCAGGAGGTTTTTTATCGAGGACGATACCCACGCTCGGTACTTTGACTCGTTAGCAGTTAGCAATAACATTCGTTATTTTTATCATATCTCGTCCCGTTGGCTCCGTGGCCTTTATTTGGGTAGGAACACGTTTTGGTACTCGAGTCTTAAGATACCTCGAGATAGCCACGCGTGTTGTTCGGACTCTTATATTGCGCTCACGATATTACCATCTACAGGGTGGCTCGACAACCGACGATCAAGCTTAAGCGAAATGAAATTCAATACGTAACCGATTGGCGTCTTCCCGTCCTTTTTCCGTTCCCATCGAATTTATCCATTTAATAATCACCGAACTATAACCGCGCCAACGAAACAGCGACCGCAAGAAGAACGCATTTAGGCGTACCCCGTTCGCCATATCTTCTCACCGTTTAATATATTTATCTTCGATCTCTACGAGTCGCCTAACGATGCACAGACGCAGAAGATGATTACTCTTGCGAAATAAACACGCATCTTCCCAGGTACACATCGACGTCCAACAACACGATGCAACGATTAATTGCACTTTCTTGACGCGACACGTTTCCTTTTGGTGCACCGACGAACCTGCCGTTGCCCTTTTTCGTCAATGTCTCGCGAAGTGTGCGTACTGTCAGAGTGCGTATTAACAATAAAACGGTCGCGTTTTCGCTTTCCTTTCTCGGCCAGCGCGCCCGTATTTTATTCGTCTCTTTCCCTTTCTTTTTAATCAATGAATCGGTGCGCGATACCACAGGTACGCATGTCGAACGGGATTCACACGTGTCGACGCGCAGAAAACGAGTAGTCGACATTATCGTAGCGTCGACAACCTCTCAATTATAATTGAATGCACCTTGACTCCTTTATTTTTCGGGTATATTCAAATTCGCAAGATAAAGCGAATCGCGGCTGTCCTCGGTGACGAAGAAGGGGGTCGGGCGATGAGGTGCCAAATCGTTTAATGGGACAACCTGTTAATATGTGACATGTGTTGCCCATACCACGCACGATGTCTTTCATATACATAACCAGTTGTGTCGCCAGCTCGATTCTCCCGTCGAAATATGTACACTCTGTGTGCGTTCCAGCATTTTGTTCCATCGACACGACCGATCTCTGTCCCGCATCGTCGTCGATCCATCGTTATATGGATCCAGACCCGAAACTAGGACATTCGACTCCGATCTTTTCATGCGGAGGAACGTTTTAGACGTTTTGATCGATAAGCCACGAACAATGTATGTCTTTGTATTTTTTCAATCTTTTGTTTCTCTTGGAAATTTGCATTTTTCAACAAACACGAAATTTATACAATCATTCCTCCCGATCATGTTTCGTCGATGTTAACGATAGGATCCTCGATCCGCCTATTATTCTATTCATTGTTTCAGGCAACGAGTTTATTGGTGTATAATTCAGTTGAATACAATACGGTACGGTCGTACAGTCCATCGACAGCGTAACGAATTTCGCCTCGTGTCAGTGACGCGCTAATTATTAATCGGAACGCGAACAGCGTCAACAAATGACCCTCTCTTTGTACGCTACAAACCACGATACGAATACCAAGAGGTGTTTTCACCTTTCAATAAATTTTCGCAGACAAACCTTTTCGTACGTATAATACCAGCCATATATTTGTTCAAAGCCAATCGTAGTTGCAGAGGCCATTACGTAACAGCAGCCACGGAGGCTCGTGCAGCGTACGTAGAAACGATCTTAAAAGGAAGACGTCTGCTCTTGGATCTCTAAGAGAGAGAAGAGGTACGAGATATTCGGACCGGAAATTAATTTCCAATACTACGCTTGCCGCGCATCCGCGCGTTATTCGTTGATTACGATCTCATCGTGGCCTCATCACGAACCGGCGCGTATGCAATTCGTGCTAACGATAGACACTACCGACGAATACTTCCGCGTATGCCACAACCTTCTTCTACCGCATTCTTTCGACCCTGTTAGGCGTGCACGACACACGTGCTGCTGAAAATCCAGCCACAGGACACACACTGTATACGTAACGACGGGGTGTGGCAGTAATAATCGACTTACGGCACTTACGGGAAGGCGGTTTTTGCGAGCGCAGCGAATCGATCGAGCGCAAATCATACCGTATCTCGGTGATCGTTAGCGCCTCCGATCGTTGTTGTTCGTTTTCACGGTGGACTCGCCTGCGGGTACGTCCGCCGCGCAAAAAGAAACACGCTGGTCCTGGTTTAATGCGAGAGTCGCGGAGATATCGGGGTGGTACGATCGGTACCGGCGCACAGAGAAAGAGTCGCGCTTGTAAGTCACAGGAAAATCAGGCACTCGGTTGCCCGAAGAAAAGCGCGAACGTTATTGGCCGATAGCTCCGGCGCGCCGCGCTGGCTACATCCAACGACACTCTGCATTTACATAACATAAAGCGGGCGCAAAAGCATCAGCTTCTGATTGTGAGTAATACACGCGAGTCGACCAGGGACGTATCACGGATCGTTCGACATTTAATTCGTTCGAAATTAGTGACGCGTCGTTATATTTGACTTTCTAAGCTGAAAAATATCTTGCAGTCTTCATTGTACTTTGCCTAATGAACCTGCGTACTTTCGTTTAACGAATAATTGGAGCTATCTCACGGATCTTTAAGCGTTAACTTATTACACTTCGAAGGAAGGTCGCATCACTGGATACAAGTAATTTGATGGAATTATACTCTTTATAGACTTTAAAGGTTATGTAGAATCTTAAACCACAACGGAGTTGAAATATCACATTATACCGCTTCCATCGATATATCCATTAACTTTCATTTTCCATCAGTTTTATTCGAAACAAACAATAAGCAGATTGTATTGCAGAGCAATTTATTTCAATAAATATTCTTGTCTACCAAACAAAATAGTTGCAAAACGTTGCACACACATACGAGAGATTCCTATAACTTCTGAATAACCCGCTCAACTTTCACATACTCCAAACTGCGTATATATCTCGTTCCTTCGGGGATTAATTAACTGCAATTATAGCGACGCGCAAAATCAACATACTTATAGTATCAAAATATCGTATATTATCTGTACAACTGTTGAAAAGATATTTTAGTGAAAATTTTATTGGAAGACGATGCGGCCCTGTAACCATAAGAGCCGGAGCAACGCGTCGTAGGTGCGTGCGACCCGTGCGTACGATATATTGGTAGGTGTGCGTCCCACGGCCGGCTGGCTTATACGTGGGGAGTCATAAATACGGTATTTATTGGGTTTGTAATTGTCGGTAATTAACATGCGCTCGCAGCGCATACGGGATCCTTTCGCTTTCTTATTACCGTGTCGTGGCTCGTTACAGAAGAACGAGTGCCTCCGCTTTGCATACAGGCATCTCAATACCAGCCAGTGCTTCCTTTCTTTCTTCTTCTTCCAGCGTACGTTTCCTCCACACTTTTTCCTTCTAATTCTACTCCTCTTTCTCATCGTCGCTTCTTTCTCCACCTTCCGTATCTCCTCCATATCTTTGTCCCCTTCTACGCATTTTTTCTTCTCTTTCAGACCTTCTCTCGCTTCCTCCTCCCTCATTCTAGTTCTACTTCGCGTTCCTGCTTTTCTCCGGGATGGTATTCGGCATCGATCGACTTATCGATACTCTCGATCGACGATCGGCACGTCGCTTAGAGGGCAGCGTTAAGGTATATATGACTTGAGGAATTCCTGTAAACGAGCAACGTACTCGTATCCCTGGCCGGTTTACAATGCTATTTATCTCGGTGTTCACCGGGAACTCTGCGTCCACGCTACGCTTTCATGTTTTTAGTTATACGTATAGTTTCTCGTCCCGCGCTGGTTGTATCCCGTCCTCCTTGCTTGCGAAACGATCCTCTAGTTCTCCTATTGCTCCCATAGATTACCGTCGACGCGACTCATCCGCTACGAGAATGGTAATTGCGCGCGTAGTATTGACAACGAAATTACCACGATCTTATTATTTCTTCCTTTTCTCACCTATTCACGCTGCCAGTCGTGTCTAGTCGTGGCAAAAAAATTCTCTTATAAATTATCTATGAGCCGGAAACGCATAAAGCAGACCAGTTTTCCATTGGCGTTTACACGATGTAGACTCGCAGAACGATTAACTACAACTTTGTCGGGTTTATTGAAATGATGTAATTGAATACTTCGCGGTGAAACTGGTCGGCTTAAGACCGCGGCCTAACTTCGTCGTGGTTGCGATCCGATCGGGAATTATCATAAATCTCGTTCGCTGTTAATTCGTTCCCCCGTATCCCGCGGCTTCGTCTCGTCTTTTCGTTCGTGCTCGGCCCTGTTTCCGCAACTTTGATGAACATCGTTAACTCGTTCTCGACCGAGCCGTTCCGATTCGGTTTCCCGTCCTCGGCGTGGCTTTGTTTCGTCGAACAGTATCTCTGCGGTAACTACTTTCATCGATCGTACGCTCCAGTTCTTCTCTTACTCCGTACGGCAAGTGCACGTAAGTTTCGACGCGGTAAGCAGCAGAGAGACCATTTATAACCGACGCGGCGAATTTAAAATTCCATCTGTACAGGATTCGATTTCAACTTGGCTCGTATAAATCCCCCGCTAAGTGGAGAACCGTGATTTTAGTTAGGGAGATGAGAAGCCCCGGTTATCGACCGGGTCTCCGTGTATTCGAAAACTTTTTTCCAACAGTTTCGGACCCCTTCGTCTTGTTTAATCGATGAAACACGCGGTACAGCTCGATCCCTTCCCCTATCCGTACCGCCATTTACACCAAGGAGAGATAAAGAATCGGTCTCAACCGACAATCCTGGCTCTTATCCAGGAGTATGCGAAACGAAGATTCGCTACATCGAACGCTGTTAAGGTCTGACTAGCAAAAAAAAAAAAAAAGAGGAAAAAGAAAAAAAAAAAGAAAAAAGGGAAAACAGCGGAAGAAAGGAAAGGAGGTTGTCCACGAAGGAAGTGCATCTGGCCATCGATAAAGGTGGCTTGCCATGTCGCAACTACGCTCCTCTTTTCCAGTGTACCCCGCCCCTTTCATCGCATTCGAAAGAGCCATTTAACGAGGGAAATCTCTACCGTGTTTCCTTTGACGTACCATCTGCAGTCGCTTTCTTCTCGTATGTCGTTCCCCTTTTCTCGATCGCGCAAACCTAGAAGACTGTTCCTCGTTTTGCAACTCGGATGGAGAATGCTCCGTGGCTTCTACGACAAATCTTATTGTCGGCCACAAAATTCCCTTGAAAATGGCTGTGACATACTCGAACAGACGCTTTTACGCCGACCTTCCTTTAAAAAACACCATAAACCAAACGAAATTTCAAACTGCGTATTTATCAGCTTCTGAACTTGCGTATTAAATTTTGAAAATCGTTTAAAACGTCAACTTCACGAGTACGCTCTGTTATAAGCGGCAGGGCTTTTAACAAGCTAGTCTGAATTATCAGCAAACTCGAAGGGGAAAGTATCGCGGGTCGGGGCTGATTGTCAACCTAACCAAAGTTTAATACCGCTCCAAAACCATGGAAAAGCTTACACGATAGCGTAAAAGGAGAGATAGAGAGAGATACAGACAGATAGAAACGGGAACAGAGAGAGAGAGAGAGAGATAGAAAGAGAGAGGGAGAGAGACAGACAGACAGAGAAGAAAGACAAGGCTCGTACCAATTTGCAGTTTGTCCGGTGTCTCGAGCTCTTTCTCCGGGTCTCGGCAGGGTCGACCGGTTGACAAGCGTCTGGTCGAAGTTGGCGTGTAAGCAAGCAAAACGAGCGACTAGATAAAGGGGTGGATGAGCTCTCTTCGGTTCGAGGAGGCAAATTTTAGAAAGAGTGGTTTGAGGTAGTCGCCGAGGGTGAGGCTAGGTTGGAGGAAGTCAGAGAGAAATTGATGTTAGCCGTTTGCATTTATTATTAATACGCTCGTCGACCTGTCACTGGGGCGAACGTGTCAGTCAGGCGCAGTTTCAACCCCTCTTTCAGACCCTCTTCTCTTGTCGCTGCCTCCGAACTTTTCGGACGGACACGTACGCTTACTCTTTCCCTTCTTTCGCCTTTGCCGGTGTCAATCCACCAAAAAAAAGTAACATCGAGAAAGGTGGGAAAGGCCGTTTTAATTATTCAAGTGCAGCTATCGCACCGCATCGCTTAAAATAATACGACCCTCGCAGTTTTTCCCGTTCGTTCACCTTGTGACATATACGCGATCGCATTTTCGTTTAAAGTTTGAAAATGAACGATCTAATCAAAATTAAATTAAAACAAGATCAGTAAAAACTTCTGTACATTAAATTGCACGTATCACGGTGAATAAAGAGAATAATATACCCACGCTAATCGAAGGATAACATCCTTGTTTATACACAGCCTGCTTTCTGATCCGAGATACGTCGACTCAATATTTATAAGTTTCGAAGGGATTCGTGTAGGTAATTTATCACATCTGCTGTACGTACGAATATTGACGAGATATCTTAGAAATGTAATAATACCTTTCGTAGAAATTCTCGTGTATAAATACTGGACTAAACCAATCCTGTGCGACCAATTGCTCGCGCTGGAAAACGCGTATAACGCGGGGAAATCGATTTCAACTGACGAAGGACGACGAAGGGATCGACGTGGAGACAGCATCGATTCAATCGCGTTAATGCCCGTGTTCTTGAATTATACAGAGTCCGAGGGACGTATCCTGTCTCCACAGGAATAAAAGAAACGTATCTAGAATTCTGGCACCTTTGACCGGACGTTGTCGTAAATCAAACGTCACCAAGATCCTGCGGAACTCGTTTATAGAATCAGCGATTCGATCTTCTGCTCTTTTCCCTATCAACGTTGTACTATAACATGAAATCTCCACGAGATATGATAAACGTTACCGTTTATCTTATCAGGGCACGTGCACAGGATTATGTAAAGGGAAACGTTTCATTTGGAACGTGTTCTTCGCGCTCGTTGCAGGCCGGAAACGAGATAATCCAGATAAAGGGTGCAAATTAAAGCCACGTTTATGCTAATCTACTTGTTTCATATGTATCGAGTAAAAAATCATTTTAATTTTATTCATTTTCATATTTGTTTTTCTTTCTTTTCCCGTTTAGAAGGACTTGATAGGACGAACAAGATAGCGAAGGGTAAACCAGACAGTGGTGTTTTCAAACGACTCAGGCCGTTTCTGTTTAAATGATCTCCACGAGTTCTCCTCGTGTTTTACAATCTCACGAAATGTAAATCCATTCGACGGCGCAGTCAATTCATTTTCATCACACCTCGCGCGGTTATTACGCCACGGAATCGCGAATAAGATATTCCAGATGGTCGATAATGTGGCTCGATATAGAGAATGGTAATTTGCTGGATTTCGGATGCGAGTTGCGCCAACGTTAGGCAGTGGTACATGTTGTTTTCTGGCGATTAACCGATTAGAAGGACGATAGTACAGCGCTAGGAAAACAGATGACGAGGATTCTTCTTTAAGACAATTTCTGTACGCGAATTTAATTTCCTTGTGACTTCTTAATACGGTTGTCTGTTCTTATCTTTCCGAAACAAATGTATTCGCCTTTGATGCTCTGTAACGAACTTTATTAATCCTGAGAAAGGACGTTCTATCCTATGTATAAACAAGCGCCAGAAAATAGTTTCACAGCGATTGAAGGATAAGAGGAAATCGTGAGGCTTCGAATGCTAATTTTCTTCGCCTTTCGAACGTATAGTAGTTAGCCGCGTGAAAAGCCGCTCGATCGCGAATTCGTTTCCTCGGCTACATCGTTTGACAAACGAGCCGATCGCAAAACAAAAGAGAGAAAACAGATGCCAGTCACGAAGAACCGATTTCCCTTCTGCCATCGAACAGAGATTCGATTTACGAGCTGAATTCCTCGTGATTTCGTTCTTCCTGCTCTCGTAGGCCTCGCACTCGACGTCGAAACGACCGGCAACAACGTTCACTGCGTTTGACATTTCCATTCCGAGCCGCGCCGAGGATTTGTTTGAAATATCGTTTATGCCGGTTGCTATCCGGCATCGTAGCCGGATTAACGGCTGCAACAGGTCGTTAAGTCAGCCGTTGTAAAGCGTCGATATTAGATGAAAATCGAAAGTCGATCTATACGCGATCCGTGCATCGTTCGATCGAACCGATCGACTTGTTCGACCAACGTCCTCGATTTATGCGGCATCCCTCCGTCCTTTGCCACGCGATTCTTTGTTTTCCTTCGTGTTTTCTGACTGTTCTCGTTCGTGTGCTCCGCGCATAAATGTCACGGGTGCAATGATAAATTTCGCGTGTGCGCCTTCCCGCGTCATTCTTGCTCTTTGATGCTGCTGTCTATAAATGTATCGAACAATACTATTGTTTGTTTATATCTCTCGGAAAAATGGTAACAGATAGAATTTTATAGATAAACGAAGCGCGATATCTTTCGATACGATACTTGAACAGTTGAATTACACGGAAACTCAATTTATCAACTACATGGAGGTCAATTGTTTGATTTTTGGAAATTACACGCTAATCACAGGGACTAGTAATAAAATTAAGAAACTTGTAGAAAATCAAGCTGATCGTGGATATTTTGATTCTAGAACGTCATCGAAAAGATTGAATGTTGAAAAACACGCGACGATCCAGAAATCCACATTCGTTGGACGAACCGTGTGCTCGAATGAGTATCAGCTAGCAGACAGGGTGGCAAAGTGAATAGCATTGTGCGCGACTGTACCCCGGGGCCCGACATCTCCTTACGCCTCGTTAGACGCCTTGTTTCGCGCTTCGAAAACGCACGTACGAGTATACGGTGTAATATCGCGGATTGTGAGTGGTAAGCTCGTCGCCTTTCATAATACTGGTTTTAATGGCCCATTCTGGGCCTCGCCCAGTGGCTGTCGAGCAAAAAGGAATTGATTTTCACGTCCGAGTCCTGCGAACACTCAACGAAGAAGCGAGTGAATTTCGACGATGAAGTCCACGAATGAGTAACTAACACCGAATATCGTTTTCCGGTAGATGCGTAGTTATTAATGCGACGAATTTCTAAGAATAGGAATATTACATTTTAACCTTCCTACCTTTCTAGGCATTTGCCGTACACTAGAGTAGCTCAATGAAGCCTGTAAAATATTTACACGAGCAGAATTCTGTGAAAAGTGGATAGGAGTCTAGGTAATTAAGAAAACGACGGGGATTCCGAAGGAAATTGTTCCAACGAAGAAATCGTACTCGTTGAAACGTAGCAAGTACTGGCCCGGCCATTAGAACAATATTTTATGCCTAATTGATGCAAAGTAAGTCGTAAGAACGTCTGCTGATTTGAATTGTTAATCGGCGTACAACGCCGGCCCATTGATGTCTAATTATCATGTACAGAACGATTCAATGGCATCGAGGCACAGAGGAACCCATGAATCATATTTAAAGACAAATGAATTTCTCAGCATTATATGCAAAAGACGCGGGACGCGAGCGAGCGCTCGAACGCTTATCAGTTCGCGATTTTGCCAAGGAAAAGTACGCAGAGCACGCCAGTATGGTAGTCAATAATTACCCTGCCAACCGCGCCGGCAATAAATCAATGCTTAGAAACAAAATGACAGGGACGATGGTCGTTGATAATACATCGTGTATGTACGAATGTACACTAATTGCACGAGCAGCAACGGAGATATATACGACGAACTCTCCATAAGATTAGACGATCCCTCCCGCAATATCCTGCTGATTTCAAGCGTTGTATCTGTCTTGCATAACACGCGCGCGTACGGTGTTGCAATAAACATTGTAACGTTAATGCTACAGGCTACGAGAACCACGACGACCGTGCAAATGCGCGTTTGACGAGTCCCGCTGAATTTCGACGTCCTTCGATCATTAGGATCGTTGCGTGTGAGACAGACTCGTGGTCTCTGCACGCGGATATTATCTGTACACGTAAGCTCGGTGAAACGTGATCGTCATGCTGGTATGTGGGAAAGTGGTACCAGCAATAAAATGGAATTAATACTACGCGAGAGTTAAAAGACAGACGCTATCGATCAACCGAATCCGGGATAATCTATTAGAGTTTAATATCCAGTAATAATAAAGTCGGATCATTTATTGTTTTCTTCGTTTACGAGCAAATAATTTGTTCCCGGGGCTTCGTTACAAATGGACGTGGTAGAGGGATAAATCAAAAGGAGTAATAATTACAAAGTGGTAAGGGAAAGAGAGAGAAAGAGAGAGTGAGAGAGAGTTTCTCAAGACTGAAGCACGTGTGACTACGATGTTTGGAGAGTTAAAGTACTCCATGCGTCAAAGTCATCGTCACAAATGACTTTTTTTTTACCACACGATTAGAGTTCTTTTTTCATACTCGCTTTTATCATCCGTTGAAAATAGTTTTAATGACGCGTATGTAAAGTTGTTGGCTATTTTAGAATCGGAGCGAACAATGCCTTCTGTTCTATAGAAATAGCTCAAGTACAAATAATTTATTGCTTTTATGTATAGCCCTTTTGTCCGGTTATAGTGCCATGTCACTTAATGATTATTGCAACTACCTAGAAAAGGTAGTTATATCGCGAAATCATATGCTTAAAGTATCGATCAATTATGTTCGCCTGTATCAAAGACGAAAGAGACTAACAAAGAAATTGCATTTCTGTGTTCAAACAAATTATATTCCTCTTACCTAGCTGCTAACCAACCCACGCAGGCATATCAATGGAAATTTCCCAAAATAACAAAATAACATTTCAACCCACGCGTTCTGCGGGCTCATTGTTCACACCGCTTGGGAACAGGTTGAATCGGCTGTGATTTTAGACTTATGTGTGCGTAAGGGCCACGTACGCGCCAGTGGCACGCGTGACACGCATCTCATTGCGAATAGGTCACGAAGTTCGTAAGAACCTGGCCGCCTTGCACTTATGTACGTTTATGGTGCGCTCACGCTGGAACGCAGTTTCTCCCAGCGATGTTCATGGGATTCTTCGCGGAGAAGCCACTATAAGCGTTTCGCATCGCTATCGGCCGTTAGCGATGATGCACACCGCCTCTGATGCACGATCAGACCGGAGTCGAGGCGCTACATCATCCGCCACCTAACAAGAACGATAGAGAGCTTTTCCGCGCTAGGTGATTTATGCGAGTTGTCGCGACCATCTCTGGCCGTGTAATTTACCAACGAATTGATTATTCTTCAGGTCGTTTATCGAAGTCTTTACTCGATTATCACGAGTACTCCGTCATTGATTTTGTGTAATTCGCGATTACGTTTATAAAATGCATTATAGAGTGCAGTTTCACTGTGAAATTAATATAGATTATTAGACATATAAAGAAATATAAAATATATACGTATAAACATCGCCTCATTCTTGTGGCAGTTGTGTTTTCTACAGGAATTCCTATTCGCTGTACTATCAAGAAATCCTCTTGTTTGAAAATACTGCGAGATTGTTTCATTTTCTTGAGGAAGGAACCAATATAACATTGACAAGAAAGACGAAATTGGAATAGTCGACGCCCCGCGCGCTTTGTGCAGATTCCTGTCAAAGTGTGCATACATTGAAATATTCGGGAAATGTTGCAATCTCTTGGTTCCGTCTGTTGCATCGAAAGCTGCAATAACGTCACATTTGTTTCGAGCGCCTCGTTTCGTGCATTGAAATAACCGTTATTTCTGTTGTCGATTCGTGAAATCGTATTGTTAATCCCACGTTATTTACGTTACATTTCATTTTATAACTGGCATCTTGCGTGTGCGGACTTTACAATACATTTCATATAAATCATTAACGAGAAATTCAACTGTAAAGGTATATATATATATATTGAAACGGACAAAATTATCGCGGCTTGGTTGGTTGAAGCATTTGCCTCGAGCTGGCAGCACTACCTTAGCCAAGCTTCGTGTGCTAGAGAGAATTGAGAATGGTGGGAGAAGCAGTATGGCGCAGAAGCGAACCGACAGTCGATTGTAGGACGTTGAAACGGTTTAGTGCTGTCTGTAACTTCGTGTTAGAAAGGTGAATATTCAACAGTTTACTACAAAGAATTGGACACAGATTTTTCTTCTGCAGAATGAGGTACGTTTATATCTTCATATATTTTATTACGACCGTCTGCCATTTTATGTTTGTGTTGATTCATCAACTTGGCTGTCTAACCGGTTTCCTATAAATTACCTCAGAAGAAATTAATTTCTTTTTATGAGATTTTATCGATGAATTACAACTGCGTAGTGATATTTACTGAAATTAATATATATTAATAAGATATTTCATTATATACTTTAAATACCGTTGAAATTTAATTGACAAAAACTGAAATGTTGTGGCGTGGCGTACAGCGTGTAAAGTTTTAGTTGTAGAGGTCGCATGTTCAAATCTTCCGCGATGGGAGATTTCCTGGTACTTCTTTTTTTTCAATTAATTTAATTAGCTTTCTAGTATCTTACGTATTTCGTAATATTTAGATGCGTATGATGTAATGTATAATTATAAACTCTTAAGTTATACTGGAATGTTTTCGTCAACAAAGGAGAATTATTATTTCTATCCGCAGAGCGCGTATTCAGATGCACAGGCAGAAGATGGAAAGATAAACATCCGCTTGCACGAGTTCCTTTTACGTTCATCTCAACGATCCAAAATGCCATTCACAGCTGATGCAGCAGCTACCCAAATACAGGAACGACTGAAGAACCTGTATCACTTGGTGCACGAGATCGAAACACAAAGGATTCGTTCAGAGCATAATCTGAACAATATTATAAAAACTTACGAGAAAGTAACACCGGAGGACAAGGTATCCCCGTATTATCAACAGAAGCTGAAGAATCTCAATGCAGCGATCGGCGACTCTCAGCAGGAAGAGGAGATTCTGCGTAAAGCATTGGGAAAAATCAACGAAATTCGAGCAATTAGAAACGAACGACGGATACAGGCTCGGAATGCAGGAAACAAAGAAACTATCCGTCGAGGTGCTCTGATGAAGATGGTGTTGAGCACGGCGCAAACGCTCCCTTTGTACGTAGGTAAGACACCAGGGGCGAAACCACCCCCTCTTTGTGGAGCAATCCCAGCAGAGCCTACGTATATCGCGAAAATGGGAGACATGGTGGCTGCCCTTGTAAAGGGGTCCGAAGAAGAGGATTGGATCTTGGCAGAAGTGGTTCAATTCAATCCTACGACGAACAAATACGAGGTGGACGATATCGACGAGGAGCAAAAGGACAGGCACACCTTGTCGAGACGAAGAGTGGTGCCTCTTCCATTGATGAGAGCTAATCCTGAAACAGATCCTCATGCTCTTTTCCCCAAAGGATCCATCGTGATGGCATTGTACCCTCAAACGACTTGTTTCTATAAGGCAGTCGTGAACCAACCACCCACTACAGCCACCGAGGAATACGAAGTCTTATTTGAGGACGCGAATTACGCAAATGGGTATTCGCCGCCTTTAAAAGTCGCTCAACGTTACGTGATCTCCATCAAAGAGAGTAAGAAGAATAAAAGTCAGTGTTGACGGACGATTTATTATAAAATAGCGTCAATATTACTTCCGATATTGTTCTCGCGTTTGTACATTATTGATAGAGTATAACCATGCGCTTTTGTATTATAGACGCTTATCAGCTGTAATAAAGTATACGCTTTTGGATAAATACCCTATCATTGCGTTCATGCGAAAAATAATCGTATTCATCTCCTCATTCTCTTCTATTACTCGACGTTTGAACAGCAAATTATTCGAGCACTTTAGACTTTGTTTTCGGTATAATTACTTCTTCGTTGCTTGTATCGGTGTTTTTATCGAAATCATATGGTTTGTCGTTAAGCTGGAACTCGATCGATCGGTTCACGACCAAAAGAAATAACCACGTACTGACAGTTAGGGTCCTGTTTCCGCGATACTCTCGTACGCTGAAGGTAATTGGCGTAGATTATACGACGATAATAGCGGCATCCTCGTACACGCGGGTGGACCTTAACCTGCACTGGTCTGACCTTTCGTGGAATCGAATCTCCGTGACTCCGTTCGACCGGGCAATTTCTTCCTGTACGGAATAAATCTTCTTCTTTCACGCTGACATGTAGAAGACAGAGATAGGACTTGTTGGCCTTTTGGACTGGGGAAGGGGAAGGGGCTGAATTCGACGCGAGGCGGGCTGAAAGGCGAGCCGCGTCGGTACTCCAGCGAAAAAGGGACGTAGAACGAAAGAGAGTGGCGTGCAATAATTGATTCCATAATCGGTGGCTGCCGCCAGACATCAAAGTGGCTCGGTTCCAACCCTCGGCACAGACTGTTCGGGCCAATCTTCATTTATTATTTAACTTAACTAGCCCTGCTCGAAGTATCATAAAAAAGCGGGCCCGTTTTCGTCGCGTCGACACGTACTTCGTCCGTGTTTCTTCCTCGAAATTGTCCGAATTGCTTCGGCGATCCTTTTCAATGAACAGCGTTTTGCTCGTTAAAGATGAGGGTCGAGTGGATAGTACGATCGGTAAGCGTATGAGTTTCGAGCAAATTATAAGAATAAAAATATCCTACCAGACTACACAATAGATATTGTTCGTTCGCTATTCAACAAATTTTCTTAACAGGCCGGCCTGCAGCCCATATGTCGCACTTAGCGAAAATTCGTTTGTTAGATGTCATTGTTCGTTTCCTAGCGAGCTATCATAAAGGATTTTTCAAAGGATTTTCTGGAATTAACACTTTATCGACCGCTAGCGGTTCAACAGCATACGCACGTCCGACCGTCAGGTGCAGATTTTTCCTAGCGCTGGCTTTGTTTCGGTTTAGACTCCAATTCTTTTCGTTCATCGCGAATGGTAAGTTTTTCAAATTTGTATAAAATTGTGGGAGCTTACAGAGCAACGCAACTGACGCAATTGACGCAACTAAACAAGGTACCTTAGTAGTACTAAATAACAAATTACTGCTCAAATAATGAAAAAGATTATCGGCGACAAAAAGCTGATTAATAGGCTATCGGTCGGCAAGCGTTGGCGACAAAAACCGATTAATCGGTTATCGGTCGGTAAAGTGTTAAAACACCGGGCTTAACGGTTCTCGGTATTTTGTAATGACAAGTCTTGAACTGGCGGGATTCACCCTGTTGCCAAGTCGCTATCCATCAGGAACCAACTTCTTTACCTGTGTTCAAGGGTAATATCGCGCTACGGACGCATTGGAAGAGATGATTGCGAATTGATCGCCTTTTAGAAATAAGCCGTAGTTAATCATGTTCCGTAGTTGCTAGTTGCTAGTTGCCATCGTCAGTCGTTACTCATCAACAAGTCGGTACTCGTCATACGTAGTCGTCACTTGTCATAACTAATAGTTACTTGTCATCTCTAGTCTAATAGTTCTCGTCATCTCTAGTTCTTAGCAATCGTCCCAATAGTTATTTCCCACAGTAATAAGCGGTAGTTTGTTTTTATCAGTCGGTACACTACGTGTAAACGCCACTCAATCCTAAACAATCATTTGATCTATCACGAGGAATAGACAGGTCTTCTAAGCCAGTTTAATAATCAATAACGTTAGTGAATTGACGAGAGACAAGTTGTCTTAAGTAGCTTACTTTTACGAGTTTATAATTTCATCTTGAATGGAACAGTTAGCTGACTTGTAATCTACTTTTTAATAAAATTCACTTGTAGACTTTTTCTTTGTCACCGACCTGTCGTTGTCACACAAAAAGTAACTTGTAATTTCTGATTTAAAAAATTCAGTAATAATATTAATCCTATAGAGTGCAAGTAGTTTACTTTGCTCTAGTCTTAATACTAATGTTTTAAATAGATCTAGCTCTAAGAAATTTTACAAATAGAACATTCCAGAAACGGGTTTAGCTAATCTTGTGTTTGCTAATGAAGCACTTCCCTATACAATCAAAATCAACTTGTTCGCCAAGCATACTCCCGATAACGCTCGATAAACCGAATTGCTCATCAACGATTCGCACTATTGCTCTGGGGGGCAATAATCGAAATCTGAGCGACCACGTACTACCTATCCCAAATGTATATCGAGGAAAAGGCGACTAGCCGTTTCGAAGCGATAGCCATCCTCCTCGAAATAGCGAGCACCGACGTGTCGGTAGGAGCCATTTTCAGCCGCGGAATTAATTCAACCGACGCGATTAGCTTTCGCGACGTGGGTGAACTCTGGTTGAAACGGCTTCTATCGCGACCACGTGTACTAGGCATACCCTTATAGACACACGTTTCTGTTGCTATCGCGGCGTAAAGTCGACGTAATCGAAGCTCCACGAGCCTGGAGTTCGTACGACCAGGCTAATACAAGTGGATTCGTAGCATGCAAGCCACCGGAAGCTAAACCGAACTCGTGTTCGGGCACGCAAGCCGTCCCTTTCACCCTAGCTTTCAGTGCAGCCTCCATCTTTGCCCCTTCCCAAACAGCTTTGCTCGTTTCGCTTCGTTCCCTACGTTCATTCGTTCCACGTTCTCAGTTATCCGAGTAATTCCTCTTCTCGATCGTTTCGCCCTTCTTTCTTTCGTCCCTCTTACCTCTTCGTGTCTTTCCTCCAACTTCTTCTTCTCTCCACCCTCTCTCCATGCTGCTTCGTTCCAACCTGCTGTTCTCGTGGCACAAACCAATCGGACCAGTTTCGCTTAACCCTCCGGTAATGACACGCGGTATTTTTCTTCGCCGCTCGTAATTACGACCGTGCTCCCGCGAGCATATTTTATTTCGTCCCGAGTCGATCGATCCACCGACGCTGGTATCTGTCACCGAAGCTCGCCCGAGCTATTGCCATTCGCTTCTTCCCCCGGCGATCATTAGTCTCCCTTTCGATAAATATGCGAACGGCGAGGAGGTGTCAACTTCGTTGCCTCAGATATTTTCTCGGTCAAGGAAATAAGTGGAGTTCGTGTTTTAATTCGATTATTTCTGGAAATGAAAGGTTCGAAAGTTTTCGACATCGAGCAAACTTGTTTTTCTATTAAATGTTCGTTTAAGCGAAAACTCGTTAACGTTGTATTTTATGGGGCAGCTCAAATGGAATAACACGAAACGTTGGTCCAACGTTAATTTCCATGCTGCGCGCGCTTTGCACTGGAGGAAATTTTATTTTTAAGAACGAGCCGATTTTATCGATGAGGAAATCGGAAACCAATGAGCTCGATCGTGCATTTTCCTATCCAGGAAAGAAGAGCGCGCAAAAGAGATTACATACTCGATCAGTACGGCGGGCAGTCCGCGGATTTCTATTTTTTAAAATTAATATACGCTTGTAGAATAATACGAGTTCCGATCAGGGAAAATGCCGGTGTTAACTTTTAGCCTTCGAACGCGCAAACGACCGCGTGAAATATTGCCATTGTGCGCGATTGTCGACGACTGTTGATCGACTACCGAGTAAAAAAGCACCTCGTTACCTGCCTTTCGCTTCTCGTGGACACCTTTACTCCGGATTTTAAGCGTAGAATAAATTTCTACCTTAGGCTTTGATCGGATCTAAAGCTATCTAGTCTCGCGCGGTTGCAATTCCCGGTCTTGAGAGCACAATGCTAGCAGTTCGTGTACCACTACTCTTTTCCTCCTTGATAGCAACGACACTTTAGACGAAACGATAGCGAGTCAGTGAACGTAGGCGGTTCGAGTGGCGCAGTCATTTTTAAAACGTCCCAACGAGTCCCACTTCGTCGCACGCTTAAGCCTCGAACACGGTATCGCCACGAGAATCAGGTGTTTGACCTCCACGAAACGCTGGTCAAGTCCAAGCAAGCTTCCTTGAATAAATAAGGGTCACGAAGCATCTGAAAGTATCGATCTAATTGCTCTCTGCCCTAGTACGATGATTGGCTCGCATGTAACTGGACAGTTTTCTATCGAATACCAGGAAGCAGGAATATAGCATGTTATAAACAGTTCTATAACAGTTATAAACACTAACGACGTTACTCGTGATCGATCGATAACTCGGGCAATTTTTCTTTTAAATTTCGTAGTTAAGGGAACGAACTAGTTTTAATAGGAAGCTAGTAGATCCAATTCGAAGTTGATAATTCGATTGCTTCGTCTAATCGAAAGGGGCGTTCTGCCTGAATCTAGGGTAATCGAATGCAATGTCATAACGATCTGTCAGTAATACGAGCTCGTCAAATGTCAATTGGAAAAGCCATTCTTTTGTCAGGGATTGCTTTCGACGTGACAATTTATTATGTTTTCTCATAAGCGGAAGCGTGCATCGAAGGAAGAGACGAGCCGCATTAGGCGAAACGATTTTCTCTTTCTTGACGTATTTCCAGAGGACATTTGTCTTTTCATGGCACGCGGGTTCTCGTACGGAATCGTCAGCCTCTTGTTCAACGTTGATGTTACGAACACGAGCCACGCGATGGTGAAAGGAGGCAAAGAGGGCGGGCGAATAATTCATAAGCGGGCGGTTTCTCGTTAATTAATTGCGTTTACCATTGAAGGCGGGGCAGTTTTAAACTTCCATCATAATTCAGACCTATAATCGGTTATCGCGGTCGTTATCTCGCGTTACGGCGCGATCGTCCCGGAAATTAGCGTACACTTTTACGACTTTCCCGCCGAAAGAATTTTAATTTCGTCGGAGCTGTCGCCTCTGTGACACGTTTCCGTTGTCGCTTAAACAAGAACTGCTGGTTTAACTATCGACGCTGATCGGAACCGTGCCACAGTACAAGGTACGAAATATTAAAAAAAGATTTTTGTTGCCAGAGCCAATTTTAAAGCCCTCGAGATCCTTTGAACAAACGAACGAAATGTGAAATTTCCAAAATTGAAAGTTTGGTACAACGATTTTAACCGAAACTTCTACGACATAATAAAAGCAATTTCGAAGATGTGAACGCTCGAAGTATAAATTCCATGGAAATTCATTTTGCGTTCGTTTTACCTCGCGACAAACGTCCCAAGACGACCAATTTCACCGATCGTGCCATTGAAAGTATCACGAACAGGCGATTATCTGAGGAACCGCTAAGGAAGGAGTGTCTCGGTTTAAAAATGCGTCGGCTGCACCGGAAATAAATAACAATCCTTTAATGATAATATCGTGGGGGTTCGCCATTAATCACCGACCAGCGCATTCCTTTTACAGGTCAACGAACTCGGTTCGTTTCGATTCGCAAGTTGGCCATTTTCACCGGACACGTAGGTCGAGTTGAGACCGATGGCCTTTCGAGAAGTTACTTATTTCTGGACCGTGTCCACGGTCTCAGTGGGTCACTGGATGCGTCCAGTTCCGGCGATGATTAATTCTGACCTCCCATCAGGGATATTAGTTTTTAATGCGCCAGCGTTGTCGTGGGAATTATAATAATTAGCTCGGTGCCGCGCGAACCAGCTGCCTGTAGGACGCGACGACGTCCCAGCCGTGTCGTCCATCGCTATACTATAATCCTATTTGCTCTCGAGGAACTGTTAGCTGCAACCAACGTTTACGCGAATTTGCAAGTATATAGATATATCGTAAAAGTTGGGAAAGCAGTTAATCATAGTTTTTGCTATCTTCCAAATCAATTGGAAAATAATTTTTAACAGATAAATCACGCGAAACGAGCTTCCAGAAATATAATATGAGAAGTTACGTTTAGAGTGTGATTTCTAAATTGTTCCCTGTTATTGATTTCTGTACTCCATTATTCCCAGAAGTGTATTCAAAATTATATGGTTTTCTAAAATAATATTTCTTCATTTGACCATGTTCTGTAAATTGCCTGGCAAACTAATTTCGACTGTACGAACAGGTCCCCAAATACCTAAACTTCTTCGGCAAATTTCCCAAAGCGACCAAGTTCCAGGTATCATCTAACCCCATGTTCGAACTTCTCCACATATTTACTTTGAACGGTCGACTCATTTTAATTTGTCAAGCTACGTGTAACTTCGTGAAATCACAATGCAACTAGTTACGTACCTCCTCTTTCTTACAACGACGAACAGAAACGATATATCCTTCTTGTCATGAAGTACATCTTCATCGATATCAGAGCAGTACACGATAATGCAACCTGGCCATGCCTTCTCATAAATCCACTAAAATTCTTTCACCCATTACTAATCGAGGTACAAAGCTCAAGTACAAAGCTCAAGTACAATGGACTTGGTCGAAACGAATTCGGGACTTCACGATTACACTCAGATAATGCATGCATGCACTATACAGCTAGAAACCAGTATTTCATCCGTTCCACCTTTACTCCCCACCTCTATTTTTCAACACAGTCGAGAGTGTCGGCGATCAATCACCGGGCAAAAAGCAAACAAAGAATTAGCATGAATCTCTCGAGAAATCCTGACGCTTAATTTTACTGGAGCGTTTTCTGACGGCGTTCGTCGATAACGCGGGCCTGAAAAAGCGGCGACGTTCCAGCTTGCGAGCGCAATTTTTTCCACGGAGCCCGTGAAACGCCCTCAGAACGATCCAGCTCGTCGTGCATCATCCGCTTAATCCTTTACACGCCGTAGGAGCGTGATTGTCAATATTTCAAGGGCCGCGCGGAGTATCGAGAAACGGAGGAAAAACGAGTTGACCGAGAGGGCCGGGTCTCGATCAGCCGCGACATCGATCGTGTTCGAGATCGCGGCCGGTTGAAATTGACTGGCCATTCCTCGTCTCGTAGTCTCGCGGGTCTCGTTCGAAGGCAGGCCGCGGGGCTAACCGTTGAACCCGGCCTAATTGAATTTCGCATACGAGCACCGCGACGATTCGTCATTCCGGCGTCCAATTTGGCCGCGAGTCATGCCATTCTCTTTCGACTACCGCGTTCTTCATCGGCGTCTGGCCGGCCTGTCACGCAGCGTTCGCACCGCTGGACACCCGAAATTTTATCGACGAAAGGGAGCCGCGAGGACACTTACCTGGAACAGAAAGAAAAAGAGTTTGGTTAATTTTATTGGACTGGTATATTTTTATTATTTATAATAAGACCTACGACGTGTTAATTATGAGGTTGCTTACTATTATAAACTACGGGTGTTTAAGAATTTAACTTAACTTAAAGGCACAGAAGTACACAGAATGAGAATAAAATGCATAAGCGTATGAGACATTTCAGATATAGTACTTGTTATAATATTTTATAGATACGAGAATGTTTGTTTGAAAAAAAAGTACTCTTTGTTAGACTATGTTGGTTTAGAGTGTGTCTTGATACGTTCGTGTAAGTTGGACGTCGTATCAGACATGTCAGACATATTTAACGAAGATAATAACCACCGCAGCCATCGTTCTGTGAGGTTCGTTTGCAGGAGTACGCGAAGAATTCATTTTCTGAGCCATAATTTGTTGCGAGCGTCTGTGCATAATATATACACCTTGCTAGGAAGTTCTATTACTCTGTAGAAAAGTCTGACTTCGCTGCATTGGGAGCTTATGAATTTTTGAAAAGTACTGGCTTGATCATGAAAAAAATGTAGGGGAGAACGACCATGTCCCTTGAACGCGTTGATTCTTTCTTCGAAATAAGATATGTACGCCAATTTTCCAATTTTGTTACTTCGGAAATAAGTCTTAATATCGTGCCAACTCATTTCTCTTTATCGTTGTAGGAAAGAAAAATATTTCCTGATACATCGTTCGGTTGTCCTGTTTGACAATCAACAACGGCATAATTAACGTTGATTATTAAATTAATACGAAGCTATTACTGGTTGCTGCCGTCGCATGCATTAGCCAGAGGTGCGTAAATAAGCAAACTCCACGTGCCTCTTACCTGTGGTACGCTTGTCTTCGCGGGATCCGCGAGACAGAGGTATCGATTTCCAGGTAAATTGCTTGCAGTAATAATACACAAACACCTGACATTCCGCGTAAACTGTAATCGAGAGGCCGGCGGCAGGGCTAAGAAACCTGGCTTCGTAAGCCCGTTGTTTCTCCACGCCGTCAACTTGAAGGAAATAAGGGAAGGACAGGCTTCCTTCTACCAAAGGCAGCTGCTTAGGTTCTCACATAGATTAACCCAGGTAGTTTCTGTTCCGCTTCGTCTAGGAGACGAAGCTTCAGGCTGCCAGGAAGTCGCTCGCAAACTCGATGGCAAATTGTCGAGTCTTGCCTACCCTCTTCCTTACCTCTGCCCTCTTCCTACCCCTTTCTTGATATCCGTTTCTCTCTTACCAACCCCCTTTTGTCTCTCGTACTGCCTCGCCATCGCCTCGCTCTTTGCAACTGTCTGGGTTGGACGTCTTATCCATGGCGGATCGTCTTTATCCATCGGGAGCTCGCAAATCACAGGCTGGCGGTTCGCCCTGGCCAAATTATCCAGGAAATTCCGGACGCTCTACCGTATACCGAGACTGCTCGTGTCGCAACGACGATCGAGATAATCTTAAATTCGATGCGGTAGATTCTCTATTGTCTTGGAATACGACGTTCATCGGTTGTAAACGTAAACGAAAATAAGACGGATTTCTTGAATGACGTTGTTCAGAAGGAATATATATGGTATAAGTATATCGTGCTAGATTTCCACATCGGCAATTTCTTATTATTTCATCGACCAGTCGCGGGGAGACGCGATCGCGAGGAAGCGCGTCAACGGGAGTCGTAAATTCCCGTTACGATTAGAATAATCGACGCCACGAGCAGATCGATCCCCTATTTCGATTAGGGTAATAGAGGTGGTTCTAATGAGTAGCGCTTGATTAACAGTTCAAAGATATTACATATTTCCAACAACTTTATATAAAAGCTAGTTACGCTGGAGATGAATGAAGTAGATGAATGATTGACGGGTGAACCCGGTAAAGATATGTTGACTGTTCCAAAGTTGGAGAATCAGTTTAGAGATGTGGCGACTGTTCCTGTAGTCCTTGAATCGGTCCGAGATGTTGACTGTCCTAATGTCGCAGATCCAATCCAGAGACGTCGATGAATCTGTCGTTGTAGAACAAGTAAAGTCCGTTCTCGTGTTATTACGGAGGAAAGCTCGGTATGGGTGTGTTTTTTGAACGAAGACGACGGATTCGTTGTTCACAATTTTCGTTAGGAAAGTGAGGGTAATGATTCGCGAAGGCTCCTGCCAACGTGGCTCGTGGGTGACATTATTCATGGGAAAACCCGCTTTTCCTGTTAGGTACATACCCGTTTTCTCCACAATTTGTAAGAGCGTACAATAAACCTAAGGACTGTTCTAAGGGCCATACATAAACCGAAAACACTTACAGGATTGGAGATTCCTCCAAGTTAATAAGAGTAAGTTATAAACATTATATTAAAAAGATTATGTTTATGGTGGTTCCTTAGGTTTATCGAGGGTATGAATAAAATGATAAAGTTAAAGGTGTTCCTCGAATTTCCGAAGTAGTATATTTTTCAAATGACTTTACAGTTGAAAAATGTTGAAGTGGTCACCACTTCTAAGAAAACTCTACATCTGGTCTTTTTAGTTTTCTCAAGCACTGAAGCCATCGACAGCGTATAGACAATAGACTGGGTCGAAGGCAGACCATAAACAGTAGACAGGCGATGTTTGCTTCGGGGTTTTCAGTTATAGGGTAACACAGCTAGCGTGCGGATCTGGACCAGCTCAAATTGTATTCTTACTTATAATTACACTTCTGTATTAAAATATATTTTCTACCTTACAATTTATCCACGAGTTTCTCTGTTTATACATCAAATAACCTCAACAAAAAATCTCTTATTTACCTAAAATTTCACTTCTTGTTCTGTGTTGGAATTATCTTGTATATTCAGCAGCGCATTTCATTCTGTGATGATTTCGTTTACTTCTGTTTTTGATATTCTTTATGGTGTCCTTGCAGTGTCTTCTATTGCGGAAACATTTCCTTGGTGTCTTCGCTCTATTATTTTTTGCCACTGAAATCTCTCTACGCTTGAAATGTAGGATCGTCACGTTGCTAGGATTCTCTTTATGAATTCCACCTTACGGCAGAAGCACTCCGCGAATGTGGAAATTTTTTGCAATGTTACATTCGTCACAGTAGTCTTAGGAGGACATTGTCAAAGGAAAGCTCGTTCCTATTTTCCTATTGTCTTTTCTGTTCCGGCTTGGACGCTGTCCATAAAAGTAAATTGTTAGAACTGGAAGAAACTCCCTAGAAACTTGCACAATAGTCAGATGGTCTGTAGAAGCGATTTTAGAGAAACTGATCACAGTATGAACGTCGCGTCGTCTGCGACAGATAATCGACCAAAGGGTAGTTATAGCGTATGTTTCACACATTTCTTGTTCGATATTTGTAGGAAGGGAAGATATAGAAATTAAATAGAACTTTCGTGAAAAATGATCACGTTAAGAAAACATCTAACATTAGCCAGATTAGCTATCAGATTATGTTTTAATAGAGTGGATCATTTTTATTAATTTCAAATCCTAATTTGCATACAGGAACACTATGTTAACAAGAAGAATTTACATTCCTCTATGAGCAGTTTATTAACTTGCAAATGGAAATTAATAAATTAAATATAAATTAAATATAAATTAAAAATAAATTAAAATAAATAAATTAAATTTAAACAGAACACCGCAATAAATATTGTGTTTGCAAGAATAAATTATATAAAGTATAAAGTACAATAAGATCATAGGAAATGGAAATAAAAGGTTTGTGTCTCTTTTAATAGTGAATTTAAGGTGCAATTAAGCTTGAAATGTTTATTTGCTAAATGCAACCCTTGGCGATTCTTGATGTCCAGCCAACGAGGCGACACGCGAATAAGATTAAGTGCATCTGAGCCATGGAAATCTTGGAATCCATGGAATCTTTCGAATGAAAACCGAGAGATCTAAGCTTAATGCTGCATAAGCCAGTGTTTCCTCGTCTTTTTCTACGTTAGAATCGCGAATGTGCACGATACCGAGGAAACGCGCCGTGATGTTATTTAAGAAAGTATTTTCCCGTGCTCGTCCGACTCGTTGAAGCTACAAATTGAAATAACTCGCGCTTCGAATTTTCAGATTAAAAGCTTGACCCGCTTGTTTATTCTTTGTTACACCAGCTTCCTGTTGCTCTCTTCTTTCACTCGTCGCTATTTTTCTTTCCGCATTCCGGATTTTCAAAGTGTTTCAATGCGATGATTTTCTGCAGCCGTTCATCTGCTTTGTACCGCGAATCAGACTCTCTCGCTGTTTCGACGAGTTAATTCCTACTTTGTAACTACGAAGTAACTTTTATTTCCTATTCTATTGTGCCAAAAGTGGCGATTTCTTTTAGATTTATTGAACGAAATGGCGCAACTATTCGCTCACTGGTAATTGTCATTTAAATGAAAGTCACCGAGGATCGATAATTTCAACACCTTTGCGAGGGTGGAAGCTACGCGAGGGTAGGTGTAACGAATAGGGGAGCATCGTCATGGTGGTGGATTTCAACATCCTGTAACTTGGCTGTTGAGAGGGGCGCACTGCGATGAAATCAGGGGACGATGAGGAAATAAATGCAGGGAACGTCGTGTACAGATTGTATCATTGAAATATACTGCTCCGAGTGATTAGAGGATTACCTAATTAAATGAGCCAACCAATTTTGAAGACTGTACTGTATCTACGATGTTAACCAGAAATTAATTCTGGCATTAGACGATTCATATCTATTTCTTTGTTGACGTTCGATTAATTATCCTCGTCGTCGATGTTTGTTCTTGAAATTGTGATCTATTCCATACAGTTTATATTATTTTACGTCGGCTTTCCTAAATCATTCCAATTACGTTAACATCGGCGAGCATTTCTGAGTCACGCGAACAGTTCTGATACTTGTGAATTTAAATACTGATTTTCTGCGTGTTTTAACTTCATCTAAATTGAATTTTAATTAATTATCGTTTCCATAACAATCTCAAGATGCCGTAATAACTTTATTAAAACGCTCAGCGCAGGATCAAAAGGAATAATATTGAATTTTGATAATTGGATTCATCGAGAGCAACGCAGAATCCACCCGTTGCGATTATATTAACTTCTATCTTGCCTTTAAAGAAATTACGTTCGAAAGATCTCTAAAATCATTAATTACGTAGTATTTATCTGTAACAACGGTCTCACTATAGATTTATACCTATTATTCAAATGCGCTTTCATTACCATAATCGCATTTATAGGCTCAAGTTAAACCTAACATATTTCTATTCTAATAAATGAAAATTACAGTGGAAAAAATTCATTGGAAAAAAGGAAAATATAAAAGTGTCTTCTCAAATTGTACTCGTACGAAAAACAAGATATGACGTATCACGTTTTTCTTCTATGATCTTCTAATATAATGCCATATCTTTTTCGCTACTATCATGGTTGCCTCTCTACGAATTTTTTCTTGTATCGTGAAATTGCTATATTTTTTCTCTCTCTCTCTTTTTACGTTACCACATGTGGAAAGTGCAATGAATTCCATCTCTTTCGTATCGCTGCGAGACGTAAATTCCAATATCCCATCGAGATGAAGTGTGGTGAATCCGATAAGTGTGGTTACAGGCGGCGCTATCCGAGTTTCCAACATCGAAACGCGGTTCCCAGCGGTTTTTCCGGCCGTGTAGAACACGCGGGGACATTGCATGCATGCTCGCGGATCGTTGTCGAAGTGGTAGGCTCCGAAAAGGGCGGCAGACGAGCGTCATTAGCCGCAGCGGAGATGCTGCACGGCGGTTATTTGCACGTCAAATACGAGAGCGTGGCATTTGCATCGCTTTATATAAACAATGTCTTTAAATAAACGCTGCGTGGAAACGCGCGTGCGTACGTCTGAGCGCGTGCACGCCGAATCCTTTCCACCGGACGAACTCTCAAACCTCACTCTCGTGGGGGTAGCGAACGCGAGAAAGGGATCTAGCTTGCACCCTTCTCGTTATCAAACTGTTTACATGGCAGGATTATTGTTTACACGAAAGGAGCCGAGTATAGAGGAAGAGGAAGAGGCACGAGCAAACGCTTTTCCCGATGCCGCTTTCCGCTTTGGGTTTCAAACGACGTGAAAAGGGTCGCGGACGTCGAACGTTTTTCGACAGCCGCATCATCATCCCCTTGCTTCCTTCTCTTCTCATTCCTTGCTTCGAAACGCTACCACCGCATCATTCCCCCGTTACTTTGAGCCGGAATGAATTATAAATCGTCCACACCGTTTACGCTTCGTGCGTTTCTCGGTTCGTTATTTGAGCGACGAAGAAACGTGGAAGTTAATTAACTTCTTTGTCGGATCTCCTTCCCGCGGAAGGTTCCCGAAACTAATAATGTGGATGCGAAGGATGAAAGCGTGGGTAGACGGGTGGTTTGATCGTCGAAAGGTCTGTTGCCACATAGATACGCGAGAAAGTAATATACATATGCACGTGTAGACGAAATTTGAAGGAAAGACTAGCGAAACAGTCGGAAGGTTTCTCTCCCTCAAAATATATTTTCACGAATTGCGGGTCGAGTTACGCGTTCGTGGAAGAGTATACAACGAAAGAGAGGCGGAGGACGAGGGAGATCGTAATGGAGGAGGAGGAACGGAGAGTGGAACACAAACGAAAGGAAACAAAACCGGCTAAAGGGTTGCAAAGGCACGGCCGGGGTTGCAGCGGGCCGCGAGCACGCTCACGGCTTCTCTTTCACAATTAAACTATAAATATTCATAACTATTTTAGCAAGACAAAGTTTCACGGTGGGCCGCCGGTAATTAAGAGTCGCGACTTCTCCGAAGCGTTTATTCCGAAGTCGACATTAGCGGCGCGGGATATAAATGCCGGTAATTTGGAGGTCTTCGAGGTGGCCCCGTCCTTTTCGCAGTGTACATCGCCGGTTCGAGCCTCGAGAACGAGCCTACGGAGCAGAGTGGGACGACGGGTTAATTCGCGAGGAGAAAGCGTGGATCCGCGTGGACTACGAGCTGCCGGTCGCCAAGGTTATTTGTATTAATTAGAAAGCCCTGAAATTAGTCGACAGAGACCGGTCGTTAGGAGGTTCATCGAGCAGCAGTAAGCAAGACGCTGGGGAAAAGAGTGGCCGCGAGCCAAAATGACTGGCCAGAAAGGACTCGGACTCGTTCGCCGAACCGAGTCACTGGGGTGTGTTCCACTATCTGGAATCGATTTTCTTCTTCAGGAGATGGCTTATTAAATACCTAGAATTAATGGCTACGAAATTGTTTCTTATTTATTACGAGGCTAGTATTTAGGGACTCGTCACTTGCCAAGTGGAAATTTTTATCCTTCCCTGAGCTTCTTAATTTTTTTCCCCCTTAACACTTGTACGAATGGCGATACTCCTTTTAGACTCGTTAATCAATTATTCTTTTTTCTCACGTTTTTTTCTTTCCCTTCTTCTTTCATCGTTGGTGTTTTCTAAACAGGAGTCCTAGGAGGCACGTGTTTCGGAAATTTGATATCTCGAGCACAGTAAAATCACTTCCAAATTGGATAACGACGACCGTATCTTTGTTTCTTTTTCTTTTCGCATTGTCCTAGGATTTCAAAAGTTACCAAGTTCATCGTTCTCGCGATCTCGGCGTCTCAGTCATTCGCACGCTATTCCTTTTCTCGGCTGTGGAACCGTTTGCATCAGACGAATATTAATCCGTAAATTTTTCACTGTGCCCCAGAAAAAGGAAACTCCGTCATTTTCCGCTGTTGAAAGGGGAGGAATGGGTGGAGTCACGGTGGAACGGCTCGAAGATACATACTCCTAAGCGATTACTTTCTTTAATCTACGAATGCGTTACTTCCGCGTGGCTGCAACATCGCGAAATGGATAAATGCAACGTTTCCCCAACAGATTTTGCGTAACTGGCAGATGGTGCCTCGATAATATTTTATGAGAGATAAGATCGCGGTTCACCAGATGCTTCGTGCGGAGCTTGGTATTCGGTACGAAGTTCCTGAATAAATGCAAGATATGAATAGCTACGGCGTTCATTATCGCGAACGCTGTGTTGCCTATGTTATATTGGTTTTATTTGAACGAGGTATCAATCTGTGACCCGCGAACATTTCGGTATTTTCCTGTAAAATCGCGGTACGTTGCTTTATTTCTATTTATCTCTATTTTTAAGTAAAAATTGTAAAACGATTCTTTATAAAGTATCGTTACATTTATAAAGTTCCACCGTGAATTGCCATCGGTGACAAAGATTCATGGAATAGTTCGCATTTACATGAGTAAAATATACTCTGTTCTGGACATTATGCAGTGAATCAAATTCTCAAGTTGGATCATAAAATGGAAAGAGGCGGCCTACATGAAAAGCTGTAGAGGTAAAAATCAAGGAAGTTTAATCAGGCGGACGGGCTGGGCCAAGATATTGGACTGTAAGCTCGAAACCATTTTTCTCTCGGTAGATTTCACTCGAATACCTCGTCATGATTCGAATTAGCTTTGACGTTTCATTTTGCTGATAGTGCCTCAACGTTAATCGCAATTGCGAAAGAACGCCGAGAAAAAGTTTTTCAACTCATCAAGAGCATGAATCAGATTGGTACCATCAATCTTGGCTGAAGTATCCATCGAATCTAGAAGCTCGAGCTTATTCAGAATACAAGAGAAACGCGGCATTTATGAATCTTGACTCGATCTCTGACAAGAATACAAATTTGTATATTATCCAATAATCTGTGTAAATCTTCGATCAAAGAAGCATTAAAAATCATAAGGTGGAAATATTTAGAGTTACAGATATCGACCACATTATATGGGTTTCTTTCGTTAAAATTCACGGAGAATAGATTCCCTCGTATCTCACTTATTATCCATTCACGTCGATGCGTCAAGAAGGAGCAGTGATGCACATACCATTTACGGATGCAAGGGACCATATAGTGTACACATTGCACGTGTGTTCGCTGCGAGAGATTCAGAAATCCATAATCCTCGTGGAAGGATATAGAGCGGCACGCGTGATACATGTTACCATGCATCGGATTACTTCTTGCGCGGAAATTGACTCGAAAGTTGCTGGCAAAAATTCATGCAACGCATTTCCACCGGCGAGAAACGTACACAAATATGCAAAATCGAAATTGAACCCCTCGTGAATTTGCAGTGCTTATTTCTGCTAGAAATGATAATAAGGAAATAATAATAATAAATAACGATGACAATAAATAACAATGATAAAACTTTTTCGAAATATTGCTGAAAATAATTGATCAAAAATGTATATCGTAAAATTCATAAATGAGAGATCTAAATCTATCGAGTGGAGAATCGATCGTAAATATGGTACGAAATAAATATTTCAATTTTTCGACATTCTCGTCGAGGATCATACATTATTGAATGTTTAGAGACGTTGGTTTTAAGCAAAATTTAGACAATATGCGAATTATTCTATTGTATTATATATACAGTAAAATGTGAATTCTTAATTAAAATTCACAGGTTTCTGAATTTCTGCTTTTGTATTATTTGCCTTGTTATTTCTGTCCGAATGGTAATGATAAAAATGATTTATTTCGATAATTTAACTGTTCAGATACAAAGGAACTATTGCGACGTTCTTCCGTCACATTTGCATTAACTTTAATTCGATTAGTTCCAAGCTATCTTACTCTTCTATAAATCGAAGTAACGCAAAAGTACATCGCGTGTTATATCGGTTTATCTCGTTCGTGGTAAAACACTTCTCCCATCGATAGATGTACCATCGATTCCTATTAACTCCGAATTTACAGGAAACTTCCATAGGTGTTGTGTATCTTTTAAGTACGATCGGTCTACAGTGAGGTCTGATCGGTGTTTTATTCCCAAATCGTAGTTGTGCCTCTCTTTCGCTGGAACGTGAACGTGTCTGTCTTCTCGGTAAAAATAAGCAACACGAGCGCTGCGTAAACAGAGACTCGTGTTGTGTAACGAGGGAAAAGAAGAGAGGACGAAGATCGAAGAAGAAGGCGGCAGATATACGGAGCGCGCGAGTAAAGGATCGGATCGAGTAGGTTCAGATCAGATCAGATCGGTCGTGGGTGGCATCGGTGACGCCGATGGTGAATGGGTGGGCTGTGGTAAGCGCAGAATCGTGTCGCGGATAAAGTGGTACCCGTCACTGTCTGTCAGCAGCCCTTTTCTCTCTTCTTCATCCCCCTTGTTTGCCGCTCTGGATCGACTGGCATCTGCTCGTCTCTTTCTTTCCGTCTTCCGCCTTCGCATCAACTTTGTCTGGTGAATGTATCGTTTTGATTGCTATAATTCACGAACATCCATATATATGTATACGTCTCATTCATAAGCATTAGGACATCAACGTGACGATTAATTTAATAATACCAAAGAAACGAGTAATCAATCAGAATTTTGTATTCGCGCAAAATTGCCACACAATATAACATATACGAAGCAGACATTTGTTAAAGGATTTAAATTTATTAATTAAATTATATGTATTGTTATCGTATATCTATCGTACATAGTATTACGTACAATATTGTAATACGGTGTTATACGTCTTGTATAAGAATCATGCTGCGAATTTTGCAACCTGAAAATATGCCGATTGATTTTATAATCCATAATTTTTCTCTCCACTAAATCTGGTGATTACGCTTTCAGCGGGTTAATAAATTGGATCTAGAAAGTTACGTAGTTACCTACCAATTTTAATATTATTTTAATATGACGTTTTAGTACCCGACATTAGTATTTTTATAATCTAATAAAAGTGAAAGAGACCATGAATTTGCCCGTGTGTAGTTATTACCTGACTTGTTCTACTTCGGCGTAGATAAAGTCTAAGTGGAACGACTCGAAACTCTCGTGCCATCAAATTGTATTCGCCGAAGTGCACTAATGTATTCTTCAAGAGCGAACTCTCCACACATAACCCGTATCTTGACGAGGAATCGAGAGAATTTTCCCCGATATCTCAACGTTTTCGAATAGTTAGCAAGCAGGAGAGTGTCTCGCCTGACTCGTTCTAGATTGCATGTATGATCCAATTGACTGCAGCTACCGTTCCTTCGGATATTTTGGAAACAGAGCAGTACGTGGAATAAAAACGCCAGCAATCTGGGTCGAAAATAACCTTCCAATTTGCGAACCATATATATAACATACTAACGACACGGTATCTGTGTCTCTGAACGTTAACCGGGCTACTAAAATCGTTTTTCGATCTAACTTCTTGTATTCTTTGATATAAGTGAACATATACATAGTCATACAGATCGATCGATCGATCAAATCAATATACATCGATAATTACAAAACTGCTGTAATTCTAAAACCTATATGACTCGAAAGAGGGAAAATTAAACATCTGTCAAACAGGCGAAATAACCACGAATTTTCACTGTCTCTTTTTTTAGATCAGACTCGAACCACGGGTTTTCTAGCTATTAGAAAATCCAGTTGCGCGAACGAGAAGGAGAAAGGGTGTTTCGTAGAAGCGGCGGCAAGTGGCTCTCTCGCTCTATCGCCTGGATATGATAGGAACACCGATGAACAGATACCAAGGTGAGCGTTTCAATCGCACGTACCGCGATTCTACGCGTTGCATGCGTCCGTGCATCCACGTACGTCGTCGATTAGGGCATGTGTGCAAGTGCATGCATACACAGGGTGGTGCAGAGTACACGGGCGTGCACGCTAGCTCGGTTCGGTATGCCAGCGAAGGATAGCCGAGGAAGCCCGCAGGGCCTGTCGGAGGTGAGAACAGTACATTACCCTCGCTCGCGTCCGCCTCTCCGCCTGTCCGACTCTTTTCCCCTCGTCTACCGTGTTCTCCACCCTCGTCCTTCCTCCACGACCCTCGAGCGCCATCCGTACGGCTCTAGCCCTCTCTCCCTCGCTCTATCATTATATTCACGCATCTCCAGCCGCGACGCTGCAACACCGATCTTTTTCCCTTTCTAAAACGTAGCCACGTCACGTAACGTCGTTGCTGTTTGCCGGCGTGGCGGAAAGAAGAGGCGAAGAGCAAAACGTAGAGAGAAAAAGAGGAAAGGTCACCGGAGGAGTGAGATATTGCAAGGCGAGGATGCTACGCGAGTCGGGGAACCAACGCGATTCAATGGCTTGTAATTTTAGTCGGATTTTAGGGGAAACAGACGGCTTTCCGCTGCAAGGTGAATGACCTCTCGCTTGAGTAAATTGACATACCATTGTTGTCCATGCAAACGTATCTAGAGTGTTAGCGGGCTCTGTGAAGCAGTCGTGGAAGAGCAGCACCAAGAAACTCGACTTTGTCCAAGAAGATAGCTACTACATCGTAGTGATTCGCTGTTGTAGGATATTGTTGCTATTGCCGAGCAAATGGATGTATAGTTGGACGATAATTAGACGAATCTTGGTTGTTTGGTACGGTTGTCAAGTATGAAACTATCAATAACGTTGATCAATGTGGCTTCTGAACAGCTCATATGTCAGTGTTATCGTTTATGACAGATATTGAATTTCGTTTTAATGATCAAACGTTATACTAATCTGTTATATAGGTTGTTAAATAATATACTGTTACAGGAACGATCCTAGACATGGAGACAGTGAAGAAGGTTCGTGTGCACCAGAAATGTCTACAGGAACGTAACCCACTTTACGTGTAATTCTCCAATCGGTTGATTCCTCGTAATACAGCCTCGTAATCTACGCAATTCCATTCAACATACTCTCCTCGCCCTAGTCAAGCAGAAGAGCGTTACACGAGCATATCGACTCGGCCAGGTCGGCGCCAATGCGGCCACATTAATAAAAGGAATTTCCAACAAGAGTTTGCGACGATTCTAGGGGAAATGCGAGGACACAAGCTGGCGACGTGCATGGTACGATTCGCGTAGGTGCCGTCACGGTGGCTGACGCGTGAAGTCAACAATAGCCGTCGTTGATGAGAGAGAAGAGGAGAGAGACGGTCCATTAGCTGAGCTGTCTCTCAACCTGGTTGCTAGTACGTATTATCTATACAATTAATGCGAATGCGTGCCTAATGACACAATAGTAAGGAAAGATCTTCTAGCCAATGTTCATTTTCCGTACCAAAATAGTGAAAAAGCATTTGCTAGGTAGAAGCATGTTCGATCTTCGTAGTTGAAGAAATTATACACTGGCTTACGAAAGTATTCGAACACTTGTACATACCGTTTATGAATATATGTGAATATATTGTTTCTTATACGAAGTGCATACGATATAGACGACAAATTTTCTACGATAAGTGTTCGAATTCTTTTGTGAGTCTGTGTATAAAACCAATAGATGCAGCAGCATTTAAAATAATATTAATCATAAACGTAATATTAAAAACATAACATTAATAGCGTAGTTATGATCTACGTGTATGTTGGTTAATCCAACATTCACGTCAGTTGCTTATGAACCTACACACACATTTATATCTTGCATCACAACCTGTATAGTTGTCTAATAATATGATCTTTCCTATAATCGTCGAGCAATTCAAGGTTTGTATCGCGCCGTCAAACTGAATGAAGCTCACATCAGTGAAGCGACATATAACAAGTCACCATTGAAGAATTATCGCGTGGAATCTACCGCATTCTTCTATAATAAATTGCGATAAACGAACGGTACAGTCCACTTTTTTTCCAAATCATTTTTCTTCCGCGAATAGCGATGATAGAATCAAAGTGTCGACACGAGCGAGCACGTGCAGGAAATGCAAACGCCCCGAACAAATGTCCGGCCATCGATTAATGTACTCGTACTAATGATGTGGGAATTTTAATTCCGTAGCAATAATTCGTACAAATATATCGCGTAATTAAATATGGATCCAGGCATTAAATACCGCGAGGCTGTCTCGCGTTCAGGGCATCTGGTGCGCGGCCGATATTTGCAAAGCCTACGGGGAATCTCCGGCTCCGGAGAGCGCGATAAATAATTAAACGCCGGCATAATTGGTTATAGGCGCGAGATTTTAGACGGGGAATTTATTAACCCGGCCGAGCGGATTTATTATGTTTGACCGAGTGATTAAATCGCAATGAAAATGGACTTGGTTACGCCTCACGGTGTACGGAGCGTGAATCAATTGCGGGACGAATAAATCGTCCGTTGAGGCGGTCGATCTTATCGCGATAATGGTACCGATTTTCAGCCGATTCGAGGAGGATGCCGTGCGAGGAGCAAGGAAATCGTGTTACAGTACGTGCAACTGGTGCACTTGGATGACAATCTCCGATCAACCGGCCCGATAGTAGCACCCGGGGAATAAATCTTCTTAAGTATTACTTTGGGCTATATCTGTGCTAAATTAAAGTACCATACGTATAATTGTAAGCCTCTCGAAGGTGTTAAAAATGGTTTTCGATTAGTTTTGAAGATTCGGTTTTGTAGATAGATCAGCGAATTGAGCGTCCTGTAAATTTTTTAAAGGTGTACGGATAGTCGTGGAGGCGAGAAGCTAAATTGCCGTGATCGAGGTCTTGTATTTTTAAAGTGCGTGGTCTAGCTGCGATGTTTCTTCGTTTAGAGAAAATGGAGAGGAAAATAGAACAGCGAGACACAGGGAAGCCTCAAAGCCCATTTGAATTGGCTGAGTGTGGGACAGGTAGCGATGGAACGAAACGGTATATGCAACGAACAATTTTTTTACTACAAGCTGTTTTATTCAAATATATCATTGCGTTGTATATTTGATAATTATTTAATGACACTCGATTTTGTATGACAATGAAGTATATTCCAATATGAATTTCAAATAATTTATAGGCGGCATTACCAAAAGACTTATAGATTATTCAAACCTTATTTTCCGACTTTCTGTAAATTAACCGAAAATGTTACCTGATACGAGATAGAAATAATACAAAAATGTGACCTAGCAAAGCATAAATTGCACTTTCATTATCTGCACGGATTATTGGAATTTTAACGGAATTAAAAAAATTCATTCGCTTTAAGATATTGTTCGTGCAAAAGACGACGCATTGCTGCAAAGTCTCGTTTAAATAAAATGCCAAAGCCCATCACGTTTCTCTGATATTGCTTTTCCAGAACGAGGAAAGTAGGTAACATCTCTGTAACCGACGTGCAATCAGGTCACGACGATTAACAAAAAGATTTCGCATATGTTCCTTGAAACGTCGACGTTTGTCTTTTCAAGCAAACGCCCATTCTCCAAGAAAATTCTTATCTTTAGATTTCGGAGAATTTATTGAAACATTAAAACCAGGTCATACGAGAAACGGAACGATGTAACAGGGAAAAACACAAGGACGAACGGCACCATGTACATTGTACGTCGTTCTTAGGCGGCGGTTAAATGGCACGTATTCAAGGGAGAGAAGAGAATTCATCGGAAGAAAGAGAATCGCAAACACGCTCCGAGAAATCTTAATGAAAGAGCAAGTTCCTGAAGAGATGACAAAAGCCTCTTCGAAAGCATTCGGAATCGTAATACGTTTCTGCGGGATAAAGCGGCCGAGAATACGGTCCCTTTGAAACGGGACGCGGTGTATACACAAGCGTCGAGAGTCGTCGGAAGTTTCGTTCGTTGGAAGCCAGTGTGATGAACTTTCTGATCCTTGCCTCAACGTCGAAATAATTTTTCAATAAATCTAACATATCGATCTTTTGCTATAAATCTTCGTTGCGTTGGATAATCAATTAAAATCGTAACGGAGAAACGATAGATACGATCTAGACCAAAAAGGATGCTTTATCGATAGCGCTAATCAATCGAGGGAGCAACAAATATTAGCATGCTCAGCAGTCGGTTAAGCACGAGATCGCGTGAAGCCAATTTTCTGCGTAACTTTATTAACGACGTCAATTTCCGTGAACCCGTTTCACCCTTGTTTCTTCTCTACCGCGCTCTACTCACCGGCAAAAGCTACCTGATTATTTCTCCAGCTTCGATAAACGCAAATTGATCGCTGGCCTTTAATTTGAGATCGCGAGATCTTCAAGTAACTGGAGGAGACTGGATCGACTCTCACCAATCGAAGGGAAAATGAAAGACCCGCGGAATGCCAGGGACGCGGAAGCGACAGAGATTTTCACGAAGGATACCTGTCGCGCATACTGAGAGGCACAATCTTATTAGGCTAACGCGCAAGCAACCGGCGAAGAAAGGAATTAATGCAATTCCAATTAGCCGGACCGACTAGTCGCGCGGCGGACCGTCGTCGGTCGGTTTTGTGCTCCTTTGGTGGAGACAAGCCGCCACTCTTGGAGGCCAGTCACCGACCGGGCGGCACGTACGGCAAACCGAGTCTCGATAGAAGCGAACAAGTAAGTAACTAAGTAAGTAAAGCCGGCCGAATAGGTACGAACGTGGGAGAGGTGGACAAAGAGGCGCAGAGACAGCAGCAGAAGCAGATACAGCAGGGAGGAGGGGGGGGGGAGAATGTGAAAAAGGGAAGGACAAGAGAGGAACTCGACGAGATGGGGTTGAGTTCAAAAGAAGCGGTGACCAGAAGAGAGGAGGAGTGGAGGAAGGTGGATAGAATTTAAAGTAAAGTGCAAGCGAGAAACGGTGGAAGTACAAAATGGGTAACGAGAGGATCGAAGGGCTAATACGTAAGGGCAAAATAGAATAAACAGCGATAAATATTGGCTAAGCGAATAAAGGAAGGAGGAGAGAGGCGGAGGGCATAAAAATTGAGTGCAATAGGGGAGCGGGAGTTGAAAAGGAACGAAGCGACCAGTGGAATGAATTTCGTAGCGAAGAACGAGCGAAGGGTGTACCGATTGATCGAGAAGGAAGCCAGTTGGACAGTGGAACGATTAAAGAGCTAGAATGCAAATGGAAGGGAGAATGGGAGCGTGAAGAAGAAAGGAATTCTTTTTTTTTTCTAGCGAAGAACGAAGGAGAAAAGAGGGAACGAAGGACGTGAATGAGGAAAAGTCAGTGGAGAATTTTAACCCGTAGAGGGTAGAATTTAAAAAAGACGAGAAGTGACGTAAGGGATGGGCGGTAATGAAAAAACAGACGGAATGCGAGTGAAAAATGAGGAGAGGGGCGGGGGAGAAAGAGAGAACGAGGAAGAAGACGCCGAATAAAGTTCGACTGCGAGGCGATTAAAAAGCTAATAGCTAGGTATAAAAGAGAGAATTACAAATGCAAAACCGTAGTGAGGCAAGGCAAAGGAACGAAAGAAAAAAATTCCGGAAGACGAGAGAACGGAAGCAGAAAACGAGGAAAGGAACGAAGGGGAGAGAAAGAGAAAGAGAAAGAGAAAGAGAGGCGCGCCTGCAGATTGTCGGAAATCTTTGGTTCCTTTTAAAGGGGTTTCAATAGAGTTAGCTAGAGCCAGGCTCCAGTAATGCACGAACGAACGAACGAACGAACGAACGGCCAATCATGCTGTGATGGACAGATCTGTTTAAAAGCGATTTAATTCAATGCACGGGGTGACAGGGTCTTTTCTTTTGTGCGAGACGAATTTTCATCGGGAGATCGAGTGTTTAGATTCCTAGGTGTTGACCACGGGAAGAGACGTCGACGGACGTTCGGTCTCGAAAGACTGACAGACAGGGCGGATCAAATGGACTTCAAAGTGAAATTCATGACATGCGGCATCATCGAGTGCCGGTAATCGGCAGTTCATACCGCAATTATCGACATTCCTGGCTCCTCAATCTAACGGATGGAGGGGATCTCTGCAGGTCCTTGTACATATTAGCTGGTAATGGATCTAAAGCTTATCTAATAAGGCTGTATTACGTAATAATAGGGTTGGGTAGGAATCGAGAATCGGATAAGGTGCAATTAAAGGTCCCTTTGACCTGTTTCAAGCAGACACGTATTCCGTCATAATTTCCATCTACGCTATGATCGATAGACGTTGATCGGTACGCGTCAGTGAACCTAGAATTTACGTAGATCTACCCGATATTCGTAATCGAGAACAATTAAGACAATACCTATTTTCCCTGCGGTTAATTATTTTCCTCCTCGCCCTTTACAGTTTATTTTCTCCGTGTATATCCAAGTAAGAGTCGAATATCTTTTCGCAATTTTTAATTAACAGAAAATTGTTCGTAATCATAGTACAATGCCAAAGGTTGCGCTCTACGTTCGTTCGACACGCGATGCACGATATATCAACTCTGAAAAGCGATAATACATCGTCTTTCGACGTATTCCTCATATGTATACGGTATGTACATAGGATGCGTATATATCTGGCTTCTCGGCAAGCTAGAAGGAATTTCCCTCGAAGGTATAACCGTCACGATAACGTCCTTAAATGTATTCATCCCTAGCTTTCGATTCGCACTTCCGTCGTGTCACTTCACGTCGAAATCCTCTTGACTCTGTGCTTCACGATGATCGTGGCTTCTGAATACGAAACGTTCGTTTCATGTTCTCGTTAAGCGTATTCATCCTTGGCCTTCGATACCCGGAAAAAACGGCTTGTAACGTTTTTTAACGTTTCCGTAAGAAACACAGTATCGAATATCAATATATATCCGGACAAGGCGACATTACGCGCCAAGATTTCCATTCTCGAACGTACAAAGCTCAATGGATGCCACGCGTACGGTTCCCTTTTTAAAAGGAAGATGTTTGCCGTACTCCCGAGCGATGTACTCCTCCGCGGTGGAAGGCGAAAAAGAAAATAAACGAAAAAGAAGAAGAGAGTAGCCGTATTAAAATGTTCTTTTCAGCGTTCGCCAGAAATCCTATTAAACCGGTTTGAATCGGGCAACCTTAACGATCGGGACGGAGAAGAATCTGAATGCACGTCGTGAATTTTTCTTCTGCTACTTGAAGTTTGAGCGCTTAATGTATCAGCCGGAATATATCTCTCCGAGAATAAGATTGATTACGTCGTTATCGTAGCGGGAGAAAGAGAGAAGGGGAGCCCTCGCGAAACGGAGTGGAGGCCCTTTTTCCCGAATAGAAGTACGCTCGCGTTCTCCCAAGTGATAGGCAAAAGGGAGCACCGGAGCACTCGAGCTGACGAGTTGTCCGGCGTTGCTGGCTCTGCTCGAGCACCGTGTCCCGATTCGATTAAATCGTGTCCTCGTGCTCTTTGTAGCAGACGCGAAGCAGACGGGTTAAGTAAATTTCGTTTGAAGCTTCCGTCACGCGCGAGATGCTTCAGAAAGAAACGAAGAAAGAACGGTGGCAGCCACTGCCTCTCTCTTTACGCTGGACGTAACCTCGTTTCCCGTTCCTCTTTGTTTCTTTCTCATTTACCAGTCGACGATGAGAGTCGTCTTTTCTTTTTCGCAGTTTCTCTCCTGTGTGCACCGTCGCGTTTCGCAGTTAGCCACGCTCGAATAAAAATGTACGTGCAGTACGAAGGAGCTCTCCGAGGTCCGACAGAGCCGCCCAAGGGAGCTGTATTTCAAGATGGACTCCTCCACTTTCTCCCGCGCAGATTTCGGACAAGCATGATTTATTCGAATGGACGGGGCTACCTGGGCAATCCGTGCATCAGCCGTTTGCGAACCTTCGCTCGGCATACCACGCGAGAACGCACTACCGCGATTAATGTTCCTTATCAATGGCGCCTGGCTAGCAGAGATTATTTTAATTATTCCTGGCAATAAATAAATCCAACTGACCGAGCTCGTCGTATAACTGGCATGCGGAGCGGTGTGCATTAGGAGCGCAGGATGAATCTCGACCTATTCTCAATTACGTTTCCGCGTTTCCAACGGAGGGCAATAATTTCTCGGTTGGGCCGATTCCGTGGAACGGGCGGCGACTCGACATGCAAATGGCCGACCCGAAAGGAAGCCAACGTAATTGTGATGTATGAAGTTAAAAGTAGATGCACGGAGACGTGCTTTGATGGATGAGAGGTCAAGGTGCGCGAAAGGCAGCACGTCATGGACGAAATAACGCGCAGCGGGGTGTCGCATTATGGAATACGATCGATGCTATCCTTCGTGCGGCTTACCGGTGTTCGACAAGCTTTAGGAGCACGGCATTTTTCTGGATATACTTCGTCAAATGCGCATGTATAAATCCTCTTGAATTTCCGACGTGCATACAAGGAAATTGAACAGTGTGAAATAATTTATAGACTATGCATCGTTGGATTACCTAAATAGGAAATTCTTACAAAAGAATGAATCTCTTTTTGAAAACGGGAAGATCGTAAGTTCAATTTCCTTTCCCGCAAGATGATAATTCCTTACTGGCTCGACAAGAATGATCGACCTCGATAACAAAGTAAAAAATTCCCATCGAAATCTCCTTATGCACGAATTCTCAACTTCGAAGATAAGCCATGGTTCTTCTGGTGTATTATAATTTACTGGAACTTTACGTCACTCGGTGACCTGGATCTCGAATCGATCGCTTAATCCAGGCGAATCTGACCGGGCCTATAAATTTTTATAAAGCAGGCGACAAAGAAATACGGGAAATCCGGAAGGACGGAGGAGGCCACGTAACGTTGCGGGAAGAGAGAATCGTGCATCGAGTAGCACGCTCCTCGTGATACCTTATCGCGCTTCCGTATCGTGAGATATTACCGGATGCGGGCTCCGACTATGCTGCCTCCGGTGCCGCGTTCGACGATGCGCCCACCGACCGCTGAATATTGTGATTTCCTGAGAAGCCTGAAGTCTCGCGGGTGCTATCGTTCCAACTACCACTCTCGATATATCGTCGAACCTTGGTTGTTGTTTGTATCGCGAAAGGGACGCTCGATGAAGTCGCAGACCTGTTCCGCGACTACCTCCCACGGGTGCCACTTGCGCCAAATTGAAACTGACCGTTGCATCCGATTAACTCTTTGCGTCGCGACTTCGTCCAGTTCGCTGGACAGTCCCCCGTGTCACGTTTACGTTCCTTCCTTGTCGTTGACGATCTCGCGTGACCTTTCGAGACGCGAGGTCAATGACAGACTGCAGGACATACATATATATATGAACGTAGTAATCATTTCAAAATATGGATCATGGTATTGCGATATAACGGCAATTATTGAATCGAAGAGTTCATTATGAATTTAACAGTTCCAGAATCGAGGTTCTTTTAAGATACATCCTTTCATTATTTATTGATAATTGAGGAAAAAATGTACTAGAGAATATGTACTTGGTTGGTTGTTCGGAACCAAGGAGGAACCAAGTTCGAGATATTTTTCCCTACAATAGATAGAAAATAATATTTTGAAAGTTCCTGACGAGCCAATTTAACTGGAACTTCCGTGAAATTAAAGCTGTTAAAGTAGATTAAGTCTGACAAAGTCGAATAAAAGGTCTCTGGTCAAATGATGTAAATACTGCCGATAAGCTTTGGGGATTTAGAGACACAGAAAATTTGTCAGACATCACCCCTGGTATTTATAGGTTTCTCGTATCTTCGTCTCTCATTTGGCAATCAGGATTTACCGTTTAGTAGACTCGAGCGTGTCCGAACTAAATGAACCCCTTGGAATCTCGATGTGGTCTGTCCCGAAACGTTTATCTAATACCCAATACTCTCGATTCGTATATTCTGAGAGTGCGAAATTCCCTGGTGGTAATCCCCCGTAGAATCTCAGATCCCTCGCGCTGTAAATTAAACCACCCTCCGATTGTGTGTCTGACTGCGTGTCGTTCGTATCCTTCCACGGGGGTTGCTTGGAACCACGACCGAAAGATTCGCTCTTAAGAAGTATAATGGAGCCAAACAGACCTTTCGTTGCTTTAAAGCCGCAATTGCTACTGATTAATCCTTAATGCCACCTTAGGAATAGAGAAGCAGCTTCGTAAAAAGACAGATTCATAAAAAGCTTCGAACTCAGGTATTCCTTTCCGGAAATTAGCGTTCTCCGCTACGTCCTCGTATTGTAAACAGATTTAACGATATAGTAAATTATTCTCAGAGATATTCACGCTCGCAGGTAAATATACGAAAGGAACGTACGCGATATTATATTCTACCCCGGAATGAGAAATTCGTGCAATTTTTTTGTCATTTCTTACGGTGCACTTAGTAGTACACCAAAGCGACTCGTTCGTCGAAACCCCTTGAATTTTCAGGCAACCGAGCTGTACGCGGAACGCCATTAGCGTGTACAATGGAACGGAACCGAACGCAACGACATGCGGAACGTATGCACGGGCAGGTATCATTTGGCTTGCTCCGCTCGAAGCATGTGTCTTCATTAGGCGTCGGCTAGGGGCGGCGCAGTTCCACCGAATCACATCGGGAAACCAACCATCGTGGCCTGAATTAAGCGCTAAATGCATCCCCCTGCCGCGCTCCAACCCCCGAAATCCCGCACCAGAGACTCTCTCTGTACCTACTTTAAACTTCCTGCCTCCATCGCCTTGCAGCCGACCTAGCCGGTCGAATCGGTGTTTTGCATACGGCATCCATGAATGTATGGGCGAGACGTTTGAATTCAAAGTATGCAATAGAGTGGTCCATACCCAGGAGAGTCGAAATACCAGCTTGTCTACAAGGTTCCTGGTCCGCGAATCCTGATACCCGTTACCGGTTTTCTTCCCTCGATAGTACACGCGATTTTGAACGCGATATAGCCACGTGTTTCGTTTGTTCCGAATCGTACTTGGCTTAAGGGATCCTTTCTCTGCATTTCGTATTCATGCTGGCGTTCCGAATACGGAGGGCAATTAGAATCAAAATATTCGCGAATTTTCAAATAAAACGGAGTCAGAGGTTCCTGAAAACGGGGTTTCCTTTGAAAAGGGATTTGGTTGGATAGTTCGCAGCCAAAACATTTATTTGAAGCTGAATTAATTTCGCATCGAAGCGTTAATTATCATATCTCGGAGGACCGTGCTATATTCGATTAGCAACTTTTGGACACAGCGTCAGGTAACGGTGGCATGGCCAGAGGAACAAACGAAGCCAGTGGAACGTAGCCGGTGACTGCGAACAACTTCGTGCTCGTGCGCCTAAATTCTGCTGGACGAGCGGCGAAGATGAGGCGCGTCAGCCGGACGAAAGCGAAGCAAACCGAATCATCTGGATACTTAATCCCGTAGAAACCGCAGGAGGTGCATTACACGCTCGTTGCACTTTTGCCAGCCAGACCGGGGAGCCTTTCCAAGAGAAAGGCTGCTTTCCCGAGTGAACGTGATACGCGCTTTGAGCACCGGCCAAAACTCCGTTCTCGTCGTGTGTCCTCTCCCTCTCCCGTTCTCTTCTCCCTTTTCGACGACGACTTCTTCTCTTTATACCCTGCTCGTTTACCACTAAATCACCGTTACATCGACCGTGCATTACTTTGCTGGCAGTGTAAACGTCGCTCTCGCCTCCGCACCGCTCGACCCCCTTTTTGTCTGAAAATAAATTATTGGACAAATAATTGCGACCGCTCGCGATACACTTTATGCCCAGCGCGGTGGTAAATTTTACGAGGGAGACCGTTTAACCGGCTCGCCCTCGCGTCAGCCTTCTTACGTCCCGGCAATCGTTTTCGGCAAATTCCATTAAATCACCCCCGAGAGATATCCCAAGCTCTGGCGAGGCCTCGTCGAGATTTTACGATCGACGGGAGCGCAGAAGCGCGAACAATGCCGGCCGTGAGGCCTAATGCGTGGCTTCGCCGAGCGCAAACACGCCGCGAAAGCCGCTTCTACCCACGAAGTGCGCCACGGCTAAAACCTCCGTATTATATAACGACTCATTTCGTTGGCTCGTAACTCCAGTTCGAAGGATTAATTGGAGCTGTTACTCTGTCGCGGCCAGACGGGACCCGAGCTGTGCTCGTTCGAGGGTACAACCCTCGAGATTGCGAGCAAGGGGGTTGCGAAAGCGTACCGAGGAGAACGGCTTCTCGTTCACGGCTCGTAGTCGACGACGTCGTAAATATCGCCTTGCTTTGTGCAACTTTGAGATGCGGTTACGGAGTGCGTTTTTTAGGAGCGCCGACTCCGTTGGACACGAGGGTGAAAAATCACTTTTATGGGTCGACGGATTCGTCGAATCGATGGCGTTCGGTGAGGAACGATAGTTGACTTTGTTGCAGGGTATCTTTGTTCTTAATGACATAGCTTTTGTAAAATATAATCAAGAATCTTGTAGTCTTATATTAAATATTAATTCCTTAACTCATTAATTTTTATGTTCCAATCTCTTTAATGTTTCCGCAAACAAAAACACATAATATTTTTAAAACATCTCTCATTTTAAAAATGACCCGAAGAACGCAGAAAGTTTAATGTACATAACGTATATATCGTACATTTCATAAAAAATAGATTTTCGCTTTATAAAGAACTATCGTTAAAAGACCAAATCACTAAATCTCAAATGTGTTAAATGATTTGTATTTAAAATACTAATATTAAAAAAAAAAAAAGATTGAACTAGATTTAAAGGTACAAGTACTGATAATTAAGAAATACCTCTACCAGTTATGCAAAAAGTATTCCATAACAACGCAGTCGTTACGTTATATAAATCGTTTTATACGCGATCCTTGCCAATACTCGATCCTGTAAGGAAATACGATAACCGTTCAGTCGCGCGAGTGAACGGATTACCCCGATCAGCGGATGCAATAGGAAGCCACGTTTGTACGTACTCTCGAAGTAAACTGTTCGCAATTGGAACTACCCGAAGATGGTTTGTATTATCGGGGGAACAGATTTAATTCCGGAGAAGATTCCAATCCTCCGGAGAAGCCTAGCCTACAGGGGTGAGAAAACGACGACGATAAGCCTACGTACCTCGAGAGTTTTTCACCTCGAAATTCTACGATCGAACATGCTATCGACGAATAAATATCAAGACTCGGTCGCTGATTCAACGAGGCGGCGAAGCGAAAATCTTCGAGCCCGTATGCTCCTGTTCGTCCTTTCGTTTCGCTTACTTCCTTCACGCTTTTTTTCCTTCTACGTCATTTCCTTCCCACTCCTTCGTCTTCCATCCCCGCTTGATTCTCGACGACCGACGGATTCGACCGTTTCCGCGTCTCGAACGGTGGAAAGCTTCGCTCGGAGCCTCGATCGTTACCCTACGAAGAACGTTCTGCTCGTCGCTCGAATAATTCTCCGATTCGTGCGGAAACGAGCTGATTGGTACTCGAACGTGAGTATCGATCGACCACGCTCGAATGCAGCGAACAACGTCTCGCGATTTCGCGATCGATCGACGTCGAGAACGAAATAGATAATTTATTATATAGAGGAAAGAAGAGAGGAGAGAGGAAAAGCTGGTGCGAAGATGGGAGTAGTTCAGACAGCGAGTAAATGAAAGAAACGAGAACATTTGACGATCGAGAGGATACGGGTCGCTCGAGGGTTACGGCGAGAAGATTTTCACGCGAAAATGTAAAACTTGCATGTTATACACGGTACGTGTACGCTGTAAGCGATACTCTATGTTATAAAGGGTGTAACAACCTTTGGCCACATTAATGTAGCTGAAATGTTAATAAGCGCGGTGTTGAATGTTGAAACGGGGCTGGTATTACGCTTGAAAGGCGCGAAACAGCTTTACGGTGCGGCAAGTATAATGGAACGGTAAAACGAAAATGATAAACCTTGAGTATAAATGTAAAGAATGTAGAATACGTAGAAAATAATTTAAGCAGAAGGGAGCGTCTTGAAACGTTCCTATTTACTTTGTATTCCTATTTTAAATCATCTCACCTGTATTTCATATCTTTTCGAAATTGACAAGTGGCGGGCAGAAAATCATAGTGGTGTATGTCAAGGTTTCAAGAAGTTCAATATAATCACATATTCTAACTTTTGAATGTATCATCGGTACTTTCTACCACGAAACGTTTTCACGGAAAAATGTAACTTTTTACAATAATAAACGTAGAACGCTATTTTATAAAAAACTAGTATTTCATTGACTTATGCTGTATGTGTGTGCGAGAGAGATTCTTAGCCTCGCATATATTCAAAGAAAAATAACGATTCGATTACAGCGAGACAGAATAGGATCGTTAACGATTGATAACAGAGAGAGATTCTCGACGAAAAGCATAGCGGAACTAAAGAAGGGGGAGGAAATCGAATGAGACGAAGAAGAAAGACGCCGGCGAACGAACGAAAGGGGCGATGAGGAGCGCATCGAATAGAAGCTGGACTTCTCGTTGGAGGATGAGAATTCGAGTCGTGAGCCAAGCGAACGACGAGCAGCGAGCCGCTTTGTCCGGCGACCCGGCAATCCGGAATGCGGTTTCGTCCGGCGACGAACATTTTTATTTTTACCCCGCAGTTTCGGCCTTTTGCTCGTTGCTTTGTTCGCGTTTTCTCCTCTTTCCTGAGGCAAGAGCCGCAAAGAAAGCGGGAGATGCATGCATTCCGATGTTGTCGTCGACAGGAGCACGAACTCGCTTGCTTGTCCCTTCTTTTCCCTACCCGCATCCCCTCTTATCAACTTACTTCTTCGAATATTCATTCTGGATGTAAAGTCTTCCCTAAAACACCCTCGAAAAACTCTGCACGCCCTTACAGAGAGAATGAACAAACTCCATCCTGTATTACCGATAGTTCGAACCAGTCGAAAACGCAGCGCGATATTTCTATTTCGGATACGAGCTGTGTTTTCCAATGGAATTTCTCGTCGGTTTTTGACCAAACGATTCATTTACTGGATTCCAGTTACCACGTATCGAACGAAAAGCAATTTCTCTGTCCTTTAGAAATTCTGGAAGGAGCACTCGATTTTTATTTCATGCAAACGAACTTGTGCTATGCATAGCTGGAAAGAAGACTAGCAGAGAAACATAGAAGCAAGGAAGATTGCTTCATTCGTCGGACGACTCAATTGGTAGATGCAACTAGCATTTCGGTCAAAAATATTTGTGAGATTGAGATGAAGCTAAGACAGTGATTACAGTGGATGCATATCAAAGCAACCAAATATGTATATGGATTCTTATGAATGAATGCATTTTGTTTTTCAAATATCTCATCCAGAGCGCACATTCGTCCGAACGCGCATTTATTGCAATGATAATTCACTACGATCTCTTTTCGCATCTGTATAATTTTCCACGATCGAGATGGAAAGATCAAAAAACGATTCCTCCATTTTAAACCTTCGAAGCTTTTCGTATTCGAGTATCGGACGATCTCGGACTAAATAGGCCAAGAGAAGGGAAGGGGAAAGCTAGAAGCGACGGAGAATTCAGAATTCAGTAAACGTCACCGAGCTCTCGCAGGATTTATCGCGGTGCTCAAGTAGGGGTCGGTGGCGGGGGTGGAAACGCGAGAACGGGTAGGAAGGTCGAGGCCAATTAAGTGGGCAGCAGGCCGCTATCTCTCGTGGCCAGCCATGAGACTACCACGCACCTCATTATAACCTACAGGCCACGTTATAATCCCAGCCGCGTTACAGTATCATTCGCAGATCTCTCTTGGTCTCTGTCCCATTAATGCCAGGTCCTTCGCGCGATCTCGTTTCAACGACGGAACGGCTGTTTCCTAGCCTATACGGAAGATCCGAAATCGGGACCCGTTAATATGGAACTACATTCCATTAACGTCCAGTAATAGCGCTTCTAAGCTCGAAGAGACCGGTCCTGTTATGTACAGAGCTTGTATGTTAACTGCATTGGTATCTCACGACAATGAACGATCTTCTTATTTATCAACAGTAACGGACCATCTCGTGGTATTCTTTATTTCGTGTTACGAGTAGAATATTGATAACGTAAAGGGGAATTCTGAAATTTTACTTTGATATTTTTAATTAAGATCTGTTATCTGTCTAATCTTATATTCGAGTACAAAGGAAAAGCGATGTATTATTAAAAATTGTTTATAAATTGTATCGGTCAGTCCGATGGAGTTCGTCTGAGGAAATGGATTATTAAGTCGTACGGTGAAAACGGAAGGTCGGTGCAAAGCAAAGGAACGTCCGGTGATATTGCCCGCGTTGATTTTTGTACGCTCTTCGTCCTTTGGTCAATATTCGTTGATTAAACTCCGTTTGCACGAAATTGGTCGCTCTTTTTGTAGCGCATGGATCCGAGTTTCCGCCATGAAATTCGCATCCGGCCACGCATGAAATTCGGTATTTAGGAAGATATGAAGCGAGAACACGCGTAGATCTCATTCCGCTTTGCGACCCTTCACCTGGGTTGCGTGCGTACGTTTTCTCTTTGTTGAGGCTTTAATTAAAAATATTAATAATGGCGTCCCCGCCGCGGCACCGGAGGGAAAATACCGAGCGCCGGACAATAAATGAGTTTGGCGCGGACAACAATGGCCACCGTATGTGAGTAATATTCGTTCAAATATTAACCCGCATTCTTTATTTTTTCATTGTTCGCGCAATAACGGTCCTAGATAAAAGCACCAACTACGTTAACAATAAAGTGACTCTGGCGGGCTTTGTTTCCCTTTGAAAATTATTGCGAGGACTAAACACGTGGATTTGCGAAGCGGCCGCCGCCAATAAACAGGAAAGTAATAAATTTCCATCGATCTTTTCGCTAGACTCGCCTCGATTCTTTCCTCTTTCAGCTTTTGTTATTCCATACTGCTTTTTTCTTCCTCTCTCTGTCAAACTATTTTTTCCGCGTATTCAGATATATATATTCTCTTTTTGTTCGCGTCTTGTCATATTTAATCTCGAAACAAAAATTGATAGAAAATTAACGAATACGGATTTTTGGTGTATGTATAGAGTTTCGAGCGTGGGACAGTTAATTTGACGTCGCAACGAATTTGATATGATTTTACATATACCGTGATGGTTACTGATCCCGTCGTGAATGCAACGCGCATCGAATAAAGGTAGAGTAAAAAATTCTGCGCTTCATTGTGCTTTGATGTTCGTTTCTATTTTTCATTGTTTGACAAAACCAATGTTCAGCCATTGGATATTTTTATATCGTGTCGAAGCTAGTAAACATTCATTAGAAAAGAAACAAGAAGCAAAGTAAATAAAAAAGAGGAGAAAAATGATCATTAATTACATCGAGGAGGAACGCGTCATTGCGTTTTATGATCAAACGTTGAAAATATTTGCAGAAACGGAGGCGCGACGATATTAACTCGCATGTCAGGCAGGCTATAAAATTTCAAAGAATTACGCGATCCCGATAATTATTGACTGAACGACCCTTCAAACAGATGCAGATTTATACAGTGTGTCTCGCAGTGTGCGTCAGTGTTAAAAGCGACAGGGCGAGAGTCGATGACTGCGTGACTAGGCTGACCCAAATTTCGATGACTATCCCCGTATCGATCCCTCGTTATCGTCATAATGAAGGGTCCGAACAAGTTTGCCGGTGGACTATTCACTTGGTTTCCGAAAGCTAGGTCAAGTGGAAAATTTGACACATAATCGTTCCGGTGATGTGTGTCGATTGTCGATGATGATTCTCCGCCTATTCCACTTTTCGTGATAAGCTCGAGTACGTACTAATATTTGCAGCACCGCGTATTACCAACTCTTACAAGGGGAATAGCAAACCAAAATCTTGCGACTATGTCATCTCTACATTTATCTGCAAACAGACGCAGATATCTTTGTTACATCTCTAGTACACAGATATGTACTTTAAAATGAACAAGCTATTTAAAAAATGTCATCGCGACTCAATTCACCGGTTTCTCATTACGAAAAAATAGATCGTACGTGGATCGAATGTCTCTTCTTGTCGTCTGCGTCTGAATACGACAACTCGATGATTAATAAAATTACGCGAACCGCATTGTGATATCGAATGACTCGACGATTGGCTAATACGCGTATCCATCCTGCCGACTTTTCTCCGATTCCTCTCACGGTCAAACTTCGCTGCATCACGGTGCATGGTGTATCCTTCCATTCGAGAGAGGCTGGATTCTATTTGTAGCTAGTTGCGGACCATTCCTGTTCACCTCTATGCTCACTACCCTTTCTTTCCACCCCTTTAGATACACACGTTCAGTTCGACGGTGGTGTAGGATGCCATGGATAGACGAACACGTTAAAAGATGCGTATACGTACGTATAGATGCATACACACGTATTTTTGTCGGACGAGAGGCGCGTTTATACGAGAGAGGCAACAATAATGACAACAACTACGACAACGACAACGACAACACGTGGACCAACGGAGAGGATTCGTCAGGGGGAAATACGTGCGGTGAATCTTGGCATCCAAAAACCGACGCGATATCTGGCTTTGCCAGTTTTCTAACCTGTGGTCAGGTTCGTTCCACCTATCGATACCGATTACGTGTTCCTTCCTGCGGATTCGAATCACGACAGGGGGATGCAATGGGATTAATGCTCCTCTCTGTTGCCTATTCACCTCTGCCATTTGCTTCACCAACCCAATGTTTTTCTAGCCCGTCCAAGTCGACGCGAACACGCTGCTGGTTTCACGACTCCTCGAAGCATCGTACATTTAGGGGAGGATCGCCGGGAAATCCGATGACTGATTTACGTCACAAGCTGCTACCTCGGTTCTAGGTTAAGCGGATTCTCGGGTAATTGATAACCGACCAGAGCGATGCGGTGTAAATCAGATTACGGTAAGGAACTGAATACTGCTTTGCTACGGGTAGTTTATTTTCCGATATCACGAGTTAATACGATAACAATGATAATTACCATTAATAAAGATAAAGTAAAATAAAATTTATATTCGTTAGAAAATAATAAGTACATCGCTTTTTTCGTGTCACGCGTTCGCTTGTAGGACAGATAACAACACGAAAGTGTATTCGTACTTACTCAGCTTCGCTAATTGTAAGTAGGCGCTAAGCAAAAGTGGTTCTCAAAGTTTTAATGATGTTTATGCAGAGTTAACACCTCGGATTCTCTACTCGCGTTTACATTTTTTAAACTCCACGTCACTTAAGAACAAAACTACAACTTAGATAACGTGAAATTTAATTATCGAATTCTTGATTACAAATCTTTCTCATAAAAATATATTCTATGGAAGCTTGCTACGATCCATCCTAATTTCCCAACGACACCACTTTATAAACACAAGACACCCTCTTATCAAGATTCCCGTTCTCTCACGAATAGAAGGGGACGAAAACGTTACGGAACAAGCTCAAGGAAAGGCTAATCCCGTAGCTGGTAAATGTTGAATTGGTTGCCCCCACTCCCTCTCGCCAGTAAACATCGCTATTTAAAATTTAAATTTACTCGATACCCAGAGTACCGTCTCACCCTTTCCTCGTTCTCGCAGCTGGCCGTGGGCGAGTTCCTTCACCCTTACAGTGGCTTCCGACAGATAAGGGAAATATCCCTGAAGTTGGATTACGTTCCGGAGACCTTATCCCGCTCCTTTCCGCCACTCGAACGCGCCTGTGGACACGTCCCATCTGTATGGGTGCATATGTCTCTTGTCATTTCGACTTTTCCTTTTTATTCCCGGTCGATCCTATCGCCTTGACTAGGGCTGCCTATCTGATGCGAATTATCGTCTCTGCGTTGTATAACATTCTACGAAGATGCCAGAAAAAATAGGAAAAAGGTTCCACTTCTTTTTTTCGTGGAAATAGGATCCGTGTTATGGAAGAGAAGAAAATTTGGTAAAAATAATTTTAAAGAGAATATAAATCTAATAATTCTTCTCTTTTAATTCTCTTTTATGAGATAATTTTTTCTTTGAAATATTGATTATTAATTTGGATATTAAATATACATTGAAACTAAAAAATCGTCTAAAACACGAGATGTTAGATAAATTTCTACTTGCACATGCGAGTGATTTATTTTTATACAAGTGATTTATTTTTATATAAGTATATTGTATAAATGATATATTTTATATCATTTGTTTGACAACGAGTGTTGTATCTTTGTTGTTCAGTTTGAAAAACAGAGCAAGTTATATTACGATATTTATAGTTAGTTTTTTATTCGAATGTTTTTCAATAAATTCTTTCAAACACAGGAAGAAACGATGCAAAATTTCAAGGGTTACTAAATTATGCAACATGAAAGCCGTCGCTAAAAGATCTTAGAAAGCAACCTCAGCAATCAGAAAATCGTTTAACATGAAAAACACAGTGGTCAGTTTCAATAATCGAACCTGAGAATATCATGAAAGCTCGAGGCGATCCGCTCGAGATCTCCATCCTCGTTACGTGGCCATTCGCACGTGACCGGCCACTTTAATCCGGACATTTTTGCGAAATCGTTTTCACGACACACGAGACTTGGGTCCCGCGGCGAGACCTCTCTATCAGCGCAGTCTATGGAAATTCGAAACGAGCAATGCACGTGCTACGATTCGCACGATCGTCCGCTCGACTTCATCTCCGTTCCCTTGAGCTTTTCCCGCGCTCGTACGCGCCGGAGATCGAAAGTGGCTCGCGAGCCACGGGGAATAGTTTTCGTTTCGCGACGATGAATGTGTCCTCAGACAAGGTCTGTTCTCTGTAGATGTAGAACCATTGAATAAAAGACCAACACAGCTGAGAGGACTTTCTACCTCTTATTCTGCGATACTAAAAATTTGATTTGCAAGAACACCGTGTAAAATAGCTTTGATGAATGAACGGACACTGAAATATCGCCCATTGTAGGAAGTGTAATAGCGTAGAACGTAGTGGAGCTTTTAGAAACGGGATAATCTTCCATTATGCAAACTTTATACGTTTGAGCGAGGATAACCAAACAGTCTCCTGCACATGTAACTAGTTTATTCTAGAATTATAATTATCAGTTTATTTTCTTACTGTTCCGTGTTGCATTTAGCAATTACACAAGGGACAAGGCACGAGGAAGACAAAGCTTCAATTTCACGAATTGGTGATGTTATTCTTAGTTCATGGAAAGTCACAGGGCACGGATGTCGAAGCGGAGAATGTAATTAAATTAGCAAGAAGGGATCAATCCCAGGCGAGACGAGTGGGACAGAGCGCGTCACGCATGGCGCGTTGGTCAATTCGCGGTTCGAACAAAATCGCATGATATATCGGAGCTACTTTATCAACTGATAGCCCGGAGGTGCATCGAAAGTTTGCGTTCACGGCACAATGTAACCAGCCCTGCCGCGGACTGTGGTCAAAGAATTATTACACCATTATACCGAACGAGTTCATTACCTATTTGTCATTAGCATTGGCAAAATATTGCCTTATGAATATACCATTAACGTTCCCTGTAGCCGTAATAAATGCGTAAATTGAATCGATTATTGCTAGAGATTCATCCGGCTGTCAGTCCACGGCTCGACGAGTAAATGATGGTTCTAACTTGAAGTGGAACTGATTTAAACGGAGCGAGACGCGCGGGGGAAACGAACGAGCAAAGAGGGTTGTCAAACGGGCGGAACGAAGATGCATAGCGTGGTGAATGTGGGAAAGAGAGAAAAGGAAACAGAGTCGAACCGAAGAAAGGACGGAGCAACCGGCCATCTGCAATTCAGATTTCAACCCCTTATGCTCGCACCCCACCCTTTTCTCTTGCATTTGACCTTCTCCGGCGGGGATTTCAAATTAAATGAATACAGATACGCGAAACTGATACGTTCCAAGCTTCTGGCTACGTTTCCAGCGTGCAGCCACGCGGTGGTGCGCGCGTGTCGTGTCGCTGATCCAATTCAAGGGCAATCCTTAGCTCGCCGACGGTAATTTCGGTGCCGTCTGACGTGGCGATTAAAACAGGCGCTGTGGGTTACGCGGTGTTTTATTAGACGGAGTACGAGTAATTTCATTCGCGTGGAATAGAATATACCTCGTTAAGCGACGAGCTAAATCCCGTCGAAATGGGCCGCATTACGTGTCCTCCGGTAACGATGAAAGCTTCATTCCACGGGTTCATTTGCCTAAATTACATACAAGATTACGCGTATGAAATTTCTAGAAAGCCCATGCTGCGTGTATAGGGATCGACTGGATTTTATAGGAGAATAAACAGGGTTGTTAAATAAGTGAAATACGCGTACTAGATGAAAATCAATACGTTTCATTCATAAGTTATAGTTCGAAAATAGGAAGATTAACGACAGAATAAATTACATATCGTTGCTTTAAATATAGCAGCAATGCGTCAGTTCGGTTGCGTGCTTGTTAGACTCGCGTAATAACTCTTTCATGCATTAGATACGGTGGACAAGAGGGGGCTGTAGTCGCGAGGAGCGTTTTTCTCATAGCTTTTTTAAAAGCGACCTGGAACGAAAAGAGACATTTATTATTTATGCGAGGGCGACCCGACGGTTTCGGAGAGAGTTAATGTTTCTGCCAGTCGATTAATCCTTCGTTTGAAAATTATAAGAGGTCCCACGCTAGTGACGACCCGTGAAGAATCGTGGGGTGCATATTTGAGCGAGACGTTCGACGTCGGCCACCAACCACCGATTTTTTATTCACCTCAAAGCTTCACGGTTCCTTACACGTCCCCTGGGAATTCCAACCTCGATCGAACCTTCTTTTTTCCGGACGTTTTATCTTATCTCCATTCATGAGAGAAACATCCGACTCGGATCCGTTGCGCTGATATGAAAACGGATTTCTGGATAGACTTGAAAATTGTCTGCGAACGCAGTGTCGGTGTATAATACGCAGGATTTTTTCCTTCGACGGTTTAAGTAACTCTAGAAATTTTCTTCTTTTCTCTATTATTATTTATTATATTCTTTTCTCTACCTATATCTTTGAAATAAAAAATATCTTGAATATTCGTTCAAGTGAGAAAAATAGATATTCCTCTCATGAAATTAATATTAAAATATCGTTTGATGACTGGATTAAAGTTTCGATTAATATCATAAAGATATTAAGTCTACAAGGTAAGGAGAGAGAGCACCATTTATTTCCCCGGAACAGTTCAGACGCTATTGAGCAGTGAATCGTTACGTGGAAGTTCGTTGGCATCCATAGATGCAGCACAGCCAACCAATAAAACATTTGTTAGTCATGAAATCTAACGGGCTGTCGAAGCATCGGCTGGATTCTATCGAAGAAGTACAAGCCAATTTGAAATTCAATGCATAAATTACAACGCGTGGCGGGAAAATAAAAACACGCTTGAGATGCACGCTTCTCGACAAGAATCACGAACAGGCGGATTCCGATATCGATTGAAAATAGATACCATACTTCTCGAAATGTTCGATTAAAGATACAAAATAGAAATATAAATGCTTTCTAGTATTTACCAAATGATTTCCGAAAATATTAAGAGAAAAAAATTATAATTCGAAACTTCGAAGTTACACTCGAGTTACGTTTATCTCTGTCGAAATATGTATGTTCCAAATCTATTCAAGTTAATTCGATACAAATACCAACTTAATTCCTTGAACACTGGATATTTTATGAGTCACATAGAACATACTATATATATCAAAATTACATCACTGCAGCCAAGAAACACCATCACGTTTACTTTTTAACGCAAAACGCGATTTCCATAAAGCAAGCACAAAGGAAGAAGGCATTTTCCCAAAAAGGAGTCGGCGAGTCTCTTACAACAGGCTCGTTAAACGATCTCGTATCTCTAGTCGGCAACAAGAAGCAAGCTCTGTAGCGCCCCAAAATGGTCAGACGCATCTTTCACGATGACACGCTGCGACACCAGCGAAGAATCATTTTAATGCGTTCTGCCCGCTCTTCTCCGAAATCAACGTTTTCCAGCTTATTAAGAGCGAACGACGACCGCGTCAGCTGCTCGATCTCGATCAGAAACAAGATCCAGAGTAATCCGAGAAGAAGAATCCGTAGGCCGTTGAACCCTATGAAAATAACGAGTTCTCGTCGCGTGATAAACAGCACGGTCGGCATAATGATCGCGTAATGATAACCGAATCGAACTAACGACGCCAGTGATAATGTCACGAAGCACATTTATGTTCCGAGCATAAATAATGATATTAATTCGATGGCTCCACGGGGCACGTCGTTAATACCGGCTTCCTGTTGCCGGTTAACCTGCGGAACAGGTCCTCCCGTGTGTTGTCTTATATCCTGTGTCTTACCGCGTACGTGAATGTTTGCCTAGTCGCTGGTTCCTTAGCAGATACAAATGTAGGAGGATGTAAGATGTAAGCGAGAAAGTATCGTAGAAATATGTTTGTAATTGGATAATTAAATTATTCCAATTTATCAGTAAATTATACTAATTACTAATTATTACAATTTGTCAATAACACTAAATTATATAGAAGTTTGTAGCGGCACATGAGTCAATAGAAGACTTGATTCGGTAGAAACTCATATTATTGTGCCTTGGAACATTGTTTTGGTTTGCTAGGTTCAAAGGTAAACGAACGCCGGACAAAACATTATCGTCGCTATTTGTAATCGTCAACCGGAGTTACATTTGATCTTTTTGTAATAACACCGGTCGATACAAATAGACGAACGTGCTCTCTAGGACAGTCGTCGTACAGCGAGACATACAGTCGAATAACGAGCGTAGAGTTGAACGGTAGCATTGAGCGAGCGACGATTACGACCACATACCCTATTTCTGTATTTGTGATTTTAATATAATCGACTATTACAATTTTATCACTCGTCTCATTAATAAACCAACCGACACGTTTAATAATAATATCCACTTCAAGTTTTTGGATCAAATGTTTTTATATGTAGTATAAACTTAGAGAAATGGAGAATTATTATTAATTGTAATGTTCGCAAAGCGTGGAAAAAGAAGAATGGATTTTCAAAGTATGACTTTCGAGTCTGACGATTAAATAGATTACAATACATCATTGTTAAGCAGTTGTATAATAAAAATGGTCTTTGTTTCTAGCTCACCAAAAAACTGGAATTTATATGTGTTTTCAAACCTTCAGAGCGGAAAATTTTTTTGTCACGCGCATCGTATTTATTGTACGTCATATTATTCTCCAATAAGCGTATATCACATTTGATCAAAAAAAGATTAAAAGAGGAAATTTCCGCTATCGCAAACGAATTTGGACGATCACGAACACCGAACAATTCAATTATCCCCAAGGGTTCGGTCGGTCCTCGTCGCATCGAGTTCGTTCGTTTTATTTTCGGGGGAAGCTGTCGCATTATGCAAACCTCCGTCGCAATGACTGCGTTCACGTCCCTGAATAAATTTATGAGGCGCGAAGTGTGGCATCTCGCTGATAGACTCGCTACCGAACTTAATAACGTTCAGCAAACATCTAGGGCATCAACGCTTATCTTAATTACAGAGCAGACAACTTGATTACAAAGTGACGCCTTAATGAAGACATTTACGAGCTCCCCGGGTTCAGCCGGAATCGAGTGACTTGCGTGAATAGAATGTTTGCATTGTCTGCGCCGAGGGAAACACGAAGGTTTCGCAGACTCGATAAACGTGCCACGAATCCAGCGACGTTAGATTTTCACCTCGAGATCGAGATACTTCCGACCGTGATAAACGTCGATCGAATTCTCATGTAACAAGTCGTCGGTTCTGATACGCGTTTCCGGTAGACGATCTCGACAAGAGGAAATCAAGGAACCAGAGATAAAATGGCGACATGGCGAGTCGAGAACATCACGATAGTCTCGAGTCGTTTCATCACGATTAATCTCCTACCCATTTTGTCCGATGTTTCCCACCATAGAGACCTGATCCTGCGTCAGAAATCAAATCATACTGCCTGAAGAGACGACAACGTGCGTCGTGTTATTATCGAGGGGAAGTGAATTGTTATTTGAACGCGAGTGAACGACGAAGTGTGTACGAATTTTAAGCACGTGCGACGTGCCACCCGTTGCGAATGGGCCAAGTTTTCGGTCGCTTTCGTTACCCTGCCGGTGGCCTCGCAAGCACCTCCCTTAACAGTAGGCCGCCTGTCAATTGCACTTTCGATTCTGTCGTTAGTTATTCGGCACAGTAAACGAAATAAATATTCGGCAGTCATTACACTTGACCATTCTGTAGTCAGGACAAGGAAGAGAGTATCGTTAGAGCTTAATATACGTTCTTTTTCTGCCTCCGTAAGTCGTAAACGATATCTCCATTCCCACGAAAAAATCTCACTTATTTCTGGTGAATGAGCTCGTTTACCAGGTACGATTGGCAGAATAACAGTAGATATAACGCAAGCAATTTTCTCCCGGTCTCGTTTCTTTGATATTGAAAATAGAAAGAGAAGAATATTGTTCCGCTTCCAGCGATTTTAATAGCTTTCATAGTTTTAATAGTTTCCAGGGATATGTATGAACTAGGCAATTCTCTGCTTTTAATGAACTCTGGAATAAGGCTGTTCGTTATAGAACGTTCGTGACTAGAAAATAAGCCGATGCCAGCCGACATGAAGCTCGACAAAAGAAGTCGATTGTTATAGAAACCTTGCTGGAATTTTAATCGTAACATTTCAACGTCTTAACGCCGTCCTGACTAGTTCAGCTTTGATATATCTAGCATTCCGTGATCCTTTGACCGGCACGTGAACGAATGAAATTTATTTCTCGTTGTTTCACAATCTCGAACCAGAAATTTATTTGATTAAGGTTCTTTCTTGGTTCCCGAGTCACGAGTAATATTACTTGGAATAATGTTAAATACAGTACTGGTCAAAAGTTATCGGAAAAATATAAAAATTAAATTCCACTCTGTGTAAGTATAGTAAACACAGGTACGCTTTTCCAATCATAAAAACCTAGCAGCATCGTACGGTTGAAGGTCAAGCGCAATTAGATACACAAGTATTAAGTTTCAATCAATGTTGAATGACCAATTAAACGTTGATCGTATTACTATCGTTTGTTTAAAAGTATGCAGGATGTACGTTCATCTGTAACGTGTATACCCGTTTTATTAACAACGTATACAGCTACATACTTTTTCGATTACGCTGATATCGAATCTATCAGATCTCCATCGAATAAATATTTCATTCTTCTCGATGAACAAATTTGCACTCTTCAAAATTTCTCCTCTTCTCTTTTCTACCATCCCTTCAAACCTTATCTTCTGCCCTGCATTTCTGCTGTTCTATATTTTTCTTCTCTGTTCCTTTAATGCATGGAGCGATTTGACGGCAAGACAATGTAGCTGAAATTCGTGAACGTGAACAGTTCCACGCGTGCACGCGTATGCATACGTTCGCGTAACCCAACACGATATTAATCAATTGGCGCATTGATCGAGCCCACAATGGCCGCGCCATTACATGAATCGCGTGCCATTCCTCGTGTCCAATATAGCGTGTATTATATTATGCTAACGCACTGACTAGGTGATGACTGTTTTTGAACCGTAGCGGCGCCGGTCTCTGTCATCGTTAATGAAATAATAGATGAGTATCTCTGCTGCAAGCCGTAATAGCGACACCTTTCATTCGACGGACTATTACCTAGAGATAGTCAGAGGACTGTCGATGATGGATCAAGTAAATTGAAAACAGTTCCGGTTGTGTTTCGATCTTCGTATACTGTCAAATTTGATAGAAATATTGGATTAGCTATTTGCATTTATAACTCGACGTGGAAGTCAAATTATTATACCGAGAAGGCCATAAATAAATTAAAGAGAGAGAGAGAGAGAGAGAGAGAGAGGGAAACGACAAATAACAGCAAACCACGAAATAATAAATAATCGACGTGGATGAATCAAACCGGTATCTTCCCCGAGCGGGACAGGGGAAGAGACATCGAGGAGCAGGAAAAAGTGGTTGAACACACGCAAAAGCAGCGAAAAGCAGAGAAAAATAACCGGCCGGCTGTTATGAATCGTTGGTGGTCGGTGCTCTAGACGTGGTCGTTGCATTATTCAGTGCAATATGCGCATGTGAAATGTTAACGTGCGGTGCGTTCGAGCGCAGTGTCAACAGTTTTTAAACGCGTGTGAAAGATAAATGTGGCGATATGCTGTTAATAACGAGCTGATCGAAGGTCCAGTTGGTTGGACGGTGTTTGGCCGCGACGGGCGCTTTCACGCGAAAAAATGATGAAGAGGAACGACCATTGTTTCGAAGTGCACTGTATTTAATCGTCGCTTCATTAGCTTGATTTTAGTTGACCGATGCGAGTAGGTATATTATTCTGGTCAGAGATGGAAATAGGGCGTTTGAATCGAGCAACAGCTTCGAAATCAGTCCTCGTGCGGTTGAGTACAATTCACGTAGGAGCCGTCCAAGGACGACGGTGGCAATGGGAAAAGGGATGAAAGGATTACGCGGATACGTTAAGCCTCAAGAATCTCCCTTCACGCCTGGTTATACCGACGTCCACCCACCTGTCCGTCTCGTTGCGATAGCTGGCTGCTAGCGAGGAAGTTAGAGGATGGATTCTCTACCAAGGACTTCCTACGGTTACGTTTCTTCGATATATCAGGCCGGACGATAGCCCTAGGGGATGAAGAGGAACGTTCACGAGGCTTTCAATGTCCGATCCGTCGTATTACCGGCCGTGATAAAGCGGCCTGAAATATATCTTGCAACACGAAGTGCAAATCTATTGCGCACATTAGTGTAGCCCAGTCGTGGACTGTCAAGAAACTTCCACGCGAAAAATACTGGCAGTGTAGGTGAAATTCTGTACAAACAGCAAGAGTGTACGTAGGTGCTAGGTCATAGGTGGTAAAAAGTGATTAATGTACTACGGATTTTTATGCATGTATGGGGAATTTAAATGTGTAAAAATGTACAGAACGTATGCGATATGGAAAATTATACAAAATAGCCAAAGTAAAATACTTGTTGTAATATTTAGAGGGCATATCCATACTCAAATTCCACACCTCTATGTATGTTTATAAAAATATGAATTTGCATAAACACTCGCGTAATTTGAATAGCAGAGAGGTTCGGTACGAGAGACACAAAAAGCGAGTTAACGCTAGAACAGGAGAAAGCGTATCTGAAATCGTCCTTTAAAAAAACCGAACCTCTGCAGCCGATCGGAAAGGAAATTTTCAGCAAGCGAACCAAGCAAATATCCGGCGGGGTTTGTGGGAGTAGAAAGGCAAATCGGGTTGAAATCAAGTGGCGGTAAATGCTCCGGGCAGGCCGCTAAGGCAGAAACTACGAGACGAAAGAACCGACGAAGGAATTCCTGGGGGCCAACGGAGGATCGAAACGAGATAGCGGGGCGAACGTGTGCATGTGCGCGTCGGAGAGAAAAACGAGGAAGCGAGAGGAACTGACGTGCAGCCCCGAGCGGGATAGTCCTTTCCTCCGACTTTCTCAGCTGGCATCGCCTTCTCCGATCATATTTACATTTTACTCGTGAAATTCGCCCGGGGATCCGCTAGATCCGTTTACATCACTGGTACGCTCTCGGGAGATCTTATTGACCCCATTAAACAGTTGCCTCGTCGACGTTGTTGCGTCTTATCGACCAACAATGTTCTCGATATTTGTTCGAGCCGAGCATATAGATACGTATTCCGTCCTCGTCTGCCGTACACTTGGACGAATTGACGATAAAGTACGTTCTCCGTCCAGTAATAAATATAATCTTTACAGAAACTCTTTCGTATTATTCCGGACAATCGCGTTGGTTTAAAAGGAAATGCTCGAGAAACGAGACGAGCTTCCGACAGAGTTCGATCACGATCCTTGTGGAAAACGCAATACAATAAGAATACTCGGTTGCTTGTAGATAGGAAACAGCGTGAAAAACGTTCGACGCGGTCGAATTTTTCGTTCGAGCGTGGAAAATATCGCGGAGGAAATAGTTGACGATACTTTGGCGAGGACAATGCGATACACGTGCTCGGCCGACCGAAACTGAAGGGATCGATCCTTCGGCGTTTATCGGCACCCGCAGAGGCGCTGATAAAATAATTTGACGCTGCCTGGCCACGAATAATGGGCGGACAGGCCAATGCCTGAAAAGAACGCGAAAGAACGAAAGGGGTAGGCTCACAATGGAAGAACGACCCCCATTGTGTATCTACTCTCAGGCAAGTTCACGGGACACGCGACTGATTTTCGTTGCTGAATAAGATTATGATAATAATGAAGGCCGCCAGGCTTCTCCTACCTCTTCTCTCCTCCCCCATTCATGGGCTTGATTTTGTTTCAACCACTTTCCACCCTTCTCGATGCTTCTCTTTTTTTTTACAATCGAACGAGTTCGAGCTGCTAAAGGCGAACCAAAGTTCGTGCAAGGAAAAAGAATAAAGTGGAACGAGGAGAGGGTTTGCGAGCTTTACCGAGAAACGTCGAAGAAATCAAAGGAAGATAAATGATTCATTCTTCCCTAGACCCTTTCGTCCTGGAAGCACCTTTTCTTCCACCATTTTTTTTGCGTTCCGCTTTTTATTCGGATACCAACGAGTGTTAGGGAAAGAGAAAAGATCCGTCACGTCCGCGGCTCGCAGTTGTAAGATCCGCATCTCATATTTATGAGTCTCCTTACAATCTATTACGAGTTATTAACCGCGGCGAATACTTCCTGGTGCAGCGAACGGCTGAGGAAGTACGTTTAATTGGTTGGTAATTCCGACCGTAATCGACCTGGTTCTAATCATCGCGAAATTTCAATTTCCCCGAGAAATAGAGTTTCCGATAAGTGCCCCAGTGGACGTAAGTTAACGCGCGACTATCGAAAAACTTTTATCGCGAAAATAAAAGATCTGTGTTAATCACATTTCATCAGGGTATCGAGTATCATTAAATTATGCTCACAACGTCTATCAAAGATTCTTTTCACAATTTCCGAGCGTGGACAGTGTATAACATTTCGCGTAGCTGCAGGCGACAGTCGCGAAGCGATTAGTATCCTTGAAATCTACATTTGAAATTCGCCGAAGTAATATAGATGTATTAAACTGCATCGAACATTCGTGTCTATTAATTCCCGCTGTTTATTTATCAACTATATCTACTTACCGATTTGATAATATCTCTGTGACAGTTGCGTTCGCGGCGTGTTTCACTGATTTGCCAGAAACATAATTAGGTATAATTAAACGAGGTTAGTTAATAAACTAACCCCTCGGCTCTTTTAATCAATCGATTGGTTCATGAACTATGTTAAAATGAAAACAGTGATGGATAGAGGGAAATAAACGAAAGAGAGGGAGAAAGATGGCGTCATAGTGTGAGAGTTAGTTGGTGTAATTAATAATTATTTGTATTTGAACAATATCGATGTAGCTTGATTACTAATTAAAATTGTCATTTTCGATGATACCGGCAAAATCCATTTGTCAGAACTCTATCATAAACAAATTAGTGTTTTATGTGGCTACACTGTTGATCATGAGTATTAGGATTCGTCTGCAGTAAATTTTATTTTCTTTGATATTATATTTCACATTATAAAGCTACGAAATGCATTGAATTAAGTGTGTTAATGTTTATGGTGTATTAACACACATGACCTGTATTTTATCTCGTTAGAGAGAAACGATCGAAAAATAAGAGATAAGTATCTTTCAGTTAACATTTTCATCGGTAGCACAATTAGTTTTAATAATCGAATATACGAAAGGTTACGTGAATTTCGAACTATCGCGATTTGTGTTTGCGACTTTTCGCAATATGTCAAGAGCGCGTGTGTTCCTAGGAACCGAAATGTCTGATTGAAAACGTCCACATTTCACTACGCGACAAATCCTAATCAACATGTTGGCACGCGAGACAGCTTGAAATGTGCGATACACGCTGCGCCATTAATTTTTTCCCAAAATTCCTCGAGATGAAAACTAGCTACAGCACGCGCCCACGGTGGTATCGTTATCATTATATATTAAACGACGGAATAATTAATATTTCTTGGCGGGAAGTTGGTCCCGTCGGGAGGAAGAAAAATTTTTCGTGACACCGGCGTCTATGATCCTGATAACGTTACCACTTCCTTAATGAACTTCAACTAAAAACTGGCTGCGTTAATCGCGTAACGTTACGCTATCCTCATTAACCTTGTTAACTTTGTTACACCGCACCGCCACCATTGTCACCGTCGCCTTTCATCTTGCTGCCATAAAAATAAAACCATGAAGAAAGTGGGAAGCGGAACAGCAGCTTTGGAGAGTAGAAAATAAATCTTGGATCAAGGGAGCTCAGAAATATCGCGTGTATTCGCCGCTTTCCGTCCTTATTCGCGACTGTGTACGCGGCGTAAGGCCTACCGGCTTCCAATCCCAATTACTCTTCTAGTGGATAATGGCTGGATAGTTGGCAGTTAGCCTGGCCTCGGTATGGCGGCCGATTAATTGAAAGGTAAACTTACCAGTCGACTATGGCCAGACTTTCGAGGGAGCTGCAGGGAAAACGGGCGGTCGGATAAGTGAGAGGAGCATTAGGGGCGAAGGAAGAAGTCGAGAGGGGAATATAGACGTTCGAAAAAGGACGACGAGGGTGAACCAGCCGATGGGGAGGGCACGATGCTGTGGTTCGAGAGTATCGTGATAGCACGCAGCATCAGGACGACCACCTTGGGACGGAGTTGAGAGCCAACCTCTGGCCGAACTACTTACCTGAAAATAGAAAAGAAACAGTCGGTTAGCTAAGCTAATACAAATAATTGAAAGAGAACCAAGGGAACAGATCGTGCTGACTAATCGTGTTCCTCTATTTGTCGCGTTATATTTTCCAGATATTAAGAAAACGCTCGTTCGCGCTGTGCTTCAGTCGAAGAAACGTTCATATCTGATACTAACAGTCATCTGAATTAAGCGAGTGCGTGATAATAAGAGAGAAATATGCGAGATACAAAAATCCTGTCTTTGATCGTAATTCAAGACCGACCCTGAATAAATCTAAGATATATCTGCAGCAATTAACAAATAGATGTTTCGATAAAGACTGGCAAATATTTCCACGTGTTGATCGGAATATACGAGATTCATCGCATACGGGACCAAGGCGAATAGCATGATAATAACCGACCCAGGATCACGCTAAAAAACGTACTATCAAGTAGCAGCATGGACGAGGGAAGCGCGGAATGGCTGCTCCGGTAACTAGCCACGCCGTTCCGGCGCTGGCCTCTTTACTTATTCGTACCGCAAACGCGTTTCCCGCTAGTTACGCGTTAATTGCAAGCGGTGAAATTGATGGTTTCGCTTCGGACGCGGTTGAAACGGTTTTAATTTTACGTCGTTCGACCAGTGGATAACATAGATCGTTATATACCTCCTCCAACGTCCCTCCCTTTCTTCCCATTTCGTTCTGGGCCGACGATTCTGAAATCTCTTCTGCCAATGAAACCAAGGACGGCAAATATGCGAGTCAACGAGCGTCGTTACACTATCTATCTAGGGGCCGATCGCTAATTAAAGGGAAGTCCGAGCGTCGATTAATAGATACCATGTCCGAGACTTCTCTCGTTGGTTCCAGTCATTGGTTGAGTACCGGTCCAATAATGAGGGGTTGCTCCTGAACGAATCGCGCCACTATACGTTGCATGAAAAGCAAGTCCAAGAACAGGGTACCACTGCCATTTATATTCTGCGTAATCCTGTTCGTTTTGCATCATTCGGAATATTGGAGGGGGGAGGGGTCGAATGTTACTTTTTGAACAAGGGCAGCTTGACTCGATTAATAACTTGGCAACGGTTTAGAGAATCTGTTCTTGACGGCAAATCGCTTCTTACAAGTCACAACCCCTCCTGGTCCGACGAATTATAAGGGGGTTGAACGGACCTGGCACGGAAAAGCAACTTTGAGATTGGAGGGCTCGCCTGGTCCTGGTTTATTGCTTCATCATCGTGTTAATTATTGCTTCATCATCGGCTCTCCCTCTCTTTTAATTAGACCTCCGTATTAACCGGCTTTAGGATAGCGGCAGCTGGTTACGCCTTCGTAATCGATGGTAATTAGCACATGTTTGGAGAAACGTTGCCACTACCGTGACAATTGCACATTAGGCGTCGTAAAGTCGTTTACTATTTCAGATACCATTGATTACACAGATACAATTTCAGTTCCATTCACTTTATAAGGATTATTGAAAGGAGGATTACTTCGTGAAGATTCGTTTATATCGGGATACATATTGTATTTTATTCGTGTCTTTATGATTGACGTAGATCTGAATTTTAATTCTATTTCGTCGGTACAACGAAAGCAATTGAACTCTGTTGTTCGAATAATCATTCCAGCCACGGAGCCGACTGCGCGCCATGTTAATCACCGTTTAATGCGATTACGCTGGAATATGCCGATGACGGTTTTTAATAAGTAACTCATCGGCAAATGACGTGATTACCGGTAAACGTGTTTCGCGCACGCGCGTCTGCGCGTTACACGCCGCGGCATCGTGACTATCGCAATCGAAATTTAATAGGGCCATTATCCATTCAATAAATAATCAGACCGAAATCAATCTAATAATCCAATCGCGTTCATTAAATATCGGTCAATTAAAGGGTACGCCCGATGCAAATTCGACGCTTAAAGTTGATCAAGATTTTTATCTCTCAATTCCCCGATCCTCGACATTGATCCGAGAATTCCTCGACTACTCCGTGGGTACAAATTTCTCGAAACTTCGATCTTACGTCATAACGAAATCAAAAGTCTTCTGATTTCCTTTTTACGATTCCCGAACCCTGACTTTTTTCTCGTTTCGCTGCCTTAACCCTTGACCGTTTCCATCGGCAACCCTCTTGCTTTAAAAGAGACAAACGAGCGAGCATGTGGGGTGCCAGATCGTGGGGTTGCGCCCGTTAATTACCGGAGTTTTAATGAGTAGAATTGCGCCCTCCGTTCAACTCGATCCCCTCCCTTGTTGCAGTCACCCCTTTGCCCAACGGTTTGTCCTCACGTGGCGAAAGGATACTGCCTATCTCGCCCTGCCACGTGGATTCACGCGTAGTCTAACCGTAACCATGCGACTCGCTCGCGCAAAGTCCCGTCTTCCTTCTCGCGAAATTATTTCGCAGACAGTGGGCATCTTGAAGCTGCATTGTTAACGTTCCAGAGCGTCGAACCGCGCGTATCATTATTTTTAATTAACGATCGCGCGCGGTTTCCTGGCTCCCTGGCTCCATGGGAAACATCATCGGCAGAGCATTAATGCTGCCCCTAACCCCACGGCCACTAATGACGTTTTAATTTTAATGAATTCGAATTCCCGCGACTTCGCGTCATTCGAACGACCAGCGACAGCTGCGCATTCGTTTTGAAAACGAATCTACGCTTCGTTTGATGTTTCCGCGTCTTTTAGTTAATGTACTGTATATATTTGAATGACGACATTGTGGTTACAAGAAACGGATTTTCTTGAAATTCTTAAATCTTAAGGAATTCAGATATATTCAAATATATAAATTTGATTTTCCCAGGTCCAGTGTACGAGATTCTATGAAAATTTTTAAGTTGAATCTACTCTATTGAAATTTAAACGTAACACTGAGAAAACTTCAAAATTTACTAAGGTACATATATAGCTGTATGTATATACAAATGGCTGTCTTGATGATTCGATTTTTAACTTTGTTACCATATCGTTTCTCGTAGCTATTCTTCTTCGGTGCCAATTTGTTCGAGTGTTTCCCGATATTTATTAGAAACATGCTATTTCACTCTTGATATATCTGCTGAAAATAATGCGATAGTCCAGTTCATCGAGCCGCCGTTGTTAGTCGATCTATTTTTGGCGGTTAATGGAGTTTCAACGGTGCGAATATCAGAGTGAAAAGAGTAGCAGCAGAGGAAAAGAGAGAATGTCGATCAGAGACCGACTACGGGGTGGGTCCGATCGGAGAGAATAAATGTGTTTCAGCCAATCAACGCCATGGACCACGGATGTTCACGTTTCTTTCCGATTAAATCGTCCCGGAATGGGCAGCGTTGCCTGTCCGGGTAGGCTTGTGTCACAATTTCTGTGCGACAGCCTTCCGACGTATATTGTAGGCGGCCGGCGCGAAATTAATCGGGATTCGATCCCATCCGAGGCGACGCAAATTGGAAACTACCCTCAGAAACTAGTTCCGCATAATTTCGATGGCAAAACAAATCTCGACTGGATGACGCCCTTGGTCTGTATCCCAACAATGCCGCCCTTTTCATCCCTCTACCTGCAACCCCCAGCTTCAGGTAGCCGCAAACTTTGTTCAATTACCCCGACATATTTCCCGCGAACTGGTACGCTTTCCCCGTGATCTCTTTATCATTAAACGTCATGGGGGATAATGGAAATGAAAAGGATATCTGTCATATTCGTTTTAGATCATATTGCCCTCCAGAACAATAGATACGTGCTCTCTACGCTGTTATTACGAAGTATATACTTTGTTCGACATTTTTCTTTTCTATGCTAAGATATAGTACATGTAACGATTCAAAAAGTTGTAACGTTTAACGGTTTAATATCGCGATATTATGGATCGTTATAGCGGAGATTTAGTGTTTAAGTTACAACAAAAATATTTCGCGATATTAAAAAAGGAGTTTGGCACAAATACGATGCAATAAATTTTGGTACGGCAAATTCCGTTCTGCAATAATGGAAACACGATAGATTTTATTCTGTTTCGTATTATATTCCAGGGGTATAGTTTAAAATTTGTATAATCATAATGGGATTACGTGTTATGGAAACAGAAGTTGGCTCTGTTGTTCGTTCCCATCGATCGCTATAGCGCTAGGCCGTTTTCAAAATTGCCTATATGCACCTGCAGAATCATTTGTCGAAACAACGAGAGATATGAGTTTATAACACTCCTGTTATTTCGATGAAGAACCGCGAATAAAAATAGTTGGTTTGTTAATAAACATCAGGCACAGGTTTTCAGGGATGAGCGCTCGCGTCAACTCGTTGAATAAGTTTTATTTAAATTCGTACTCGCAAATATACGTATATCCCCGATTATATTCGGAACTATTCACGTCAAAAAAAAAAAAAAAAAAAAAAAAAAAATAAACGAATCGAAACAAATATCGCTTGAAAAGAAACTGACTCATTTGAAAAATGTCGACGTCGATTGATTTATGCGTTTGTACAGAACTGAATAAATTCTCTATATATTCATTCCGGTCAATTTGCAGATTTATGATATTCATACAATTTTTCAACGATCTTTTTTCGCCATACCACATATTCGTCAAACACTCAATCTGCTTTTAATGTACTTCGTGTCATTCATTCCACTAAAAGGTGTACCCTCGAAGTTACCCATTTGGCAAGAAACCTCCTTGAAAAAGCATCGATCTTCTCCCAAAAGATAAAGCCAGAGACCACCCCTCTAGCTCCCAATGTGTAGAGAAGGAACACGCCGCGTCCATCAATTAAATTACGCACATAAGCAAACGTTACGTTGTTTGCTAATCGTGAACCCATTACGGAAACTTTTCGGGGGAGCCCTCCTCCGTTAGTAATCCCCGTCGGGCTTGGATTTCACCCGACGTCAGTCGTATCGGAGTAAATGAGAACGGCCGCCGTTGAACTAATAGTTCTCTCGCCAGGGAAACAGGTATACGTCAGGTTCTTACGTATTAACCATCAGCCCTGGCGAGAGTGAAAAGCAAGGTGTTAATTCGCGCGGTCGTTACGGGGTCACCGAACCCTGAACTCCTCGACGCGGTCCTGCAGTCATCGTTGCCTGTCGTTACCGTCGCCGTCTACATCGCTTGCGTTACTCGTCGTCATCGTCGTCGCCGTCGTTGTCGAACGAACGGCTCGCTACGACCATATGTATACCTATTCATCGAAAACGACTGCCACGTATGCGTACACCCTCACACAAACATACACACGTGTGGGAATCTCGTATGCGATGCAGGGGCTGCTGGATCGAGCAGGCTGATGTCGCCACGTCGCTTGAACCAAAGAAAGAAAGAGAAAGAAGAGAAAGAAGAGAAAGAGAAAGAGAGAGAGAGAGAGAGAGAGGGTAGACGAGAGTGCACTGAGAGAACCATATGTGCATATGCGGAGGAGAATATCTGGAGGGTGTGAAAGAGTGCGGGACCGTGCGAAACGAGACGACGACGACGACGACGACGGCGACGACGTGAACGAACCACGCACCAGGGATTGGCAGTACCATAGCGTGGAACAGGAACAACGTATAGAGACGCAGCGAGAGGGAAAAAGAGTGGCAAAGGCCGTAGAGAATAAGAGGAGAGGGAATAGTCGGAGGTGAGAGAGGTGCTGGCGAAGGGTGATGCAGCGGCGTACCCCGACAAAATAAAAATGCATGCGTGCGTCAATTGTTCTTGGTGTGAATTTCATGTGTGCGCGTTTATATACATGACGTGTACACATATGACGCGAAACGTGGCGCGCGATATATCATATCGATGGACGAGAGGGCGGCGTTCCAGAAGCGATCGCGCATGCTGGTTGATCATCCTGGGGTTAGCCCGGGAGAAAATGGAACTCACTGGTTTCTCTTCTCGGCCGACCTGTAATTATCGAGAGTTCTTTGACACCAGTGATCTCTCCCATACCTCCTTGACACTCGCAATTGATTTCTTCCTCCGTTTGTTTGTTTGTCTATGTTCATCGTTGATGATCCAACCTCTCCCTTCTGATTTACGATTTGTGCTGTTTCATCCTCCACGTTTTTGCTTCTCTAATTACTTCGTGTATTCACTGCGATTACTCGATATTTGGAACTATCAGTCACGTATCGGCTTTCGCGGAGACTCGATTAAAAAGTATATTCCGTTTGGAAACCGTTCGTAGGAACCGTGTCGTACGTTTGCAAACTACCGTTTCTACTATGCTGCGTTTCTATCTCGAATTTAGAGAGAATGCAACAAAAGCAAAAATAATATTCGTTCGGTAGGTTTCATATATTTGCTTCGCTTATCGAAGTATATGGCTCGAAGCACAGACATCTGCGCATTTTTCATTCAAATAACCAAGTATGTAAGATTCCCCATCGGGAAAAGCTAATTTCGTTGGAACTTCTCGTAATTCGTGAGTAAAGAGAATAAAGGAAAATCTATGGCTCGTTAGCGAGCAGACTTGAACGGTTGAAATCAGAGCGTGGGTGGGTGTGCACGGTATTTCGAAAAGGGTCCTCTGAGGTTTCGTAGGGAGCTGCCATTTTACGGTACTTTGGAAAATTTCATTTGCTTCTCCGTTTCGCGAGACTTCCTAAATTCGCGTAGAATACGTTTCTTTTGTATCGTTTGAAATTTGAATACTCTCCATCGATTAAAAATTACATGTTTATTTTATATCTGTAGAAACAATCAAGCTCAACGGATGATGGAATAATCGCAATAACAGTAAACATTCAGAAGTTTTGTGTATCTCTTGTGAAAGCTTCTATTCTCTTCTATTTTTGTTTTTGTTATTTATCCCATTTATCGATGCCACACCAACCAAATGGATTTTGACGCTTCGGATAGCGTTTATTCTCCGTGTTAATCTCTCTTTACACTCTTCCGCTTCTATCCAGTAGCTTTTCACTCATCCAATCTCTTTCTTTATACAGAAAAATAAAATTGGATGTTATATATACCGTATACTGTATTTAATCGAAATTTCAAAACATTGATTAATAGAATAAATTCCCATAGAATCATGAAAGAAATTGGAATTCAATGATATTTATAGTAGATAGCTGACTCAATTCAATTATTTCCTCCACGAGAAATTGCTTCCGCGAGAGGCGACTTGCAGACGATCGTGGAAGTGGCGAATTCACATGACAATCAACGTGTCGGTCTTTTCTCGTGATGGCTACGATTCTGACATAATGCTGTCGCGATGGTTACCAGCTTTAAACGGGTTCTCAGAACGCGAAACGAGCCGGCGGGGGTCGAAAATCGTTCGAGAACGTCACCGCGATCCCTGAGATCGATGGTAACGGTGAAATACATGAAAATTTCCTTAGTCGAATCGATAAAACGTTTCCACGGTAAAATTTCTATGAATTCATCGCCTCGTCGAACTGACTACATTGTTCCAGGCCAAATGATTTAAACTTTGGTGCCGGAGTCTTTCAAGTGATTTCCGAACTTTCCTTAAAGAGGCCCGGTTAATACTAAATTTACGAAGTTTCACGAACACTGTCGATAATATCAGCGGCAACGATGATTTCGCGGCAACGTCGGCGTTGTTAAAGCCTTGCTGGAATTAAGTGACTAGACAACTTTGTTAACGATACACCTCGAGATTAACTAACAATTTACCATCGTAATATACTATTATAGTCGAGATAAATTTTTCGGTCTGTATGTCGATGTATATAACAATGATCGAATAACAAACGAGAATTTTAAAGTATAAGATAAATAAAATATGTATTGTAGTAACAACATAGAAATTGCAGAATTGGAAGAACGGTTTCTTCATCCCCTTTTTGTTGGTAACATTACTCGCTAACATTTTTCACGAAACTTTTTAGTCGCCGTTATCTATACGTCGTACACGTCGTAAAAGTAAGTTCCCTTTATGATACTTGTTAGTTTTGAGAACGGGAAAGAGTTACGGCAAACAAGGTCTTGCGAATACAATGGATGCCTCATCTTCGACCAGCGCTACGAGAAAAGAAATTCCCTACTTCTGTTGTCCGCTTTACGACCAGAAAAATTCGGTTTACTCGAATGCGTGTTGCGTGAACTTCTCTTGATTTAAACGAGTAATTTTACAGGGTAAAAAATCGTTTTCCATGATATTCTAACACGTTCTGTTTTCACGCTTGAATCTGCAAAAAAAAAAAAAAAAAAAAATACGAGATATGACAATAATGGAAAACAGGATGGTCAATTAATATACCGGAACGATCTGACTTCCGGACAGATGTCAAACAGCCCCCTTTTCGTTTACTTTCGAATCATTGGCGAGAGACGAATTAATCGCGGAAAAATAGTACATCTGCAACAAAGCAATGAAACGTCAGGTAAATATTTGTCCTTTCGCTATTCCGTTTCGATATCCTCGATAATGAATACGTTTTTTCACTGCGTGTCCGGCCATCCATCCGGCTTTCAAACATACTCCTCCCGGCTACTTTCCAAAATAACCGGTGCGGTCGCGCACTCAAATATTGAAATGATACGGGGAACGATGTATATTTCATTTTCCGTGCTCCTCCTGTCCGTCGTTCGTCAAAAATTTTAATTTAGACGTCCTGATGGACATGCAGGGTCGAATTAAATATTTTTTACTCTGCCCTGCTACGCGCAAAATCGGCGAATACTGGTCATACCGTGTCGTCACACCTGGCGAGGATGTTCGAGGATTTGTTCTAAACTATGTTTCGCCATGCAAAAACTAAACTATGTTTCGTCAGGTGAATAAAAATTGTCAGTTTGATATTCGATATCACTGTCATATTACTTCTGTATACGCTATAGGGGAATGTTAACGAACAGTCTCTTTATTAAAACGCGATACTCTTTTGGAAATGTTACACGCGTGTGGTCTAGCGTGGATCTTCAAATTTAAAGAACATCATGTATATGACGATCGTAAAGAAGGAAAGATGATTTTTCTCGTAAGGAAGGAGACTTGGAAACTAGATCCCTGTATTTCGAACGGGGAATCCTCAGGAACTAAGTGGATTCTTGGCCCGTAATTCGGCGGTGTGCCATCTGATTTGCATAATTGAAACCACTCAAAACAATTGGACGCGGCTTAAGCCACCCTGCTCGAATCCTGCGGGTTTCCTCCGTTCTTACATCCGAAATTTCGTTTTACACTTTAGGGAAACGAAGAGAACTGGTAAACCCTAGAAGTAAACATACGAGAACCTACATTTCATTGTAAAAGTCACGACAACGAAATTCATCTAAAATAAACTTTTACAATGTTCGCTAAAACTTTCTTCAAGTATACTACAACTAAAAAAGGACAAGAAAACCAAGTAAATTTTTACGAATCCTACGAATTATACACGCCAGAGTGAATCTCTCCCTCTCTCTGTCCCTCTCTCTCTCTCTCTCTCTCTTTCTAATCCCAGGTATTTCCCGTGCAAAAATTATTCGAAGGAGAGCTCCGACAAAGGCGCGTCGTCTCAGGTTGCTGGAGCGGCGCGATTCGAAAGAGGCGCGGGAGGAAGAGGAGTGCAACGACGACGGGATGCCTGTATGCACGCTCCGCAGAATGCTCGGCAATGGCCAAGGGTTGAAGCGAGCAGGCTGAATTCACACCCCCGTTCGCACTCTCGGCCACGTACACACGTCGCCGCATAGAAAAGTGAGCGAACAGGAGAAAAGGAGCATGGAAACAGAGACTAAGTGGACCGAAGGAGAAAGAACGCGCGGGGGAGGGGCGAAAAAACGTGAGAAAGAAACGGAGGGAGATAGGCGTAAGGAAGGGTGACTGAGAGAGAGAAGGCAAAGACGCGTGTGTACATGCGTGTGACGGGGTGTCTCTCCCGGGTGTATTGGTGGGTGTGCCAATTTACACGCGTTTTGTTCTCGCTGCAACAAAAGGTGCGAGCGGAAGGTTGGTCGAGGGTGCAGAACCTAGTGTCAGGGGTGAGGGGTAGAATAGGTGACAGGGAGAGGCATACGAAAGGGCGGGGGGAGACGAGAAAGGGAGAAAGAGAGCACAAAGGTAGAACGCGGAAGCGAGAAGAGTTCAGAGCCGTTGGTTCGATGCGCGTACGTGTGTGCACGCGTTGCTAGCAACGCGAGGGACGAACGACAGAGAGACGACGACATAGGACGGACAGGAGAGAGAGGGGCTGCGAATGTCAGGGGGGAAGGGAAGCTTGAATTCCCTCTATTATACGCCGTAGATTTTGCATTCGAGCGGGTTGCCGGATCTACTACCAGTCCACGACCTACTACAGTCTGCCGCTTGTCTGGCGTTGATTTACCAGGGGGATGTGAACGCGACTTGTTTCGAGGATCCCGCCGTTTTATCGGGGCTTGACCGAACAACAAACAGGATGTTTAGATATTTTTCTCATCTGCTTCTTTTTTTATTTTCGCGCAGGAAAATAAAAGTTCGACACAGCAGAAGGAACAAAAGCATTCGCGTAAAAACCCGATCGTATCTGTTGCTATATATTTGGTTTATCTCGCTCAGGCTCACTAGTATTTTCTCCTTTACTACTTTTTATTCCAAGCAAGAAGAAAAGAAATAAAACTGCCAAGGTGCAACCCATTAACTGGATTGACAACAAGTAGAAGGTAAGAACAACGGTAAAGATTTTTCAAACAAAGTTACGATACAATATTCTCGATTAAGTCGATCGGAATGGCATGTAGGACGAAGCCTCGCCTTCTGGAAAATTTTAGGTCCAGGTGATCGAGGAATCATCGCCTATAGAATCGACAATCGATTCGTCTCAACCGCATCGTTACCATTACGTAGCGGGGAAGTTGACGGGGAAGAAGAAAACGAGCGGGCGTGACTGTATTTACGATACAGCCGGACGGTCGCAGTTCGTCCGGCGTGATTCGCGAAATAAATCGTTAATGTGTCGATTTCGAGTAGACCGACCGTGCGATTTCGAATTCAAGTCACAACTGGAACTCGGTAGACTGATGTCAACCGGTCGCAAAGGGGTTTCGCGGCTCGCACGATGTTTCAGCGACAGAAAGGAGAGAGAGAGCCAAGAGACGGAGAGAGAAAGTGCGCTGATACTTAAAATTACAAGACGCGTACGGGGCCCGCTGGAACGTGGTCCCGCGTCAATCAGAATTTCCCTCGCGTGTCGACTCCCAGGGGTTGCCCCTTTTGTTTTCTTTTTCGAATTTTTTCCTTTGAATTCTTCGACTGTATTACGTGAACTTTTTTTAGAGCAGTGCACTTTCATATTGTATTTTGCACTGAAATTCCTCTTCTTATATCTTTAAAACGTTATTTATTATTGATAGAATTTTCCTTTTCGTATCAAAATTATTTTATTATCGATAGAATCCCCTTTTGGTATTTTTACGTTGCTTTTTTTATTCATAAAGCTTCTTTTTAGAGCTCTCTCGTTATTTTTTGTTGCTTATAGGAACTCTTTCTTTATTGAAAAAAGAATATAGAATTTTTTTTTAATATCAATTTTGTCGCAGTATCATATGTAAGTTGATAAATTAATCGAAGCCTCTTCGAGATGAGCATCGTCCGTGATAGGGATTAAAACCGGAAGATATATCCCTAAGAAATGCATATATTTGTCAACCGATCAACAAAAATCATCTTAGACAGAGTGACCACTGACTGATCACTAATTAACTATCGACTAACCCGTCGATCAGTCGAGGGATAGTTGACTAGCTTTAGATTTTCCAGGTACTAGGGCACTTCAAGCAATTATAGCGATAAAATTAATTAGAATGCCGGTGAAGAATACCGGTAGTAATCCCCATTCTTCCATGAAACCCAGCAAGTGATACTTAACCTAAAATGCCATCTGATTGCAAGTGTTCCGTATTTGAGTCGAATATTCTGTAATAAGGCACATAAGTATGCATAGAGACTTAATTCTTGTTATCTTTAGGTTCGTGATCTGCACGCGTGATGTATACTGATCATTGCATATGCTGCATCATCCCACCTCTCTATCATTATGGGACGAATTTTAACAAGCAAGAGATTTTAATATACTTGTTGGAAGAGGTATAGCGGAATTGTACGTTGAATCGTAAAATTGTATATTTTCGAGCCGTTTTACCAAAATCATAGAAGATAAAAATTTGGAATAACAAGTAAAGGTACATGAAGTATATATTAACGTGGTTTTCTATTGAAAGAAGCAAAGGCTATTAACGTACCGATCAATGTTGCTATTTGACGCTCTAATTGAGGATCTCGTCATGTCATAGGGTTATTACACTAATATCTGTTTTAACGGTAATAGTTTCATAATCAAACGCTTATCACGATCAACTAATAATCTACGTTCGATGGTAGTAATAAACCTACTTTACCAATACCTAAACTCCGTTTAAATTTGGACATATACACACGCTTCTCCCAGTTCTAGGAGTTAATAAACAAGAAACTGATATTTCGATGCGTAGTATTCTCCGATACAAGCGGCAGTTACGAATATATCGCATTTCTGCGCTACTATTCGCTGAACTTCCAAGCCGAGTGTAAAATCCAACCATGGAAATGGTATATTCCAACCATGAAAACAGAGAGAGAGAGAGAGAGAGAGAGAGGAGCACGTGGATGCGTAGGTGAACCGAAGAGTTCAGCTAGCTGCAGTTCCGTAATAGCGTGGATGTACGACGCAACGTGTTCTCGAGTGGATCTCGCACACGCGATTACGTTGTATCCTTCGATGTAACATAACGCGGAGCCGCATTTGTGACGTTGTCCGGCTTTTACGAGGATCAAGGAATGTGGATTCGCGTTTCGAAACGATCCATCGGACGAATAGCGAGCAGAATCTCGCGCGTGAAGACGGAATCCTCGTTGTATCGGGCAATGAACGCATTGACGCGCTTCCAGCGTCGGGTCCGATGGGAACTCGGCAAAATTTCAATAGAGTTTCCCTGCACACGATTACGTGCGCGGACTCGGCGAGTTTGACGGACAATTTCTATCTTGCTTCGATGCCTAAGTATGATTTTCATACGATGTTGCGAATAGATCCGAGATAACTAGGCGTTCCTTAGGGTCACGTATAACGATTTAGTCGAAATAATTTGTTTGAAATAAAGCTGGAACAAGTACGACGTGCCACGAGAAACGTTTCATACCTTTTTTAATATTTTTAATATTTTACATATTTACGCATAGAGCAATCAATTGGAGAAATATTCGATAGCGCGCCTGTTTCTCCCGTAATAACGTCGATTGTTTTTCGAGTTATAAATTTAACCACCGTCCAGCCGAACTTGCTTTAATTAATCAAACGGATGTTTTATTTTTTGATTATGTTTGCCGGAACGGGCAAACAAGGTTCTTGTTTTACAAACTTAAGCGAGTGTAACAATACCAATCAAATATCAGAATGTTCTCGTTAAACGATTCAATCTATGAACCAATCCATCCAATTCAAGGGCCATTTATCAAATCTACTAAAAAAACAATCTTCGATATACCCAATCGTAGCATCAAAATCGAAACGATTTACGAGTAACTGTAATACCGACATTTATATTGCAATTTTTATTTCGATTACACGTCTCGTAGTCGGAGCGTGAATGTATAATGAAATATAGCGTGATATAATAACGCGATGTTGATTTAAAACTAAAGGAAAATTAATCACGGCAAGGAATTCCATATGGGCAATTATATAGTCGGGAAGCAAAGGTAATTGGAAAGCTTCTATGGACACTCGATTAATCGAAAAGTTTCCGGGCGTAACGCAAAATATTAACACAGTAAACAACCGGTTACGGGTCTCGGCGAGGCAACGGCGAGGGCTGCACGTGCTAGTGTTAACGTTATAAAATAATCCCGGGAGTTAATCCAGCTTCGTAGCGCGAGAAAAGCTTCAAACGCGCTAGCCGGTGTTTCGTTTGTGCAAACAAAAGGGCAAAAACGCGGAAAAGCTGTTTGAACGTGAATGAAAAGTACGGCATAGACGTACGCGCGCGCGAACCTGATCGACGCGACGGTACGCATTTACTCGATTAAACGTCATTACCAGGCCTGGGCTTAATTACGCAATCCGCGCGCCCACGTTCGTCCTGCAACTCCAGATTCGTTCGGACGGTTTGTCGACGGCCGATAGCGGCGGCGACAGCGCGATTCAGTCTTTTAATTTCGACTGGCAAATGAATTATTTCGCAGCTGTGACGCGCACAAAACGCCACCGGCACCCGGCGTGATTGCGTCCAAATGCAATAAACCGATTCGTCTTATTACCAGCCACTCGCAACGATCGCTTCGTTCATTCCGCGACTCTGTGTGCCACGCTTTTTACCACGCAGTTAGTAGTTGAAACTCCAACGAGACAGTCTGCTCGAATTTATAGTGAAACGCGAGCTGGAGCCAAGATTGTCGCCCGAAAAAGAAGGATGAAACGCGAAAGTCGCGAACGCGCGATAACTTTTTTTCCGTTGCAGTGTTTACGAGCAGTAAAGCTAAAATCTCCCGACCACCAAAAAACCGATAATGTCTCTGAGCCGAGCATCTGCTAGTTGTTCGCATGCTATAAAGTCGTGGTAATGCCACGATCACCAGCCATCCCTTTCTCGTTATTCTTTCCCCTCGCTTTCAATTTTCTCTGGCCAGGCAGAAAAGCTAGAAAATGCCTGCGTTTCGTCAAGCCGTTTCGAAGCAGGCGATTCGTGGCTGACCGCGTCGATCGATAAATCACGAGACTTATCGCGAGCAAGTGTTTTACAACCTCGTTTCGTACGTGTTACCCCGTTACATGGATTTCACGGAATTTAACCGTGGCGGCGATGTTAAATCGGTCGCACGTGAACGTTTCCCTTTCCTTTTATAACGCGCAAGAACGGCGCTCGCAGAATGCCACGCAACGAATGTTGTAAACCGTTCGGCTCGTGAACGAGTTTCGCGAAGTTTCGAAGTTTGAAACGGTATCGAGAGCGACGCGAGGACGTTAACGCGTGAGTGGAGAGGCGCGACCGCGATAAAAGCGGCGAGTTTGACGTCGCTCGGGATAAAGGATCGTGCCGATTATGCCGGTTGCGGTTGAAAAACGCGTGCTGGCACGAAACTACAATCTACCATCTGCGCTTTAAGTCTGATACGAAAAATTGCGGCAATTTGAATGGTAATCGCGGATTCAGGGTCGTTCGACGCGCGCGAGCTGCAACGCGGCAACGCTCGTATTTTTATCGAGTGTCCTACAAACGATAAAAACCCTCCACGAGCAGAATGGAATTAACGGTGGTGCAACCGTCGAAATCGTGATTCGCTAAGACCGAATGAAAGACAGTTTCGTTTGTACGATCGTATTAAATTCGTTTCGAATGTCGAGTGTTGCTAGAACCATCAGTGGCAAGCATTTTTTTAGTACGTAAATATATCGCGTAACCGATCATTAGTTAATGTAGAAGGTTTGGGGCAACGATCAGGTCCTTTGACCTCTTCGAGAGATAGGTACCTCGTACAGAAAGGAAGAGGAGGCCGCAACAACTCAGCGAAATAGCGACGAGAAGCTGATATTAGCCTCGGCCATAATTAGGTGGTAACAGTTACTAGGTTGACTAGCAGCTTTCGAAGCGGTAGTTACAGTTTATCGCGTGCAGTTAAGTCTCGTTTCTCCACCTTACCTTCGATGCCCATCCCTCCTGCCTTCTTCGATCCTGCCACGGTAGCCTTCTTCCACAGCTCATGACCCAGCTCACGGTGTACTTACGGAAAACCGCATCCAGGACAGACAAGTTTCGAACACCCGCCATTCCTGGTCGGACCAGAGCCCTTTAGTCTCTTCGAGCCCGCAACTACCACCCTGTTATTCTAACTCTCCTGCTCTTGGCCTGATCTCCGCTGCGAAGCGGATACTTAGACGAAAACTTTCCGGAAAGTTGAGAGGCTGATGAACCGAGAAGCGAGATTTAATCAGATCGAATTGACGTCCGTAACTACAAATTCGTGAAATATTGCACACCTCTTTAAGGTCAGGTTCTTTCTATTTCACTTCTTATAAGAGAAATTTTAATATTCTCAGCCATTCTAATGTTTCAGTTGAACTCTACTTCGTGTATTTAGTAAAATGAAAATAATTCCTATTTTCTTCTCTATCGAGGCTCTGTTTCCGCCCAATTTTCTTCGCTGAACCTTTTTCAAGCAAGATTGACTCGGCCTATTACCAGCGTCCTGGGTACACGTGAAACACGACCGAGCTAGACCTTTCTTTTTATTTATTTCTATCGTCCTCGGCGTCCTCTCGCCTCGCCTTATTTCTTCGTTCCAAATACCAGTCGCTTTTTGTAGCGATCTGGCGTTCTTTGCACCAGAGTCATTGGCGTCTTTTTCCTCTATTGAGTTGCTTCGTGACCTGCGATTGCCCCGTGAAATTGACACCAATGTCTCACCTCCCGGAAGTTTATTGAAACTTCGTCTTCAGGGTTACCGTCAAGCCCACGTATCTCTTTTTTCCAGTCTCTCTTTCTCTCTTTTTCCCCTTCGCTCGTTGTCCACATATTTCTCCCTTTCTTCCTCTCGCCCGTTTCTCTCGCTCCTGGTAACCAGTAGGTCGATTAGCACTCGATTTCAAAACTCATTTATTTCTCGATCCGCGACACCGTACCGTTTTCATGACAGGTCGATGATGCAACGCTATAGAGAGCCGCGGAAAATTAACTTTTCTCCCGTTTGACCTGAAAATCACGCTGTTCGTTCTCCTAGATCCATTTCGTATATTGCCAATCTAGCGGCGCACGAACTGTTACGGCACGCTCTTACATGTGTGTCCGTAAGCCGATTCCGAAAATAAATTCTGATTCTCGTAATAAATCTCCGATGACCGATTTCCACCGGTCGAATGTTACTGCCCACTGCAGCACCTGCACACCTTCCACCGCTTCACCAACAGAGGATTTCCATCATGGAATCTCTGTTTCCTGCCAGCTGAAATTAATCGTCGATCCGATCGGCTTCCTCGAAATTAGAAAATTTTTTATTTTAACCGTGTGTCTTTGTAAATTTAAATCGTTCGATTTAACATAGAACGATTCGTTTCACGATTTTACGCGGTTCAATTGCAAGAGTCTTAAAATACAGGGGAAATTAATATCCGGTAGGATTTTACTTTATTTTGTTTACACGCAATTTCTACTGAAATACTGTAGCAAAAGATGCAATAAAATGCGATAGTTGTCGCTTAACCGCCAACGATTACGACTGGGTTCGGATGAAATATATGGCGAAATAAAAGCGGAGAAACTCGCGCCACCGATCTAGCCGACGATCAGCGAAAACACAGGCTTCCCTTTTACCCTCGAATACCATAAGTACAAAAGTTTTTTTCCTCCACGCTGGAATTCTCCCCTCGGCGAAGATTACAGCCCTGTTTTCGCGGACGCCGCCCGTTCCTTGTTCAGACATTGGAACCGATGCGTATTTTTCTTGTTCCCCCCAGAAATTTGTCAGGCTCCCGAACTTCGCAAATAAGTCAAGGGCTCTCTCGGCTACGTGAAATACAAGAAGAAAGCGCGGAGAAAGAAAAAATTACCGAAATAAAGAAAGAATCAGAGTAACTGATGCTAACGATCCTCTCACATTACGAGTTTTCTGTTTTATCTATAGACGTGCAAGAGATAAAATAGTTTATCACTGTGATAAAAGTCGTCGAAAATTTTAAGAATACAACTTTCGCTTAATTTACGTTCAAGGTTCTTTAGCCAAATTTTCGGATTTCTACTAAACTCATCGGGATCATGGTTATGTATCATACAAAATTTTTATATAACTTATATAATATATTTCTAGGAGTGCCACTATATACATATATTTATTTTCAACTATCACATATAAATAATGGTAGAGCTTGATTTTAAGTTTTTAAATCCAGAAGCATCTACCAGCGAAGAATCCTAGTGTTCATAACGCGCGGCACAAAAGGTAAACTCGATGCAAGAATATTCCCTTCTGCGATAGCTTCGGGGTATAAAAGTCGGAGATACCTCGGGACAGCCAGGTTGCAGTACAGCGTAGACCTCGAGGGCGTGGATATACGTTATAGTATCGAGCCACACGTAAGTCGAGAACATGGCTTAAAGGTCAGAGAAAGGCAGAGGTGGAGAAAGAGAGGAGGCAGATATAGGCGAGAGTCAGCAAACGGCAGTATTAACTTTATGGGTGCATTGCGGTGGTTCCAAGGCTGCTGCCTAGTCGGCTTCGAGTGTAAGGGATGTTTGGCATGGGAGTCACGCGCACCGACAATTATTTTACCCTTCCACCAAGAGTTTCCTAGCTACGAAGTCCCCTTTCCTTGGTGTTCCGTACGTTTCTCATTGGTAGACGCGGTTGCAGTGAAAATTGGTGGGGTGCTGTTCTCATCCATGTGATCGGCTGAATTTTAGTGTTACCTGTCGTCGATTAACCTTCAAGTATTTATCACGCTACATTCTCGCTTCTCGAACTCACTAATTACTGTCACCGTTTGTGTCTTGTGGCATGAAAACGATTGAAACTGTATAATTGAAATAGAATCTTTAAATAGAACACTAAATGGTCCCACTGAATATCAAAACTTATTAATTTAATGGATAATTGAATGTCTAGATACTTCTGTGATCTTTGAGAAATATATATTTGTACTGAATATCTCGTAATTCCTATATGAATAATCTCCATATTTACTTCAAACTTTACTAATATAACCTTAATAATTTGTCTCATAATGCTGGTGTTATTGCAAAATGTTTCGTACTATACGCGTGATATGTTCGTAAAAGATGGCTACAAGTGTTCGGATACTTTCATGGGACCGTGTGTGTAGAAACAAGAATTAGGAAAAGTTAATCGGAGAAACAGAAGGAACAGAAGCAGACAGGCAGCTCGTGTAATTGTATCGCGTGCGCGCCGCAGTAGTATGGTTTGGAATGGCTCAGACGCAGAGATCGAGCGTTCGGAGTTGACCAAGAAATTTTGAGGCAATAATAAAGACCAATGGAATTTCGTTGAGCGAACGCCAGTGTTCTGTCGGGAAGGGTAAGCTGGTTGACTAGAGCTTGGTAAAAAGCCAGTAAATCACACTGCAGGAATCTAAATTATCCTCGAGGAGGAACGCAGCCACCTTGGTCACGATAGTGACCAGAGAACGGAATTTATCGAACGCTAACCGCCATCGGCAACATTCCTGCTTGAAAGTATTCAGTAAGGTAATCCACAACGAACGACAATCGGCTATTACCGCGCTGAAGTGTTCCGTTAAGCCTTGCACGAAATTAAACGCACCTGGTATATCAGGGATAACGAAAGATTGATATCGATGCCATATGGGAAACGATCTAATACGGTAATAAAATATTATTAAAAATACGTACATTACTTACAATTTTCTTTGCTATAGAGAGACTTTTTCAAGTAAGAGGAAAGTGTCTAAAACGAAACTATAGAAATTACCTCGTTTCATTCTTATAGCAATTAAATATTTTGTATCCAGATAAGAATATTTAATGGTAAACAGAATGGTGTGTCAATACTTTATGTACACACTGTATGGTGAATCTACATTCTTTCTGTACTACTTTGAAGCTGGTAGAAGCGAGTAAATTGCGGTTTCTTCGATTCTTTCACGCGGTATCAGAAACGCACAGTTCTATAAACGCGACACGTACGAATCAATCTTTCGTAATCGTGCGTTTTCTGGATCTCGAATTTCCGATCGAATTCTCTATCTCGATCAATGCGCGCAAAAATTGTCTACCGTTGTCTCAGACGACCGATGCAATTTCCGGCCGGCTGTTTGAAGCTCGACGCACGTACGACCTTTACGTTTGGTTTCTTTACAAGGATTCTCCTTTCGTCGAGGCTTCCGCCGTTATCTTGCTTTCCGATTCTTCCTCGAGTTTCTTCCTTCCCCTTTCTTCCTCTCTTCTCTTTTTATATGTTCGCACTGGGAATAGAAAGACGGAGAAGGCATCGTGGAATAGGTAGGTACAAGGATCGGCTCGTCGAGAAAACCGTAGTGGTGGAAAAATCTTTCTCGCGAAGAATAGAAAAGCGTTGTTTGCGCACGGCTAAGTCAAACGATCAAGAGCTTAACTCATTCGTAATCCTACGTCGACTACCTTAAAAACTTTGGAACCTTTCCTAACCTGAACCAACAGCAGTTTTCATCAAAGCTCAGCCCTTTTTACCATAAATTTCATTTACAAATCAAGTACAACATGTTAATTACGACCCGATATTATTCATCATATTTTTATTTCTTTATTTTCAGCTTTACTTCTACTTTAAAATTATCGTTGAAATTCTATCTTTGTTGCTCGTCATAATATTGCAATAAATACAGAGATATTAGAATATTGTTTGAATTATTTTTATTTTCAATTATATCATATAAAAATTCTCCCATTAAACAACGAAGTAAAATTACAACTTGTCGTTCTCTTCTCCTATGGCTTTTGTCATCTTTCGTTTCAATAAATACACGAAATGGCTAAGTGATGTTTCAATTGCTCCCTTTTACCTTTCTTTCGACAATCAGACAACATCGATGAAGAAAGGGAGAAAGAGGAAGCAGCACGTGGGGCATAGGTGTAGGAGTGGTAGCAGCGGCTGGCAATTATTCAAATAGAATTATAAAAACAAATAGGGTTGGTTTCTGGGCGGCCGTAGCGAGAAGGTGGGCAACGGTGGCCGGAGGAACGAGCCGAGTTGGTATGAGTCTGATTCAGTACTAGAGAGCTAGGTTGGGTAGGTACGTCGGTTGGTTCACATAAATATGAATGCGCCCGCGGCTCTCATTAAGTCTCTCTGCCTTCATTTATCTACCCCATCCTCTGCCCTTGTCCTCGGCTTTCCACCCCGTTGGTGTTCGCGCAACCACCGGCAATCTTCTGGTCGCCGAAAGTTCGCTTCTTATGCGAACAAGAGTGTAGACTTAAAGCGTTTAGCTGGTTTCATCCGAATGTTGCTTTAACAACGATCACAATGTTATCGCGAGAAAGTCGTTATCGAGTAAGTAGCTTTCGTGGCTCGAATATTTCCACCGGAATACCGATAGTACTATTCGCGGTCGTTGAATTGTTTTTCAAGCTTTCTTTCATTATTCGCTTTTAATCGTACAGGAGAAAATTAATCTGTTCCTTCTGACGTAGGAAATTTTTCATAAGACAGCTTGTGTGAAACAGTTTTTCTTTAATTCAAGCATAATTATCAAAGGTATAATGAACGTTACAGTATATGAAACCCTCTCACAAATGTTTAACCGTAACGTCTAATATTATTCAGGCCAGGGAAAGGCAATTATTTTTCTCAGAAAAATAGGAAATAATTATCTTCCTCTGGTCTTTACGAGGTCCCTGGAGAGGTTAATCGATTCAAGTTTTAATTTACCCCAGCTTCGTTACTTCCCCAAGCATTATTCGCGTCCTCCTCTCATAAAAAACATTCTGTAAATAATCCAGCAATTCCTTCATTACAAAGTCACAACGATTCGTTAACGATCGTCGCAAACGAACCAATTGCTCTTTTACTGCCATCAAAATTCCATTCGTCGAGGAATCGCTGTCTTCTCGGTGCTGTTCTCGTAACGAAGAGCCGTTTCCCCTCAAGAAAATCCCTGCACGGTCGCTAGGAGCGGCGACGATCCCCAAGGCTCCGTTGCCTGGAAGAATCTTCATCGTTTTAGATATTCCTGCCAGCCCTTTGCTTTACGAGCGTAACCGTGACAGCGTTCTTATTAAGAACTGCGACATGGCTTACCTCTCGTCTGTCGTCGCAAGCGTATCATGCAATTATTATTTATATCCCAACGAGTCACCTCCTGGTAGTACAGTCTGCACTTCGTCTGGCGTGTTTCCACTTCCGCTATCTTCCTAGTCCTAGAGGAAAGTTCGGTAATCTTCTTCCATAAATCAGCTGACGTAATCTCGTGGCACGGAGGAATTCCGAGCCGATTGAACGTATCTCCGGAGCGGAGGATGCGTCTCCTTTGTGACTAGGGATTGCGTTCGAAAATATGTCTTTTCTGAACTTAGCACGTCGGTTTAGACTGACAATATACCTCCTTGTCGTTAGTCACGCGCGATAGTGAATGTAAGTTTAAATATATAAAATTGGAGAACTCTGTGGGAAAAGACAAAATGGGGAAACTGGTATACTGTGTCGGAAGGTCTAGTTCTTTAAATATTAACTGCACTAGATTGCTGTATAATGGCTGGTCTTTGACAACTGGTGCTTGAGAATTTTGTCCTTTTTAAAAAACAAATAAAGCTTGTATATTTCAACTATATAACTAGAAAGTGCATTCGACGTCTACACATTTACCAATAGAGCTATGAGCCCATTGTCAGAATGCTCCCTAATTATCTTTTCATCGAAACTTATTAATAATTCTGATAAGAAGTGGGAGTAAATTATAAGAAAGGAAATATACGATAATCGTAATAACGTGCCAATACATAGGTTTCTCGTTAAACGTAAAGAGACACTTCACCACGGGCAAGAGCTTCTTTTCCCATAAACGGTCGTTGAAACAAGCGGACGTATTATCCATGGTGTACGCAGCTCGCGAGAATCAAAGATGAATTCTCAGCCTTTCCGCGAATTGCTTTCCGCTGGCGGGGCGTAAGATCGCTTTTGTCGTTGCCGAAGTCGCCGCTGAAAGAAGGCAAGGGGTCTCCTTCTCGAGTATTCTAGAGTTCATGGAGTACGTTTCGAACTAGAAGGAATTCCAAGTCAGGCAACACGGCAGAAAGACGTAAAGCGGATAATGAAAAGAAAAGAGAGGAAAGAAGATGGCGTGAAATTTCCGTGAAGGGTGAGTTAAGGACGAATATCCTTGGTGGAAGAAAGGAGAAGGAACGAACGAAGAAAATAAGGTAGGAAGTGAAACGCAAAGTGAAAGAGGGAGAAAGGAAGAAAAATATCGAGAGGAAGGTCAGAGGGTTGAAGAAAGAGGGAGCGAGAGAGATTGGTGAAAAAGGACTTTTAAAAGGATCCCCTAGGCTCAAACGTAGCTTTCATCGGCTTATTGTCCGCTAAACACTGGAGTCGCGCGCTCAGGTAATAAAAGGATTCGCCCCTCTTGTGAGAAAGTTGAATAAAATAGCAAAAAAAGGACTGCCCCGGGACTGGGTGACAAAGGGTCCGCTTCGTCGTCACAGGGGTGGTGGTTTTGGGCGGGGAAAGAAGTGTAAGAACTGTGGGTGGAGCTGGTGAAAAAGAGAAACAGAGGGTTCGAAAGAAAGTGAAGGGAAAATCTGTTGGAGGAACGAAGATAGGACGAACGAGAGAAAGAGAGAGAGAGAGAGAGAGAGAGAGGGTAAGGACCAGTTAGGGAAAGGAAACGAAGAGGAAACGAAGGAAAAAGAGAAAAAGTACTGGATGAAATAAAACATCGAGAAAGAGAAAGAGAGAAAGGGAGGGGGAAGACAAAGAAGACCCCCGTGCTCTATCAGGCGGTTAATGAAAAATAGCGACACCCTCGCTGTGTTCTGTCTCCTGCTGCGAGCTGGATTACTTGCTCTCTCTTCTCCACCCCCAATTTCTAGCTCTTTCTCTGTGCTCGATTTGCACTCAAGCCGGGATGAGTTTTGCGTGATTCCATCGCTTGCTCGCTCGCTTGCTCGCCGGAATTTCTACTCGGATTTCACACTGCTACGTCACATTACACCGTTCTACTATGGCGCGGAGACAGCCTAACCCTCCTTGCGTAACGACGCATTTCTCTTAACCCTCTGTCGAGGCCCCCACCCACCATATTTCTCCGGCAGTTTCCGTTTCATCCTCGCCTTTCCGTCCTTCTTTCAATCCTCCAACCATCCCCTCTCTCCGTCGTGTCATTTTTACATACGACATTTGTTCCGTTACGCATCCTCGTGAAAATCGCTTGCCAAATTCGAAACGTTATCGAGTCTCCTGCATGGCTATAATTAACGAGCTGCACGTGTGTAATCTATGCAGGTCTGTTTCTTCTGTCTTCAACCCCTATTTATCTTCTTCTCGTTCCGGCTAACTACACTGTGTTCCTTCTCTAATAATAATTGTCGAACGGGGCCGATCGAATGTGCCGCAGGCGTATTGTCTTTTTATTGCCGGTGAAATAACCTGTCTGGATTCGGGTAGACGCCAACTGGCCGGAAGCGCGGAGCATTTAAATTAGACACGGTCGTGTAACCGAGCAGGAAAGATGGATGAAACGTTGGACGATCGATTGAGACCGCGCGACTCGATATTTCATTATCGCTGAGCAATCAGTTTTCGAGGGCACTGCCTCTCTATTTGCTGTATAAAATCGCAATCATAGATCGAGGATTCTCCGCTTTATTGAAGCGGCCGCTCTACCTTCCGAGAAAAGATTAAAGCGACGAATATTTAATGCGTCGTTCGAAGTTCGCTGAGATTCGTGGACTAGCACGGAAATCCTGTTTCGTTCTTTTTCCTGCACCCATTCCAACCCTTTTGCTACGTAATCGTCGTCCCGCGACCGTGTACGCGATCGTTTGTCTGGCGGGGAATGTCGATATCGCAGCCGCGGAGCATATGGCGCGCGAACCCAAACCACCGCTACGTGGTCGAGGGATTGTAACTTTCTCTACTGGTAAAACGTAGCTGAACTGCTGGCACGCCGAGTGCAATTGCATTAACAGACATCGTAGACATTGTGCAGTTGCTGCATCGATAACCTGCTGCAGTATTATTAAGAGGAGAACGTTACTTCTGACGTATCAATCGCTGAAAATCGACCTAAGTGAAGTCAGTCACTGTTTGATTTCCATGTCAGAGATTCCCTCTAAAATAGAACATAATATACGTAATATAGGCGGGATTAGCGAGGGTTTAAGTTGTCATTTTATTAATTTCAAATTTGTTTTAAGAATGTAAAGCACTGAATTTTGCAATTTTCACTTATCTTCGTGAAAACTTCTATTCTTTGAAAGTTATACTTATTTATTAAGACATGATGTTGTATTAGTCTTAAGTAAGCATTAAGCTATTTCAATTAATGAAAAATTAATCGTTCAATTTGAGAAGATCGAAATTTTACGTGGAGATCTTGAAAGATTAAGTGCTATTACGGTGTGCACATCGTCGGACGATATCGGAACTCATCGAAAGTCGACCCAGTTTCCTATATTGATTGTCTCCCCCGGGATAGGATGGAAAGAAAGTCGTAAAAAGGATGGACCGAGTGGGGCGGCGAAGTATAATCAGAAATCACAGCTTGTAAACGAGAGTCGTTAGAGGTCCCGGGTGACGTTCTTTTGCTCGGTGCTGTCTTCAGCCAGCGTTTTCAAGCCCGCCGGTCCCCAGACGAGTCTTTCGTCGTGCTGCATCTAAATCGTTTCCTCCTTTGCCTGTCGTCCCTCCACATTGTTCTCCGCCTTCGGGCGGCAACGACTTATTATTTTCCGCGGTGGCTCTTACTTTTCTTCAGAACTCGCGCCCAGTATTGGCGAATACCATTCGGCAGAAACATCAGCTGTAAAGGCGTTTCGTCTGTTAAGGATCCAGTCATTTTTCGGTTGTACAATTCTCCATTTTTTTCTCTGAATGACTCGTGGAACGTTTAGGCAGATAACCAACAAGAGGATCGTGGTTTCCACAGAATGTACTAAGTGCCATATTTATTTAGTTTAATCTTAGTTTGATTTAGTCATCGAGTAAATTATGGAATATATATCGGATTATAATTCAGCGTCGAAATATTTGTAGGAATTTTTACCTTCATCTAGTTAACTTTCTCGCTTAAAATTTATGCTTTCCACGACTCCAACCATACATAAACTTATGTACTCATTATGAAGTTAATTCTTTTCCATATATGAATCTCATGATCTCCTTTTGCCAGCCGCGTAGAACTTTATCAAAACGGGGGCACATTAACATACAAATTGCGATACGTTCGCCGATGGCGTTCGTATGGAGATCACATGGAGCACCACGTACCTACATTTGCCAAGAGTATCATCGTCAAGTTGAGTTTCCCTTCTTACTTATTCTTGAAACAGCCGGTCTCGTTGAAAGAACAGTCGATATTAACGTCTAATTACCGTACTAACGTCCAGCCTTATTTCAGCCTTTTTTTTTTTTTTTTTTTTTTGATCCAATTCTCGATTTCCGTCGGCATAAAAAAGAGCTGATTTCGCTCGACACGTCGTTTAATACATAGTTTAATGCCACTCGACCTGGAACGCTTCGCTTGAAGCGATAAATACTTCGAAGACATTGACGTAACACGTAATAAGTACTCGCCACCGAAAAAGGAAATCTCACGATAAGGAACCAGTGTATCGATCTGGTTCGTAAAATTTGAATAAACGTACCGTGTTGGGATACTTTATGGCGATAGAATCGCGTGACCAAGTCTCATAGCCGCGATGTCCCAATTTCTCCACGAGTGTACATCGTTGAAATCTATATTCTACAGTTCGAATTACATTGGAATTTATGCTTCTCATTATGTTCAGAATTATTTGGAGCGGGAGCTTGAATGGTCGATTGAAATAAAGGCAAATATAATAAAATAATAACGACGAATAAAACGATTCAATCGAATTGTACTCTCCGTGAAAGAACAAAGAAGCAAGTCGCCACTATCACGTTGAAATAAGATCTGCTTGTTGACGACTCAACATCTTCCTCGTTGCTGGTTCCATTGTTCTCCGTAGCAGTCAGAAATTTGCCAAGGTTCGCGGTAACGCGACTTATTCCTCTGGTGTAGCGAAATGGAAATTCAAGGAGCAACAAATCGAGGAAACTAGCGCGAAGATAATGGACCTGCAGAGGGACGACGTTGCGCCACCGGGAAAATAAATCAGACCGCAGGGCCTCTGGTAGGGTTTAGGTGCGACGGAAGTAGGGTTCATGATCTATGGACACCTCGCCATTTCCGGCCAAAAATCCATTATATATTACACTTAGCAATGTGCAGGGACGCGTCCAAAAGTTACGAAGGCTTTCTCCCCTTTTCTCGCTCTCTCTCTCTCTCTCTCTCTTTGTTTCCTGCTCCGTCTTATCCTCCCTAAGCCGCAGCAAGCATAACTTTAATCGAGTTGTCTCGAACTACGGCGCCACTGACGGAAATGCGTAAATCACGCGTAGAGGAAAAGTATCCGAGCGGGTTACGCACTAAGAACGCGCGAGATCGCTGCGATGGAGCACGCGTGCAGAAAGTTTTTTCGTGACCGCAGATATACGAGGCTTGAAGCTCGTTTTTTACACGCGTCGCAACGTTGTTTCGAGCGTTTAGCGAGCAGTCCTCCTGTCACGCTACATTAAGCATCGGAAGATGTTCCTACGGTACTTTCAACGATGATTGATCGAAGATCGTAGGATGAAAACAACGTGTTTGGATAAACATTGAAAAGCACATTTTCTTATTTCTTTCTTTAAATAAACTGCAACTTGATATTGAAATCCATTTAGACAAAGATCGGAGATAAAGATACAAGAACACTGTGTTCAAGCTTCTGGTAACTAATAAGATCCTCATTAACCCTTCCTAAACTTCCCTACAACACGTTTAATCTTTGATTTACAACCGATCTAATTAAACAGATTATACCCTAAGCATATTTTAATTACTTTCGCGAACTTGTTCCACCTCGAACTTGGAATTCTTCGGCGAAAAAATAATTTATCATCCTGGCGATAACTGAAAATTTACGATACGATTGTGCGGTTGTCACGAAGGATTGATGAGCAGACGAGAAGGGTTAAAATAGCAGTCGCGACGTGGCAAACGACGTTACCGTCTAATGGAACGGGATAATCCGTTTTTCATAATATCAAGATGGGCTCGGGTGAAAATATTTCCGTGAAAAAGCATCTCCGTCGCGTATCGGTTATGAGGGAATCACCTGCGACGGGCAAGAAAGCCGGAAGACGGGAGAATTTAGTTTACCCCCACGTAACTTGGCTAAGCCGCTAATAAGGTTCCGCTAATACCCCCGGTCTTACCGTCCTCGTATAATCTATGGATGGATACCTCTTTAAGCATACTCAGGAAATTTATCATCGGGGAGTATCTTTCTCGTTACTGGTATCCTTATCAGCGTCGACGCTGAAAGACCATCGGAAGTGCCGCTGTAGATTAATGCGTAATATTAAAATATACCCGCGGAGAAAAAATGTCGTACCACTTCGACACGCTGTGTTACGTTGTTGGAAATAAATTATTAATTTAATGCCCTGTATATATAAAGTGAGAATTATTTTCGATTCTGAATATCATAACTATATCTGTGTAAAATTATTATTTCGTTTCATATAGGAGTTTGGAAAGGAAATTAAGAGAACGACCATTATTCATTTCCGCGATAATTGAAGAAAAACGAGTTACAGTTCAAAGGTTACGCGCGGCGTGGTATTCTTTGGATTAATTTTTATAGAAAAGCGTGCGCAGGACATGTTCGACGTTATTCAACGGCATACCACAACGTTAGTCGGCCGACGTACTTTGAAATGTTTTGCTCGCGTAAACGCGCACTTCATTATTTACCGTTCACAATGCATGTATATACTCGATTCCCATCCCTACGCTTTTCGCTGAAACTTTTAATTAAAGTCTGCAAATTTACGTCCGGCCAGACGTGATTCCGTTAAAATATTATTTCGCAATTTCAACGTTATCGGTTGGCTCAGCTGCCGCTCACGAGAATGGATTTACAGTAAATGCGCATCAGTCGAGCATCCGGACGTGAGGACGGATTTTTCCACTGCCGATGATCCGCTGAAACCATTTCTTTGCTTTAACGCAGGTCCTTCCTCAGAGAACGTACGCGATGTTTGCATCTCTCTGTTTCACTTTTCATTTCAGACGTGTGCGAACAATATCGCAAGTATCTAAAGCAATGGTCATGGAAATTAATGAAGACAATGAGCACGGTTAATTGCGGCTTTCCGCAGTTCACCGCGTAGAACAACGAACTGCGTTGCAACATACCTTCGCGGCTGGTTTCCAAACTGCGAGTCGGATTAACTGGACGACAAACTCATGGGTTGCGTAGCCGCTCAGTGAACCCTGGTAGTTGCCGCAAATCACGCTTTGACGTTTCATTTCGAGTCGGACATGGGTCCCTGTCGGTTCGCAACCGGTTATCTATAGAAATCACAATTTACTCGTGGGAGTAGAAACGCGACGCAGCCAGAAACGTTCCGTGAAATGCTATAACAGATCCAAACGGTTCGTCGATTCACTCGGTTATAGCAGGTGGAGACGGAGACGTTCTCGCGAGTGTCGCGTATTCGAATCGAAGTTTTCCAGCAGTTATCAGATTCCGCTCATTGAGTCTTCCGCTCGGTTGTGTCGCGGAATCGGTGACAAGCGTATCAATGGCAAGCGAAGGAGAAAAAGTGAGAAAGGATGAAAAATTTCAATGGAGGGAAAGATGACGAGGAGAAAGAAAAAGAAAGTAAAAGAGGCAGCAAGGTGGAAGTCTATCCCCTGACGGGACGTCGATAATCCTGTCCCCTGTCAAAACACACTCCTCTTCTTCTGTTTGCCCATCTCTTCCCCACTTTTTCCTCGTTCTCGTCCCCTTATCCCTGTCTATTCTCGTCGGTTTCTCCTTCCTTTTTTTTATCCGTTCCTTTTTTACTTTCATTGCTCCTTTTTACTCGTCACCTCCTATCTCTTATCTCCATTGCGGCAACAGCCACATCATCTACATCGTAACGCAAAAACCAGGCTTCCCGGATATCTCAGCCTGTCGCAGGACTAACACGAAAATATTGCAAATTGGTAGCCGAGACCGGCTGTCCGCCGTTTTATCTGATCCTCAGCATCGAAACGCCATCCGATGGTTCCGCAATTTTGCTTCGGGACGCTTCATCGAACGTTGGATTACGTGGAATTATTTTACGTTTCTTCGAAAATATTACATTAATAAATAGAGATATATTCATAAAATAAATATTTCAAGTAAGCGAAGCTTCTTATTTCAATGGAATATCGTCGAGAGCTTGTTGGTACCGTCAACACAACTGATATTTATCGAACATCATAAATAGACTGCTGATTTTTAGGTAAAATATGTAAAATACATTAGTAAGTTATAGTATTTAGTAGACGAAACAAATCTCGCTCTGGATGTTATTCTTTTACTTGCATTTATACAAATATGAATTTCCATAAATATGTAAATCTTCGATTCGACGAAGGAGAAAATCAACATTTTGTTTCACAATCCATTCGTGAATATGGATGGAAAACAAACAGTACAATATCGTTTTACAACATTTCCGGTGAGCCAGCTTGTTCCTGGATATCATGATTAGCAGCAAATGTTCGTTCGCATCGAAATCGAAGGATTTTGGCTAAATATTTGAATCTATTGAAACGGTCGTGTCTCTCGTATACTAATAATAGTCACGATATCGTCGGCACGGTGTTTTGCTTCAAAATCACGATCGCGTATCAATATTCAATCGGTTTAATATCGCCATGTTTGGCATCGCTAATTTATCGTTGGGAATTAGAATTTGCTAACCGAGCCAGCGCACTGCAACCCTGTTGCCTTTAATAGAAGGCTAGGAAAACTTGACTTTATCCTCAAATGTTCGCTAATAATCTCGCAGAAACTGCTTTCAAACTCGGACTGCTATAGTAACCTGTATTTCTGTACTGTGCATTCCTCATTTTTCTTTTAGCTATTTTTAAGGAATAGTAGTAGTAAATACACATTTTATAGCCACGATAGTTGTCCAGCACAATGCTAACAGAATTATATAATTAATATAGCGCAGAATCAAAGATTCGTATGAATTAAAGGGAAGATTATGCGAGACGCGGAATCGTTGATTTCAAATTAATTCGCGCCACCTGCAGCTAAGCATGTTGTGAAATTAACGGAACAACCGAAACTCTCTGGTTTTTTCCCCCCTTTCAACGGCAATTCCCCTTATTACCTCTGCACCGGGGATACTCTGGCCGGATCGTAAACTATAATTTTCTGTCAACAGCCATTATTTCCGCTGCGAGACTTTCTGCAGGTTACCTCAAAAGTACATCGCGAGTTCTTGTCAGAGGATAACAGCGAGACACCGAAAGAAACCGCCGATAAAAAGCGAGGAGCAAGAGAGGAGGGAACAATTATCAGCGCCTACGCGTAGCTGAATCGAGAAACGTAAAAGAAGACCAAGTCGACCAAACTTTAATCTTTCGTACGCTTTAACGGTTCTAATAAATTCCATCTCCACTCTTACGTTCTAATTTTCTATTTCTCTCTTGCCCCGGTCGATCTCCCGGCTACGCGACGTTATGACTTTCTTTAAGGCCTGTTTCTTCCTTTAACCGAGTTGAAACGGCCACGGGATAGAAGATCGTAACGAAATTTCGCCGCAACTACGAAATAAGGGTGTGGGTCCCTGACGACGAAACCTTGGGGCCTGGCTGAGACACATACAGGATAGTTGTGATAAAGTTTCACGGTTACGCGTAGAAGTGAAACGCCTTGGATGTCGAGGGCAACGAGGAGGATTTTTCGTCAAAGGACGAAAGGGGAAAGGCGAAGAACGAACGAGAAACTCGAGAAGGATAACGAGAATTTCGAGGGCAACGCGAGGGTCGCGACAATTGAATTTTTCCTTAATTTCGTCAACGACCAACGGGAATACCGGGCTGATTCACCAACGAATTTGCATACACGTTCCTGCGATCATGAGCAACACCGTTATCCAGCCGCGAAATGGTTCATTTTATGTCTATCATAAAGCGGCATATCAAATTCCGTGTGCCTTAATATCATTTAGGGCAAACACAATTATTGACCGGTCAATTAACGTCCAGGAGGATGCCACAGTTTGGCTGCCGTCGGTATTGTGTCGAGCGAATATCGACGAGGTTATTAATCATAGTTTTCCGTGACTCGCTAGTCGGACCGAGTCTAATTGGGACAGTGATTTAGTTACGCGAGTCACGAGAAGACGATAATTTTCACTCATAATCGATAAATTGCAACTAGAAATCGATTACCATACAACGGTAGCAAAACACAAAATAAAATATTACCCGAATAAATGTACGATTATCGATCAACTCGCCGAGAGAATCTAAAATATCGAAGAAATTCTTACACGCACAAAATCTCGGCAACTAGGATTCTTTTAGTCAAGGAAGGTGAAAGTAACGTTCCTCGACAGCGTTATTGCCAACATCGAACGCGACACCAGTTCCACTGAAACGTAGGAAACGAAACTCGTTAAAGGCGTTCCTACAAAACGTCGAGGTTGTTCGAAGTCACGAACAGACAGTCGTACGCACCGTGGGGACCATTTCGGGTGCCAATGTAATTGGCACGCTTTGTGACATTTTCGCGAGAGAACGTACGACCACCTCTCTTGCTTCTTACTTTATCGTCGACTAACGTCCTCTTTCTCTGCTTGAGGCTGATCCGGTCTCCCGTTTCGACACTCTAACCCTTTTCTGTTTTCAGTTTGGCTCACCAATGCTTGGAACCTGATTCCATCGTGGTCAAGGAAACTGTCGTTAATGATGAATTTAAATTCAGATGTGTTTGTTGGTAAATTTCAAACTTCTGCTCTCTTTATGATTATCTTAGCTTCGTGTCAACACTTGTTTATGAGCAGTCTTTTCCACCCTTGTTATTTACACACTATTTTACGCCTTCGGCCTTTGATTCTGTAATCGAACGATATCTGGTCACGTGGAGGAAGCCCGTTTAAACGGCGACAGGTAGGACAATCTGTCGTCGCGCTCAGGCTCAATCGTGCATGAAAATTTCGATTGAACCCCGGACGCGGTCATGATCCGTTTAACGCGTGAAGCGAGCGCTCCAGGGTAATCACGCGTTAACCACTTAATTCTAACCGTAATTTTTAGATTAACGGATTCAACGCGACCTGGGCACCGCGTTGCGGGATTTTCACCCGTTTTCGAATGCCGCGCACGCCTCGCGTATTTTTTCAATCCTCTTTCCTTCCTGTCCGACCAATTTCGGTTCGTTTAGTTTAAAATCGTTGAATCGGATACATCGTTGCTATTTATCTTTTCTGTTCGATATACATTCCAGTCATTCTCGTTACTTTAATTTTATACTTATTGTATATCAACACGTATTCGAATAATGGTGTAACTGTGATTCCATTGAAAGGAAAACGAGGAAAGGAAAAGGAAAGTTATACGAGTAAAAATTGAATGGAAGGTGAAGATAGAGAGGATGGCGAATGGTTGATTATTGGAAAATTAGTAAAATTAGATGTTCCTGATTTCCAGCGGGAAAGCAATTACAGTCATTTACAGATTTCCGGAGTTTCTAATTCGCGTGACCACCGGTTAGAAACAACGCCGCCGGATGACACAATTTACTCGGCTTCCCAGTCTTGATGGCGACACGTGGCTTGTTTCATCGTTACTTCCTAGCACTAGAAACCGAGAAAGATCCTTTTGCGACCTTTCGCTTCCTTTCACAGCGAACATTTTCACTTCGCTAAAGGACTTCTTTTCCTCCACGATTGTTTTCGAGGTAGCAGTTTACCTTTTAACTTAGAACCAGCTTAGAACGTTGACTCTTATTCAATTTATTTATTACTAAATCCGTACAATTAAATGACAATTTACTCCGACTCTTTTACAAAGCAAAACAATTCCTAAACACGATACTTGACGAGAATTCAAAGTCAGACATAAATCGCTAGTTTTTAGAAGCAGCCCTTCGACGAATAACTCGTTTTCTTCGCCATCCACGCTTACAGATAAATTATACAATTATAAATATATAACGTGATCTATTACAAACCGAAGTCTGTTAACCAGATATCAGAACAGAACTGATTTCCTTTTTATTAATAGAAGAACTATAAATGTTTAACGTTTCGTAGGCGATAAGATTTATGGCAATCTGTCAAACATTTCATAACGATTCAATCGACTAATCTTGCGATTAACAATCGTTTTAGATGAAACATCTGAGGAACTCGTTAATCAATCTGTACACGAGGCCACGCCTTCGACTAAATAATAAATCGCAAAGCAGGGAGATGGTTGGAGCAACACGTTAAATTAACCAATATGCGAATAGTTGGCCGCGGTGCAGCGAGTTATGGTTAAGCCGGCGGAGAATCGGACCGCGCCGCACTGTGGTTTTCCGGATAATCAAGTGGGAAACAATCGGTGCTCTATCGAAATTCACCGCGGACGCGTACAGAGGGAGAGAGAGAAAGAGAGAGAGGGAGAGGGCTACTTGTCTGCGGGGAGCGGACGACGGGATGGAGGCGAGGCGAGTAGAGAAGAGAAGCCTTGCGGCCTTCGGATGCTTTAAATAGTTAGGCGAACTGCAAAACAATCCAGTCGACGCGACGGTCTCGCGGCTTAACTTAACTTTTTTAACACTTGACCCGGTCGCGCGCTACTTCGAATAGTTTGTCACCGTTTAATCAAGAACTCGCCAACGACGCATTCCTCGAGGGGTGAAAAATTTCCAGCGATGTTAACGCGACCAGATCGATCGTTAACGCGATGCATTTGAGGAATTGCACGGGTTTCGTGGTTAGTTAATTGTTTCAAATATTTATTTGGGGTGAGAATGATTTAAAATATTTGCGTGTGAACGAATGCTTATTCGCGTGGAGGTTTGATATGCTCGGTATTGCGTAGAGCTTTGGTTGCACGTGGCAAAAATGTGTGTTGTGTATATCAGATCTTTAAAAATGTAATAAGACCGGCATTGACGAGATAGAGTTTTGAAGAATTGTGCACGATTAAACGAAAACTTAACGAAAACGAAGAGAATTAAGACGTGTTAAGTGAGAATAATTTTAGAGTTATCGTCTTATCGTTAAATAAATAAAAATTCGGTCGGTCGCATCTTAGTGACGTAAAACGCACAGAAACATGGAAATATACACAGAAGCATAATTTTATTTTGGTAATTGTAGTACTGTTACTTTTTAAGTGTTTCTAGTTCACTAAACCATCGTCGCATCGTTTAAAATAAACAGAATTTCATCGTTTCTGCAAGGAGACGGAATTATTTTTATAAGCAATTTTCGAATTGGCGCCGCTACGGGGTATTTATTCTCCTCTTCTGCTGGCTCACGGGGTAATATTTACATGGGAGGAGGAAGCAAAGCGCCAAGGGAAGGCAATTTCGACGAGCCAAGGGCTTTTGAGGGGACACGGCAAGAAAAGGACTAGGTACTTAGCGGACTTCGATAATCGATCACGAGTACCGTATATCTCTGCTTGATTGTGCCGAGACGATTCGGTTTTGTTGGTATCGCAAAACAATCTACCAAATGGAAACGAACAGACGTTGAACAAACGAACAAGAATCCTATACTTCCGCGAATTAGATAGAAAAATTTGTGTAATTAGATAGAAGGCTTTCTGTCTTTTAAATCCAATCGTATTGTCTCGCATTCAGAAATCGAAATTTTCCATTGGAAAATACGATAAAAATAACGAAAAAGAAATTTGAGAATCAATGAAAGTTACTGTAATTCGTCGTCATTAGTAATAATAATAATAAAATGAAAGAAAGATATGGCGAAAGAAAGCACGGCTCGTTTATCGATCGTCTGACAATTTCTCGAGACGAAGTAATCGCGGCGTGTCTCGACGAAGTGGATTAAGATCGTACGCCGTAGGACGTCCCCCAAGGGATGGCGTAATTAAGCCGGTCCTCGAAGTTTCATCGCGAAATCGTTCTTTCACACTTACCACCGTTACGACTCGGAAAGATTCTTTCGCACGAATCACGCTGTGTACCATCCACAGATACTTATCGAGTTTTGATAACTTCTCAACTAATTACGAGCCCCGGAATTTCAGGCTATCAGGATCGTTGACTGCCTCCCGTTTCGTGTATATTTGCCTCTCGTTATTTTTCTTGCTTGCGGTGCCGGTCGCGCGAAATCGTCGACGAACCGTCGCATGAAATCTGATAAAACAGCTGCGACGACTTCTTTCAATTACTTTTTACTAATTAACCATTATCTCTATCTCTATTAATTTATATTACTATTTGTCAATTTATCTATCGTAAATAGAGTCGTCGAAAATTAAGTAGTCGCCAGATATGTAGCCTCTAGGGATGCCCTTCGCTCATACACATTTCTCACATACGCATAAGTATCCTACTTTGTCGTCTAGTAAAGTGACAAACGAAATACATACAGTGTCGCGTTTGTTTTTATATGACGATTAAAGAGATCGATATTAATGAGCCATTTCGTACGTGAACATAACGAGGAGTCGAATAAACGACCATCGGGAGAAACCTGCACGTCATTGGGCGACAGATAAGTACCAGCTTTTCGAAAAGAAACCGCCTCTGGGGTCGCTTGCGTAGCTACTTAAATCTCGATGATTGTGTTACTTTCAAACAAATTATACTATATTATTACTTAATAAAATAGACAATATCATGCGATTAAGGATGTTTCGAAACAAGAAACATCGCACTTCCGAAAGGTAGTAACGAAATGTGTGTCTAATTAACAAAGAACGAACGGGTTCGTCGAGGGTATGTCGACGTGACAGAAGACCAAGAGGCAAATAAAGCGTTATTTGGCCAACTCGAGCGCGATTTCGAAGACCCAAGGGTATCAGAACCCCGAGGGTGTCGTTATACACCATGGGGAGAACCTATTCATTTTGGACGTTCGATCGAGGAGCGTCTCGGCAATCATTTTCAATTTATTCCCGAGAAAGGCCGCAAAAACTCGATGCGAAACCAGGTCCACCCTGTGCCCTGGCACTTCCACGCGCGACTAGGACCCCCTGCGAGAAACTCTAAATTAAATCCACTATATCAGACACGTTTTATTTAATCATTCCTGTGCGCGACCCCTCGCGTTGGCTCGTCTTAAACGACTTTCAAAGCCGTTGGTTGCCTGTTAGCCGAGACGAAATCACGAACCTGATAGACGTAGACGAGATATTCGCGATAGGGGCGCAGACCAGACGAATTGAATGCGAAGTGGAAATAGGAAGAAGCGAAGAAAAGGCGACTCTCTCTTCGGTTCGAGTCAGAACCGCAAGCGAGAAGAAGTCGCCGCTTCGAATCGAAGTTGAAACGAGGGAAATATGTTTCGCAGGGCAGTCGTGTCGCGATACGAAATCTCTCTGCGATATCGAACGACGCTGTATAAATGAATTTTGCTTCATTTTGCCTGAAACGTCGAATATGAATCGTCGAATATCACGAAAAAATATTTCTACTTCTTTTACTCGAGACGTTTATTTTTATTATCTATGAAAAGCACCAGTCCATAAGAAAATTCTTATTTTACAATCCTTTGATCTGGCTACTAAAATTTCCGAAGCCTTGAACTGGTGCTCGCTCGTAGCTAGAAAAAGGGATTAAGCGACAATGTAGCTTGAGGAAGAAACGATGGACGAATTGGATGAAAAATAGATACAACCAGCGCGGTAGTTTGAATACGGCCGCTGATAAAGAAGCAGCCAGCAGCTTCTCTTCCGGCGTGACCAGCCAGCGATTAAAAATAATCCTGGCTGCTTTATCGTTTGCGGCTCGTTGACGAATGATCTTATTAAGAGATTAAATTTAAAGGAGCCACCTCGTTTCCTCGTTTCCTAATATTAATACAGCTTCCAACGGATTATGGCTGCTCGTGGTTGTACACTTTTTATCGGCCCATAATGACGGTAAGTAACGAAGTTAAGCCGACTTCTTTCCTTAGTGTCCCGTTTCTGTTCGTCCTTTCACCTCCTTCGATCTTCTATTTTTCTCGTTTTCTCCTTCTTTGAAAGAAAAGATGAAATCGTGTTTCAAACGAGTTTTATCAACGCAGCGATTCCGTCGTTGCTCGCGATCATTCCGCCGGTATGTAGACATCGAACATCTCGGCGAAAGAAACACGCGAAAATAGCACGAAACCGGCTCTCTTCGTATCGCAGAGCAAAGACAAGAGTTGTACGTAACCGTCATGCTCTTTGAATATCATTCATCCGTGTAGATTTATTCGAGAATGTATAGAGAGACTCACGATCTTAAGAAACCTTCTAGAATTTCCGGTAACTTCGCGTCTCTCGGCTAATTAGAAAGCGGCACGACAGTATGGCGGCAAGAAAGGATGAAGAGCGTATTGGACGAAGGCGGAAGTTGAGCTTCTTTTTCGTGAAAAGAGCGCCGACCAAAGGAACAAAACCAAACGGTCTTTGAAGCGAGTACCGATAAGACACTGGCATCTTCTTAAACGTCGGAGATCCGTATCTCGCTGTTTAATATTAAGCGTATTTCTTTTGATATTCCTACGAGAGGCAGCGCACTCTTGCCAGTGTCTTAACGGGTTAATGCCGGATAAAAGAGATCCCCGTAGATGCGACCGGACCAAGAGGCGAGCGTCGCGACCCAGGAACGCTGGAGGAACGCTTTGACGAATTCTTTCTTGTTGCCACTTTGCACCGGATAATCGCGCAATTGCCGCCAGTTTATCTCGAGTCATTTATCCGTGAATAAGATCGGATCTGCGAGGGGCCTCGAACGTCTAGCAACATGCTAGCTGCGTTGTTGATGCTCCAGTAGAATCAAGTATAACGAGCCAGGCTTACATTCTACGGTTCGCCATAAAAAGACAGCTCACGTTGTAAACTTAATTTTGTCATAATAAATTCTTAATGTGCATTGAATTGGAGATAAATCGTAAAGTATACGATGTGCAACAGTATTATTAGTCATTCAAAGCAGCGAAGATAATTATAGTTTAATTAAATACGCTTAAACATTACGGATGTTTAAGATTTTTTAATTTTATAATAACTATCTTTTTTTTAGAACGCATTATAAAATTGATAACACTAGTTTCCCATAAAGACGGTAAAGAAAAGCCACTGTAAGAAGATCCCTATCCATAAGGAATATTCTCTTTTACAGTTTCTTCGTTCATAAAGATGATTCGTGAATGTATACCCTGACATAAAGCTTGAAAATAATTCCTGGGTGATTGATGGGTCAGATTTAATGAGCCACGCCTTACATAACAACCCCGTTACGCAACGCAGCAGTCGATAACACCAACAAAGGACCAGCTCATCCTTACCATCTCTTAGTCGTTCGTCAGTGGAATTCTTGTTCGATTAATTCGTGGCAAACAATCCGGGAAAAACAACCTTAATGTCATGAATTCTGAATTTATAACGACGTTCGCCGCGACATTTTCACATCTTGATCATTTCTATTCTAGAAATGTTTTTACGATAAAAAGTTTTACGAGCCTTGGTTGGTTATAGCTGAATATGGAATAAAATATAAAATATTCATAGTCTGAGAAACCGCAGGTTCGCACATCTCTGTTTACACAGATGTAACCGTACATTGTGATTAGGAAACATAAAAGCGAATTTTGAAAATGTAGTATTATATATCATACGATATGATATTATCAAAAAGTTTCAAGCATAAAGACTTTTATCAACGACTAATTCAAATAGAAATTATATATTTATGGAAATTATATTTATATCTCTGGTAATAAATTAGTAATCAACGTTGCAAGATAACGGACACGAAAATTATTTCTCTATCCCGAACACGTTATCCATTGATCGATCGTTCCTAGCTAAACAATTTCCATCGAACGAAACTAAATATTCCAATTGACCAACGATTTAATAGAATGGAGCACTTGTCACGGCAAATAACCACGAGATTGCTAATTGCTTTGCATCTCGGCGTCGTTTCTACAACCGTGGGACATTCGCGCGAAAATAGAAGTACAAGTGGTTCGTGAAAATCTCGACCCATGAAATTCCGGGTCGCGAGCTTTTATCGTCCGCTCGTGACGCGTCTGGCGTAAACTATTTTTCCCGGATACGGCCGATGCTCGTTCCTCGGCGTAATAGCCGATTAAACGCGGTCGAGAGCTAGCCTGCAGGTAAACACGAAAAGAGAGGCCACTCCGAGTAACCGTGAATACGATGGGAACCCGTGCACTTCAGTTCTGCAGGTTATGCAGACGGAAGTCTTCGTATCTCAAAAATAACTTTGTCGAGAATTACATCGCAAAACCGGAACACGCAAATCGTTGTGCACAGTTATCTCTGTATTACAGTTAGCTGCAACTTAGAAATCTCGGCTGGAGCAGCTTTATAAGAAAATGAAGTTATCATTAAAATTACACGATTTTTATTTTCTCGCACGATCATCTAGATATATAAGATAAAATATTGCGTAGATTATTTCGCGTTATTATTAAAACCATACGTTTTACGACAAATTTGGTCATCAGAAATAACGCAAAAACTAGCAAGCAAGAAGATACACGATCGCCAGAGAACAACGTAATGAAACTTCAGCTTAAGAACACATTAAGGAATGAACACCTCGCAATCAGCAGCCTGTACAGGTACACAAGGTCTGTCGCGTAGCTTTCAGCCAAATGTCCTCAAAACGTATACTCTTTCGACATCGATTTATTGTAGCACTGGCAGATATACCCAGCCACGAACCATCATCCGTTCGAGTACTCGGCCGTCACGTGTTCGCACAAATGAGAACTCTAAAACGAGCATTTAATTACCCTTCGAAGTGATCGTCGTTCTTCGAAGAGAAGTACATATTGTTCCGCTCGAGGTTTCCTCGGAACGATCGCAGATCTTATCGCGGACCGTTGAACGTAACCGCGAACAGGTTCCACGAGCAAGCGTTAAAAACAGGCGAACGTCGATAAAACCGGAAGACGAGCGAAGGTGCGATACAGACGAGTTTTACGAGCGGTTTTGCCGTTCTCGTGCAACGATTTTCGACAGGGGAATTATCTACTGGTGGCGTGTGACTTTTTTGCCCGTTGAGACGCGCAACGACAGAGTTTTCCTGCCGCTGCAGCGCTGTTTTATCATTTTATCGCACTGTTTAGGTAAGACGATAAAACCGACTCGCTATAAACGAGATTTAAGTGGGGCATTAAACAAAAGAAATGATAAATGACGATGAAAGATTGTTACGTTTTGGTTAATATACCGATATTTTTGATTCTCGAATTTATCGTATTCGCTAATGAAAAATGATCTCCTTGAAGGATTATAGAGAAACGTGTCTCTCGATTGCAACGATGACAGGGCGTGTTAAACTTGTTCTATTTTCTACTCGAGCGAATCCAAGTCAAATACCGGAAATCGATGCTTCGCCGTCAATTCAACCGTGTCAGTGTCCATTTTTTTAATTGCCCTGTTCGCCTTCGTCCTCTTATTACGTCTAGTCAAGCCATTACCCACGATAGTTGCCTCTACGCAAATTGATTCCACAGTAGGTAGTTAGAAACTAGAATCGTCTACAACCAGGTAGTTCTAACACATGCGCGACGTTATGTTCCGAGTAATTTTTAAAGCAAACAGTAGTTGAAACAAAGCACAAGTGCAGTTCGAGCTTCGTAGCCGGTTCGGTGGAAGTCGAGCTCGAAGTGCAATTTAATTCGGTCCAGCGTGGTGCTATTCGGTGAACTGTAACTAATTTTAACCGAGCTCGAAGCCACGCCATGTCCTCTTCCGTATATCGAAGTTTCCCCTCGCGGCTCGTACCACGAAATTACTTAAAGTTTTAGTCAGAGAGGTTCGTCTACCATAAACGATTCATAAAGAATCTCCATGTTTCAAGCACAATGTACGCGGATTTATCAAACCGTATATACAAGGTTCCATTGCCTGATACGATGGTGGACACATCCATCGAATCGAGCGTTACCGAGATTATCGTCGCGTCGAGCATTTTTCAAATGACGCTCCTCATCACGCTCCGCGAATTCCAGATATTATACCCTGAAGACTTATCTTCCCCGATCAAGACGGTCGACACTTTCGCGTACGGCGTAGCCACGTATTTCGCGTATCGACGTATCGTTAAACGCGTTATTTATCTTCGTCATGGGTGCTCTGTGCGTCGTTGGTGAATGACACTCCCGCAGCGAGCCTGCCTCAAAGCCTCGAAGAAGCACGAGCTCGTGCTTTTGATATATAGCGGCCTATTGAGTTTCGTCTCTGTAGAAAGACGTAAGCTCGATACAAGACCGCATTGTGGCTCGACCTCGTCGATCGACACGTCCGAGCTTATCTTCGAACTCGACTGTCGCGTCGTATTACGATTTTCTTTTCTTGGCCTGGAGCTGCATCTTTCCAGCAGACTAGACTGCCGGAGAAATTAGCCTGGCGACAATGGATGCCCAGGTATTACTGGTCGCAGGCTCCTCGATCTTAAAGGCCATCCATCATCCAAGTACGGACGCTTGCCTACATCTAATATTATCATAATGTCATCCTCGTCCATTGTGCGAGGCGATCAACGTGCCACGGTAGCGCGAGAACCGCGCGAGATTTGTCCCATCGTCGACACGTTTGACAAATAATGTTCGCGCATAGGGAGTATTGTGCCTCGCGATACCTTAGGAATTTCCTTCGTGTTCGAGATCTAACGAAGTCTCGCGGCTGCTTGAGTAGAAAAAATATATTTGAAATTTTACACGAATATCCTGAGAATTTGGATTGGTATTATATAAAAAATGCAAGGCGAAGGACGTGTTATATTTTATCTGCCTTCAAACTCTAACAATGACCACGTACGAGGAAACAAATTTCTATCTGATGGCCGACATTTCATCCCTTTGTCAGCCTCTTTTTGCAAGTACGCTAAACATTGACAAACGAGATAGCGACGCAGCAAGGAAAGAACGTAATCGACATCGTTCTCCGATATTGGTTCGAACAGACTGCGGTAAGCAAGAATAGTGATATTTCACGGTGACAGTCAGACACGGGCATAGTCGAAGTGAATCGAAGCTTCCTTCCTGATCGAGCGTTTCTGCAGCTCTTATTGGGAAAGTCGAGCGCGACATCGCGAGGTCCAAAGAGAAACCAAGAAATAGGGTTCAAGAGGCATCTTCAGGCATCGGAGAGTAAAAGTAGAGGGAACGGGGAAAGATTGAGAAAGAAAGAGAACGAAATCGAGATTTAATATCTCACAAGCTCTCGAAAACTGGTTAGAAGAGACCTCGTATTTCTGCATTTACAATGAGCCATCTTGCCTCGCCGAATATGGACGAGTTCGATGCCTTCGAGTTTTCCTATTCTCACTCCCACGAGAAGCGTGGAGAAGAGGATGGTATGGAAGAGATAAAAAGGAAAGGATGCGATCTCGCGGAGAATCAGAGACGGATATCCTCTCTCGTAGAATGGAAAAGTCGCGGTCTCGAATATTAAAAACCTCCGTTGATTACGCGGTTGGATATCTGTCTTCGTGTGCGAGAACGTTCACACGCGCTTACTCGCGTTGCTGCAAACGTACTCCCGCTCGAGCGTGTCACGTTCGATCACTCGAATCAAGTGGCATAAACGATGATGCATGCGTCGCCAAATGACAGCACCGTCCCGTCCTTCCAAACGATTATCGCCGTCTCTCTTTTACCTCTGCCCGATCCACCGTACAGCCTCCCATCTTCCTTCCCTTCGCGTTTCTATCCCTTCGCGTTTTCCACTTGCTCCACCTCCCATTCCTCCCGCATCTTCTCCCGTGAGTATTTTGACCCCTTGGGACAATCTGCAATCTCGAAACGAGTCATGGCGTTCCGCATCGTCGTCGATATGTCGTCGTCGTCGTCGTCGACAGAACGAGAAAAGGTTTCTCTTCTCCGTCGACCAAGACGCCAATAAATCCTCACAAACGAATATAAAGTAGCAGCGGACTAAGGCGTACACTTTGATTTCTCCAGAATGCAGCACGATCCCTTCCTACGGCCGAGACATTACGCCAGCTGATCGATGGCACTCACTTTCTGCTCGATCGTCCGAAGCTTAATACTTCTTCGGATACATAGCAACGTCAAATCGATACCCCCTGTTTTCACGTCGTTCGCGCAAAAATTCAAATTGAAAACTTATGTCTGGTACAAGATTCCCGAGTTGTCTTTATCCTCCTTTCGTTCTCGCAGATAAACCCTTCTTTACATCTATCAATTTCTTAGTTCCAATAGGATCTTAATCATCTCGAAAAATTTGGTCGAGGGAAGGTAAGTCGTAAATTATAGATCGTGACAGTGTTCTACGCCAATTTAGATGGCTGCACGTGTCAGGACTCGATAAACACCTGACAGACGATTTCAATACCGGAGAACCAGGAACGCGTCGTTCCCTGTTACGGTGGTAAGGGCGACGGTACGCGAAAGGGGCGGCCGTGGTGCGTTGTCGAAAATGCGGTCGTATACCGTAAGCATATTTCCAGCGGATGGGTTAGGTAGCATAGGTTATCCGATGGTCCATTGGTCAGCAGAGGTTAGTCGACCACTGGCTAGTCCCTGGCCCCCGGTTGCTCGTGTGAAATAGTAGCTGGCCAAGCTCCAACCTCGTACGTTAGTTCCGTTCATACGTAACCTACCTGCCAGCTCGCTCGACCCGAACTCCTCTAGACCAGGTCTTCGTCCACGTTCGTGTCCAAACTATCGTCTTCTCACTCTTCTTCAACTACTCCATTGCGCACGTACCTGTCCTAACTTCCGGCTGTAAAGGTTACGAGAAAAAGGTTCTCTGTCGACATATTTCTGCAAGTCTAATCGTCTCTCCTATTTCTTCTCAGTCATACGAGAAATCGCGATTTCGTTTGACCTTTCCACTTCCTCTAGCACGTACCACGGTGTGTGCACGCGCGAAGGTCAGTTTGATCTATGAATATCCTTTTACTCTGATTCCACGATGATTTCGTGTACTCTTGCGACTTCGGGCTGAAATAAGGGAACTTGTAACCTGATCTGTTCCATAAGAATTATTAACTCTGTGCAGAATATTGCGCTGCATATGAGTAAGCGACGTTGTTCAAATAAAATTTCCTGACTACAGGATGTTTATTTCGTTACAGTCAAGCGATTGTAGCTGTTTAAAATATTTCGTAATTATCGTAACATATCGTTGTTTGGGTAAATCGGATGAATTGTTGTATTTCATTGTCCGCCAGCTGTTGACTGATTCTTGTTTGGAGGAAAGCATGAAAATGCTCATTCCCTATGGTGCTCACCGTTACCGTGGAAAATCGTCGGATGGAAATGCGGACCTCTTCAAAAATGTTCGCTGGTTCGGAAAATTCCGAGTTTTTCGTAACGAGATCCGTACGATATCCCTGGTTCGCCCCCTCCCCCCTCCCCCGTTACGACCGGTTGATTGTTAAACGGCCGATCCCACGAAAATGGAAAACGTACGAAAACAAAAATAGAACAACTGTGTTTTTCGAGTGAGTTGAACACCCACTGGTTGAAAATAACGAAGTGCAACTTTCAAACTATAATTCCGTGCGACACGAGTTTTCGCACGCGTAGCCAGTTTAGTCGTCGAAAATATTTATACCTTGAAATTCGTTCCTAATTCAACGGTTAACGAGCTTCAGCGGAAAATACAGACGTTACGGGTAAAGTAATCATTATTTTTGCGCGTATAATGCGGTTAGAAAATAATGCAAATCGTGTTCCAACTACAAAGCGTGGATATCATTTAAAAAAAAAATATCGAAATATTCAGTTATTTTACCAGCTCTGTCTGGAATTCAGCTGCGTGTACCGTAAAAACTGATATTTTGCAGAAACCAGTGAAGCGAAACTACAAGTTGTTCCTCAAAAAAAAAAAAAAAAAAAAAGAAAAAAAAGGGAAAAAGCCAGGATCGACTAAAAAATATATTATTATTCTCTATATGATTTACTGTAAAATTTCTAGCGTACGTATCACACACGCGTCAAAAATAATAATTGAAATAATAAAAAAGTCGATATTAAATAAATTTATAAAGTGCTCGAAATGAATGCGAAGCACTTGACTTTTCTATTTCGTCTACCATTTCTCTTCTCTTAATACCTTCTCCCTCTGTTTTAACGCGTTATTATCGACTATCACCCGTCTAGAATCACAGGATAGGGGCAGATTTCATGCAGAGACGGTCGTGCCACTTAGCGAACTCGAATTTACCATTAACGTATCGAATATCGAAATTTCGGCTAGATATAACGAACCTTCAAACGAATCCACGTTGCGTGCCGTGAAACGTGCTAATTTTCCAGGCTGGACGAATCCCGTGGTCGACCGGTATAGCGCACTCTTGAAAACATTGTTATGTCGATACTCCGTTGTTCGCGTACCGTTTGTCGAGTTTCATTTAACGCCATTGAACGACCTCGCCACTCCATACGGTATAATGTGAATAGAATTACATAACGAGCTGTACCTACTTTGTTACATGGTAATGCAGTGATTACTGTTTCGGCGTGAATCGGGCTGGATTTTCGGTAACCATGTAAACACCTCGTGACTAGAAATTATTTGACAGTAGTCAATAAACTGTGAATTATACGTAATATTAACGAGATAAACTGTAATTTTCTTGACCAAACCGGAAACCGTTATGGTGTCGTACTTTTGCATGTCGGATCATCGACACCCGTCATGTCGATCGTTGTAAAAGGATTGGTCGGAATCGATTGCGAATTAATTTCTGTAAACGATGCACTCCGCGTTAATTACGACCAATATTGATTTGCTAATAAGTGGGCAACGATCCATCAACATTTGCCCTATGAAGTTTATAACGTGTGATCAAAAATTATCATAATCGTGTGGCGAAATATAATATTTAAACAGTTTGAAGGTATTTTAGATATATACACGTATTTTCCCTCATTTTGTAAAATATGTCATAAAATTGACGTACGAGAATTTTTTATCCATTTTGTCTCGGTCTTTGCTTCCTGCTTTTATCTCCTCCTTGCTGCAATCCAATTGTTCCTCTGATATCGATAGAGCGTGTTTGCAACGAGCTTCTTTCGCTCCGAGATAGGCAAACTTTACAGAAGAAATTCAATTGAACGGCCACGTGCACAGGACGCCGGCATTAGAATTCGTTTCGTGTAGGTTGCAGGGAACGAGCGCCGGTGGAGAATGCCGGGGTCATCCAACAAAGAGGCAAGTGCACTGCTCGTGACGTTTATCATACTTTATTACCTTTGCTTGCGAGCCTCATTGTTCGTCCGTCTGTTTTGTTTCCGGTTTTAATTTGGACAGCGCCCTCCCTCACGACCCTCCCGGTCATTATCCCCCGAATGATGTGCCAATGAAGTTGGCACATTATCATTTTCCGTTTCCCTTTCCTACCCAGACGCATTAAATGCAGCTCGGTCAACGGCGATATTTACACCAGAGGATGTATCGCGGTCGTTTGCATGCATGCGCAGCTGTGACAAGGACACTCGTGGAAGGTGCATAAAAAATGCATGCATGAAACCCTGCGAGATAATTTACGTTTACACTTCCTGGATTTTAAATCTCACCTGCTTCATCTCCTTATGGAATTTTCTATTAAATTATCAAAGAACGTCGTACTGCTATATCGATATATATTTTGAGTGATCGATTCCGAAAACGAATCAGAAGTTTTTACAAATCAAAAGCAATCCGCCCACGATTCAGTCACCATCGAGCACAAAACCTTTTGTTGCTCGCGAAAAATAACATGTAACTTCGTTTCAAAAGGTAGTGCACATTCCCACGCGCGATGAAACGAATTATACAGTTACAGATAGAGTTAGAAAGTTATTTTTAACAAATAGTACCGTGAGAAATACCCAATGTTATCGATATGATAGGTGAAGACTCGGTTCGGTAGAAGGAGAAACAGCCAGCACTGGCCAGACAGCAAGAGAACAACGCGCTACCGTAAACTGCCATATAGAAAACAATCGCGTTCTTCCATTACTCGCGTTAATAGCGAATCAGCTCGCTTAATCCAGGCTTAAACGATTTTCTCGTTACGCCTCCATCGAGTGGAGACGGGCCGCGCGAATCGTCGAAGGAAAAGCGAATCGTTTCGTCTCGCGTGCCTCCTTTCTCTGCCACATCCCATGAAATTATTTTCGAATCAATTCGAGGTCCCCGACGGGCCAGACAGAGCCATCCTATTATCCGCATTGTTACTTCCCTTCTAGCCAGTCTTTTTCTTCGTTCGACGAAGGTGACGGCTTTCCCATTCGTCCCGCCAGCCGTCTCGGTTCTCTTATTTCCTTCGGCGTCGTGGATACAATGTCGCGAGCGTCTCTCGTCAGATTGCCGTCTCCGGGCTAAGAAAGATCGCGCGGTGAATTAGCCGGCCGATTAAACACGAACTTTGACAGCAATTTCCTGTCATCGGCATTTGTTCCGCTTGGTGTCGCGCCATAACACAATAACGACTCGTCTCTGTTTTCCTCTGTCGATGCAATTAGAACGCAGCTGCGCGACAGAACTTAGAGAGACCATCTTAGATCCGCTTGATTAACCGAGGATTTCCTTTCACAGCAAAATATCACTTTATGAATCGCTATGATCATGTCGGGATCGTTTCGCGCTAGCTTCTAATCACGTTTCATCGTCGATGTAAAGTAAACGAGGAGAGATCGTTGGAAATAGAAGCAGATAAGGACCACAAACCATCGACGATAGTACGAAGACATTTCTGAGGTATCCTATATCGAAATCAAAATTTATATTTTTGCAACGGTTACTCGATCTTTTTCCTCGTGAGTAATTGTGATTTTTATTGTGTGAGAAGGTTAATGCCTAATGGTAAAGGTAATTCTTAAAATACCAATCGGTATCATTTCACAGTGATTCAATGTAAAACTTCGCTGAATCTTGGTTCGTATTATACTTCTCTATAATTTTTTCAAATCTTTCATTTCTGCACACTTTTGTTAACGGAATTTTCCTTAAATTTAGAAAGTAAAAGGCACGCTAGCGTGTTTCGCTGAAAAGAAACGAGCGGCATTTCAGATTAATCGCGGTGAAATGGAATGGAGCAAAGCCGAAAACAGACGAGTTCGGGGTAAGCAGAACTGGAGGCGAAACATTAGAAAATAAGCGCCGTATATCTTCCGGGCCTATACATCAAGCTCTTTCGCGTCGAAAATATATTATGCAATCAGGAATAGGGAAAGTAGTCGTGCGGCGGACAGTAACGGGGGAACTGGCAGGAAAAATGAGTCACATAACCCGATATATCTAACGTAGTCCGTGTTTCTTTCGCAACGCTTTTGTAACTGGGTCACGACTACGAACAAAAATTCCCAATCCGACTACCATCCTCAACCTCGTTAGCTGTAACTATCGTACGAAACGAACGAATATATACGGGTTTGAGCTGGAAAATTCGTACACACGTACGCGTTGGAACGAACGAGTTTTTTCCGAGCTGCTGTTTCCCGGGTTTTTGATTAAAATCAAAAATGATTTATTCCCATAGCTTGATCTCTCGCAGCCACCACCCTCCCTGTATTCCCTCCCCTTTCTTCTTTTTCTCGTGCTCGTTCATATGCAGTTCCGGGTTTCAAAGCTCCCAATTTCGACGTTGATTCTCGTTCCACGGCAGTGGAATCTATTACCAACAATTTTTAGATCGGTTAACAAGTTGCTCCCTATTCCATTCAACTCAATTCTCTTTAAATTTCTACGTGCATCCTGTAGATGGTACGGAATTCGATGCAACGTTTAACAGGCGATTCGACTCGCGTCAGCCCGTTCTTTGATGGCCAAACGTATCAACGATTTTTGGCTTCGACATTTCCTTTTCCTCTCGTACTTGTCTATTTTGTTTTGCCACCTTTTTCTCTTTTATATCCTTGTTCGTTTGAATGTTAGCGATCCCGCTTTTAATACCCGTTGACGGGACTCTCGCAATAACAAACTACGACATGGTTATGGACTCTTTCGATCGGCGTATCGCGGAACGATAACGTCTACGCCAACGAAGAACGACGAGTGTGCAGTTCGATCGACTTTGGCTGTCTTGTCTGGACCAATTTCAACGCGGACAATCGTGAACGATTCGGTGCTGGTTCGGGGAATTAAACGAACCGTCGACAAGGATTTTTGTGTATCAATGGCCGGAATCAGTATGCATAAACGTCGAATAACGTACGGATTAAAATCGATCGACTTGTTCCAATCGTGTTTCGCTCGGAAAATAACCGGGCGCCATTTTTTGACTTCTCCCTTTAAATCGTATAAATTCTCATTAGCGCGACAATGCTGTTTCGTCGATTTCACGAGAGCCGTTGTTCGAAGCGTTTCGCCACCGCGTTTACCGTGTCGCCATTCGCCGACGTTTTATTTAATATTTTACGCGTCTCGTTAATGTTTGCAGCATGATTCATCGGCCGAGGAGCGAAATTCGTGACGAATCACGATCGTTCGCGCGGTTTTGTTTGCGTATTCGATGAAAAATGGTTGAGCCTTTTCAAAATAATTGAAATATGCGCACCTTCGCCGGAAATTAAATTAACTTATTCCAAAATCGAGGCTTATTTTATATACGATGGCTAGTAACACTTTATCGATGTAAGCACAGCGGTCGGTTTTCATTACAATGCTGATAAAATTTCAAATTGTTTCGTATAACGCTCATAATATATTCACAAGAGCAGTCTATAAATATTCGTATATCTTCGCGAGTAACTGTAAAATCAGCTAGCAAACAAGGAAGAAAAGCATCTAGTAAAATGGAGAAAAATCAGCTTCATCGGCGTAAGCTTTTTCACGGAAAAAAGAAATCATTCATTCCCACGACAAGATTGCGCTTCGCTATCTCGCCGGCGTTATCGAAACTTCTCGTTCCTTTTGGTTTATGCAGCAGCGCGACCTATCAAGCGTTATCTGTGGCCGGGCCGTCTTCCCAGGCAACGCGGTAGGCTGGCTTTTCCGCATGCCTTATTCAACGTTTCGTTGGATATTTATGGAATTTAAATGTTTTTAAATCGATACACCGAGCTGAGCCTTAACGTGCGCGTTCCGGCCCTTTACGGGCGCGAACAAGCGCGCGATCGCCTCGTAGTACACGCGCAGGCTGAGGTAACCAAGTAGGGCTGAGCGATGATAATGAGCTAATAGAGGAGTTGACAATTACCGCTATTAGCGCCAAGTCTATGAGAAGACAAGGGCTTTCGGTATAACCGATAGACAACGTTGTTAAGACGAGTCTGTCGCTACTACGAAGCGGGGCGAGGAAACATCCGCTTGGCTGACACGAGCAAGCACAAACAGAAATTTCCGCGACACGATCATGCATAATGGATGGTTCCGGCCCGTAGGATATCGATCGACGAGATCTACGGTAGCTTTTCGTGACGGAGAACCCTGCTCGATCGCGTTGAAGAAGTTACGGAAGATTCGATAATTATCGACTGGAATTTACCAAGTTTCGATAATCCGATGAAAGGCAAGGCACGTTTATCTTCACCGAGAATAGGATTACCGCCCATCGATTCGGCTACTCCGATCGATCCTAATAAGGATCTGTTTGCACCGTCCAAATATATTTTGCTTACCGGTGAGTTCGATCTCAAGAGGATTCTCAATAATTGACCCATTAAAGACCTACTTTGCACTAACATCTTATTTCAAACTTCTTTTCCACTTTTCTACTTTACTTTAATATCGCGATTAAAGAGGAGATTTCCAATTCACTATTTCGCCATTTCTTTTTCCACTTAGATTTTACTAGTATATGGAGTCTGACGATACGATAAAGTCACCAATATCTTGTATTTCGTAAAAATAAGCTAAGAAAGTTTCACGAATTCTTATATCGCGATACAGTTAAATCTTCCATCCGATTAGAAGGAGAAGCAAAGTTACGAGTTTCCTTAACATTTGTTCCAAAAAATGAAGAATGTAATCGCAGAGTTATCGTCGGTGAAATTCTCGCGCGTTGCCTCCGTAAAGCCCCGTAAAGCGTATTTAATAAACGGCGTAAAGCGTGCGTCCGCGTGGCTGTTTTTCGCGCGATGAGGAAACTTCGGCGCTTTTCATACGCTGTTTTTAGTTTCCATGGTATCTACCTTCAGCTCGTACGTTTTAAACTCCGCCGCTAATCACCGTAGCATTCTTGTAACATGCGTGGCAACGTGTGTTCTTTCTTTTTGTACGAGTCGATATTCCCGGAGGTCGGAAGGGAGAAGGCTCGAGATATTTCGCCTAATTAGCCACGTTCACAGCAGTTTCCGGGTGTTCGAGAGCTTTATATCACGGGTATGCGCTACGAGTTAAGGGGAGGAGAAAAAGAAATTCCCACCCTCGTGGAACAATGCTTCGCTCGCGGGATATGTTACGTTGGGTTACAAGTCCACGTGCTTTAACAAGGCCCGTGTTTAGACCGCTCGGTCAGGTCGGAGCTTGCCAGAGAACTGGCTGAACGGCTGATGTTAATTATTTTTACGAAATCGGTTGGTGCCGGTTCTACCTTTTTTGGGAGCAACCACGAACATACATACCGAGGGCTACCGGTTTCGAGAAAAAACCGCCCGTTGCCTCCCAGGCTAATGATGTAACGATGAATGAACGACGTTCGAAACATGGACTGAAAAACATGGCTCGCATGGTGGACTTAGGAACATAGCTCTGGTAATTTTTTTATAGACCGTGAAACACGAACGGATAGAGAGATGTATGGAATGTATAAAATATGAAACCGACGCATTGATTTCGTATACGAGGAGTTAAATTATGAATAGGCAAATCGGAATAATTGTTTTGGGAGGCAGGCATGAAACACAGGGAGCTAATTAAATTTTGTTCCAGTCCGTTGTTTAATTCTGGTTGGGAATAATTTTTAAATGAAAGAGGAAATGAGGAAAGTATGGTTATTACGGTTTCCACTAAAAACCTTTTATCCTTGTAGGAAACCGCGAAACGAGGAAACCACGATTTTCTATCGAACCGAGGACTCTGTATCAAATCATCCAGGCGTCGATGAATGTGTACGTTTTTCATTCGACTGACGAGAACGAGAATCAGGAGGAGGAAACTATCGGAACAGTACATAACATTTTCAAGTAGTCGAGGTAGAAGATTGATTCACCGGTATAACTTCGAAACCATTTCCGGTACGTTGTTCCACCTCGAAGCTGACAATTTTTTCATTTTTTTGACAATCAAAGATTGAATCCTTGCCGATATTCGAGCCTCGACACTCGCGTTCATTCTGTCATGCAGACTCCTTCCGTTACGATCGTGAGTGATTTCGTGCACCCTATTGGAGATCTATTTCTTTCGACTTCCCACGTTCGAATCCTTTATTTTCCTTACATTTTCCTTCCGTCTTCTATTACCTTTCGATTTAGAAATCGAAGACATCCGAAGAACTGTTTCATTCCACCGTGAAACCAGTGTGCTTTGTAAACTCCACGACGAAAAACAATAAAACGTGTTTTATATATTTTATTAAAGAATATTTTGATTTTATTAGAAATTCTAGTATTATTTCACGCGTAAAATACTTCAGCTATTTTTAATTCTCAACATAAAATGTAATTCACGACATTTAGAGCAAAGCTGAATGTTATAATTAATTAAATATAAACTTAACTTCGATATATTAACTTTGATATTATAATAAATAACCTTTAGCTGTTTAAAGTACGAGAAACGATGAATTGATCGATTGGTGTCTCAAAGCATCAACTCCAACTATCGCAACGATAGATAGAAAACGCAATTGTTAGCGCAAAGTGTTTCCAAGTGTTTCTTAAGAAGATTTTGCATTTCAAATTATCCCTGGCCTATGAGTATTCACAGAGAACCATGATTCAATGTCTGGAGCCAAATGATATTCCAAATTATGTACGGACGATCGATTCGATAAATCCCCTAGAATGTCAGCACCTTGACCCGCCGCCATAATGCGAATCGCGATCTATTGACTCGTACGCATAATAGTGCTCTCAGCCTAATGCGCGCACCGCGGTGCATCACAACATCAACGTCTTAGGATAATCTACGTCAAGCCACAAGATCTGCGCAGCTGTAACAGACGTGCGGTCCGGCCATTGTTTTACCACAAAATAATGATCGATAATTAATTCAGCGCGTGATAATGGAGCGAGATATTGGGATCGGGGTTTGGCTCGCGTTAAATAATCTTCAAATACATTATCGAACACTTCGCAGAAGCAGTTGGTTTACGAGAAAATCAGGAAATAAACTACGTTTCTTTACACTTGATCGTACGTATATCGAGAAACACTCCACCATTTTTTCTTTTAAGCAACAGTATGAAAATTGTCAAAACTAGAATACGATGTGAAAGTACTTGGTGAACCAACGAATTACAGCATTCAAACTGAACGACGACAAATATTTGCTTTCGAACGACGATAAACTTCTCTCGCAGCGTGTGCAGGAAAAAACCAGTCGATCTATAAACCCACTCGACTGACTTACAAAAGAACAAGCCAGTACGAAATCAAAGGCGTTCGCCTACCAGACGACCAATGCGAGGAGCATTAGGGGGCAAGTTTTTCGCGCCCCGTTAAGTTTGGCAGTGGCACGGCCGAGCCTGGTCAGCAGTATGCGACTTTTATTGCTAATGCAATCTGTCAGTTTGAAGGAACGTTCTGGACGGTCCACTTGCTCACGAAGAAGGCGTTGATGCCGAGGCTGGTACATGTAGACGGAAAATATGGAGAGGCACGAAAGTCGATGCGGAGGACTATCCGTCACGAGCCGTGCGTGGTAAAACGTGCTCGAACGATCGTGGATCCTGGAGGGGGGTGGCAAAGATGTAACAAGAGGGGCGCGGATGGTAGTTTTATGCAAGGGACGGTCGTTAATCAATCACGGAGTCCGTGAGTCCATCGTGCTGGGTGTCACGACCGGAAGGGCGAGAGTGATCGAAAGAGAAGGGGTACGGGATGGAACGATAAATATCGTTTTTGCCAGCATCCTTAGGACGTTCGCAGAACGATACGCGGCCAGTTTTCAAGCAAACCTGCATCAGCGGGAAAAAGTTCCCAACTTGTCGGACCTGTTTCGAGGAAGCCCGTTTTTACGCCCCCGCTTACGCGCGCGCCGCTCTTCGTGCTTCATTTTATTCTCGCCGCTTTGCCTGGTCGCGATTTCGAATGTCCGTCCCTGGGAAACACTGACTCGGATCGCTTTCCCCGAATTACACGGAGGCCTTTCACTCTCGAAAGTGTTATCGAAAAGGAAAAATATTTTAATGTGGTTTTATACAAAACGTTGAAAACGTTGAAGCGAGAATGTACCAGTGCAGAACGCAGTTAGCTAAGCTGTATAAATTGTTAAGCGCTCTCGCGACGCAAAGGATGGGAAAGCATTGGAGTTAACGCGACGGAGTTATTATAAAATATAAAGCTGTTATGAAATGTAGTAATGTAAGGATCGAGTAAAATTCATTATTGAGTTAATTATTAGATCAGGATAAAATTAATATGTTGTATCAATTGTTGTAAAATATGATAGTAGATGGAAGAGATCACAGAGTTCGAATTAAATTTGCGAAGGTGTTAATTATTATATCGTGAAATAACGTTATAAATTGATGTATGTCCGCGGGTTTCTATTGTTATTGCGTACAAGGATTTTCGTTTATGCGTGTACCGTTATTCGCGGTCACTCGATAGCTGTAGACCAAATTTATTTTCAGTTGTTATCTAGAAATGCCAGAAAAATGTTCAAATATAAATTGCTATATCAAAATTTAATAATTCTAGAGGAGAAATTATTTTAAATATAATTCTATCGTTTTAAAATTTGTTAGTTATGGAAATTATGTCTACATACGTCGCTTCGTATCTTTGTCCCCTTCATTTTCTTCGTCTTAACGTTATTTTCTCATTCTGCTCTCTATTTAGCTCGTTCAACAAACTAATTCAAAGATCTTTCGACAAGTTGAAGCGAAATTTTTAAAATTAATCGCTTCTTAACAAAACAACATCAATCATAGCCTGCTCTCTGATCGGCGAATTGCGTGATTTGGTATTTTTGATAATGGACCGAATATTCGTATTTATTAATAATTATGAGATCGAATGATGAGTTTCATTATTACCATGCATCACATTCTTTGATAATTATTATCCATCAATAAATTATTATCTCAATATTCATATCCCTCAATTTTACTTGACAAATTATAAATTTATCATTATAATACAAGATTCCTAAATATGTTGCTGCTACTTCATTCGTCATTTCTTTCTCTATTTCAACAGTATATACACATCATTTCCAATTGCGTCCAATATACATAAATACCTGATCGCCAAACGTAATTTTATATACAGAATCACATTGAAAACGTAACAGACGGTTATGAAATTTTACGAATCATACTTTCTTATAATAAATAAAGTTCATCTCGATACAATAAATTTTCCTGCCACTTCATTTAAGTAATATTCCTCTTCCAATATTGTACTGCAAATTTCTATACAGAATATCCTATATCGATCTACTCGTATAAATATTACGTACGATTTTATCGAAGAATTTATAACGCGGGGCAAAAGATTTGATAACGATATCGTTATCTTGATATTGGAGATAAAAATAGAACCACAAATTTCCTCTTGACACACGGAATGCTGAAACAAGACGACATTGCGAAACCGAGCTTAATCGCGCAGTTTTTCCGCGGCCGATTTCGATCCGCAGGCGTAACGTTCGGATCGGTTATCGATCAAAGCGAAGTCGAGACAGAACGCACGCAACAGCCGGCGGCAATTCGCAGCAAGGCGTGGTCTTTTCTCTTCATCCGGTAATCTCCTGCAACCACTCTAATCGCGGCAATTCGCGTCCCAACGATGCTATCGGCCACGCAATACTCACGGGAGCGTAAGAGTCCGGTGACCGATAGAACCGGCTAATCGTCGACGAATACTAATTACACACCTCTAATCACCGGTTCTCCGAAACGACAGGTCGATTGTCTCGTTGTCGTCACGAATTTACGCCAGACTCGATAATTCCCTCTGCGTTTCATCCACTCAAACGAATCTATTCTAAACGAACGAGCAAAGATTTTTAAGGATCCTCGGCCATTTAATAATTTTCTGCAAAGTAAAAGCAAACACCAGTAGAGGAAATTCCTTTGGTCTGTTCGACCGAGGTCTTTCGATCCGAAACGCGTTCACTATTGATACGACTCGCCGTTTGGACGACAGCTTAACGACTCTCTTTGCTATTTAATGACGGTGTCAATAAGAATGGCGCGCTACTTACGTGCTAAAAGCCACGACGAGAATAGTGTGAAACTGGTATACAGACTTGATTACATATTCTCGACTGGAAAAACTGACTGCTTACTTACCTGAAACACGAGAAATTTCGATTATTAGTAGATTTATCGAGTAACATTAAGGTGAAACTGGCGGAAAGGAGACATGGTTTATTGGAATCGTCTGGAACATCGGGTTTTATAACGAAAGGTCGGCTATGGACGGAATAATTGAAAAGAAGGGAAGAGGCGAGCTTTTAGGAAAGCCTCTCGATGGTACTTAAGCCGTCGTTCTTTTTTGGCCAGTCATTTCTTTTTTTTTGCGTCGCAATGGACACCGAGTTTTTAACGCCATCTCCCTCCGGAGACGCGATAAAAACTGATCCTGGAAATTTTCTAAATGATTTATCGACTTCCATTTAGGTAATTTAATGGAAGATGGGAAATTGGGGATGAGCCTTGACAGAGGTTTGAGTTAGGTTTCACTGACAAGATAATCGCTTCGTTATTATATATGAGTAAATTGAATTACCTCCGTTATCCTTCGAACCAATGTGGTATAATAAGTATTAATAAAGAGTAACGTTGTCGACAAAAATCGAGGGTAAAGTAATTAAGAGAAATAATTAATAGGATCTGCGATATCTTTAATAATATTCTACAACGCTTAATCAACAGTTCCCTCGTTATTAATTTTCAGCAAGAAGAAATACTCGTTTAAAAAAATGCTCACATATTCGCATTTATGGGCGTTCTCGCTCGTGTTATCTCGAAGAAAAGAAGGACTAATTATGACGCACGGTTTTTAACAGAGCACAGAATGGAGGCGTACTCTCATTCAAATTAGCCGAGCTGCATAAACGCAGCAGGCAAGTGGCGTGGACGCGATATCCTATCGGGGATGAGCTTAATAGCGTTAATATTAACTAAGCAAACGAGCGAATGGAGTCATATCAGTCGTGCACGCACGTGTATCGTGGAACGTGTGTTCTCTCGTTGAAGCTTGCACCTCGCAAGGTGTACCGTTCAACTTTCCCCTATTATAACCCGTAATTGCAACAAATATTGTCTGTTCAACGCAATATGCTGATTTATCTTTCCTCAGATCGTCTATCGAGAACAGTGTTTCAACTAGTTTAATACCTGACTGAATAACATTCCTCGTGCAAACTGTTTAAACGCGAGAAAGATTGAAAATGTTGTCATAAAATATTTGTTCCGATTTCTTTCTCATTTCGTTTCCTTGTTTTAAAATTATAGAATTGTAATATAAGCATTTTCTTGTCTCGAAATTATAACATACGACGACAGTTTCAAAACTGTAAATTATCACCTAAACATGACACGACGTTGAAACATAGCACGCTCACAATGCACGAGGAGAAGTTTTAAAGGAAATCTCGTTTCAACGATTGAGATCTTCTTGCATACCTCCTCGCGTATCGCGTTAGTAGATTTCTCGTCTCAGTGTATTTTTATTGGCGAAATGAAAAGTAGAGAAATCACATTGATCGCCGAAGACAGCGTAATATGAATCGTGGAATGTAATGCGACGAAAGGTCGATTTTCTAACGGATTCCCGAGGCAATTAAAAGCACGTCAGATGACTCCACGAGAAAATGTCCGTGTAATTGTCCCACGCTTTTAAATATCATGGCAGATACCGCTCCCCTGAAATTAACTTAATCAAAAAACTCATCGAACACAAAATAAAACAGCGTTCGGTCATACCGCGCGTCGTACGTGTAACACGGTCGTAATCCTTCTTTTTTTCAAAACGACAACCCGTCCAATTTCCGCAACGTGATCTCAGTACAACCGAATCGAGCGCGAAACGTAGTCCAGGAATCCGGTAAAACCGGTTCTTAATAAAAATGAAATCAAATTTTACATCGATTCCCCCGACTCGGCCAACAAGTTCGATCTTAAATTTCCAATCTTGAACTTTTGCAACACGTTTCATCGCGAAGTAAAAGAAAATAAAAGAGAAAACCTAACCGAAAACCACAGATATTTCCTCGCTCGTGGTAACCAGTTCTCCCTATAACGATTGCGTAAATCGGCAATTTCCTACTTCGCGCTTCTCGAGCGTTAAAGTCGTTCATAAACACAGGTTCCGTCGTGATCGGGAGGGATGCCGATGGTAACGGGCTCGAACGCCTTTAAAAACGTGGAATCGATGAAAAGAGCGCGAGGAAAAGAGAAGCTGCGTAAATCGCCGAGGGATAATCCTGATGGGGCGCGTTCGTTGCGCGGCAACCGTAGCGTCGATTCAAAAATTATAAAAGGGTCGAATCACGGACCGGCTATTTCGCCTAGGGAAAGTTCGAAAGCAACGGACTCCCAATTTTTATTCCACGGCTCGTTCCTAATTGGCCGGGACCAATGCATTGCCTTTCGCTAATTTATTTATCGACAGAACGACGGACTGCCGCTTTCTGAGCCTCTTCTTCAACAGGCCAGGCAATTTAATCCGCAGTTACGTGCTTCCCTTTCAATGGAGATTAATTCTCTGGTCGCTAACGGTGATGCTTGTTATATCCACGATTCTGTTACACAGCTTCTGCGTAAATCTGGTTTTTCTTCGTATCGTTACGCTTGTTAATTCACTGAGATATTACGATCAGCTTTGGGTAACGTTATAACGTTTATATCGCATATTTAAAAAATTGGAGTCAAAACTCAGAAGTGTAACTCTCATAGGAACAAACAGAGATATCACGATGGACGTAGGCTCCAACGAATCGTTAGAACTACGCGAATATATAGCATAACACAGTCGTTCGCCAAACGTAGGTCCGTTAAATTTTTATTTCTAGTGACACTTAAACATTATGGTGTACGAGGAACCAGTTCCTTCGCTGGATAAATTGAAACAGAGAATTTGATCTACCGTTGAGAAATGTCAAAGAGAAAAGGGGGATCTCTGAACGTGTGCACACACCTCTAAAGAAACGTGTCAAACTGTGAATTAGAGTGAAGAGATACCACATAGGACATATGCATATTGCAAGCAGAGATAAGGTAGACTTTGACCGTAACTCTGTGAAGCACCCTGTAGATTCTCTATTTATTTCTGGTAGATTCGTTGGTTTATGGATGGCGAGTAGCTAGAGTTTGTGTAGTTCGCATACTTTGCCTCGTTCCTTTCCACCGAATACGGTTAATACTTTTCAATGGATGCATTGTAAAGTGGATTCGGCGAGTGTTCCACTTCGGTTCGGAGCGCATATTAAAATCCGTCCTTCATTCTTCGGGGAAACGTGTGCAGAAAGATACAGGTATCGGTTGTGGCTGCGGCATACGGTGGCGAAAGAGAAGAAAAAGGACGACACCCTTAATGGGAAATTTGTGTTTAATCCGCGTGTTGACAAGAGAGGGATTCTGCCGAGCGTAACAGAGCGTTCACGGATGATCCACCTTTTCCCGAGGCAAACTCCTTCTTCGGCACGATGAAATTCAATCCGTAACTGGGAGGATTCTCTCTCGTTAGGGATTACGCCTTTCGCTCCTTAAAATCCTGCCCTCCGCCTCACCGGATCGTATTGTCCCTCCGTAATAAGGTATTTTAATTGGTGGTTGTTATTATGTTCAGCAGCTGGGCCGGCTGCTGCCTCTCTTCTTGGGCTACCTTCGGGCTACCTTCGGGCTACCTTCGACATAATCCGGAACGGAAGGAGCGGTGGCAAAAAGGAGAATCGAAAGTAGGAAAAAGAAGAAGGAAGAAGAAAAAGGGGAGAGGAAGAAGTAGGAATAAGAGACGGCCTCTCCTTCTGGTTGTTATGTCCTTCAGGAAACAAAAACGGAGACGCTGACCGGGAGAAGAATGAAAAGGGAAATGAAACGAAGTTCGCTAGCCAGCGAGGAAGAGAGAGAGAGAGAGAGAGAGAGAGAGAGAGAGGTTAAGACCTTGGCTACCATAATACTCGCTACCATATACAACATAGCGCACAGAGGAAAGACAGCATCGGTTCGTACGTCGGTGACCGAGGGTCAACCAGATACCAAGCGGGCTCTGTGTTTCGAATGCCTCGCGCCCGATTAATTGCACGACGGCGAAGATTTATCGGGCGGGGAGAGAGCACGACTGAAACGGTATTCCGGCGCTCGTTCTTTGCCGCGGTAATTGCCCGGTACCGATTACTAATTGCTCGTACTCTCGAGCCCACGGTGCAGGTTGACCGATTTGGGGAACGTCCTCGCGATGAAAATGCCAAGAAACGAGGCACGCCCCGGTGACGACTAACATGGTGAAAGTATTTCGTTCCGCTTACAACAGGTTGGTCAACGATCTTTTCGAGTGGCTACTGCTAACGAATCGCAGAATCTTTTTACAAGATGTACCGAGGATTGTGTCGGAGTTGTGAAATTTCTTACGAACGGTTGATTTATCGTCGATCGTTTAAAACGAATTGGCATTTATTTAACGTGGATCAATAGTATCAACGGTGAAAATTTTTCCACGTCCCTGGCCGCTCGTAAACAATGAACGTTCGGAAAGTGTAGCCCTCAGACAACTGGAACTTTCGAAAATGAAGTTCGAAAGCCACGGTGTAGCACTACCCCTGCAGGGGCGCATATTTGAGTAGCCATTAACGGCTTTGGCGTGGTTGCTTGTCAGTCGATAAAAGTTTTCATCGTGTCTTTCTTCCACTGTCTTCTTCGCTCTCTCTTTCTTATTGCCTTTCTCTTCGTTCATTCCGTCTTCCTTCTCTTCGCTCGACTCTCTTCCTTCGTTTCTCTCTGTTCGTCCCTGTCTTGCCGCGATGATTCACAATTTCGCCGTCTTCTTTACCCGCTATCTGAAAATTCAGCCAAAGCGAAACTCCAAACGACGGACCGCGTCCTCGGTTACCAGGATTTCCATTCGTGATAGGAGCGGCGTAAGTGTCGGTGCGTTAATAGACTTGAGCTTAACTTCTCTACTAATGGTCGGCACGGTCAAATTTGATATCCATTAAGCATAATGAGATAATAAAGTCGCCGAATGGTCGTCGTTGAATTAATGGTTAAGTAAAATAAGGATGCTCGAGGCAGCGCGGTTAAATTCATCTCTCCATTATGGTTCCCTGTTTCCTATAGCAACACGTAAAACCGGCGTATTCGCAGCATGTCTTTCAATTTATTTCGCTCATTTTACTCAAATTTCTACCAGTTTTATCGCACGAGAAGCAGACAATTCGTTTACGCTCCTGTTTCGTTCTACGATAAAGAGTTACATAGAAATTCGAACCGCGTTAAATAGCTCTCCTGAAATAGTTCTTTGCCTAAGATATGTCGAGCTGTTTGTTTCAGCGATGGCGTTCATTCTATCCTCTCAAATTTATGCCCGGCACGAAGTAAATGCATAGAAACGCGAACCGCGAAATGTCAGAGAAACGAAATAACATTCAGTAGTTTTGAGGGTTAAAGTGCTGCTGGTAACAATGCGATACGTAGCTATGCATGGTCAAAGCAACTATTTGAAATACCAGTCGCGATAGATTCGTTGTATAAAGTGTACTCTTGTAGAATTCTAGAAATAATTCGTTTATCCATTACTATAGCGAAAAAATGTAGATACAAAAGGAAATAGTCGGTATTCAAAAATCGTCAAAAGAATCTTTCAAACCCGTTACAAATCAGTTGGAAAATATTATTCGACGTGATAAAAATCATCGCTACATCGGACATTTGACTTTCACGAATGGTGATCTCATGTTACGCGAGCATAGAATTCGCTTTGTATCAAAGAATATACATGACACTGGCGAATAAATAAATGCAGATTTCTGCGAGGATTTTTCATTATCCGCGGATACGAGCGACCCGGACACGCGTCATAAATCAGCGGTACTCTCGCGTTCGTAGAAAAATAAATGAACTTTTACGAAGTTTCGTTCGTCGCTCGAAACTCCATGGACACCGCGTATATCACGTTGTCATTCCGGTCGTCGTGATTCTGGGATGCGGAAAAGTGTGAGTGAGCGAATGAGCGAACGAGAGACAGGGAGAGAGAAAGGGAGGAAGAGAGAGAGAGAGAGAGAGAGAGAGAGAGAAAGAGAAGCACAAATTAGATTAAAGCTCGATAATTAAAACTAGAGGTTCGACGGTGTAATCTGCTGATGAAAATCTGCTCGTGTTTTGCCTCGCGCCGCGACTGCTATCCGTAGCCAGTTTCGATTTTATTTAAAACGCGTTAAACAACTACGTTGCGGTTAATGCGACCATCCATAAATCGTTCGACCGGGATAAAAGTTATCTACCTGTCGCGGGCGATCATTTGGCAATGCGTTATTGCGCTTTAGTCACTTATTCAACGAGTATTTTTAGCTGTAGGACCAATGGATTAATGAAACTCTCCAGGTGAACCGAAATTTATGGCGATACACAGTAACAAAGAAAATAGCATATTATTAACGCTGTGCAATAAATTACACCGGATCATCTTTGCGTTATATGACGACGTTATATATATCTTAAAAGATTAAGTTTTCAATTCTGCGATATGAGAATCATTTACTAAAGGGATAAAAAAGGAAGCAAAATATCGCGAAGATATTTTACTTTTTTATTTGATTGATCTCGCGTTCTCGTTCGTCTCGCAATAAATGCTGGCCAACGTTTTCACCGGATCTAAGGTGACCGGTACAAGTCGGTACCTTTATTTTTCGCTAGTAATTTTAGCGAAAACAAGAGGAGGCAATAACATTGATAGTGAACGTCAAGATCGAGGCAAGAATTCAACGAACCGAGCTGGAATGGGTCACCTCGACGACGATCGATCTTCTACTTAAAATCGCGAAAATAAACGGGCGTGCCCGGCCGTGGTCGACTCGATATTGGTTTTCGATTTTGTTTTCTCTATAACTTGCAGGATACGTGATCTTCCACGCGCCATCATCCGGCTCGCCAGGTAGATTGGCCACGGCGAATTAACAACCTTATCAAAACGGCTACGAAATTCTTCGAAAACGATATTACCAATATTACGATATAGCCAACCTGTATTTCAAATTCGTGTAGATCTTCGACGAAGGAAAATATACCGTACGAGATATTGAATTAGCTGTCTCGATTAAGTTAATAGATATACATAAATCGCGGCCATAATATTCGTTTTCGTGAATTGCCGTCAACGATATAGCCGAGAGAAAGCTTCTTTTATTTCACGGTAAGAATACGTTGCTCGTGATCGCGAACATTGAATTGCTAAAAATTTTGTTTACGTCAAATAGCTACCTATATTTAAGTGTCTTTAAATTGGCTGATACAATCAGAAATAGTATGAGAGGAGGGAAATTACAAAGCAGTCCGGCAAAATTTGTCTTCCGTTGCTTTCACAAACACGTGTGTCCTGGCTTGTCAAATTGCCTGCTTCGTTTATTTTCCGCGAACTTTGATATCTCGGTGTACAAACAAGGATACGAGATAATTATTATATTTCACCGGTAAGGTGACCGTTCTAACTGAGGATGGTTGGGAAGTAAGTAAGCGAAGACCATTAATTTTATTGTTCATTGAAAAATGATCTTAGTTTCAGGAACGATTAAATACGTGTGGTAAAACCCTGTTGTTTCTGCAACTATCGCTGCGTCGTAACATTTTACCGAGGTAGATTCACCTGAAAATAAGAGCTTACCATAATTGCTATTCATCACATTAAACACTGGTTCTTCGGAATGATGTAAAATTATCCTGTATGTACACATCTCGGCTGTTTAAATTACGATCTTTTCATTTCTCACATCTTCATTTCAGTGTAATTAACAAAACTGCTAATATGCGCTCAACGATTAACGCGGTTGTTACGTTACGAAGTATGCTCTTAATGGAGAAATTAATCAATTTATGTGAGTCAATTCGTGCGTACGAATTTATACAATCTTGATTAAATGGTAGATACCTTCATAATTCCCATGAACGATCTACTACCAATGAACGTATCAAATGAAAATCCAAGAGAATTGTTTGCTGATCCGTGTTGCGCAAACAGCATCTGTTAAATTTCGTAATCCCCCGTCCGGCCGGCCACCCCAATCTTTTCCATTTGCTTTCTAATCAATCGTCCGCCCGTTTTTTGATCTCGCCACTCGCTCGGAATTAGGAACGGTCAATATGTGCTTCGATTTCTATTACCACGAAAGAATGTGATTCTATCGGCGCGCGATGAGTTTCAAACGAAATAACAGCGGAATTCCATAGATAAAATTCTCGTTAACGGATTCCAACGTACGTGCATACACGTCTGCCCTCCGATAAATCGATTCGTCCGCTCCTTTTCTCGATTTCCGCCAATTTCGTTCGCCTGCTTTTCATCCCGTGCCACCGAATAAGGACTCGTTACACCGAACGAACTACGATGGTGGTTGCGATTGTGATATGGAAAACGATACAACCACTAAAACGAACAGTCCAAATTTCTAAACATAGACAGGTGGTTGCGGGAAAAGTACCGCGGAACTTGGTCGTGAATTACATTAGGTTACGTAAGCAGACATAATATCCAATTTTATCCTGTATTTCGATGTGAGCGCGTGTCTTAGTTAATCAGCTTTTACGAAATTTAAGATTAGCTAAGATTAATCCACTTCATAGTCGATTAGGTGTCATTGATAATTAACTAAGATTTTGGTTCTTATAAGGTAATCGTATAAATTAGTTGACATTTTTATTATAAGTTTCTTAAGATCCCACAAATTGTGAAATATAAGATTAGAATCAAGGTGAATAAGAATTGAATTGGTTGAACTAAAGCGTTCGATTAAAATCTCCCATCGAAGAGCAGAGTAGAGATAAACGGTTCCACCGCGTTCGGAGATTGCTTCATCGGCGAAAAACTGAGTCGACGAAAGGGGAAGCCAAAATAGATTCCGCGGAAAGCGTTTTATGCGACGTAATGAGAGAAAAATGCACGGGTCGCATGCAAAAAGAGTTGAGCAGAGCTCCATGCCGCCTGCCATCCACGACAATGGACAAAGTAAAGTGCATTTGCGGAATGTTTCACATCCTCAGACAGAGCGTTCGTTGTCTAGACTAACAAATGACTCGAAGCTTTGTGTCATTCCATTAAAAACGGCTACCGAGCTTTGTTCCGCAAGAAATGTCTGCTTAAAAACTCGAATTTTAACTTGCCGACAAACGGCTCACGCTATTCTGACCCTCCCCCCCCTCCATATTCTTAATTGAGATTGGACTTTTAGATGTATCATCGTCCAAAAATTTACCATTTTACAATTTTTCCAATCACGTTTTCTTCGCAATAAACGAAAAGGCTTTTAATTTTCTAACGAGACCTCGTCGTAAAGTTGAGAAAAGTCATTCATATTTTTCTAAAGTTAGACAATTTTTTAATAACAAGGAACCACTATTTAGTTGAAAATGAGTACACCTTTACCTTTGGATTTGTCTACTTACTATTATAACATTATTATTATACATCGAAGAATCTAAAAGAAGCTGAAATCCAAGTAGAACACCAATTTTGTACAATAAAAAAGACTTATCTTTCTCGAATTGAAATTCATTACGATTCATGTAACGAGTGTACGGTGTTACGAAGCGGGGATTCAAGATTCCTTACATAACACGAGCGAAAGAGGTAACAATATTAATTTAAATCAAACTACAGCCATGTTCAATGCGCAACTTTCTACCCCAAGCTTATTAGCCGGTAAAGCATTCATACAAGTTTGATACACAAGGAAATATCAGGAAACTCGTTGGAAACTTGTTCGAAAAGCGCAATCCTCGTCAAGCAGAATTTCGCCGTGCGTCCTTACCCCTGTTACAATTACAAGCGGTGGGTAGGTGGCCACGAAATTTCGTGACGCTCGGTGAACGTCGAGACTGGCAGCAGGAAGCTGACAAAAAACGCGAACGCCGAGTGAATTTGTCGGGGTCAGGCGTAGTACGTGGACTAACGAGAGGAAAATTGACCAAGTTCGTAAACTGCGTTTGCTGTATTGTGGCGACCCCCATCACCGTTAATCGAGCATGCCAATCGGCCGTTTGCGAAAATGTTGCTTCATCCGCGTCCGGTTCTTTGCCAACGATCGCCTCGGTTATTAGAAATAACGGGGCAGCCCTTTATTCACGGACGTCAAACGCGAGTCGTGAAACAATGCGACCGCTTCTGCGCGAAAAGGTTTCCGTCCTTGCGGAAAACAGTGGGATCGGTCGATTGCCCCGTGAAATTAACTCTCGACAGTCTCGTCGCACGCAGCTTTCCGCGTGGTCGACTCGACCGCTTGTTTCCCAGCTAATAGGATTGGCTGTCGCTATTGAAAGTTTTAGTACCGCGACCACTGGAGAACATAAAAGCTTTTCATGACCCAGGATCGGCGATTTTGAATGTTCGCGTTACTGTTTACGACGTTTCGATATTATCGTTAACCGTGGAAGTACGTATGAAAGCAATAAGAAAAGTTACAAGATAATAAGGTAGAAGAAAGAGATCGATCAGTGGTTCGCCAAATTTTCATGAATAATTATTGGTCGTTTGACTGTTAACGTTTAGCGGTCGATACACTGAATTCGCCGGAAGACGCCAAATGCACGTTGAACTGGCCGCATTAGAGAATAATCGGTTTGCCTATTATCACGTATGTATGCACTTGCATTTGGCCCCGTTTGTGCGCATTACTACCTCCTGATCGCTCATCGTTAAATCATTAACGGATTATCCATAGTAGATCTATTTTTGCTATGCCGGCTTCTCTTTCATCATTGCTAGTTAATAGACAGTCGTAATTACAATAGAAAATTTCGCAATCGTTATCGTCGACTTTTCTACTACGATATACGCACGCGTGGTCTGAACACGCGTAATTTTAGTACGGTTCGGTCGATTCCACGCGTGGATAACGAATGGTAACCGTGGACGAGAACGCTTGCATTTAAATAACCCAGTTTCGCCCGAGGAACATCTCTACGATTCGTGACCAGAGTTTCGTTATTGCTATTCAAAAGTATCTGGAGAAACGGCGTTCCCAGTTAATTGACTCTGTCTAATAAACGACTCGATTCCCCATAAGACGTTCTAGACCTATCACCACAGTCTCGCTCTTGGATATCCTTACCTCGAGCCTCATCGAGTTTCTCAACGAGACACCGAAGGACCAATTAATTCGCGTTTCGTGGGGAGCTCGATTACTCCTATAAAGACTTTAGGAACGGGAAAAGCCGGCCGTCTACTCTAATTGGTCAATTTTCGCCGCTTAACGTCCAATTTATTACTATCTGCAGGATCTTCCGGCTACGTCGTCGACCCCCCGAAGAAAACCGAAAACCGCTCTCCGGAGTATAATCCGATCGTCGAGTCGATAGATTGGGATCGGGACGAAGACGCCGGACGCGATGGTGGTTGGAGGTAGACAGAAGCAGGAGGGAAAGGGAAGGAGAGAACACTGGACTGCTAATTAAAATGTAAAGTAATTTCATCCCGGTTTGCGTGCCAATGGCCGAGAAACACAGTTCGTGTTTCTGCTAGTAGTTGGGTCGTGGAACATACGACGATCGGCACGGCGTAGCGGCGAGATAGTGACTAATGGCCCTTCTAATTCTGACTAATTGGCCACCCTCGAGCTTCGCTCATCCCTCGTCTCACAATAGCTCGATGCTTTTGACAGGGTATGTTCGTCGGATACTTAGCGACAACTGGGTGGTCGATCTTCTTTCCGAAGCCCTTGTAATCTCCCTAATTGAACTAATCTGCTGCTATGTTTCTTGCGCTTAGGATCGGTGTATTGCTTTCCCACTCGAGTTGCATTTACTTCGCAATTAAAGCTGATACACCTTGAGGACTATTTTGTTAGGAATTGATAAAGGCAGGGGGTCGAAATTCTAATGAATAAAAGAAATAAATAATATAAATATCCTATAAATATCAGAAGCGAGAGGATAATATACGTAGAAATATTTCGCACGCGATCTTCACAGCGTTGACAAAAAGATACGTGCATTCCTCGTATCACCTGCGCAAGAATTGCTCGTGCAGAAGGAATTCATCTGAAACTTCTCGGCATTAACCTCGCTCCTATTCACGCCACTCTTCTTACAAAGTTCCTCGAAGAAGAGCCAACAATTCGTAGGATTCCGGAAACACGGTGAAAATACAGTAGTTCGAATCGAGTTCCAGTGTACCGCGTGCTGTCTTTTATGACCCGTTAGATCGTGGACCGATTCTGAATTTCCAACTCGGTGGAATCATTAGCGCGATCTACGACGCGTCGACCGCGTTTCTGACTGGCGGTGCAATGGCATAACTGTACGTGTGGATGAGCCCGTACGACGTAGTTCAGGATATTACGGGCTGGACCGTACGCTCGGCCAAAGGAATTGGATTTCGCGTAATGCTCGTAGACTAGGGTGAGCTGCGGCCAGATAAAGGGAGATAGTCGAGGGTCGAGCGAGAGAGTCGACAGGAAGGTGGGGCGGAAGGGAATTGACCTAATCCAATTCGATGCGAGTTCTCGCCCACTTGATATCGCATAACAAGGGTCGGATGGCGGAACAATTTGAATACGGAATAAGATTATCGTTAAGGCAATTAATTAATGCAATCGAAGTAATTGGGGGATACGCCTGGATATGCTCAGTTGTCTGCACATTTCCACGTGAATGGAGCATTCAACTTTCTACGAAGTCTTGCCTGTGCAGGAGCACCGTCATTTCGCTTTCAAAGATTTTAAATAATCGTTTAAAAGATTTTCTAGGTGAAACGTGATATTATAAAAGTGACTTGGAAAGTTTCGAATTGACAAACGTGAATAGATCATCGTTTTGTCCCAATGTTTTTATCATTCCATATCACGCGTATTCAAACGACATCGTGTTGATAATTTTGCTGAAAACGAGCATGTCAGTGTAATCGATATGAATCGAACGCTAGCTTAATCATTAAGGTGAAATCACTGTCTTCCGTATCCATATCCCGATCGTCTTCGATCCAATTTACCAATAGAGCTGTGTATAATTTATCTCGCGTGACAGTGGCCGTTGTCTCAATTTCTCAAAACACCGACATCCATCTTCCCTCGCCTCTGTTACGCCCTGCTCGCGCTACGTGTATTCACCTTGCGTGACTAACTTTACCGCCATGGTCCAACATAATCGCCATGGAACTCGTGAGTAATGTGCAAACTTCCATTAAGTCATTGTGTCATAAAGGTCTCAGCCGAGGCGCTCGGGCGAGGAGTAACGCCGCGCCGTTGTCGACACCGTCGGCACGGGAAAAGAATTCACGGCTTGGAAAGACAGCAATTCCGAAACGATTTACCAGAGTTTTCGTTCAGGTCGGTATCTCGGGACTTGTACTTCTCCCCTAGAGAACAATTTCAATTAATCTTGTAACCGAAATTCCATTTTCCACTCTGGGATCCTTAATCAATTCGACTGCTGGCTAAAAATAGCCTTAAAATCGAATCCACTCTCTCATTCCACGTTACGTTCGACCATTACGATTCGCTAACGTTGTTTTAAGCGAATCGATAATGGCTAACCAGGTACGTGTGATTTACACGAAATCGTTTTACTTTTGCTTCTTTGCACTATAGCATCGTAAAAAGATCACGGCCGACCTACATTCGTCGTTATGCTAATTAACAACTCTCCACGTAACGATCAATTCTGCCGCGCTGCTCGATACGTAATTCTCCCTCGAGCGGCAAACTGGCACCTATTGTATTCCCTAACAGATAAGAAGTAACACGGATCCTCCCTTTTTTCATACCCGTGCTTACGTCGTTAGGGCTTTTTGCCGCCACCGCCGTATTTAATTATTCGGCGGAAGCGATTAATCAAAATCCAAACGCACAATGACGCCCGTCCACGAAGGAGTCCGCAATCAATCTGCGCTATATAGTACACGTGTACGCGTGTATGCGGAACAGATCCGTCGAACAACGTCCTTTTCGTTATATCAAAGCCCAACTAGGGCGTATTGTCTTGGCGCGAGAAGAGATCAGCGACTCTTATCTGCAGTCCTAATCCTTGCTGGACGTGCAACGGCTCATTATCCTTACATTTATAACCCGACGGCTTAAGGACTTCCCGATGGCATCGGCACACGTTCAGAGAAACGCAGAAAAACTGGCCAGTGTCCGTGCAACGCCGCCACCGCCACGGCTTGTTAACATTCTTCACGCTGTAGGTGCGGAGCTCGCCCTTCGACGGGCCTTATGGCCTCGTTCGCCACACGTTACCGTCTTCTTCGTCGTAGTCGTTGTCGTGGCCGTCGTAACGATTACGCGGTCGAATCCTGCGGCAACGAACGGAAAGGGAAAGCGAGCATAAAAAGAAGAGGAAACGAGCAGAGGGCCCGGAGAAAGGAAAAAGAAGATCGCGGACGTCTCTCGATGGACGTGCGCGGCACACAGGTTGCGGCGATTCTCGCCTGCATGTTCTTCGTTACATCCGGTTCGTAGACTTCCTCGTCGATGCGATGACCAGGACCTCGAGCGGGGACTTTATCGCGCCGTTGAAATTTATGAACGTGGCAAATTCAAGGACTGGACCGCTCGCACCGCAGGATATAGTATAGGCGACGAGCCGAGCACCGAAGATTTATCGCGCATTATATATAAATATATATTATATACACGTTTATATATACGTATATGTATATGTATATAGGTTCTCGTATCACCATCCACGGATTATCATTTATTTTTAAATTTACCGCTGTTATACCACCGGCTAAAGTATTATCATACCACGGATACATTTCTCATTCTACTTTCCGAAAAATTTGACGAACGAGATTGACGAGAAATCGGTGTGGATTTAAACTGATCAAATAATCAGGAAGCGTAGGTGACACGTTTTAACCGTGCCTGGGTCGTATCCGAATTCAAACGATTGGTCGAGGAAAAAAAGATAGGTGGACTGTTGGGAAAATCGATAACCAACCGACGATCCTGGCTGGATTTTCCATTCGTTCTGTCACCATCGCGACGCCGATAATTGTTCTTTCACGGTGGATTACGCTGGAAGCTCCTTGTTGCGACGTGTCCGCCGTAAATACCGGTGGAATCTGAATCGAGCTGCAGCCCAAATAATCCGTGAGGCGTGCGGCGAGAACGTCATACGCATTTGGCCGTGCGCACACGGTACACGACATTCGTTCGTCCGTAAAACCAATCGTTATTGACAATAACGACCCATTAAAACACCGAAACGTACCCGGCTCGCTCGATCCGTTTCGCGAACGCTCGTTTCATCCCCTTATCGAACGCGCGTTGCGTTCGTCGTCTATCGTCCGCGACGAATCTGTAATACCGTGATACCGCGAATCTAGCGTGGCTTAAAATATCCATTCCAACTCGAAATACTTCCTCTTCGTATGTTTTCAACCAATATGCATGCTCTAGAGTATGCACGATAGGTATGGAAAAAGTTGAATCGTCGTGCGAAGGTTGATTTCTAAACGCACGTTAATGTTGCAGAAGGGGATGAACCCGAAGCGCTGTTGCTTCGTAAGTACGAAGTTATAAATTGCTGGCCATAGACGGTACGCTGGCAACAGTCACGGCCGATTCTTGGAATGCACCACCTACAACTCCAGGAATCCTCGACTCGTTGCTCTTATAAGGAACTCTGTTTCCAACCAATCAGAATGTTAAACGGAAATCTCTTCAGCCATTCTCAATCGGATTGAATTCGAACAACGTATCAAGCAGAAGATACGCAATATAAAAATAAACCTTTCATACTATATGTAGGTGAAATAAAATTTTATTTCCCAGTAATCTAACGTGTATCGTATACATATCAAATAAATAACTCATCCATCGATATTATATCTATTCCTATCTTACATTGCGTATATTCTATTTTGTGGAATTAAACTATTGTATTAACGTATGGTAAAGCCGCGTGCATGCGAGCTCCATAGAAGCGGAACGTTGTCGTAGCAGTTGAAAACCCGGCAATTCGTTTCCATCCCTATTTTAAATTCTCATATCTGAAGCTGCTTCCACTAGCAGGAAGAAAGAGCGCGGCAGTAGCGACCGAGGAGTGAACCAACGGAGGATAGAAGAAAGATAAACAGACGCAGGAGACGGCCGACGAACAGAGACAGAAGGGGAGAGAAAGAAAAGAGAAAGCGGAGGGAGTGAAACACGGAAGAAGAGAGAAGGATGGACGGACTGTGAAATTTCATTTCGTTAAGCTGGTTCCGTCGTGAAAGAGATTTTCCATTCCACGATCTGGCTTGCTGGCGAAAGCTGCCTCGGAGACGTATTACGATAATTTTTATCAGTTCGTTTATCAGTTGGTTCTCTCGTTGCATTCCCTGCGTACGATGGCAAAGTATCGATGGTCGCATCCTCCCCCCCCCCAAAAAAAATTTGTTTCAAACGACGAGCTAAAGAGTATCGGAAAATTAAAAAAAACGTGTGTTTTACGAGTATCGCAACGAACAATGTGGTCTAATCGTAGCTTCCGCGATATTACGTACACGGATTCTGTTGGCTTGTTTTCGCAACATGGGGTACTATTCCATGATAATTTCGCTGCTTACTGAGCGGTAATGACGCTCACGTCCACTGGGGGTGCAATAAAATCGCGGTCGCCTTACCGTGGAATCGTGCGGACTGACTACAGTAGACGAATTATTACGATTTTTTTCTGTCTGCCAGTGCAACAACGTTTGCATACGAGGTTCTATGTAATCACGTTACGACAATTCCGGGATGAACTGTACATTACTGTACATTGTCTATCCGCAAGAAGAGGTCGTACTTACGAGACTTTAAATCGAGACGAAGCTGTAAAGTCAAAGTTTTGAGCTACTTTTATGACGTCGTATAAACGTACATTGCCGGTTATCAAGAGTTCGAAAGTTTTGATTATTCTCGGTCCGAATGTCTCATTCCGGCCCCTTAAAATTCAACTCGAACGATGACATTTGAATTTATTGAAAGTTCGCTCTTTGCGCCAGGTCCCTAACGGGGGATCGACGTTGCTTCAAATTGTCCATATCGCTAAACCGTCTGTCGTATCCGAGGCGAAATCGAGTTCCCTCCGTTTCTATAAATCTATTATCTGTATCTACATCTCATCGATACCCACGTCTCACTCAAAATAGACTCTCGATCGCTCCGATCTCGACTGGCTGCGAGGGGCAACGCGACTTTGTACGCCAGGCAGCTCGGAACGTCCGATATTATTGAATTATCAGTACTCTCGTTTATAGCGTGAAATACCAATTTCGTGGCCCTTTCGTTTGAGATACGAAACGTTTGCCGCTGATCCGACTGCGATCGCCGTTTTTCGTAATAACATATCGTCGATCCGTACAATTTTGATAATTTTAACCCTTTGTGAAACCGAGTTCTTTGCGAAGACGAGAAATAGGCATACCGTTATTAAGAAAAAGGAAAAAAGAAGAAAAGGACGATCGTTATTGAGGGTTACCGATCGAATTTCGTTGGAACTCGATCAAATTCCGCGCATTATCCGTGCAAATATTTAATATTATCCGATTAACGGCGTTCAAATACGCGGCGGAAAATTCGCCGCCAGCACAAATGTTCCATTTAACGGCGCAAATGGGAATACATCGTTTCTCATTCGGCTGTTGTTCCAGTTAATAACTTTATGTTTACGTTGCACCATGGAAATTCTGTCGCGACAACGGCGCGCGCCACATCGATTCGCCACACTTTTCCTGTTTATCATAAACGAGCAAAATAATTTTGCGCCGTTGGTCGCCTTTGAGGGTGTTTTCGTTCGATCTGGCGGCTGTCGCCCGACGAAACCACAAAGCTGTCTCGCTCGGTCAACGTTATTGAATTACCGGACAGTTTTAATTATGATGCGTACGCGTTCCGTCGAAGGCATTGTGTTTTTAATATGCCTGTTCTGCGTTATATAATTTTTCCTACATTCCCGGAAGCGCCGCTGCCAGGACCGATGCCGTTACGACGAATACGGTCATTCATGCGTTTCCACCTGTAATTATTTCACACTAAAGCGGCATAATGAACTGGGTTTACGTATAAACATGACGTGACATTATTACGGTAACATAGTAGATAACGATGGAGATAAAAAGAAAACGAGCGAGACAGATTTACGCGTTATTATCTTTCCGCTAAATGGTTACACCGTACTGATAATTTAACAAACAACTTTTTATCTATACCTATATAGTAGGTAATATAAAGAAATAATGTGATTTTTCAAACAACGAAATTTGTCACAGGATACGATAGTCATAAAGAGAAAGTAAAATATTTAACGCGAGTACGACAAACGGATGTAAAAAACAATTGACTTACTAAAAGAGACGAGTGTTTATTTGAAAAACAAATATATTATGTGTCTGATAACTTTATGCATTTGCATGATACGTCGCCTCTGTTATGATAAAATATTCACGGCAAAGATAAAAGGAAAGAGAGAGGTAAGGGGAATGTTCTATTTATCCTCCTTTTAACATGCAAGTTTAAACAGGTATGGTATATGGTACCAACGCTGCGGTCGGTGGATAATAATTTGGAATGCCGACATTTTGGAAGGAGAGGACTTACAGGAGCGTGCACACGAAAGCGTACATCCGATACCCGTTGTTCGGATGGGCAGAAACACGCATGCACGCACGACAACGGTAGTCAACACGAAAGTGGCGTACGTCGACTATCGGTAGGTGAAACGTGCGTGAGTGAACCTGCCGAACGGCCCCGACGTTTCACCCAGCTGAAGGTTGAAATCGAATATGAGGAGCAAGGGCTAAGCTGGGCCAAGGAAGCACACGGTAGCCTTGCACGCGCTGGTAGGGAAAGGCTTCTTCTTTGCTGGTTGCCTGCCAGTAAAGCCGAGACAGCGTTCCACCAGATCGTACAGCCATGCCTCGCCAAACTCTTAAACGAATCTGCTAACGAATCCGGTGAATCTGGATAAGCTGTACAAGGTGAAAGAGAACCTACGTCGTCGGTGGAACACGAACCGTCATGATTGATCTTGTCTGATTAAATTGAGTCTTCCTTCCACTTTTACTCTTTCGGCATCTTCTTGTCACGTTTCACGTGGTCGATCGAGTTTCTAATTTACATAAAATCAATGGATAAAATATAATTCAATGTGGTCAATGGGAAAAAGAAACGAAACGCAGAAATGTCGAATGCAAATGTTAAATGTTTTTTGAAGTTTTCCCTTCTATGACCATTCTATGCACGGTTTCTTCTCTCTTTCTCCTTTTATTACGGATATTCGGCCGGTATTTGAACTAAAAATTATCGATCACGATAATGGAAAAACCTAAAATCGAAGTGATAATCAAGGATTGCGCAAGGAAACTATCGCGGTATTAGAATTTCTTCTCTAACATAGTTACATCGAACTTATGCGAACGAAAATTCTTCGTAAAATCCAAACAACTCGTTCAACAAAAGTTCTGAAAAAAATTAATTAACATTTCCACCAACGAAGAATAGGGAAGCACGGCATTGAAATAATACGGCAGACCATTGAGTTATGTAGTTTTACGATAAATTTCACGGCTATGAACAGTGTTAATGGCGATATTCCGCGGACCAATGCTGCGCGCACGATACGCGTGTAGCCTATTTCGTTTAACGTATACTGATTATATTTATAATTACGTTGCATCAGACAAATCGTTAAGCGAGTGGAATAAATTAGAGGGGGTTGCAGATACGCGTCGGCATACAAACGCAACCGAGCGAGCTCAGTTGTCTGTGTTAGGTACGCCAAAATGCAAGCTATTGGAAAGTCGTTCGGTGCGTTTTTGTTGATCTAGCGGTTGGTCGTGTTTGTTTAATTAAAATTATGCAAGTATGACGTGTAATTTATGGAGATTCGTATGGTACACGCGAACGCAAGCAAGCCGCGCATGGTACACCGTCAATGTTCTTTCGCGTTATTACCTTCTTCCACCGATCTAGGCGATGTTAAGGCAATATTAACGAGGGAAAATGTCAATGTCATTTCTTTCGTCCATCGATGGAGTCGCGTTACCGCGTTTTCCGATGAAAAATCGTTTCTCTATCGCGACTAACACGATGATCATCCCACATCATAAGAAATAATTTCGTACTGCATTATCATTACTTGGCTTGTATCTTTTCTATACGCCACTTTCTTGTAATTATACGAATGATTGTAAAGAGAACGTTGTTCCGAAACAGGTTATTCCTCGTGGAGTTTGTTCATTCGTGGCTCTTGAAAAGGGCAAGCAATTGTAAAAAGAAAAAAAAAACGAGAAGAAAATTGGGTATTCGTTCCGAAGAAGAAATTTCACCTGACTCGGTCATCTCCAAAACAATGCGTTCCGTTCCCGCGGAAATTTCAAAATCGAGCTCTTTCAATTCGCCCCGCGGAGAACGTTCCCTCATTACGCATAACGACGGTTCAGTGATAAGGACACGTCCGTCTCTATGTAGGAGAAGACGGCCGAGAAGGGCTGCCTGTCCTTTTCTCGCTGTAGTAGCGGCCAATCGCCTGCTCTACCCAAGTCGCGGCTCTCATTACGGTCGCGGCCTAAAGAAAGGGCCTTCTTTTTCCCCCTCAGCTAGTTTTATCTGGCTCGTAAAGGTAGGTAGGTAGATACATGCACGTACCACGAGGGCAGTCTTCACTTAAGGTAGTCTGCCTGAAGAAGTAGTTCCATCCTCCCAGCTACCTTTCTCTCTCTCTCTCTCTCTCTATCATTCTCAACCTCAACTCTCTTTCTCCTCTCTCTCGTTTGCCACAATGCAGCCCAGAATGATGCAACCCTGTGCACACCGTTGCGACTGCCATCTAGTCATCCAACCAGTCAGCCAGCCAGCCAGCCAGCCAGCCAACCAGCCAGCCAGCCAGCCAGCCAGCCAGCCAGCAAGCCAGCCACCCAACCAGCCTAACCACCCTGTCTGTCTAGACACTCTCCTACTCCACTGCACCCTCTGAGCTCGCGCTTTCCCCTCGTGCCTGCTGCACCTACCCTCCCACGCCTTCAACCCTTTGACACTGTACCGTACTACCAGGCTAAAGGGAGTGTTGGTGCACCTCCACCAGCGTTACAGGTGCATCGTGCCCACTGTACGTGCACGAACGGGGACACCGTGGCTTTGCGTGGTTATGTACATTCGTTTCAGAGCGGAGCCAGGGCTCGGGAGAAGAGAAAGGATGCACACACATCAGGCGTCGTCGCATCAGGCATCGTAAGTCGCACGTGAGAGCATCGCGACTAGAGAAAAGCGAGAGGCCAGAAGGGAAGTTAGACCCCTTTCGATAGGGATTCCATATGAGAAGAAAGACAGACAGAGCCACCCTTCTTCCGTTACCCCTCAGCCTCGGCAGACCACGCCTTCTCGACCTACCGCCACAACCGCTACAATATCGTCCCTACCACTCACCCCCAGTTCTCCTACACCTACTCTGCTTCTCTCTGTTACTACTGCCGTCGTTTTATCCCGGGGGACGTCATTTCCGCGTGGAGTCGATAGAAATTTAATAGACGGTTTTAGAGTATTTCCTAGCAGCTCGACAGTCAACCGGCCGTTCTGATGATTCGTTTCTTTGATCGCGATCAAAGTTCACGAATCGTTATGAAGCTTTAATAAGGTTCAGAGGGATGTCAGGATACGTCAGGATGTAGAGACGTGACAGATTGGGTTCGGCGACTTCATCCTTTTCAAAATTCCATTATTTCGCTCGATTCAGCCTTAGATACGGTTTATTCCTATCACGAAGAAGAAAGTCACGCCTGTCGAAACGCCTGTAGAAATCACAACACCATCGGAAACAGCGACGATTCGCGTCGAGGTGAAATCCATCGTTCGACGTAACGTGCAACTAAAGCATCTCTTTGTTCGAAGACAACGAAAGGACGACGAAAGGCGACGATGACGCTGGGGCTCGAAGAGGCGCAGCATAGGTGAATGTCGACTGGGGTGTCAGACGACAGACGCCTATTTGAAAACTGTCGCTAAGGGGTAGTAAGTCCGTAAGGGTGTAACTACTAGGAGCGCTCTGTTGCGAGGGTGGAACGAGCTTGCCATAGGGGTCTTCGTCATTATTGAAGAAAGTTCTGCGTTCCCTTGTCGTCTTCTGATCCTGATCCCCGTTTGCCTCCCTTCCGAGCTAAACCCTAGTGCAGCAACGTCTCTCATCAAAACAACCGACTCGAACAGAGCCCGGGACTTGACTGGAACTAGTAGCTTCCTGCCCGCGTTGCAAGCGCGAGCGAATGCTCTCCTACCTGAGCGAACTTACCGCTGCCTTCCTGCCTTGTCGACACTCCAGACAGAATTCATCATGCACGGTTGCAACCCCTGAGTTGTTAACTCTGACTGACACGGTAGTGTATTCCCTGTATGAGAAGTCACAACTGCAACAAGAAGGCTTTTTGAACTGTCTGTTTTGCCGTTATTTGCTATACATCGAGTAGTCAACGTTAAGGTTACAGTTAGGCTGACTTTTTCCGATCTAGGGAACAAGCACAGACGCAAATTGTAACGCCTGAGTCGCTGAAGATATCGCTGAATAATTTCGCATCTCGACCCATAGATCACACGTTGTTTGGTTTATTGAGAAGCTTTAATCCGTTGACTCCGTGTTACGACGCTACACCCAGGCTGCGTTTAATCTGACGAAACAGAGTCGCGTGTGGAGAAGCCTCGACGAAGATTTCACTTATTACATGGTTTTGCGCGTTTGTATAGTTTGCGAAATATTCGGAAATGGTGTAGCAAGGGAAGAATAGAAGCGAAAGTTATTTGTCCATTCGAACGGCGATGTAACTTCAACGCTATTTCCTCGACGTCGACGTCCCATCAGGAAAATTGTGGGAAATTATTTGCAATCATAAAATCATTAGACAAATTCCTATCTTCATTCCTATCCAATTTTTAAACCGATTTCACGGAAATGCTATCCCAACTGTCGTCTTCGAGGCTTCGTTTTTCCATAGAATCTTCTTTCCTTGTTCTTTCCTCGGTAAGTCGAAACGAGCAGGATCGCTCGTTTACAATGATCAGACCATCCGGCAGTATCCAAGCCTGCAAAGGAAATTAACTCAAACTGAACGGGTTTCGTTTCTCTTATTCGCTGCTCTAATCTCTCTTCATCTACTGCGAGCTGTCCACGACTCGATCTCATTTCATCTTCGCCATTCCTCCTCCGATCATCTTCTACCGTTCTCGAATGATTCCCCTAGCTCACCTATTCCCTTTTCTCTCCTCCTATCTATCCGTCTCGCCCCTCTCTTCTCGCGCACCGACCATACCCTATCGCAATCTTTCTTGCGCGTCCAGCATTTTTCTGAGAACCGTCTCGCTCTCGCTGCTGCAGGGCAATCGCCCAAACGCTGACGCAGCCGGAGTTCACCCGGCGAAGATCGTTCGACTATCTCGCCAACCTATCCGGGCACATACGTATGTACGTACATCTGGTACATTTGCAATTGGAAACTTTGTCTCCTCTAGGTCGATAAAATTAGGCGTTCACTTCGACGTTGTGAATGTGTAACTCGTCGATTATAATTTTGTTTTCTTTATTAATCAGAGTATCGATCTTTTGCTTTTCAACAATTTTTGAACTCGTTTTGCAGGATTACAGTTGGGCACGATTTGTTATCATTGTAATGTGGAATTTGTTAATAAATTTAAGAATAAAGTTAATGAAATTAATTTGAGAAAATTAATAACCTCGTTTATTATTTCATAATGGCGGTATTAGCGGTTCGATGCGATATTTCGTTAAGAGACTAATCGCAAGTATTTTCAGATACGAAACGAGCACGAATAATCGAGCTATATTTAGCCAAGTACCCAGATTGTTTCACCGATAACAAATGAATCCGCACGAACGATTACTTTCGGCCAGTACACGCTTTTAATAATTGGCATCATTCCGCACTCAGCGCGTAGTAATTATATGCGAATGGTATGTTAAATTATGGTAATGAAACGGTCCGAAAACTTACGGCAGCATTAAATAACGGTAAGGATGAAAAGCCAAATTTCCATTCGGTTCATGACGAATGGTGATTGCAATCGTTTCCGCTCCACTGGAATCCATTATAGACTTGTTCTACGCTCGACATTATCTCGCCCCTACGGCGGAGATTGTAATTAGTTGTGCATAGTAATCCGTCACGAAATGCCGCCCAGTTTGTGGCGAATCATGCTCATGATCGAGAAAAATATTACTATCGTGGTTGCAGGCTTCTATCACACTGACCCTTTTAACAAGTAGGCACCTATCCGAATCCAACCAGATTATTATTTTTATCGCCGAGTGATATAGGTCAATATATTATTCTCCTTGTAATATTATATATTAGCTTCAGCTATATATAGAGAAAATGTTAATGGATTCCGAGGAACCTGAAATTAAGTTTCTTATCAGGAATATCCAGTTACTGCTACTGTATGAACAAAATTATACATCACGAGAAAATATATGCGCGTAAATGTACAATGTTTTTCTTCAATGGTTTTTATAATATAACATGATCAGAAAATGCAAATGAAGTATAATTCGCCATCAAAGTTAGATAGTGCTCCACTTACTATTTCACATTTCATTTCACGAGAATATCATTACGTCCCAAGCATGCTAAACTTTTTGCTTGGCGCTTGGAAAAAATCTGAAAGATAAAACCGCTATTTTTTTCACCTTTTCGTTACCCCCATTTTCTAATCTTTAAGCTACTAAACGTCGTTAATGCACCAGCAAGTGCCTCCGCAAGAACGAAGAAGAATCTTGCTTCTTTATTCCATTCTCCGCCCAAAACCACGTTCCGTGAACGTTGACAATGTCGCGCGGTCTAGCTACGACCACGTTACACTTGTTTTACATAAACCAGATGGTCGGTAGCGGCTTTCAAATTACGCGGCCACTTAAATCTTGGAAATTTATTGCTCGGAGCGAATCACGTGAACCTGTATCGGCTGTAGAAGTACGTGGTAAGCCATTCAGGACGCCCGGTGAACCGACCTGGGCCGGGCTATCGTTCGTCCGTTTAACGTTTACACCGTGAATTACCTAATCTACTTTATGGGGCGGCGCCGTGACCGGCCCGATAAGTGCGCACCGACGCCAGGTTTTCTCCTATGAGTTATTGCTAAGCGTGCGTAAAACGTTATCACGACTGTAATTAGAGCGTCGCCGTACTGCAATACTGAATCGCGATGAAACACGGCAGGGACATGTCGTTGACTTCCGCCGCGTGGCCGCTACTTTCGGGCGATCGATGCTTTAGATTCTCGGCCACGTTCGAACGCGTACTTTTTATTGTGGTGTGATTTTCGTGGAATATTCTAGGGTAGTTATATAGGATATATCACATCTCACGGATCTTAATTGTTTTCATATATGTTATGAAGATCGATAAGACGCGACATGGTGTCAAGCGATGGTCAACATCCTGAGTAATTCATCGACTCATACAATTACCGATCGGTTTTAGTTTCTTAGATATACGAGAAAAGTTTTGTCGATATCATATGTCGGATTGGTCGGGTTTGAGTTAACTGCGATTGCAACGGAACAAATCAAAGATAAGGAACAAGAAGAGTAAGAATAAAAAAATGTTGAAGTAAAAGCACTGGGTATAGAATGAAGAGAAATTGTTGGAGAAGTTGTAGTTGGTATCACCTGCAGAGTGTTGGATTTCTAGCTTCAACTTTAGCTAGTACTGGAGGAAAGGAAGTAGTATATATCCAACAGTGGAAACGGGGGCAAAACTGAGGGCTGTTTTGCTCAAGAATAGTTACAGCCTCTGGGTTATGAAGTATAGCGCTATTGTACAGCACGATGAGAATGTGTTCATTTTACTGAAACATCGCATGAATCGTGAAGTTTAAAGATCACGCGAAACTCTTGTCTAGAAACGTGGATGGGATATTCGAGTAATATAAACAGAAATGAGTTATACAATTTTCATTTGCTCGAAATTGCATGAACTCCGCTCGAAGAGAATCAAATCGTCGTTCTTATACTGGAACTTAACCATAAAACACTGCGCTATCATAGACTTCCATATTTCTCACCTAACGGTGCAATTTTACGAAACATTCTCCTTGGCGGTACCCCTCACTTGCAGCAACAGGTCAACAAATTTGCCTGTTTAGAAAATCTCCCGGGAAGATTAAACGCCACGATGAATTTACATTTTCAACCATTCGGCGAAATGCGTTTTCATAAAAATACAAATTAACTGTTCGTAGCATAAAAAATGGTACGTTTACCTAGTGTTGAAATAAAATAACGTTGAAGACAGATTATCAGTACCAATTAAACAAGACGCAACACACACAGACAGAGAGAATATTATCAGAACTCAAACGAAAATCGCAGATAAGTAGTATAAAATTTATAGAATTCAATTATAACGTAAAGTTGTCTAAATATGGTACCTCGATACACAGCAAAAATAAGTTTACCATCTGTACCTTCTCTTCGAAAACCGTGACGTGGTTGAAAGACAGCGAGCTAATCTATCGTCATTTAAAGCCGCACAAAGATACTTCGAGAAAGATTCCAAAAATGTTTAGAATCTGAAAAATCTCGATCTCAGAATAAAAGAAATTTAAAAACCTCCGTCGTATATTCCAAGAAATAAACGGATTATTACATAAGAAGGTGAAGTTGGAGTTGGAGCCGGCAGCGGTGCTGGTATTAAGAAATTTATTAACATGGCCGCGAAGGCTCTTATCGAGACAAGTATACCCCGGCGCTAGACGTTACCCTCTAAATAATAGCTAAGCAAGCGTAAAGCGTTATCGCGGGTATAATTAGGCGGTCGGTCTGTCTGAGGAATGAATCACGGTAAATCAGAGGAGTGGACACCCTATAAATGTACGCGGCGCAGCGTTCATCGGCTAAGGCTCGCGGCCTCGTTCGCCGAGGGTACCGGTAACCCGGTAATTACGCTATCTGCTCGTAACGCGTTGTTAACGAATTATTCCTTGCCGCGATAAAGCGGAGAAATATCGTGGCGATGGAACGGCGGCGTATCGCATCCGACTCGATGCGCGCCAGACCAGGCCACACTGTGTTATCTTCCACCGTTTTATTCTTATCTGTTCGAAGATCATGCCGTCGCGGATGTTCCACTTTCGATACCATTGCTCCGCTGGATTATGCAGGCACGCGCATAAATTGCGATTTATGACCTTGCCGAGGGACCTCGTCACCCCGTCGTATCGCGCACGCCGACACTTTTCGACCAACCGATCTTTACGGATGTCCTCGTAAGCAAAAGCAACCGTAATTCATCGTAATTCCGAATAGCTACATCGTAACTGAAGCAACATTGATAAAATGAAATTGCATACGTCCAGGCGATTCGAGGTTTTTAAAGATTATCGTGCAACGAATTTTGTATATAATGTCTTAAATATTGAACAGGCTGAAATAAATAGATTATTCAAAAACGCCTATATTCCTCGGAGCTGAGTTACATGCGCAGTTTAATAGAGCTTCCGTGAATAACAAGGATAAAAATATTGTAAACACGCATGATAATCAGAAATATCTTATCAACATTTACATACACATCGTTACACGATCATTTTTTCCCTTGCAACTATTTTTCTGTTTCCTTCTTTTTTTATTGAAATCTGCGGAAGCAAATCTCTCCGCGACCCTTGCCGTGCAAATCGATTTCCAGAAGGTACCGGATAAGGCGAGAAAAATCGTGGCGCCGTGCGAACGTAAAGCACTAGCCCGAGATATGGAAAACGAGAAACTTCCTCCGACTAATTTAATTCCCCACCCCGGAGCAGATCGCCGATAAAGAAGTTTACGCGGCGTTGGTTTAAGCCCGATGACTATGAAAATGTTTTATTGCCAGCGGTATTGCTCTTAAAGTGTACGACCAGGCAAACCGAGCCGACTTGCCCTGCGATCGATATTTATAACGTATCGCGCGTCGCGTGCCTCCCTTCGCCTCCAGAAATACCTACGGGTTTAAACGCGTAAAGAACACGCGTTAAACGAGAACGGAACAGATTAAACGATTTACGAGTCGGTTCGCGGCGCGCGCGCCACGCTTATTGAAACATCACCGCGCTCTCTCGACCGGCTGCGCACGGTCTGTATCGGTAAACGTTTTCCATCGTTACTACTGCCGATGTAATTGGCCGTCGTAACGCGATTTGCCGTTAATAATACCAGCGATTCGCCAAAAAATACGAGTATCGACGAGCTGCCAGTAAATTGTCGTGCAAAACGTAGAATGGTTTTTCTATCGTTTGGATTTTTGGTACGAATTTCCATTATTATCGCCGGACAATACATTGTTTTCATAGAGGAAATTTACTGGTATCGTTTTGCGTTATCCGACAACGAATTTCAGTGGAAAGCTTTCATCGGACATTTTTATCCTGCCCAGATACAGTGTACTCATCTTTAAATGGAAATTTTCTGCTTTTCCAGGTATAAGAGGACACGAGACTGAAAATAGAGCTACGGCTCGTCCATTTTAGCCGAACGATTTCTCGTCGTCACCATCCACAATCCCGAAAAGCTTCCGCGAGTTAAGCCGACCCCGCGTGAGTTTCGCTGGTTCCCAATTCTATCTTATTCCATCGGTTTTTACACTCTGTATTTCTATCTATTTACTCATCCTATCTTCACGTTCCTAATTCTTTTTCTTATTACTGTTATCAGTGTAACGAACACGAGAAGTTTCGAATATTTTTCCAGACAAATTAAGGGAATCACGATATAGCCATTAAGAACTCTTATTAGTAGCTGAACGTCTAGCAATTTAATTAAATTAATCGGTACTCGACGAAGTGCTGAACCATTAATTAATGACCCCAATTTCGGATACGTACTTGGTCGCAATTACCATCGTATTATGCGCAATAAATCGTCGTGTGATTCAATAAGGAGAGAGGAATAACACCTGGATAACGTGCAATTTTCAGGCAGTAGAACACGTGCTGGCTGGAATGGCAAGGAACTTTTTGACGTATTCTTTGCCATTTCAGCGCGAGCGTCGAGACAATTTGCGCGACACCTACGGGTACCGTGTTATTTCACGACGCCGCGCTGCACCGTGTCCCGCGTTTTATCTCAATTTCCATGCCGTTTTCCACTTTTTTTTTTTTCGCGTACCGCCATTTACAATATTTTCCCTTACCGGCCCCGCCCGTGTCTCACCGTTGTTTCTCGTAACAACAACGCGCGATGGGTTACGAAAATATTCCGTTTCCGTGCCACTGGCGTCGATCTCTATCCGCTTGTTTCATGTATCTTTTAGTCTTTTAAAACAACGCGCGTTAGTTCGATCGTGGAACTCGCTTTACGCGAACGAGTTGGCAATTTTCTGCAGTTAATGATAAACGTCGGCTACGAGACTCGTATTATTTTAATTTGTCAAAATACATGCGACGCGTACCGCTGTTACTGCCTTCTCATTATCCTCGGCACACCATGCTGTTCTACACGCTGGTAGCATGTGCGCACAGGAAAAATTCACGCACCTTCGTTGCCTTGTTTCTCGAATTATAACTGTATTTTTCGTAACGTTCGAACGAAACGTACGAGAATATGGTCGACGTATTAGAGGTATTCGTCATGACGACGAAGAGCAACGGCGACGCAAACGACACGCGTCGAACTATATCATTCTCGGTCGAGTTCGCTCGAGTTTATGCGATTCCGGTTTTTCCTCAAATCTGGCAGATCCCCCGTGTAAATCGCGTCGCTCCGATTGCGCAGTCAAAGGGGAGAATTATACACGACCTCGTGGCACTGTGGGTCCGTGGTCCACCAACATTTCGCGGTATTTTTGCTGAGCGATTTGAACAGCGTGACTCGCACCATTGCCCGACAAAATTATGCGTCGCCGGGGACCCTCGTTTCCGTGAAGTCGAGCGAGCGTGCCGCGCCATGACACGGATGGAAGAATTCCGAAGGGTACGTATTTTACGAAGTTCAACGGATCGATCGTTCACCGGCCCAACATTTTTGTTCCCACGATAATACGATATCGTAGTCGTGGATCGACACGAAACCAAGTTTAATCGCCATTTAATTTCCAAGTCGGACTTTAAATTTCCTCTTAACGATAAACGTCGATTGTAAAGCGAGGTGAAATAATATTTTCAATAATGCAAGGACTAGAGTTCGAATGAAACATCGGTCGGATTGAAAAAAGCATTTTACACCAGCCTCGGGAATTACGTAGCGTGCACTGGACACGTAAACGCCAGTGGCCACTTTATATCACTTCCAACGACAGTTTGCCTACTTCTGCGTGTCAGCTTCCAATCGGATTAACATTTCATCGCGAGAGTCTCATCAAAATTTCCTGGATGTTTTCTCGGTTTTTAAATTTCACGTTGCGATAACACGCGTAGTTCGTCGAGGTAGGTGGAACCAACGGCGTTGGGACTCGACCTTGTTTTCAAGAAGAAGAACCAACGACGAAGAGTACGGCAGTCAGGATGGAAGTTGCTCGCGCTATTTTCCACGAGGTAGGCAGGGAAAATACATACCTTCGTGCCACTCCACCGCAGTCCCCGAGCGCCTAATCTCTAAGTGGCGTCATTTATCTGCAGAGGCAAACTCCCGGATACATACGTGGCCGTGTGTTTCCGTGTGTACCGGCAACTAGTGTGGTGTGCAGTCACCGATTCTCGATGAGAGGGTATGCGAGACGCAAGTGAAGTGAGTGTCTAGTCTCGTCAACTCGGAGAGATCGCCGTGTCTCGAGGGAGCCGCGAAAAAATGTACCTTCCTTCTTTCAGTCGCTCGTGAAAAGCAACGGGGAAATTCTTGAACTCTGTTTTCTTGGATAATCGTGCCCGAGCAATAGTAAGCTTCTTCATTGTTACGTAGACGAACCGGTGGATTCGATATTTCTTGTTGTATCATATAGGTTGGTTGGCGAAATTTTTTCCAGTTGGAAATACAACCTGACCTGAATAATTTTCATCGCGTCAAATTGCTTGGTAACTTTTTGAGGCATGGAATCTGTATGATACGGAGGAGTCTATGACGATAGTAATAATCTTTTCACAGGTGGATTTTCTAAAATTGCAAAATCGCAAACATAGTATAGTGTCTTATTCCTAGTGGGATATGTATCTAATGTTCAAACGAGTTAGTAATAGTAAAGCAAATTAATACTTTTTACCACTTCTAGATTGATTGTAGCACGTGTTGCATCGAGTCTACTTTATGCTTGTGAGATAACACACAGATAATTAATTGTGTTTAACCATTCTGTCATATCAAACCCTCTCTCGCGCTCTAAATTTCAAATTATCGTCTAACGATAATTTACGAGTAGCAGATCGGGGAAACTTTTTCGTCAGGACGAAAGAACTCAGACGATTAAATTGACTTCGTAAGCCAGCGAAAGATTCGAGGACCTCCGTAAATAAGAGCACTGGAGAGCGGCGAAGTGGAAAAGAAACGGCGAAAAATTTAATGGTCAAAGAGAGAATCAAACTCTCTCGAACTCGGACGACCGCCTCGAAGAGAAGCTCTTTGGATAATACTCGTCTCTCAAAAACATGACCATGAGTGGGCGCAGGTAAGGGATGGGGAAGGGTGATAAAAAAAAAGAAGCAGCGTGAAGGAAGAGAAGTAAGAGCTGATCCTAATGGCAGTAGTGTCCTTCTGTCGCTCGGAAATCGTGTACGGCTCCTTGAACAGGAGGGTCTCTGCGGCCTCCTTGAAATCCTTGGTAGTACACCGAAGGTGAGATGGTGAGGTAACCTGAGGCGTTGCCTGAACATTACCTAGCCGCGGTTGGCGATCCAAACCGAAACCTTATCCGTTCTTCTCTTAAGAAACTCCCATTCTCTCGTAGGTGAACTAGAAGGGAGACAGAGACAGAGACAGACAAACAGACAGACGGAGAAAACAGTGAAACGGACCGCTAAGGTAGACATCGAGGAAACGAAGAGAGAGCGAGTAGAAGAAACTCTTCAACTATATCGTGACACGTTTTAAAAGCGACCGAGAGACACAGCCGGTCATACAAGAGAGTCTGCCAGAGATATTCACGCGTCATAAAGCAACGGAACTAATCCCGTGCTTGCTCTTTGGCCTGTTCTCCTCTTTCGAACGATATCGTAATGGCCATCGAGTACTAACTAGAGTGAAAAATGCACTTCGACGAAGCTTTAGACCCGTGAAGAACTACCGCGCTCGATTTACTCGCGATTTCCGGTCTACGAATGTTTCAGCTGGCTCACGGAAAGTGCCGATCTGCATTAAGGTGAATTCGAGAAGCGGCACGAACCGATCTCGCGATACGCTTCCTCAATCTCCTGGAAGGTTCCCATCGATGGTCATTTCTCTTTTTTTTTTTTTCGTTTTTCTTCCCGAATCCTTTAAAAGCCTCCTTGAATTTCGTTGCAACGATCGTGAAAAAAAATGTAACTTCGTTCCAGATTGAAGTGTTTTTTGCGTAAGAATCGCGCAATCAACTGACAAGATAATCAAAAAAATATCCTAACGCGTGAGCGTAGATTCGTTTGATCGGAGAGAAATATTTTTCGTTGGAATATCAATAGGGAGAAGCAAGACTTCATACATCGTCGAATCGGTACGTCTGCTCCGGGCGCAGGCTATTGATGTATCGACGTAGTTTCATTTCTCGACACTCGTCCGCCAGACCGTTTCGTCGATTGATTTCTGCACTTTCGAGGGGTTTCACGAGCCAATCAGAATAAGTGATATGTCTGCCTCTTCCGTCGCATTATGCACGCCACTTCCAACGTCTCCTCGTCGTATGATTTCGAGCCCGACATCGTCGTGGTGCCCTCAACCTTTCGCTCTTTTCTAGTCTCAAACACTCGTACGAACAAAGCCATCTGGGCATCAGGGCGAATGACTGTGTACGATATGTACACAAGGTGTACCCACGTTGCTGGCGAGGCGGAATAAGGGAGAGCCGCGTTACCAGATTGTTGCGGTATGTTCGTATAACAGGCATCGCGTTATCAGATTGAAATGGTATTCCCGAGGGGTCTGGAACATCACGAAAAGCCCACCACCCACGTACGCACGTTACAATGTTCGTACAAACGCGAAGCCTCGCGGAAGAAAAATTAAATGAAACCTATACACGCACGCCAGTACTCGAGTGTCTGGCAAACGCGTGCAACCACGTCGCGGGGAAAGTGATTAATGACAGGTGGATTTTTCGGTTTCGTCGTCGATTTGCATTCCATTTCTGCTGTCGTGCTGGACACGCGATTTCGGCGTGTGTTTCGGATGACTCAATTTCCTCAATTAATTATACTCTGTCGGTTCTCATTCGTAAAGACCTCGACGATAGAATGCAAAATGACGAGTATTGGTAACGAATGAAGCAATCCGAAGAAGTTTTAACCAACGATCTTTTGATATCCTCTCGATGTTTAAAGAACCGAAGTTCAAAGATCCCAGAAGAGATTGCAGAAATACGCGAAGAAGATGAGACATTCGATTTCATGCGTTCGCCGATGTTCCTCCCTTGCCTTCTAAGAATCAAGACTGCTTTCGCTGCTTCTTCCCTCGTGTTCCTCGGTTCCTCATTTTATTTTATCGTCTCGACTTTTCCCGTCTTTTTTTTTTTTTTTTTGGTCGATCTTTGAGCACACCCAGGCATCTATCTCAAAGCGATCACGTTAGAGCGTTTCCAATATCTTTAGCTTCCGTCGAAACGAACGAACGGAGCTAGGTCCGGGCCGTGATAGAAACGTTCCGTCGTGCAGCCTCACGGCTCGTGTTGCCCGCCACGCGGACAGAAGTTTGCCAAAGGGGATGTTATCGAATTTCGATCGCTCGACGGCCATTTACTATGAACGACGAAGAATGAACTGCGTTCGCCGGTACAACGAGCGCTTCCGTCGGCGAAGCGTCCAAAGAACCTTTCGAAAGCGGATCTGCCAGGTATGCAAGTGTCGAATTTCCTTTCAACCGTGTCCGCTAGAAACAAACTTCTCACCGGTGAATGAACTTCTAGTATTTACGATCGGTACTAACTTTCGCGCCTGCTTAGCCTTTTTAAATTACATATACCCCTTATACATAGAAATCGGATTTTTTTTTTCATTAGCGTCAATTTTTCTTGGTGAGTTCTTTTTTTAAGCTTCGACGATGAAGTTGGAAGGTCTCCTCGTTTGTTTGTATAACAGATGTGTTCATCTCAAAGCGAGACAGGCGACGCGAAATGCACGACGGTATTTTTAGGAACGCGGAACCAAGACAGTCACGCGCGAGTTACGAACGAAACGAAGAATTTCGCGTGGACATTTTCATTAGTTGCCGGGACACGGGTAACGAAATATTACGACATCGAGTACCGGCGATCGATAGGAATTTTTTGACCGCGCGACTATCGTTCCGTCCGGTTGATAATCAGAAACCACTAGAGATCCACCGTAGAGCATCCGTTCTGTCTACGAATCGATACAATGCATATACATATACGGTCTACACGATAAACCAGTCTCTTCCTCTATGCTCACGCATATTCATATACATATTTACACGTGCACGCGTATTCCGCGTCGCGTATCGATTATCACGGGAAGGGAGAAAGAGAGAGAGAGAGAGAGAGAGAGAGAGGCTGGGCTAAGCGTCGACTGAAGCAATTCCACGAGTAATTATCGGGAGGTAACCAAACATCTAATAATCCCAGACAAAATCTATATTGAGGCGTGCTTGCATCGAGAGTGTTTCCTAACCGAAATCACCCTTCCCCCTTTCTTCCCTTAACCACGAAAATACGATATAATTCGCAATAATATAACGAGGTTGATCACGGCCAAACCGAAACACGTCAACCGGATCCTTTATACGACGACGATGGGCCAAAGACGGACCAGTTTGGTTGGAGCGATTGACAGCCGGATGTCTGGCAGACGAGTGTCCTTCGTATAACTAAGTACGTGCCCCTGTGGGACTTTTTCGTCGTATGAAATTGAACAGAACGAAAGGAGGGGCGTAATGATACGTCACGAACGCATGGTTCGGCTTGAAACGTTTGAATGTTAGTGCGAACGTTGCTTGTTCGAAATTATCGCTCACGACTCGACCGTGTTATTAGACTATTTTATTTATGGTGTGCCTCTTAAGCGTAATACGTATGGACCATGAAGTTGCTACACGAAAGAGAAGCTTAAACGGTCCCGACCAGGATTACTACAAAAGTATGAGTAATAATATTTGAACGGACAGAAATTTCGCCAGGGGAGTTTATTAAAGTTGCCGGATGAACTTACTTATCTTCTTTCCTTAGACGCGAACGACTCTTCTCTTTTCCTATCTCTCTCTTTCACTTCTGAGGATCATTAGTATAAATAAGGTTTAGGCGCGCGTAAACGATACGACGATTTCGTGGCTGCTCTTTAATCACTTTTTCGCGTTAAGGGTATTAGGCGGATAGGAGCGTCGTATATTGAGTCGCTAAACAGTTGTCGTCTTCACCTTCTTACGAGACTTCTTTATCGCTTAGATCCAGTCTTCTTTTATACCTAATAATCAAACGAAATTGGAAAATAGGAAGGTAAAGTTAATAAAAAAAGCATAGAAATATAGAAAAATGTCACGTTCGAAAATTAATAAAAAGTGGAAGTCATGCGAGAAAATTATTTAATTTAAAGAACACAGACTTTATTACAGAGAATATAAAATAAAAGAACAACTTTTGCCTTTATGATTCTAATAAATATCATCGCCGTTAAATTCCCTGCACGTACATATATTTGCTCTTTGCCGCGTTTATTCTGTATATCCTGTGTAAAGAACGGTACGTAAAACCTTCGAAACATCGCTGCTTGAATCGTTGCGCTATCACATTTTCTACCCTGAAAAACCAGCCCTGAAACTGGAGCACAGATTTTCCAGTATGTACTCGGTTTCGAGCCAGCGGTGCGCGCGTTCCTCTTTGTTCAACGCTCGTCGGCTCGGGTGCGCGTCAGTGAAGTTTCCCTAGCGACGGCGGCGTGGCGTCGGCGTATACTGACACGAGGACGTCGATGCAAAAGTTGCGTCGCGTGGAAATTAAAGAGGGAGAGATCCGTCTCGTCCGCCACTTCAAGTACGAAGTACGGTGGTAGCCGCGGGTGGAGGACGAATGCGATTGGTCGGGCCAAGTGGATTTGACGGGGGTGCTGTCGGTGGCTTTACCCCCGGCGCGGGAATCCTGCACCAACACGGTGGAGGGTCGTCGAGCAGAGTCGATAAGAGTAACGCATCTAATGCAACGATCTTTCGCCGTTCGTTATATTACCGGCGAAGTGAGCCATCGTTGTCACGTTCTTGCAAGAAGCTTTCCCACTTTACCGCGAAAATGGTCCAGCTTCGACCAGGGTCAGGGAAATATTATCTCGAGCGAAGAAGATGTAGTGAAAGGAAAACGCTTTCATCGGGGTAGTTTTCTTTAATTCCACTCTTGTCTACAAACTAAAAAATGTCGAGACAACGTTCGATAATATCTCAAAAGACGATGTTTCGAAAACAGACTGGAAAAATAATCGAATTTTTACAACGCAGGTAATCTACATAAATATTATACGAGAAAAAATGTTTTATTTACGTGGTAACTGAATGCTCCGCCCGCTATATAAATGAAAAGTGTCTTAATTTTGTCGCACACTCGGGTGCAACTTTTTTTAGTCTACTAGCAGAACGAGGGTACGCTTGAAAGTAGCGCGTTTACGAGATGCGTGAAACGATTGTCGCACCGCTGGTGAATAGTCATCGACGCGGTGGATGACGAGCTTGGACAAAAAAACTAGGGGATTCTTGAAAACGAGGAGTTTCGTCGTTTCTTTCAGAGAGAGGGGTAGGGACCAGTCATCGATGTACCACAGGGTACGAAGAGGGCGGCTGGTGCAATGTGCATAGCGCGCACGTATGCAGGCACACAAGACTGGCGCATGTGTGAGATTTCCACTCCCCCGTGCCAACATCACGCACTTGATGTCGTCCGCCTCCACCGTCGCCCAGTGGATGTCAATGACTCGGATGACTTCGTGAATATTCGTCGTCAGTAACAACGACGCCGACGACGACAGAGGAAAATCGATTGCCATCCAGACACCGAGGCTCCTACAGGGGTGTCGGGGATCTCACCGAACCGAGCGAGCCACGATGAAATGAAACGAGAAAAATTGAACGAGTTTGTTTCCTGTCCTTTTCCGTCGCTTTTCATCTGCCCCGTCTTTTGAAAGAGGATTTAAAGCGTTCGAGCGTCGATATCTGATCGTGTTATATAGCTCGAATATATATATATACATAGATATATATGTATAAAGAAAGAAAAAAAAAACATAAAAAAGAACGGACGAAGATTAGGCGAACGACGTTTTATTTTCGCACCACTGCTAACGATATCGGCAATAACGATCAATTTTTTTCAACGTCACGTCGAGCTTCGAGACGCGATAAGCTTCGTCAATGTTTTTCCTTCAAATTATTGCAACCACGTCTATCTCACCGCTTCGAAGAGCAGTACGAGATAGGGTTAAAAAAGGCAGACAGCTAGTCTGGTTGACCACCTCGGCAATCTCTTACAACCGGCGTCTGCTCCGTTCACATTCTCATCAGCCCCCTCTTCCATCCCTCAGTCGGCGACGAACACACGCGCGCACTGCTGAGTGCGCCCCCGTATGCACCGTAAGCTATAACACATGCTTGCTAACTCGAAGACCAGGTATTTTCCATGTCGTATTCGAGCCTCCGTATGCAATATGTAAATGTCACTTTTATCAGTTCGCAGTTTCTCGTATACCTAACTCGTTTCTTACACACCACGCCCTCTCCTCGTACTGTCAAAATTATTTGCCCTAGGATTTCGCGATCGTGCAAATTTTTTCGAGTATTCCGCAGCACGTTCCCTGGTCGACCGACCAACTCGTGAAACTTTCGTAGTATAGATTAAACTTGAACCGTGCGTTTACTTTTTAACACTCGCCGCATCTCGTTGAATACGCAACGTGCATAAATTACGAAGCCGTCCCTTGAGAATACTCGTCCGAAACAAAAGAAACAAGGCCCCCGTTATTATACCTGACGCCGAGTTGCTCGTCCAGCCTCGCTATCCCTCGTTTATAAATGCAAAACGAAGAGAGAAACGTTCTTTACCGACCAATGTTGCACACACCTCGAGCTTCACGACTTTTATAAGGTGACAGAACAGAGCCACGGGGAGTCGACTAGCACGGGGGACTTTTCTTTTAATTAATTTGGGAATTACCATGAAGCTTGGCAGCCGGTCTCCCGGCGTAGCCGTCGCTCCCACCGGGCTGCTGCATTATGAACAACTTTTATAATTAAGCAATGAAGGAAACTTCGTCGAAAAATTCGTGTCTACATAGCTTCGTGCGTTGCCGTCTCTCTCTCTCTCTCTCTTTTCACCCCCATGTCGCCATCTTTTTAGAACTTAGCACCGTCCCCTGCCCTTGTTTCTCTATTTTCTTACCCGCTTCTTAACGCTCTCGTTACCTTTCCTTTTTCCTCCAAAATTTTCTCCGACCTCGCAGAAATTTAGAACGATCCCGAGATCTTGTATAAATAACTATGAAACATATCCATTAGAGCGAGATGAACGTTTTGACAAAAGCTTCCGACTACTTTTATCCAAATACATAATTTATCATCCACGAATTTTTAACATTTCCAAGACCCTCGAATACATTACGACAATGACGGCGCAAGAAGTTTGACGGAAATGGAAAAAAGGTCGATATCAACGCGCTACGTCTTGGATATAGAAAGCGCGTTATCAAGATTTGTTCTACTGTTATTTCATATAACTCAACACGTTCATGCATATCTTATGTCGTCATGTCGCTGCCACGAACGCTATCGCGCGACACGTGCGTCGTTCGAAAAAGATATTGCGCTATGGGTTTCCCATAGGAGTTGCACTCGTTGCCCCGCGAGTTCCCATTCTTAGCCGTGATTTCTAGATCATGAACACGCCTCGTCGACCGTTCGATGACGTTGCATCGCGACATTTCAATTACGTAAATGGCGCGTTTTCTCGAGCGAAACGAACCCTTTTATTATACGCCATTATGTATTCCGTTTACCCGATTTACCGTGTGATAATATCGTTATTTGATATGCAAAATTCTATCGCACTTATTCAATTCAAGTACAATTATAATTCATTTCTATTCCCTGAGTAAAAAGTTTCGATTTTTAACACCATCGAGAAGCTCCTGCGTGAAAAATTGAAGAATAAAAGTACTCCTCTGTCTGTCACTTTTACGATTAACAATATGTAACGGGAAGGATAAAACGGATCTCTGATTCTTGGACGTTGACGATTTTTTACAAGTACCTTGTAATCTCCGAAGGATCGATCTATTTCCATCAGAGTCGACGAAGGTATTAAGCATCGGCTATTTTTCTCGTCGGAGTTATGTTTTTCCAAGATCTTTCCGCTGTCATCCCTTATAAATTGAAAGATCGAGCTGCAGCTGCGTTCGACAGTTAATTAAAGAAGCAAGAACAACTTCCCAGAGATAAAGCAACGAAGAAGTGCCATACACGCGGTGTGTCTTAATCTACCGGGCAGGTGCAATTTTTATACGTTCAATTCTTGACGATATTGCGACCCACCAACGAACTATCGATCCCTCTAAGTTTTTGCCGCCCGACTTCCACTACGCGTTCTTCCTATTCCCATCCGGCCGTATGATTTGTCGCAAAATCGCAACATCGATTAATCCGAGTTGACGATCTTCGTTTTAATGTCATACGCGGTGTCGTTCGTTCAAGTAGACTTTTAACTCACCGTTTAACTGGAATTGTATTGGACTAACGGGACGAACCGGTCGTAATCCGCTAACGAGAACTGCTCGTTCCGCCGAAGCGACCGAGATTTCCAGAGAAATCGTCGATTCGGTACGAGAAACGAATACCCTAGATCTCTGGATTAAGTATCGCGTAAGATCGACAACGAAACCTGAAACGAAGATACAGAAGTGTTACTATGTCTCGCGTTCTTATTTTTATACTAAGAGTCACTCTGTGTCTTCTCAGTGCATCGCGATTCGATCGCGGTCGTGGCTTTGAATTATCGGTTCTGGTTACGGTTTGATCTAATTCGAAGGAGAAGCACTTCAATTTGAAATGGCAGGCATTGTGTATCGTGGCGAACGGCTCCAATTTTACCGAAGACACGCGAATACGATTTATTTCGTAATTTCTACCACGACTGAGAGTTTTTACTAGTGGTCAGATTTACGACGCTTTTGAAACATCACGGAAAATTAAATTCAACAGGCCCCGGCTGGTACAGAACGGATTACGACAAAGGCGTAGCTTGCCGTTTTAATTATAACAGCGGCCAACGAACTGCCGACACGCACGGGCGAAAAAGCGTGCCTGCAAAACTGATTTCGTTCGGCGTTGCGAGCGCTTTACAACATTCCGCGAACAAACTCTGCGAATATTTAACTACGATGTTTTACAAATGTTCTAATAATCCGTTTCGTTTAATACCGAGCTTTGTTTCGTAACAGTTCGTAAAGCATGCTTTACGAAATTCAAACGCGGCCCCATACAAAGTGCCCGGCATCCTGAACGATGCCTCCGTTGCATAATTATTTCGTTGTAACTAAGCAAACGAGGTAATCTTCGCGCAACAACGTGAACGTTGAATTAGTTAGAAGAACACGATGGAATTTTCCGCCTCTTTACCTCAACCGAACTAAGCAAGCGCGATGTGAACTGCATAACCAGTAAATGATATTTCATTCTGTCACATGTCCTTCGTTAACCAAAAATTAACAAGTAGCTAACAACATGACTTTTGTCGTCCTTTCATACCGTAGAGTAACTGTTATATTTTTTCATTATTTCGTCATCTTTTCTCCACCATTGTCAATTTATGCATTTAACAATGTTTTACGTATTCCTGTGCGATACATGCTATATATAATCTTGAGTATTATCCGCGGTTATGTAAAATCCGTGGATCGTAGAATGTATTATCTGTAAATGAAGAACTATTGAGATATGTATAATTTTGTGTGATTGGCCACGTAGTAGTGACACACGTATGTGAATATGTGTGCACGCTGCGTCTCGAAAAACAGATGAATGTACCTGTTCCGTTGGCAGTCTGGTATAGAAGATGGTGAGACAAAGAGAGAAAAATCGTTTATCAAACAAATCTAGGACTATTTTAATATGAATTCTAAGTGTAACCTTTATTTTTGTTTAGTGTTCCTTTACTTTTATTTCGGCAATTAAGATCCACAATTCTCAACACAAACGATGCTCCTATCTGAAGGAAACGCGTCTAAATCACGCACGATACGTTGCATAATCGACCATACACGTTTCATTAAGTTCAGGCACATAGAACGTGGAAGGAAGGAAAGGAAAAGCGATCGCTTTTCGGAAAGGCAGAAGCAGCAGGGAGAGAGTTACAGGCGAAAGAAAGAACGACAGGGAGCGAGATATCATCTATCATCCAGCTGTTTGCCGGCGAAACAGCCTGCAAATGCTATTCAATTTGCCTGATGGAAAGCCTTCCTGCTTTCCTTCCTTGAGTCGCGACCGCGTTCCGCTTCATGTCGGCATTCCTACGCTGCTAACTTCCTTCCCGTTGCTCCTTTTCTCCTTATACCCACCCTTGCTCTCGCCAAGTTGCCCTTTCACGAGTCCTTACCGTAGTCCTTGCAGTTCTCTTTTCCTCTTCGTCATTTGCCTCTTCCATCTCATCGTGTCCCATCGTTTTTCTCGTCGCTCTATCTTTTCTCTTTAACTCGCCAGTGATTTCTGGTGTCGTCGTTTGTACCAAAGACGCGTTCTTTTGCACTTCAACGAATCATTGGCCTCGCGACTGCCACGCGATTCTCGAACTAGGGGAGAGAAGCGAAGAAAGAGAGAAACCGAGAGAAAGACGAGCATGACTGGAGCTTGAAACGTAGCGACAGCGCGCGAAGATAAAAAGCAAGAGAGAAAGAACGCGACTAGACGCAAGGGAGTGATTCGAGCGAGTAAATGCAAGGAAAGGCGAAGAGAACGCGCGAGACAGGGAACGGGGAATATATACCTTTGCTTCTCGTCTTACAAGAGAAAAGCTTTTTCCGTCCCCCTGTTTAGCCGCGCTCTCGCGAGAACGCGTGCAGCGCCTAGTGACAAGTATTTCGCGATGAATAGGTGAAAAAACGCGAAATAGAATTGACGCCATATGGAGTTTCGCGACGCGTAACTTGCGCGAGAAAGCCGTGTAATCGAATCGTTGTCGTTGTTAGCGTAGGCGTGGGTGAACGAGAATACAGCAGACCTCGTGCTTAGACAACGGATGGCGTGCTTCCGCGATTTCTTAATTTCACGTCAATGTATCAGGTCATGTAAACTGCCATGTAAACTACTCCGTAGGTCCAGATACTCTTTCTTATTCTCTACGACTAGGACAAAATTGTACGAGAATCGTAGACAATGATAATTCACGCGTAACGGTCTCGTAAAATATTCCTAACGAAATTTTATCGATAGCCAGAGCAGATTGAATTCGCGATGTCGCGTCGATCCCTTCTGCTTAAGCCCGATGACACCTTTGTGTCGCATGGTACGAAAGCGGAGCAAGAAGAATTTTCCTATAAATCTACCGGTCTAGAAGCGCGGGTGACGGCAAGTGGCTCGACGCTCGCCAGATCGCAAAGGCAGTGCGAAAGGGAGGCAAAGGGAAGGGTTGTAAAAGGGGTTCCCCGTGGCGAGGTACAACACCGCCAAGGGGAGGGGGGTAATCCACGCATCATATCTCACCGTTGACAAGCATTCATGACCCCTGGTACCCGGAGCCCTCAATAGCGAACGACATCCACCAACAAACACCCTCCACCTTCTCTCTTTCTCTGTGTTCCCATCACCCTTCGTTCCTCACGTTCCCTCGCCGACCAGGAATCCCTTAACCTCGCGCCTCCCTTGGCCACCCTCTTTTCCACAAATTTTCAACGAACAGTCCCATAGAGGCGAGCCATCGAACCGGACGAAATATGCCAACGGCGAACTGCCCTCTGTTTCGTGTGTTAAAAATTAACCGAATCACCGTGAACGTATTCATATTCCCCGTGGCCTCTCGGCCCGCGCGTCTCCCCCACTGTCGTCACCCTGCCAACGCCGGAAACCGCACGCTTTTTTCCTCTCTCGCTGTCATTATTGCGTGGAACGAATGCCAAGCCGGAATTTTATTGCTTTCGCGCGGAAGGGGGCAACATTCGTTCGCACGTACGTCCCTGAACACGTACGGAACACGGCCATTGTGACCGGCGCTCTGGCTTTTCCGAGCACGCGAGAAACCATCGCAGCACCGAGTTCGGGTTATTTCGGCTCGACCGTCCGGATGGAAGACAAAAATGTAAGCGAGAACGCGCGACGAGATCGCGCACACCCTTCTCGCTGGCTATCGGTTTTCGAGACCGGAAATCGTGTGTTACCGTGGCACGTGTCGACGATGGATTTTTTTACATTCGTCGCACCCTCTGATTTTCTCCTTTTTTTTCAACAGAGAAATGAAAACCAACGAAACGAGTGGCTGCATAAAGAATGCGATAAATTTGTTCGACACCGAGTGTCACAGATAGTTCGCGCTAACTAACTTTAATCGAGTTACAGATTGCATGCTATTACGAACTTGATATAGAAATGCTACATAATTGCTACAACCTCTTTTAGAAAAGTTTAGTTTAGTTTCCAAGTTTCGATCAGTTTCGCGATAGATTTTTTCGTCAGGAGTTTGATAATGCGACCGATGCAGCGTTAATAAGGTATGGGTATCAGAGTGCGTAAATATTTGGTCGAGGGCATGTATACTAAGTACGTACATACTTATGTTATTGGACGAAGACGCAGTGTACGCAACATACGCATCCTCGTTACGATATACAGTGAAAAGATTAATTTATGCGTGCGTGCCGCATAATGCGACGCGCGCGAACTAACGAACGATCGAGCCAAACCTAATCGATCCGAGGGGACAAGTGCTTTTATCGTAAACACTAGTTTCGTGATAGAATAATTAAGGTGACCGCAATCAATATAAAAACTGAATGGCCATTACAGCGTTTCGACTGGACGTCAGCGATATACGCTGGATATATCGCGTTAAAGCGTAATTTCATTGAAAATCGTTCGTGCCCATAATAGTGTTAATTTAAAAGGATATTAATTCGCTGGGCGTCACATTAATTTAAAAGCATTCGCCTGAAACGATTTGTTGGCACGCCAAAACTGGCCAAATTAAACGCTCTTTGAAAAGGCTGTCGATTTTTCCTACCCAAACGACATATTTACAAGCCCGGTCAGACACATCCATGTCAGGATCTCATTACCATCGCGAATTTTGTTTCGTTTCCAACGCTTTATTGGGAGAAATCCTTTTAATTATACATCGATTTATACTTTCTCTTTACATACGTCACTACTACCAACTAAATTTCAGCTCGAATTACAATTTTTTTCCACAGATTTCGATTCCCGTTAACCGGAAATTCCTTCCAACGATAAAACCGCAAACGTTGACAAGCGATTGCAAAGGACGCGCGGCGCCTTACTAACATTCCAGACATTCCTGGATATTTTTCGATATTTACACGACAAAACTTTGCGTTTCCTGTCGCTGTTCGCGTCGTCGCTAAAGTTACTGTTGAACGTAGGCGAGGAAGAGGACAGCAGACAGAAAATCTCTGATGATTTTCTTAACGAGTTCCAACGTCGGGTGGCGACTGGTTTCTCGTCGCAAGGATCACCGGTAAAGCGAGAGAGAGAGAGAAAGAGAGAGAGAGAGAGAGAGAGAGAGAGTAGTAGTAGTACGGCGGCGAAAGTTTCGCGCAGTTTCCACGACAAATACTTACAATTCCGGCATATTTGGCCGTATAATTTTAATCCTCTTAACGGGCTCGTTCGCGTAACAGCTAATTACATCCGGGCCGGTGGAACGGGCATGGTGGGACATCAAACGCGACCACGGTAATCCAGACGTTTTAATTAGACGCCGCCGGCCAATCTTATCCGCATGATTTCGCGCAAAGCCCGAGCGTTTTCTTTCTCGTTAGAAGCGTTACGATAACAAGGAGGAGCAGCGCGTGCTTACGGTCTCTCGCTATGAGATCCCGAGCAATTCCCGATGATAATATTGTCGGGAAGCTGAAACGATGCTGCGCACCGCTATTCCTTTAATCGACGCGAGTAGATTTCTAACCCATAAGCCGGTCTTAGAGACGATTCAATTAGCAGACGCAATCCCTGGGATACGTGCGTGAGAGAACGCGTTACATACGCCGGCAAACCGCGTACACGCTGATTTTAATCTGCGTTATACACGCTTGTACGCATGCTGGTCGCACGTGGGAGAAAGAAGGGGAGATATCGGGGAAGAGAAACAAGCGGCAAGGGCACTCTTGCACAGCCGGCGAACCACCGATTGCAGTTTTCCCCCGAGTCGGATCGGTATTGCAAGCCGATCGACCGGGCGCGACCAGATTACCCTCATAAAACAACAATTACCGGAGGCTTTTAAAACACGTTTGCTTGAGTCAACTTCGCGATCCCTTCGTTATCTCATCAGCGATACCGCTGTAGTTCAACGAGCTTTAGCTTGCTTCCTTCTTCGTTTCAATTTCCGTAATTAAAACCGTTTTGTTATTCTCCACCGATTAAACTCTGTTACCAGATAGAATCGAGATTCTTTTCTTGTACTCTATTGTCTCATTGCGTTCGCCAGCTAGTTTAAAATTCTTCAAAATTTTGCCCAGTTTTTGAAACACGATAGCATGCACCCTGGTTGATCGTGAATATAATACGGTTAGAGGTATGAGATACTTTTGTTCAATCTTATTTGACATACCTACTACTTGATAGTGTAAGCGGAAGCTACGTTCTGGAATTTTTCCCGGTGTCCTCGAAATACCAAGAAGGGTAGAGATTTGGCTAGATGCTTTATGAATTTAAAGCAGGTCAATGTGCCGTCCGGATTGCTTGTAACTCAGAATGAAGCACCTGATGTTGCCAAAGTGGAAGGGCTCTGACATTTTCCAGCATAGAACGAAACGATCGAGGAATAATTCATTTAGTTTGATGGAATAAATATTATTCAAACGAAAATTGAAATTTTCATTGGCGAACGTGTAACCAACTTACCGCGCTAACGATAAAAAGCTCTGTCGCATCGTTAAGGGGAAAACAGTTATATTAAAACGCGAATCAAATAACCACAAACAAGTTAGTCATTTTCCAAAGTAATATCGGCTGATTGTATACGAATGAGCGCACAAAGTTCGACGAAATTCATCCACCTGATAATGGTGGGGCGAATAGTTTTTTGCCACCACGCGTTGCGAGATTAATTATAAAACGCGATACAAGGATTTTATAATACACCAGTGGAATGCACCGAATGCACGTATACATCGGCGAAAGTTAGTTTCGGAAATAGCCTTGAGCTATCGAATCCAGCGTGCAGTTACCTTTTCATTAGCGAAACGAATGAGATTCGGCGAAACTTTCCTTATTTTGCGTTGGTACGCGTTTTCGCTTTGCGTGCTATTAAGTCATCGAATTTCGACGATCCTCGGATCCCAGTTTGCTCGTACTCGCCCATCGACTGTCCATTAAATTAATCCCGTGCAACACATACCACCCGGCACGCACTGTGTAATCAAACTATCGAAGCTCCGTATGGTCGAACCGCTCGAGGAAAATCTGTTCGCCTAAGTCTCCGGCACGCTCTGCCAATCATCGAATCTCCGCTTAGCCGCATCCCCGTGAAAACGCGGTGTACTTCACGTCCGCGAATGAAGAAGAGGAACACAGTCGTTTCTATCGATAAACAAAGAGAAAATGTGGAAGCAAAAGCGTGAATCGGTGAACGCGCGTGGTTCGGGAATGAATGAAATTTTACAGTTTAAACGTCAGCGAACAACTCGCGATTTTGGCAAGCTTCCATGTCGGGACTGAGATAACAAGCCGGTAGTCGGAATTTAACAGAGGGCAGAATTAAGTGCCGTGTAATTCCCTCCCCTGTCCCTCTTATTTTTCCACGAAATGACTGACGGCGCTGTATAAACTTCGCTATCGCAGATTAAATAAATGCGAGGAAAAATATTGCTGGCGAGCTTCGCGGAACCGCTCGTTTCCAAACTTCTTGGCAACACGTGCTCGTTTTAATTTTTCGGAGAGCTGACCGCTCGAGAGAGACGTGCGGTGGCTATAACTCACGGTTCCGGGTAAACGAGCGGAAAAACCGGCGCAGAAAATTCTCATCTTATTTTCACTTCAATTTTCCAAATTTTCTTTGGTCTTCGATTGAAATTACGAATCCAATGGCGGAGCTATCGTGGAAACGGATGATCGTAGACCAACGTCGACTTTCACGCGAACTGACATAAATCACGGTTCGAAATAAAAGCGTTCGACGTACGTATATGCACCCACGTAGCGACACTAACCGGCATATGGCATGTTGAACGCACGTGCATGGAACCGGCGACTTTTAAATGAACAAGACAGAGAGCTTGCCGATTTTTCGATACTATTTGTCCTGCAGCCTATCGCCATTCCTCGTTCAATCGCTCGTTCACTCGGAATATCCTTTTTTTTTCTTCCATGTGACGCGGGCTAAAATGTGATCCTACGAAACGAGGCTACTACGCGACCAGCCCGGTTCAGCCCGTGGATACGGTACTGGTGTACCAACCCTATTCCCTATCGGGAAACCTGTGACAATTTTTCATTGCCCGACGCGACAATGTATCTGCCTGTTCCATCCCTTCTCTATATACCCTCTCCAAAAATCTCTCCTCGACCCCTCATGACCGTCCATCGAAAAAGTGTACCGCCACTCTCTGCAAACTACCTGCACCCTGATACCTGCATGAGCGCACTTCGTCGACCGTGATAATGTTTTCATTATTCACTGGATTATACGGCACGTTGCCGGAAATCAGGTGGGACGGTATTACGCGACACCATCGGCAACGTCGAAGCTTGATTTACTGGCGCGACTGTAGGTGGGAAAAAATCCGCCAACGTTCCGGGACACGGTATGTATACCTGGCTTGGTGCGACCAAGTGGTTATTTGTTCGATCGAAGCCAGCCGACACGGTGTTCTATGCTATAGTCGTTCATACAGCAGGTGTGCTTCATTTCGACGTTACACGAATCGGAAGCTGTTCGAAACGATTGCTATCTTGATTCCGAAGATCGAACGCGAAGGGAGAATGCATGCAATATGCTTGTTTCCAGAGAAAAATATGAACGGCACATACATACGCGGGCACGTTTTGAAATCAATGTACGCCACAGTTACGTGTAATAAAACTCGTTAGTCTTTCGCAGACTCGTCGTTTATTTACCGTTCGACGAATTAAAAAAATGATGAATTCTGACGTTTGCAGCGATCGCGTGTCCAGCGACGATTCACGTGCAACTTTAATCGAGTTTAATGTTCGATGGTTCGATTTCGAAAGAGATCGACGTTCCGCTGTCCGCTTCGCTACCCGATGATATTTAATTTCATTTCATGACCTGTTAACCGGCTCGTACGTAACAACCGTACAAAATGCACGATTTTTCCCCAGTTTCCGTTTAACCTCGATTTCCCGCGCACGATTCTCGTCGCACCTTTGTGATATCCCGGTGCCCTTCTATGCAAAACGGAAACGATACCACTTAATGAAATTTCATCGATCGATGACGCGGACACGTCGTATCCTGAATGCAATATCGTGTCTAGCCGTGCCATCAACGTGATAAAGTACAGTATTCCGTGCGTCGGTGCGACACCGAGGCGGTGCTGATATTGATAGTAAAAAATGTATCGCGAATGCACTGAACGATGCAACAATGGAAACCATCGTGCGTTCGATGTTAATATCGGTGAATTAAAAAAAAAAAAAAAAAGGAAGAGGAGGAAATAGAGTAAAAGAAAAGAGAGAAAAAAAGGTTCTGTGATCGCTCGTGCGAAAGGATTCTTTTGTAGTTAAAAATTTCGCGCAACAGCAATTGCATGGAATCTCGCTTTGAAGCTATCGCTTTGCTTTGTGGTGCGTTCGATTTTCATTGCAAAGTAAGCTGCCTCGAGCTTCGTCGAATAGGTTGATATACGAGTACCATCCGCCTACCGAAGGATTAAGGAAAATCAGGTTGCCTGGTGGTGGCGCGAATACGAAAAGGAATCGTACAAGCCGGAAGACGCTCGCGCGCGAAATCTTCGTGCGACTTGATTCTATTTACCACCTCTGAAAGAGAGAGAGAGAGAGAGAGAGCTCGCGATACAGATAGGCTTTCGCAACCATATCCAACGACTTACCGTCGAAAGTGTGTACAATTTCTCAACGAGCATCGGAACGCATCTTTCGTAGCCTGGCGTGCTTGTAACAGGTTCAAATATTCCGCGTATTTTGCAAATATCCTACTAAACGATGAATTACTTAAAAATCGCTCACTTCAAGGTTGATGCCCATTCGATTTTAAGGAACGCGAGATTCTGATAATTTCATTTCGGGAATATTACGTACTCTGTGATTGTAGATGGTTAAGCGATCGATCATCTTTACTGGTTTAAGAGAAATTTTGTAAAAAATATAGTCTCTGATAATCCTAGAAACGTATCACTTTAAGTATTTCTAAAGTATCGAATATTTATATTCTCAATTTGGTATAGCATGACCTGTCTTTACGAATAAAAGTACTGAAAATATCTTCACTGGTCGGAAGTACATTTTTGGCGTGGTGAAATTAAAATATATCATCAGCTCTGCAAACATAATCGGCAGCCAAGCGTTTCAAAACGAGCGGTGTGCTGCTCTATGATTTTTAGTCAAGTTCCATAAACAACCGACCACGATTATACTCATTTCCAAAATCTCCGTTAACGAGAGAAAGACGCGAATTTCTTAACGGCAGCAGCGTACGAAATAACCAAATATCAGTTTGAACTTGCTTCACCCGACTCAATGTTCGTATTACGCTCGCCTCTTTATGTGACTCGAGCGTTTGCTACCACGATCCTTTTTCAATTAAAATTCTGTCTCGACGTTTAAGCGGGATAATTAATTTTCATCTAGACGACCTACCTTTCCTAAGACACATTCATCCGATCGGTTTTACGTTTCGTCAAAAGAAAATATGAAAATTAACAGGAATATTCCTACGTAGAATTATGGAAGTTTATCGAAGAACAAATTATCCAACTCTATCTTCCCATCTAATTAGCCTCATTTTCGATAAACGCAGAGTCTACCTCTGACCGTCATTTTGATCCCATCCCTTATTTCTCGCGCTCCATTTTTCCTCCGGGAAACTAATTTTCTCGATGCACAATGGTCTCAAAGCCGATCGTACCGCGACGCGTCGATCAGCCGACTGCATCGCGTTTGGAACGAATTGCTCCGCTCGAGGAAAGCGATTCAATCGAATCCACTTGCTGCCGCGATAATTATCGGGCGATAAAAAAAAAAGAGAAAAAAAAGAAAAAACAGCGTCGCCTCAGGATCCGCGGTGTAAAACAGAACGACGAGGAGGTGCGTGTTATAGAAAAAAGGAAAGGATATAGACGGAACGAATCGGTTGGACCATAACGGAAGATTGCCAGGGTCGACAACAAAGAGCAAACTGGTTGCCAGTGAACGTAGCTTATTACAAAAGAAAACGTTTCGTCTGCGCGCCACCGGTTGCATTCGTCCTCGAACACACTCGATTAACTTTCGCTTGCAATGGCTGAACGAAGGAATTTCGCCGAAGGAACCTCGAGTAGACCGAGATCCGAGGCGATATCCCGTAAATTCGGTGCATCGGAGAAACGCATCTAGGAACGGTCGCTCAGGAAAAGGCTTTTAATCGAGTGTGAAGCGAACAAATACCGAGCTTTCCCCCGATCGAGCCTCGAGGAGCGAATGGGTGGCGCACAAAAGGAAACCAGAGAGAACTCCGCGTTTGTAACAGACCAGAACTTTATTTCTCGCGCTTCACCCGGGAATTTTTTTTACCGTTAATTCCTGGCCTCCAGTTGAGTTTTCAACCCCTCTGCTAAACAGCAGAGACGTGCTTTCGCGGAATTGCGCCGTTTATTAATCGAACCGAACAAAAGGCGGGCAATTTTTCAAGCGTCGACCAGCTAGTAACCGCGAAGCGTACAATTTAAAAATGTCTAGGGATCGAATCGATTCATTTTCTCTCGGTCGGGACCAACGATCCGGACTATGGCGTGCTGGCTGTTACGAATCAGTTATATTAAACGGTGCCATATAACACGGTCAAACGGCTTCGAGTAATTTCGTGTAAATAAATTGTTGGAGGAATGGTGCCGAGATAGTCAGGTATCAGGTTTATTTACAGCTGGTGAACAATTCACTGTTCTGCTGATTCCCGAGCTTATTTCCGAGATTCCCGGACCAATTTGCAGAAGACGGAGATAACACGCCGTTTGCGCGGAATCAGCGTACACGCCGATGTAAGTATTACATATTCCCCTAATTTCAGCCATCGCAAATAGAACAGAATCTCTGGCAGTTGCATGCCTAGAACTTCCTCTAAAATGCAAGTCCAAGGAGACTCTGACAGACAGCTCCGTTGAACGATACTTAAAATTAGCCTTTACCCAGCCGATGTATCATCAACTATTCTGCAACCATTTCTCGCATGAAGCCCTGTTAATGAACAACTCGGAAACTTCTCGAATCGATCTTAAGACTAGACGTTCCACGTTATTCGTGTTACCGGTGAATGAAACAAGGTCTTTCACGCGTATTAATGGACAAGCTCAATAACCCACGCGGTTTAACGCCGTTTCAACGAACTTGCGGGATCTCGAAAGGTTACGAATTAATTGTCGGCTGAAACTTTGACCAACGTTCGGTATCGAACTATTCGACTGGTCAAGAAGTTGATAATTAACAATTGTCCCCGCCGTCGAAAGCGGTAATTGATAACGAAACTCGACGCTGATTCTCCGACGATTATCCGCGTGTGATACGCGCTCGTTAAAGTATAATTCGCAGCTGGTGCTGGACTCGTCCTCGTGCTCTATTCTTTTCCGTATGCTAACGAAATTTCGTTCAATTATCGTTTCATTTAATAAAAGCAGAAAGACAAAGTGGAACGCGGAGGAGGATCGGGGGCACAAGACGGCCACAGCGGCATAATTTCGCGGCGTAAGGCGACACGTACCGACGAATAAGGACTGCAATTATCGAAACTCTTGAACGAGAGTTGGCTAAACGTTGCGCTTTTAATGAAACTTTAAGGGGATACTCGCCGGCTTAATTGCGGGAACGTTCTTATCGGTTTTGTTATTGATCTCCTTTCTGTGTCGATCCGCTGTCCCAATTATCCTAATTGCGGCAAGAAACCGTAAGCGCCACCGCAAACTCGAATTTCACCAGAGTGCAGAAGGCAGTAACCCCAACCGGCCGGTTACGTGACTGATAAATGTTTGCAATGCCGAGAACTTAACGTGTAGGTAGTGAAGTTCTGAGTAAACTTCAACGCATTATTGCTGGCCATGGAACTCTACTGGATAAGGAACTTTGAGTGTAAACGAACATTTACGTTTTGGAGGGGAAATTATTCCATTTGAAGTTTGGAAAATATCCCATTCTGTTATCAAAATTATTACAGAGCTTTCTGTATATTAAGCTCATCGAATTGCAATATTATTTTCATGTAAATATTTGTTTAAGTGGAGGACGTCTCTAAGATAGAAACTGTGCAAACACGGAGTTTGTTCGAGCCTCGTTTATTTATTATTGCGAAGATTTTAGTTCAACGGGAGGAACTGTCTATTTTTCGAGAAGAGAAATGGCGGAAGGAGAGAATCGACAGTGATTTCACGACCGGCAGTCCGTCAGACCGGATTCGTTTCGAAATTAAAAACAAGAAGCGCTCGGTTTGTTGGTTTTTCGATCAATTTAGATCGTCCTCGTTAAACAGTGAAGCGATCGGATATATTTTGCACCAGTTATTTGATGATCGCTTGGTAAACACACTTTCCAATATAATTGCAAAAACTAGCGATTAATTTAATAATACGAACTTCAGGAAAATATTTGCTTAAAGAAAGATGAGAAAAAGTTGCAATACCTTTTATCATTTTTGTTTGAGGTAGATTATGAATTTCGAACATTTTATCTTTCATAACAGCATTTGAAATCCGCGTATAAATATGATATTCAACAGGAAAGTGTGTCTACCGTGGTCTTTGAAAAGTCAAAGAGTTTGCTAATTAAAGGTTACTGGCAGAGTATTTATCCGGGGCTCGTTAAACGTGTTTTTGCTTGTTTATTTGTAGCGTATCAATGTTTTCTGGAAAATTCCAGTCTCGAAAATTGGCCTGACACTTTTGAAAGAGCACGCGCGAGGAAGTATGTCGAATTAGTTGAAACGAACTGACATGCTCGCACCTAATTAAAAGTTTCTCTCTTCTTTCAAAATACGGACTATTCGCTCGACGATAAACAGATTCTTTATATTCGCTCTTTGTAAACACCAAGTCCGCTAAACCTTTGAACCAGTTATAATAATCTGTTCAGCTTTCCGTGGTACAAACAAAAGATACTTGAATTAATATTTAACACTTTCATCGAGAACGGTGGCAGGCTGTACGCATTAATTAACATCTTTGCTGGCTACGCCGTCGGAAGCGTATTTTTCGTTTCCCTTTTTTTTTCTCCATCTCTCGAGAAAACAAACTTTCTACAGAAATCTAATTCCGCAAAGCGTCTCATCCGCCAGACACGAAAGTACGTGTCTATTCTGCGCGAGTTTAAAAAGAAGAAAGAATAATAGAGGAGGGATCCTAGGCGAAGCAAAAACACTCGAGGAATTCCAAAGGAAGGAACGTTTAGCTTGGCTCGCGTGCAAGACAAAGGAGACGCGAAACAGAGACAGCCGTGAAAATTGAGAAAGACGGGGGCGAGTGAGACAGTGAGAATACGGTCGGATCAGCCAGCGGTGGGATCCTGGCGTGATTAAACGTGTGTTAAAACCATATCCCGTCCTTCTGGAACGTTACACACGTTCAGAAGATTGCATCGTCGTGTTCTGCGCAATACGAACCCACACATGCACGCACACACGTCGTGTGTAAATTGCGAATGCTCCCTCTTGCTACCAAGGTGCCTGGTTTTGTGTGTACACCGTGTAATAGTAGCGGTTCTCCGACGCAGTAGGTTCAGCCGGTTCCGTGCCAGACAGCTAGGATCAACCATGGTGAACCTCGGTTTTGTCGAGATTCGATGTCGTACTTACCGTATGTTAGCTAAACGAGACAGAATTAAGTATCAAGTCTGAGATACGGAGTTGAGTTTAATGCTCTGTTGCGTTTAAGAATTTTAGTATGGTCGAATCGCAGAGAAAAATGTGAAGTCTGTTTCGCAAAAAAGTTACCGCAACGCGAGATAGATTTTAAATAAAAAAAAATTCAAAGGCAAAGAGTAGAGTAACTTTTAATCAAAAATTGTGATTAACTCGTAGTCGTAAGGAAGGAAGAGTAAATTGAATGTCTAGGTTGAAAGCAGGAAATTGCCGAGGAATGAAACCGCATTCGTCGACACCCGACATCTAAATCACAGACACGACAATAACCAGGCATCGAGCGCGAGAAACACGAAGAGGGAAGACAGGATACCGATGAATTCTTCCATCCATTCGTCCCTTTCATCGACGTCGAAGGCTCGCTGCGACACGAAAGGTCAGCCGGCCGACGTGACATTAACAAATTGCCGTTTTAATGATCGCCGGCGAGGATTCGCGTGTAATTAGGAAGAAAGCGACCTTTTCTTTAATGTAAAGACATCGGGGTTTCCCCTCCGGCGGGCATAACAATGACGCAATAATGGCCTGGTGTAGTAACGCGCAAAACGGAAACCGGTTTTAGCCAAGCATGCAACTTCGAGAGGCTGCCCCGTCGGTAGTTTGTATTATTTGCCACTGCGGAGTGGCAGTTCTTCTAATTGGACTCGGCTATCTGCGAATCTATATTGCATTCCCAACCACCCTTCGGCGTAGCGGCGAAGCCGAGGCTGGGCGCAACCGTGGCTCACGGAAAATCGTGTTCCGACTATCGCTACGGCCCGTTTAATTCTGTAAAAATACCGCGACGGGACAGTGCCGAGTCTCGATGCAGCGCCGGCAAAACAATATCAGATTAGCAAGCCGAATGGAATATCGGCTTGGATACTACCGTGGCCGAGTCGTTTAACCGAAGGGAGTTCGTTTCCGCGGTGTGTTTTCTACAAGAAGGAAAATACCGTTCGCTCCTGTTCGTTTAGCTTTCTGCAATTCTTGGTCCGCAAATATTGAACATACTAGCAAAATATCGAAACACTGTAAATTCGTTAGTCATCAAGCTCTTAATTAACGCTGGCAAGAAGCTTGTTTCTCAAGTTGGAACGCTAAATCGAATTTCGCCTCCTAAAGCGATTAAAGGATAGTTGCTTTGGAAGAACGGAGAGTCGAAGCGATTTAACGAGACAGTTTACGAACAAACCGACAACAGCTGGTTAATTAAGTAAGAAACGACTCCTTTAACGTTTAAACAAGCTTCATCATCTACCGACTGACACACATTACCCGTTGTCGTAATTCGTTTAGATTAAACGAGAACCGCCTACTCGTTGCAGTTACCGCGATCAAAAGGAAGTTAGTTCAAGTATGCGATACGACATATCCGGCGCACGGTGTACACGCGAACACGCACACACGACCGTCTGTGCCGTGGCTTCGGCAGCGTGTATGCTCGCGACAAGTAACGCGTCTCCTTGATTATCGTCTCAAGGTAAAACCGGCAGCGGGGATATGTTACTACCATTAAGCGCACGACGCGACGACACCGAATCCGTCGCCGCCGCTGCAGCAGCAGCCGCTGTCGCCGTCATCGTTCCGGACGACGTCGACGCCGTCTACGAGATTGCGTTGCGTTGATACCGTCGCCGATGTTATCCGTCGACCGATCAAAATGCAGTTGCCAAGTCGTGTCCCATCTGGAAAGCATCTTGCCTAGCTACTTAATTCCAAACCGCTGAAATTCCCACGTTCAACTAACTCTTCGCCGCTATCATCAACGCCACTGGCACCGACCGTACAATCACCGAATCAGCGATATCCAGTGGCATTTCGCGAGTATCACCGACGTGTGGATAGTCGACGTGGTCATATACGAGAGCAACGACAACGTTGGACGCTGGCGGAGCCGATTCGATGGAGTTCGCTAGTACGCCGCTTGCGACCAGTTCGTGGGCTATTATTTGAACGGTTATTGGTACGATAGCGCGTATCTGCGCACCGTACATCACGGGGCCAACTCCACGGTTGTCACCCTGATTTCGACGTTCCGCCTGGTCCACGCCGCGTAACAACCCCTTCGCCGTTCACCGACCGACTCTTTCTCTTGCTCTCGCCTCCACTCTCCGTTCGTCCATCCGTTTGTCCGTCGTTCGGCCTCCATTCTACCCGCTACTCGTACAACGTACGCCGCGCCCAGTCCCCTCTGGCACGACTCGCCGCATAAATGTATGTTTCCAGGATTTCTGGTTGTCTGCCGAATGAATTATGGAGGCTCGACGACCAACGCCCGGCGACGCCGCCGCCGCGTTTCGACCAGCAGCATGGTCGAGATAGTGGGACATAAGGGGAAAAGGGGGCAGAGAACTGGGAAAAGCGGTACGATTAACTCGTCGCTCTATATACCGTGTTTACGGTCGCACAGGCCACGATTTCTTGCAGTTTCGCTGTTTACTTCGCGGCGTCTTCGCTTCAACGCGTCTGTTGTTCTCCTTTCGGTCGTTTCGCGCTTCGCGGATTAGTTTCGCACTTTTTACCGGCTACGCTGTTATCGCGTTTTATTTCAGCGAATTTGACGTCGTTACCGGTGCAACGGGCTTCAGGGGAAACGGTTCTGAATTGGTGGTAGGAGAGGATTATCGGAGACGACGTGAATTCTGACAGTTGATGATAGATTGTTTTGCAGCGGGAGAAATGTTTCTAATTCGTTCGAGCTCTGTTTTACCGTTATTCTTATTCGAGTTTGGTTCGTAAAGACATTTTTAACGAAAGAAGAAATGCGAATGATTTTGGTGATTCTTGTGTCTTACTCGATTAATAGTGTCATTGCAAATAGTCTAGAAATTCAAACATACCGTTCGATAAAACCATGCCGCTGCAATTGGATCTTGTGTTCATACAATTACTTTATCCAGTTACAACAAGAGACAACGCACACGCTATTTGCCAATTACTAACCGCTACACGCCGTTATAATACTACAGACAATAGATACGATTCGAATCGCGACACAAGGGAAATCGATACCGATACTCCTCTTTGTTTACGTAAAATATGAACACGCTGTTAACAGTCACGGCTCAATTAAACCGCTAATATCCCTAGAAATAAAGTTAATCGCCAAACACAAACTTTATTCCATCACTGTACAAATCAATATATTATGTCGTCCGAAAAGTTTATTTGTTTTATAAGGAAGCAATGGATGCAGAACATTTTCCGTTTTATATTATTTTATCGAATTACGTACGATCCATTTTGTTCTATCGAAATAAAGATCACGACGTTCGACAGATTAGGTCTCATGTTTGTATAAAAATGCATCGTTGAAAAAGACGTGTCTGTAAAAGAAAGACATTTTTCGGACAACCTAATACGATAGAAACGAAATCTAGAAGCAAAATTTAAGAGTGCTATACGTTTCAATACAGTTGAAGGTAGATCTTTCATTGCGATTCTATCGTTCCCTCGTTCCTCGCTATTGGAAAATTAATTTCTCGGTTCGCGTGATTCCAGCTTGCCTTCAAAGCTTGACGTGTATCGACAACCTCAGAACTTCTCAACTTCTGGGCGTTAGCATCTCGGAATTCAAGGGGTTGAAACGCGAAGTTCGTGGCCCATGTGGCTCGTTCAAACGACTCTGTCAGAGTGGGGGAAATAGAAATCATTACAAGAGTCAAGACGTTTCTCACGGACAGCCGAACGTGCTATCGTAATACAAACGCGAATCTGGACGTGCATTTTCGATACGCATAGATAAAAGGTGGATAGAAATGCACTTACTTCACGGAGCTTCCACCTTTATAGTTGCTCGGACTCCACTCGGTTACTAGTCATCTACGGTTGACGAGCGATTAACGTTGTTCAGTCTTGTTAGAACAGACGAATATTCTATTTGGTTGTTACGCAGTGGCTTTAAAACTTCATTGAAGAATCTGTGTGAGGTTTCACAAACGAGATACGTTTAATCCAATAATGTTGCGACGTTGTAGTTTATGCCGTCAAAGGGGTGCTTATAGTCGGGACTGTACTTAATACGATCCATTAGGTCCGATACTGGCCTTACGATATTCCCTTTTCATCGTATCGATCGAGATCTTGCATCATTCTCCTCTTTTATCGTGATACATTGCAATTTGGATATCCTATACTTGTTGCATTACATTTGCAATTGCATTTACTTTGCCAATTTTTCCACCGAAATACGTGTAAACTAAATAGAAAATCGTTCGAAACAGTTTCACGTCAGCAAGAAGAAACATTTCGGTGCAAATTTCCGGCATCGAAAGCCGGTAAAACTGACACATTATCCGAGACGCTCTACTTATCCTTTGATCTTTTAAACGCTACTTAAAATAAGGGAGGGGCGGGCAGACGAGGAAACTTTTCAGCCTTCATCGAGTGGAAACTTCAAGTTTAGAACGTACTATACACAGAGACCGAAAGAGTTATGCCATTTCTGCTAATGAAACACGAACGACAAAGGAGACAGTGGAGCGCAATAACGAAGGACCGTACACACTTATAGTCGAAGTAGTTGCTGCTTTCTGTCACAACAATTCGCGGAAACGGGGTCGCTGCGAAGGGACGGGATCCTGCGAGGGCTACTGTTTGGAATGATCTCGACACCAGGCCACGAGTGCCTTCTCGAGCGGACTTCGCATCCTTGTTTTCGCAGCATTTCCAGCCATTGGACCGGAGGGATAGGACTGATTAATCGTGTCGACCGAGCCAACTGCGACTGGACAATGCAGCAGAAATATCGACATCTCTGCAGCTTCTATCTAAACCGACGTTCCGCGAGCTAACGTGCAACATCACCACGAACAACGTACAATCCCATGGTGAATCGTTTCAAATGAATAGCGACATTTATTTTCCTTGAAAATCTTTCCCAGAATTTATTGGCAAATATAAAGAAATCCGGTGAAATATTTGTTCCGTATCAGATGTTTGATGTAACAGTAACAAAGAAGAGAATGAGATCGTGGAACGGAAGTGTGTGAAAGTATCGTTTGCTGGCGACTAACCAGTTATATCTGTACATCTTTTAGTATTTCACTTCTGTGAAATAGCGCTTTTAAGGAGCATTGAAATTATAGGAGGGTCGAACGTTCGCGAATCCTTTCACGGTGGTAAGAAGCGCTCCTCGAGCGTCTGAATAAATAGTCTTCCGCGAGTTAACTGAAGTACCCACTCCTGGTCGTAGCCTGATATTCCGATTCTGAAGAGTACTAACAAATTCGCGATAAACAGAGAGAATTGCTGGTAAATCTCTCTGAAGATGTATAATATGCTCGAGAATCGAAATGACAGGGAGGAACGAAGGGAAAATGGAGAAAAAAAATAATATCATGATCTACTTTTCGTTAAATATCGGCCGAGGACTCGGTTTCAAGCCGCGAAATGTAATCGGTGTTATGGCCCATATCCAAAACGCGCTAGACGGATAAACGATGCTCCAACCGCCCTCAGTTTCGCATTAAATTCAGTACGCTTGAGATATGAAAGGGATACGAGAGACTGAAGGACGCCCTCCACGGTGGCACGCTTTAAATCGCGCTTCCTGACTGCGAATCGCCGCTTCCGCCCTGTGGATCCTGCGTTTAAGCAGGAATCAAGCGCCCTTGTTCTCGCGCCAAAAGTTCCCACGGGCCATTGAATCGAAATTTGCGCTCTTGCCTGGATACAAATGTCTTCGAGTTTACTTCGGTTCGCTACCACTTCGATGGACTATCAAAACGATTGAAACAGACAACCTCTTCTTCCATTACGTTGCACACTCGTGACAATTGTTTCCCTCTGGAATTTTATTTCCTATTTTAATACAGCGCTTCCTTTTAATTGCACGAGACGAGACAGGTTATTGGACTGTGCGAACAACTGTTAACTTATCTTACTATTTAATTAAGTTTGTTGTATTATAGTCACTCGTTGTGAAACTTTCGACGAGCATTGATCTATCTTCCATAAAATTTACCATTGTTACCGTTATTTTCATGCTGAATAACAAGAATTAGTTACTTTCGAGATCGTTTGACGAATTCGCATCTTCTATTAACGCAGCAGAGACCAAGCGTGAATTTTCTTCACATGTGCGGTTTCGTTTAACGAATCCCCCTTTGCCTATGCTTTTAGTCCAACACGGGCTCTCACCCGAACATTTATGTTCCAATTACATATATCTCGGCAAAAGTAATGGCAGTACCAAAAGGTAAAAAACGACTGCTCGAGTGTCGAAGAACCGTAAACGATTTCAGAACGCGTTAACAACCTTTAACACCTTTCCGTAGCTATCTTAGCCCATCGGATTTATAAACAATCGTGATTTTGTCGAGAGGTCGCGACGAAAAGAAGAAGGAAAATACTGACATCGGAAAGTCGAGCCGGTCAAATCTCACAAATCTCTGATTCGATGATCGGCTTCCGAGACAAAGATCTTCCGGTCTTGAGACTCGAGTTCGAGTCGCATTTACGTAAATTGCGGCGGAACACAGGCCGGGATTCAACCCGATTTCCGCATTTACCATTCCTTCCCGCCCGTTTCCTGCTCCATCTCTCGATGCTCGTTCGCTTCAACCCCGGTTTTAGCCGCTGATTTCCCTTTTCCCTGTCCGTGACTCGTCTGTACCAAGACTTCTAGCTCCCCTTTTTCCAAGCCGTACCATCGATGTATCGTCTCATACCGGACGGCGACGATTTACCTTCCCTGGTCCTACAGACTCGCTGATTGACTAATCAGATTCAGCGCCCCTGATTCCTTTGCCTCCTTTTCTTTCAGTTTCGCGACGCCTTCGCAGCTGATTGAACGCGATTAGGTCGTTCCTATAACCCGATTGAATTCGGATTTATGGATATTTGAAAGCGAGCGAGTCGGGTAATGCGGATTAAGGAAGCCGCGTGACGAACGAATATTTTTCACGTACACGCGGCCCGCGACATTGCACATTCCAGATCCGAGCATCGAGATGCAATTCCTTCGAGTACCGCCACCGTTTTGCGATTGCATTATACGAATCAGTCGAATGAATAAATTTCTCGTGGATTTGTCTTCGATAAAACTTTGCCAAAGAATTGAAAATTCAGGTCCCCGTTTTCTGTATTTACATCGTAAACTTGCTCGAGAAATCTTGACGATGATTTGATGCAACTTTTATCTCCTGATTCAGAGATGTTTTATTATATTACAAACCGAAACAGTGGGGTCACTGCGAGACGATCCACTCGTTTGTTACTCGTTGATTCAACCGAGCGAGATTATATTTCTTTTTGGTTTCCTTGCAGTTGTTCGGTTTCCCTCTGCACGTGGCTCCTTTGAAGCTCGAAGTTATCATCCATTTTCTCCCAAATAGGGAGAACACTTAGAAACCTCATGGCTAAAGCAATTAGATGGACGGATATCCGGTTTCAATGGGAAGCGTGCGGTCGACAGGCGAAAATGCTTTCGCGAAAACGTTAGTAGACGAAAGACGAAACCCCTAACGAAGTGGCGTCTTCGAACGGAAAATTCGACGAGTAACTCTATACCAGCTCGCTTCTGATCCAGTCGTGTACTCCAGCCACGCCGGAAGATGTAACGAGCGGTGTAATAAACGCGTCGAGTAACCGGAAACCATCGTGCTGTTGCCTGTGCGGTGTGTATGATCCTCGTGTAATTCGTCTGGCAAATAATAAAGAGAAATTCCCTGGGAAACGTTGTACCGAATCATTTCATTATAACTTGCTTGGAATATTTCTCAATTTATACGTAGAAGCGATGAAATTATCAAGAAATATCCAGGACGATAATTCGATAAAAACCAACGACGAGTTTCAAAGCGACTCGAACGATCTTTCATCGTGAATCGTTGGTTATTTTTTTTTTTTTTTTTTTTTTTTAGAGAAAACAAATCATAGTCTGATCACCTATTATTTAACAAACGCGTGGATTCCGAAGTCGCTGAGAAAGTCACGTGGAAAAAAGCAGAAGCGTTGGTCGAATGAGCGTGATTCGGTCGCGAAACAAGATTAAACGTATTTATACGTTCGAGCGTGGGATTTCGAGGCGTCGAGGGGGTGAGTAACACGAAGCATGACTATCCCCTGCAGGAAACGGACCAATAACTTGCCCACCCTTCCTCCGCACCTGGCCGTGATTTTACGATCGACATTTACGAACGACCCGGTGTACCGAAGTGGAAGTTTACGAGACCGATAATACGATCGATAACGTCACTCTTCGTCAGGAAGTTGATAGACGCTCGTAGCCAGCATTTCATCCTCCTCCCAGGATCCTCTTCAGTTATTATAATCAAATTTGTCGGATACGACTGCCACTAACCTGGGATTAAAGAGATCACGGGAAAGTGTGATTGGATACACGATGAAGACGTTGAATCTTTCGTAGAATCGTTGCGTTTCGTCAATAACCATTCGAGAAAAGTCAATGAATTTACATTTCTATGAAATGTTATAAAATATTTTACGAAGAAATAGGTCAGAATTGCACGAACGATCTTCTAAAATATATCGTTCGATTAAAGAATATCGTGAAGAAGGGAATTCAGTGTAATTTAAGTCAGAACAAAAAGTTTGCAAATCTAGTTCGTGATCGCCTAGATGATATTACATGATAAATAACGAGCCTCGGAGTCACGAAAACAATATTAATTTGTCATTGCACGAACGACCAAATTTTCCCCGCTTTCTCGCGTCGCTGGCTCTTGCACGATGTATGTCAGGCAAACGGCGCAGGTTTGCCCGCGCGGTCTCTGCTGACGTCCCGTGTTTCACCGCGCATTCTGCATTGGTAATTACTAAAGTAAACGCCGCCATTTACTGCCCTGTTTGCTATCGATTACAACGGATTCAATGACGGTCGCTCGATCGCCGCGGAAACAATCCTAACTCGTTCGATTTTAATTCCATGCGAATTAATATGTAGCACAAAGGTTTCTAATTTCCACCGTTCGAACGGATTTAAACACACGTTTCGATCGTCAGTGCATCATGAATGAACGATTCGTGTTCAATACATTCGATGAAAATTTGATCAAATTACCAGGGTTTCAGCAAGTAACAGTCCTTTCCTATTCGCACCTCTGAACTTAGATGACTAAATACAAAATTTTGCTTACGAACCATACAAACAGTGTTAGAAAAAGGTGAGTATTTATAAGGTATCATTCCAGACATCGAGATCACGAAAAGGTTCATCTACAAAAATGTTGTTTGAAGCTTAATATTTCACGCCAAAAATACGCTAGTAGCTGGCACGAATGAACGTCAACGAATCAGCTAACGATCCTCTAATTATATCGCGCTTCGCGTTTCCTAGTTTGAGGAAATTCTATTATATTTCTTTCATTTACAGAGTTGAACACCCTGCACAAGGTCGTAGGTTCTACAAATATTTTAATATACTTCGCCCATTAAGAATCGCGGTCGCTTATCGTTCACGATCAAGCAGAAAAATATCGAGAGAACGCGAGATCACCTCGTCGATAGTAATTGTCAGCTGAGCGTTCTTTAATTAGCGATACCCTTGTTCCGGAGCTAATTCGATTGACCGCGCGCCGCGGCTTGCTAACCTTGGTCCGGTCGACAGGCGGTTGGAAAGGGAGAACCGGGTAATCGCGACTATCTTAACCCCAACGGACGTCTTGACATGTCAATAGGGCTACACGAACCAATTTTATCCTCGGGCTTGCCTCCTCTTTCGATCCTCACCTCGCCGCCGCCGATCTGACCTCACCTATACTTTCTGCTCATCGAGATAAACGATGCGGCGTCCGCTGCCTTATTGGCGTATCGCCGGATCACCGGTGGCCCCCTGTCACCGGCCGATTATTTCAGATAGGCGAGGAACCGGGTGTATAACTCGCGGCGCGGCACTTTGTGCCCGCCACGCGGCCTTCGACTTCGCTTGCCTAAGCCACGATGAATGCCGGACGGAGGACGATGGACGGCCACGTTCGAGCCGCGCGGCAATCTCCTGTTCGCTTGCGCGCACCGTGGAATGTCTTCGGTGAGAGGGTAAATCCCCGGTGCCGGACTCCGGACAGTTTGTAACACGCGTCACCGGGGCTAGTTACGGCGCTCATTGTGAATAGTATCGCCGGTAAATAGACGCAAAGATAAACCCTCGTGGGTGGTATAAAGAACGTTAAAGTCGCCTGTCCACCGGCTTATTCGCGGTAGAGTTCTTGTTGGAGAGTGTACGTAGGTCGGTGAAGTGTTTAGGTTGGAATAATCGAAGTGGTTTTGGTCGAAGGAATAGGAAACGGAATAATGAGATCACAGGGGGAGTAACGTACGTGAATTGAAACGACTGAGTGGCCTTTCTTGAGTGAAACGAAACTTAAAGTTTCTCCGTGACTGCAAAACAGATTGCTTTAAACGAAGTCAGCCTTCAAAAAATCATATCTACGCTTAATTCATCCTCCAATATTTCAACGAACAGCTCTCCGATATCTCGTTTCATTTGAAACAATTTACCTGACTCGCCATTGTCTACGTTACGAGACAAACGACTATATTATCTTCTTCGCTGACTGAGAGATCCAAAGATACGAAGAACCTGACAGCGCGGTGAAAATCAGCGACACGATCTCACTCAGTCTCGCGTCATAGAGTATTTTCCGTCTATTCGATGCCGGTGGTCCTCGGCTATGACATTAAACCGCGATCGCATTATTCAGATTGCACTTAATATGTTTACCAAATTGGGCGAGATTATATCAGCCACTTGCACGTGCATAATACCCGCCGCGCACGGTATGCACCCCGATCACACGGATGCCCTTACACCGCAAGCGGCTGGATCGTGTGCGTCGCCACAGATACTCGCATACAGAGACGATTGCGTTTGTGTGTGCCGCGCAACACGACGCCGGCGAAGGGATGTACGCAGAAATCGGTAACGATTCAAGCCGGTCAGTTGGTACGTGTAATCGATACACGCAGAAGTGTCCGGAGGTATTACAAGCTACGTAAAACGTGACCTAGTACCCGGTAGCACACTGTCAGAGTTTACCACGTTGCTGATACCACTAATTAATTCGCCGACGTGTAGGAGGCGAGATCGACGTGCTGAAGCTTGCTGATTCGCGAGATTACAACTTACGTATCAAGCGAGGACTACGGAATCGTGTTCGCGGCAACCCGACGGGATATTGCGGTCGATGAGGAACGTGACTTCACAACGCGGACTACACATACTCTTTGCGATGTAACGCGAAAGCGTTAAGAAATCTTCGTCTGCGACACGCGGTATTTTTGTTATTTCCGCCGCGCGCCACTGGTCACGTGTCGCTCTGACCGATTTTACAGATACTTGGATTGCGTTTACCGAAGATGCGAGTGTTGGACAGTTCGTGTTCCCTGTTTCATAAATGATCTTTCTTTGTTTACACGTTCGCGTTAAGAAAAACGGCGATCAGCATGTAGTGGAGCTACATATTAGTTAAAAATAAGACGCACCTATTTAAGCCGTTGAAAATGTGTATAAAAGCAGAGCGATGTATTAAAAGATTCCTCTTGCAGTTCTAAATTTCTTCGATGAAGGGTGTAGTTCGTTGTGTGGGTGTATACCGTTGTTTATGTTGTTCGAAGTATCGATCTGTTCTGTTTCTTTAAATATCGTACAGATGCTGCACGCATACCAATATTCGAAATAGATCCATCCCATGGCGTTGTTTTATCGACATGAATCGATAATACGGTAATTATCATGGTGGAAAGGGAAAGAAGGAGACGCATTGATCAGAACTCGAAACGTGACTCAATAACCAGTAGCTTGATACCAGGGATTTACCACGGTGCTCTGATACCGGCAATTAATTCGTCAACGTACCTCGTAACGACGCGATTGCCAGGGAAGCAGTCGCTTGTTTGCCAGCCGGTTTCAAAACGCTCACGAATCGTTATGCGCTGGCGACGAGGCGTAGTTGGTTCGTTAATGTTCCGGCAGAACCATGGCAGTACCTTAAATCTATCCTTCCAGTCGTCTTTTCTTCCACTTCTTTTTCTCTCTTTACGTTTCAAATGGCTGGCCAGTGTGTCACGAAAGACGTCGACCGATCAGAAAAGCGTGTAATTAACCGGCGACCAGGCCGCACTTCTTTTCTGGCAGGAAGTCATTATCCCCCGTCAATTCGGTTCTCCTCTGGGTAACGTTCAATTATGCTAATTCGAAACGGGCAAATATAATCGTCCGCCGGTAGAGTCGTGCCGGCGTACCTACACGGTCCTCGAATACCGCCCCTTTTCCCTCTTTCCCTTGTACCCGCCACTTTTGTTTTCCGAATCGTTCGATAGTTCATCTGTTTTCATACGATAAATACGGTGCGGTGCGAAGCATCTGCCGTCGAGCCGGTTATCGAGACGCGATTAAGACGTCGACGATCGTGCCAACTAATGCGTGGCTGTCGATCCAGCAAAACGATGGATCGGAGTTTACGATCGTTTCTCAATGAACGGCTTGTGGATTCTTCTTCTTTCACACGATCTTCCCGTGACAATTTTTATGCGAATAGTTATTGTTTCATTGAAATATCTCTATATATGAAACTTGTCATGTGTATATATTCAATGGATATTCTTATAAATGTTATTTAACAGCAGTTTGATGAATAACAGGAAACAAACCTGTCTGTTAGCGCTATTGAAAGTGTACATTGTAAGAGCGAGCGCCTCTCGAAGGTACTTCCCATGCACGAGTTGATTCGATAAGCTGAAAACGGTTGCGTTTGTAAAAGAAAAACATTTATTTAGCTTACAATAAACACACTTACATCAGTCAAGGGAAATGACGTGAAGGATCGCTCATACAAAAGACCAGAGACAAAGGTGGCTTGGAAACACAATGCTGGTAATCGTTCTTGATCGCTGATAGAACGAAGGCGACAGAGTGAGAGTCGAGCAATATATTACCTCGCCAAGGGTAAGTAATAAACTCTCGAGAGAAAATACCATTGATAATAGCGGGGTGAAGAGCGCAATGAAAACTCTCGAGGCCATCCTTGTACTTCTTTCTCGTTCCAGTCTCAAACAAAAGCCTTTTCTACTGTCGATTGCAACCTTTGCGAAGAGAAAATGTGCTACTCTTGCGGACAAATTCACGCGAACTCCGATTAGGATAAGAATTATCTCGCATCCCGTCCTTCCTGCGTAATCTTCAATTACGCAGAATTGATGTATTATTTAAAAAAGATATACAACGAATTATTTGACAAAAATACCCCAAAAAGAAGTATTTAAGTGAGTTTTCGTCAACAGAAATCAAGATATTCGGCTATTCTGTCGACTGTGATCCACATTTGCTCTGTAACAGACCAGATGAAACGTGTTTTTGAGACAAGCAAGTACATTCGTAAGCAAAGGTCGAAGTGTACTCGAGGAAACGAAGAAGGCCGAACACGAATCTTCAAAAGAAATGGCTAAGCACAATCTGCTACGAATCACCGTTCCAAAGTCGATTATTCTTCTAGAACAGGAGCAAGAGTGGCGGCGATTCAACCTATATATACGGCCCTCGATTCAACCCATTGAACACATATCTCACGTCATAGTAGAGTGCCTCTAAAAGTCGCGGTCTCTGGCTCCTTAAACTCTTCGTCTTTCTTCTTTCTTTTCAATAGCAGAAAATAATTTGGCATTAAGCCGGACGGCCATTCGATTCGAGAAGTACCATTCCTTTTGTATTGTCGATCAGCTCCGCTTTTTCGCACTGTTTCTACCCGTCACCCCGTACCTTCGATGTTCGAGGGAGAAAATGAAGGAAAGGAGCGGGAGATCGCGATAGCTAGAATTTCTTCTCCGCCCTTCTTTCCATGATAAACCAACGCGGACGCGTTGGATTTCTTCCAACAACCGTGTGCCGCCACCCATTTATGCCTTTGTATACTCACTGGCGTCATTAGAGCTCGATCAATTTTTCGTCCAATTAGGAGAGTCACGCGAGAGCCCGTAATGAGCGTAGTAAGTTAACGCATTTACCGAAGCCAGAACGAACATGAGATGGCACAAAATTCGTTTGCTCTTTGCTTTTCTATAGGCGGTAGTAGAAACAGTCGTAACTAATCAGACATCATATGGAAATACGAATATGCCTCACTACTTGTAAATGAAGTTCTCTACATTTTCTGACACCGGATTATTATAATAATATACAAATCTAGTTGAACTTCTACATTTGCAACTTAATTTTCTTTATCGAATTTTGCATAATATAGCGGCTCCTCTTAAAATAATTCCTTCCCATGCCCTTCGTTCTATCGAAAAGCATTTTGCCTAAGCGACTATCGAACAAGTTTCTGATGTCATTTTGCGCGCCGTCAAAGTCTGTGCCGGAAGAACAGCCGAGAAGAGAAAGAAATTGCATTTTGCCCGAAATTATCGCGAGAAGTATGCGTACAGGCGTGCGCAAACGAGTCACTAATATCCGATGCAGCAGAGTCCGCAAGGCGAGCAAATGGAAAGAAGTGGTCGCCGTTATTGTACTCGCAAAATGAATATAAATCAATTAACCGACCCGTGCCGAAGAGAGAGCTAATCAAACTCCGTGCTAGGAAAGGAGTATATTGTTTAACGGTCTAACGAATATTGGCAGTGGTTAAGGAACGATGTTAATTAAATTATAGTATACGACGGAAGACGAAATATCGCGCCGTCTAATGCGAAAGAGAAATCTTCGGACGTTCGCAATTTTTACGCAGAACGCTTACAGTTCCATTTGCCGTGGAAAACATCGATGTTAACAAGTAGACGCGGAAATATATGCGGCTAATACAATTTATCGTCTTTTACCTTTCCATTTGTCTTCGGAAGAAAGCGTTTCCCTGATAACTATATTGCGTCTCGTTGTGAGATAAATATCAAGTACTTCAAAAAATGTCAGCATGAATATTACATAACTAATTTTTCATTATTTACGCCCATTATTATAACTAACTTACGTTATCTAATAACGTTACCTTCACGATGGAAATCAAACAAACTACACGAGAACATTTCGAACGATCTACAAAGACTTTCTATTACATTTCAGCCTTACCATTCATTGATCTCGACACTTGTTTCTATGCGTGATTTCAACGAAACGTATCGAACGCGGAGGAAGAACCAGCGCGAAATCTGTCGCTGTTAACGTTAATCCTGCGCGGAATTCAATTTGTATCCAGTGCCGCAGAAAATTGGTCTACTTCGTAATCGGGTTCGTCCGTTTCATCTTGCCTCGGCAGTTGGTTCGTGCGGGTGTCCATCATGCCGGCCGATAGCCGGACGCTCGTCCATCGTCTAGGAGGGCGAGAGAAGAGGTACGCGGTGGTCATGGAGTGAGGAAAGAGAGAGGGCCACGGTTAATCGATCCGAAAGTAGATATCTCCGCAAAAGATACCCCGGGTCTCGGTAGAATGGGATCGTTCCCGTATAGACAGAGGCGTATAATAATCCATTAGTCCGATGGGCTAAATTGAGGGGCGCTTTGGGGGCGTCCACAAGAGTGAGAGAGAAGAGACAAGGGAAAGGGGTGAGACGGAGCAGGGGCAGAGGATGCGAAAGGGTGGCAAGCTTCTGTGAGGAGAACGATGGGGGTTTGGGGGAAAGAGTTGGCTGAGTTTGAAGTTGAGTAGTGGCAGGTGGAGATCGTTTTCTCTATCTCGCTTACACCTTTTTCTCTTTTCTTCCGATTCTCGTTCTCCGCCGTTTACTCTATATCTCTGTCTCTATGTACGTATATATCGCGTAGGTATATATATCGGTACATGTGCACACGATATGCCTATCATGAGGGATGGAACATACCCTCTTCCCATGGGACAGACAATTAATTTACGAGTCAGGACTCTGTGGTCCATTCCTGTGTCCGTCCATTTAAGATTGATTAAGAGTCCTTCGAATCTAGGCTCTCCGTCGGTTAGTTCGTTCAGGGCATCGATCTTCCGGTTCGCGTCTTTCGCGAGAAAACAAGGAATCACCTCCACCCTTGCCCTACATCTTCACCGTTAATTAACTACTCGTTCCCGTAATGAACGAAATCGCGTCTAAAGATCTCTGAAACTAGGACGCAGACTATAGAAAGTTTCCAACGGTGAACGACTAACCTCCACTGAATCTTTGTCCCTTGTGAATAGCGTGAAACGATGTCGATAATTCAACGCTCGATAATTCAGTTTTCAATAAAATATCAAGACATTTGTCGTTTCAGATACATTTTAAGAATTTCTCTTATTACTTTCTATGGAATAACAGAGATCTCAAAGGGATGCACAGTAGAATTCATAAGCAAATTTGCTAGTAGCGTAGTAACATTAACTCGTCGCCTCGAAACGCACGTACACGCCCTTATGCGCACGTACGCACTTCGACTATGCGCGTGTATCATCGTTACGTCCATAGACGCGAGATCTGGGTTACGGAGTGCTCGTTTCGCGACATTATCTGCCCGGCTGTCCGGTCACGTAGTCTCTGTGACTGAGCAGGTTAAAGGTGGTCCGCATGCAACGAAAAGGTAATTTTGGCGGCCACTGTGCGCTCGCACCTGCGGAAAATAGCGCAACAGAAGCACATCATTATCCACCTTATAATTATGACGCATAATTGCGACAGACAATCGTGCACGCTCTCATAATCTGCCTTCTAACGTACCTACTACTAATTATCCCGGCTTTGCGTTTTACAGAGAATGGTAAAATCTCTGTAGCTTCTTCCGATTCTGCTTATAGCGTCTTTTGATATTTTTTAGCTCGTTTCAAAGTTTCCGATCATCTGTGCATCATCATTTAGCAGAGATACGATTATAAATTTCACGAAGAATAGCGTGATCATTTCGTCATAAGTATCTACATCGTTCGTCTTTCAATGTTTCGATGAAAACTTTTATTGTTATTTTCAGTATTTAATTTGAAAAAATATATTCGTTGTAAGGTTTAATTCATCACTGATATACTTTAGAAGATCTAACTACCATAAATGACGTTTGAAGTTGCATTTCGAAGACGCGCGACTTAATCCTGTAATCCGATCCATTTCTCGCGAACGATGAATCATTCCTCGCATATTTCGCGGAAGTGCCCTAACGTTTCCTCGGAACAGGGTAACTTTCCACGACGGGAAAGAACGCAGAATGCTTCCTGACGCGACACTTCGATCGGAAATGGCGCGGAAGGAAAAGGGTGAGCAAGGTTTACGAGCATCTCTCATCCCGCCATTTTCGCCATAGACACAGACTCTTCCTCCTTATGATTCATGGACATATCGTTCGAATCATAGAGCCTGGAAGGGGTCGCCGCGTTCGAGACGCCAACAACGGGAAACAACCGGGGGTGAAGAACACTTTTCGAGGTCTGGCTGCTTGCGGCGGTATAGCGAGCGAGGAAGTGGGCGCGGTAAGGGGAAAATAAAGTACGGTTAGCGTGAGCATCCGACGTGGCGTGCAGACAGCGGCGTTATTAAAACAACCATCGCTGATTAGAAGAACTAATTTCTCCGGTGCACGTGAAATTTTTAAATCCGCGCGGCTGCTTCGCTGCTACCGAGTACAACTATTTTTCGCGTGTTCGCGGATCCTGTCAAAGGATGTTCCTGTCATTCGTAACACGCCTTTGAGAAGGACTCGGACGTGTACTCGCTTTGAGGTATTCTATCTCTTCTCTCTCGCTTCAATTTTCTGCTCTCGTTTTCGTTTCACTCGTGCCGCCTGCTTCTGGTAACGGGCACGTCGTCTCTACCGCCCACGGCGGCCAGCCTGCCTTTTTACGGGGTTAATTTGTTTAGCCGCCTCGGTAACGACATCTCGTAAAACCACGTTCTCTATTTTTCGTTCGTAAAACATCCGTCCAGTCGGAAGGTCTGTCCGTTTCAACCAGCCTCGTTCCTCGTCGCTTCCGCCTTTTTCTCCCTTTCCACTCCACTGTTGTGCACGCCATTGCCACCCTCGTATCGATGCTAAATTGCCGCTGACGGGGTGAGCCATACGAAATCGCTTCGCAACCCACGCGGGGCGACACCCAGTTCCGAGGAAACGATTGAACACTGAATTTGCAACGACGTCGGGGTCTTATGGTTTCGAGGAAATTCGATTTAGGGGAAGCGTCCGAGCGAGAAATCGCACACAGTGGTTTTCGACGGAAAGAGACGGAGGGAAACTTCCGACTGTTTTAAATCAACGCTAATAGTAATCGTTACGCGTGAATAATAAACGGGGTAATTATCACGATTAGCGTGTCAACTATGTAATCACGATTACAGCTGCGAACGTATATCGCGAAAGAGAATTATGCCTCGTGACAGTGGAACGCGATAACGCTGTTAGATCTTCTTGGCGGCGGAACTGTAAAAGGTTGCATTTCTCTCTTCATCGGTGAATAATAACACCATAACCAGCGGGCGGTGCCTTCGAGGGCGTTAAATACAGGTACACGAGCAATTGCATATCGTGAAAACGCGAGGACTGCGGCTGCTATCAAGCACTGCCACCCGTAGCGGTTTGCTCGAAAAAGCAAGATAAATTTCAAACGAAAAAATAGAAGACGAAAGGAAAACCGCCGCGCCGTGCCGCCGGGGTCGGTGGTTAAAATACATCGGTCTTCTCCCCACTGGTTCGCAACCCACCCCGATTCACTCCCTACGTCGCTCTCGGGTATTCTTCACGCTCTACGAAAATTATCGTGCGCTCGTAATTTCGGTGAAAGGTATGCGAATCTTTCGCGTTCCGGCGTAACGAGGAAAATTGTTCGAGAGAGAAATAATGAATAGAGTTCGCGGATCCTGTAACGAGGAATTTCTGTCGTCGCTGTGCACTCAAAACTACAATGTAAATGCACGAAGTCTGCGTCCTTTCCAGCTTCGTTTAATCTAAAAAAAGGCTCCGGTTACTTCCATTAGTTTGTTGAAAAACCAAAACACATTAATCTCCATTGCGCGTTGCTGGGAACAGAAACGTGAATTTGCTTATCTATCTATTATTTCAAGCAAGAAGAAGAGAGGAAATTGTATTTTATGCAGGATGTGAAATTATTTGAAAGCATCCAGATAAAACAAATTAATGTATCTCACGAAATTAAACTAAAGTTTGCAATATTATATTACGCAGACACTGGATGATCATTAAGAAACTTTCTGTATCTTAAATTTGAAAAAAAAGGACATCCTCCAAGTGTTCTGTAATACCAGTACAAGTTTACATCGTTCTCTCAACTTCTATGCAAAAGATTCAAGCTACGCCCCAAGCCGTTTGCAACAAGCAATACGAAAGCCAGAAACACGCGTAATCTGCATAAGAGAAATAACACTCCACATAAACTCCTGTTTAAAATTTCGCAAAAATTCCCAGCGAAAATAAAAATCAGTTACTCGCGCAAGACAAGACCTACGTCTCACATCGGACTGTTTAGAGATTCGATTTCACGGTGTTGAACCATGCACCGAAATGATTCAATGAAAACACGAAGCGACCTACGCGCACCGGTTGAACAATCGGACCATCGTAGCATCAATCTCTCTTTGGAAGGACAATACATCGCTTAACTGTCTTGCATAAAAGATTGCATAAAATACAGATATATTAGCGATGTCGGTTGACGCATTAATATTTAATGAGCTGAAATGGCGTCGTGTGCTTATTTTTTTTAACGCGTTATCTATGCGTAAACAGGGTGAAATATGGGCCTCGAGGGGTAGCCGATGTTCTTGCCTCTTTTCACGGATAACTCGAACGTTTTATGGCGACGCGTCGGCGACGGTCCACTTAAGAATGGCCACCATCGAATGTGCCCGGTGAAAGGATGTTTTAATTTACAGGCTGCCGCTAATGCGCCAGGTGCTGCACGGATCAAGCTCGTTCATTAACATGCAATCGTGGCCCCGCGCGAATAAATTTCACCTCCGCGCTCTGCGCCGAAGGGATTGTTTATTACGGCGGAATTCAATTCCGCAAAGCCCCGCGCGATTACCTTCAGCGCCTATCTCTTCGCCTCTGAATAGAAATTGATTCATCAAACCTGTAAAGTCGGAGGATATATATTCCATCGGTTTTCATATTGTTACCTTCTTTCTCTTGTTCTACGCTGTTAGTATTTCTGTAGTTACAGGTTAGGCCAATTAAGATCCATTTATTCCTCTTCACATTATGGACATCATTCTACCGTTCTTTATCTATTTTATTAGATCACGTCACGTCACGTTACGTTAGAAACAAGTTGCTTTTTCTTCCGCTTTCCTTAATTTCCATTTCTCTTTTCCTTTTTCCCTTGTTTTTCATACCCTTCCCTTGCTTCTTGCGTATCCTTCCCCATCTTCTCTTTTCTCCGCTTCTTTCTTTCGCTTCATCACTCTCCGTTATTTCTTTTTCCGTTTTCCTGTCTACACGCTCTGTTCCTGTCTCTTCCTTTTCTTTCTTACTCTCCCGTTTCTCTTCTTTTCGTAGAAAGAAATTCTTCTCTTTAATGATAAAAATGGTCAACTGTTTAATACGTATTGCTCGGCGAGTACGGGCTACTCTTTAGCGGAAACCAAGGGAATCATCGATGATAACGAGCAGCAGGGCAAACATCGTACATTCGAAACGATCTAGCTACAGTTACGCCGACATCTGTCGCCGTCGTCTGGCTAATGCACCGTTGCATAAGGAATCGAGGGAAATTAACTTACAACCAGCTAAATTCCTGAAACGTGGAAAATGGTGGCTCGTAGGAGTGAGATAGGATCGGGGATGGGAATCGACGCAACAAAGGAGAAGAGGAGAGCAGAGGCAACGGGGGCTTCGTTGAAATCGTTATTGAGCCTCTTTCTAGACTTTCATCTCGGCTCAGAGTCGTCGACTACCATTTTCTTTAACTTCCATGGGATCGTGCAGCTTCCACTTTCCTTCCTTCGACCGTGGAAAACTTTCTTAATTCGAGCTTCCTCGCCCGTCCACGCGACAAAATTCCCGACCTTGCTGAGCTCTTCCGTTCTTCGAGTTCTTCAGCCGTACCAACCATTCGTCAGATTTTACCTAATCGTGGTAGCTGATCGTGAAACGATCATGCTGGTTGCGTGTGAAAATACGTTTCCGTACAGTTAAATATAATCAAATGATAAAGCGCAACAGATACATTAGTTTCAAGTTCTACAGAGAGATTAATAAAAACCTTCGTTCTTGACAAGTCGAGAAACGTGAAAGTATGTAAATTTCCAGTTTGTGAGAGTTACGCTGCTATTACGAGGTATTTCCTGGTTCTCGAGGTCCGCATAAAGGTATAAGGTCGCTGATTGGTACAGGGTGTGTCCGCTTTTCGAAGAAGAAGCAGCCATGCATCTTCCAGCTAATAGAGCCGGAGTGTATCCAGCGTGCCACGCTTCCTTCGATCAATTTATTACACTCACTTAAGCTCGCTACCTAGTTCTTGTTTTGCGCCTTTTGCATCGGTCGTAGTTCGTTTCTTTTACGTCCTGGCTGTTCCTTCACCGCGTCTACCGCTCGGCGCACCTGATCGCCGATTTATTTCCATTCCTTCTTGCCCGTCATTTACGATTCTGGCTTCTCCATTCGAGGAAACCCAGAACGAAGTCGCCTTTATCGCCCTCGAACGCCTTCTTCTACCGTGTCATAATTCCAGAAAGAATTACAAATTGGAATTTTCCTTTTCCTTCATCCCCGATCCGCCCTTTGTAGAATGGAATTCAATTCAACGCCAGTCATATTTTAATTTCGACGCTTTCTCGTCGAATATTTGCGTCGATTCTTTGCAGAAAGCTGTTTTTGAAGCTGACTTGATTACGTTGATTACGTACGCGTGACAGTTAATTCCACGTTTTCGTTGTCAATTTGTACCCTTTGCTTCTTCACGGTTCAACCGAATCCTCTTTCTACCTCATTTCTTCCTTTTCTTTCTTCTCGGTTCGTTCTCATTGCTTCATCCATGATCGTCCAACTACTACAAACTCACCGTGATACGTGTATCATCGCGGAGAACACGAAGAGACCGGTCCGCGATTATGATGCGGTGGTAGTTTGAAGTTCGCATAATAATAGGTCTCGAACGCGTGCTCCAGCGATGAGAATGCGCCGTGGGGCTGGAAACGCCGATTCCTTCGCTTCGATTAGTAGTTACCGATGCTAGACCGGCGTGTAACCAGCCCGAGATAGTTTCAGTTATCGTCTATAAAGTGCTAACGCTCGGATCTTAAGCTCGTTCCTCGTAGGCTCGAGTTCCTCGCTCTCCTTACAACGCGCGTACCTTTTATTATCCATCGAGCATACTAAAACCGTTCAGATTCTCAGCTCCGCTCGATTAGGTCGATTACACAAAATCCAAACTTGTAATTATCGCGTAAATCTCTCTTGATTTGCATACCGTCAAACGTGGCGTTGATTTAGATCGGTTCGTCATCTACCCACCGCCCCGACAACGGAACGCAAACTTTCTCACAGAAATAAGCTTGATTTCAGATCGCCATACAATACTTTTACGGTCTTGTGATTTTGTATGTTGGGGAACGTGTCCGGAATGCGAATAGGAGAGAACGCAATTCCTGGTTACCGCTTAATCGAACTGCCAGCCACGAAATGATTAATTCAGTCGAATAAACTGATCGACCAACGATCGGACAGGAAAATGCCATTCTTCCGAACGACGGTCTACTTGAATGGGCCGCGGAGAATTAACAGCATGGAGAGCGAGGATCATAAGCTGGCCGTTATCCGCGTGGACGATTAAATTGAACGTATAAAAGGAGGCGGTCGCGAATAACTGGTTGATTCAACGAAAATGAGCCTGCGTGACGCGGTGTAAACGAAGCTGAATGGTAGTAGGTGAGCGCTAAATATGTAGAACGTAGGCAGTGGAACGCGAGAGCCACCGCGTAAAACGTCAAACGGTTACGACGGCCCACCCTGGCTTTACGACGGTTTATGACTAGCCCGTACTCTCGGTCGAGATTTGGCACAGCGAGAATACGAGTGGTGTCACGAGCCTTTATGTCGGCATCGTTGCGCCACGCCGTGGCTTTTCGCCTCTTCCTTTCGTTTAAATATGAACGCGATAAAATTTATCGACTCCTGAACAGCGGGCTACCATTCGAGTGTCGCATCGACGCGTTTATGATCGCATAGAATAGACATCGAGAGCATAAACGACGAATATTTTCATGATAATGAAGAAGAGACCTTTTTCGTAGCTGCGTAAGTGTGAGGAGCTTTTGAAAATTCTTTCGTAGAATTTCGGCCAGTTTGTATAATAAACAATCGTTTGATTACCAGCTGTTGGTTATGGATTCATCGTGTGCTGTCAGTAACCTTTTCATTTTTCGGTAGGTGTTCAAAAATATTGAAAGAAAAAGGGTTAAACGATTGTTATTTTAAGGAAAACGTCATGAACAGACAGTCTATCATTTTTTACGCTTTTGCTTCGTGCAAATTTCATCGCATTTTTCTTATCGAGAAAGATCAACTCCGAATAACACAGCAAGCGAAACACCCGGCAGATTTCAAAGCTTCGGGATAACCAGCTCGTTTAACCGCAAAATAAGAAAAGAAGGGAAAGTCGAAAAAAAGACATAGAAAAAAGGACAAAATCTGTAGTAGCACCAGGGAAACAGCCGCAACGAGATTCGTTAGTTGTCTGGGAACTTGTTACCCGCCACGGCACACCGGAAATCCCACTCTCGTTTCGCAAATAACGCGAGAACGCAGAAAGGGGCGGAAGTGGACAAAACGAGAGATTGTTTGCGTGCCTCCCCGTAAAACGACCGTTTTTCCCGGCAGTGAAAAGCGTCGGAGAATTACAAGTCGAAACCGCTTAACCCGTGCGCGCGATGTCGGTGAAGGTCGACAAAGTAACATTGTTGCGAGAAGTAGACGACAGAAAGAGAAACCATTCTATCCTTGTCCTTTCTTCGGTCGTCCCCATTTACCGCGAGAAGAAAGGAAGAGCGATAGCGATACGAGAAAGGATAGTCTGAAGCGACGGTTCAAACAGCGGAAAAGGCATAACCGAGAAAAGTCTTCTCGTTCGAAATGACTGGGCTGCTCGGTTGCTCGCTTGCCTAAAGCTCGAGTGGGCTGGCTGAAAGCGTTTTCAGGCGGCAAGAAAGAGAAACGACCGTTGGTTAAACCGAGAAAAGAGAGAGGGAGAGAGAGAGAGAGAGAGAGAGAAAGAGAGATCAGAAAGCTGGGGTGATATCCCCCGAGACGACAGTGAAACGAAACACACACAAGGACAAGTAGCCACGAAACGAAGGGAGTGAAGAAGCGAGCCGAAGATAAGAGGCGCGGGGACCCAGAACGATGAAGAAGGAAAAGCGGACACGATTCAATGGAACCTTCGAGTTTTTCCGGTTCACGGTGTAGAGAATAATTGGGGCCGGGAAGATATTGACCCGAAAGAAGAAAAGCAACCGCGTAACCAGTGCGCCAGAAAACGGGAAATGGTCGAGCCGCGTATACGTGGCACAATGTTTTCGCACCGCAAAACGAAACGCAATCCTTAATGATTCTGACCCAAATAGGATCAAGGCTGCATGCTGATGAAACCAATGACGGCTTCATTGTCGCGTGATTCGCTTCGAACGCTTTTCAACGCCGGTCTCCTTGTTCGACCTGAGTGGGGGCGCGATTCATCTCTGTCGCGCTGAATGTCCCTATTCTACTTCGCCCCTCTCCAATAATAATTCGCCTCTTTCGCGAGTTTAAAGTCACTCTACGTTATCCTGTTCTCTGTAAGAGAATCTCGATTGACGGTGAACATTTTTTGTCTCGTATTTCAACAAAAATGTATCTTTACGACGAGAGTGAATAATGCGACTGGGTTGTGTAGGAGTTTTGTGTGTTGTGCCGGATCACGAAGAAGGAATTACCAGAGAAATTACTTCTTCCTATCTTCCTTCCTTTTTATTGGTGCACAGGAATCTCGGGCGGAAGTAGAGGATTTCGCGGGAAACAAGGGTGTCGCCGTGCCACCGTGGTTGTAATTCTCCGTAGCGAGAATTTCATAAATAAAAAAGTTCCGCAACGACGCGGACGCGAAGTCGACGAGTGGTTGGAGAATAAGAAGTTTACCGAGCTGGCTCTGTTGCCGCTCTTCTTATGGGTTGCGATAGTTTTTCAGAAAATAACGCTTCGGCTTCGTTCCGCTCGCCACATACGTCCTGTTCAAGGGACAGCTCGACCACACACTCGCACACAGAGATATATTTTCTATTTTAAATTCGGTTTTTATTTATGTCCGCTACGACTCTGTGTCCCTGCGCTCTCATCTGCTCTTCTGCCTTCTCCGTTCTTTTTTCTTTTTTGATGTGCTTGTTTATTTCTCCGAGATTTTATGACAGATTTGGGTCAACCTCCGCGCAGTGTAATGCAAAATAAATATTTATATCTTACGAGAAAAACGATTTGATGATCAGAATACATTCTCAGTAATATTCTTAGTATATTAATGTATTATTTATTTTTACCGTGTATCTTTACGATCGGAGAAAATGATTCCTTTCAACAAAAGTTTCGACAGAAGTTTTGAATACCGTCTACTTCTTTGAATAACGAAGTCATTTCGGCGAATCTCCTCAAAATGGTCGCCTATATGGGAGAAATAGTCAAGCTCGTTGTCTCGCATCCGTTCGAGCGCCGAGTTTATTTTGCGCATTTTTAACAGGACGTTCACGAAACACGTTTTGCGCATTCACCAAAATGCTCCAATCTATCGTGGCCTCGCATTGAACGGTGGTCGTTTCGCGCCAGGAAACGGTCGCATTACAGCAGACGTAAGCTCGCAAATCCTGTCGGCGCTTTTCCATACAATGTCGGAATGTGTATAGCGTAGAATGAAAAACCAGACACCATGGTCATCCTCGGTGAAAGAAGTTGCGAGGTTGCGTTTCTTTGCCGCCAAACGCCCCGGCAAATCTTCTCTACGTCCCATACTTTGCATCGAAACGACGAGAACTCTTCTTATGAAATTCCTCTTCGAACGCGGCCGCGTGAATACAAAGACCCGGTCAGAGTGATAGAAAAAGTTCACGCGCGTCTATTTCATCCTTCTATTCAGAGTTCCGCTCGCTTCTTCATTCTGATCCGCGATCAATCGAGTAAATCTCGACACAGACGAAACCCTGGTGCGCTGCCGGCGAAAGAAATGCGCCCTCGCGACGTCGGATTCCACCAGCAATTTGATACTGGCAAGAGAAAACGGATCGCGTCGCTTTCCGTGGTTAGTCGTGCAGTAAATAAAGCTGTCTACCTTAAAACAATAAGATGGTTTCGCGAACGGATATCACAAGACCCGCTACCTTTCTCCCGAGCAATTTCGTTGCTGCGCCGGGACGGGCGCAGACTATCGGAAAACCGGGCATCTGCGATATTTGTCAACGGTAACTGCGGAGACAAATCGAAATGACGGGCATGAGATGGATGTTGAAACTGTCACGAGTACGTGTAAGCGTCCTGACCTAACGATTTCTTCTACGAAACTAGCGTCTGTATATTTCGCGCCTATCATCTAAGAATTAACGCCGCGAACAGCCCTGCGAGAGTTGCCGAGTTGAACTACTTCCTCGAGGATCATAAAGTTCTCTTCGTTCGTCTTATTGCTTTCCGCGATAGCAACGAGACGTTGTAGCACCTGCACTCTCCGAGTGATGAAACGAAACACTTGTTACGTAAACAGCAGAGTCGATTTGAAAATACAGGTTTTCTGAAACGAGTACGTCGAATGGAAACGGCGAAGGAAACTTTCCGTAAATTATCCGTATTGTCGGATAAATTCCAAATACACGGTAAAAGAGACTTTAATTCTGCTTATGTCAAGCTGTTTGTGGAAAGTCTACGACGAGCTTTCATATTCGAACGGCACCATTAACTTTGACACGGCGTTGCAAATTTTACTCTTTAGTACACTCGTATCCGTGGGAGCGCGAGAAAAAGTGGAGTATCGGTTCGAGTACTCCAGATAGCATGCTGGATAAGCTTCGGTCTCGAAGGCGTAATGCCCTGCCATTGTTATTCAGTGGGTTTCGCTGCCGAGCTAATGCGTTCAGATAAGAAGTGTTTTATATGCACGAAGGCAGAATAAGTTTCGAAGCCGAGTCTAGACAGATACGTACGGCCTTTCCGATTGCCCTTTAACATCCTTCGGATGTATTCTTATACTCAGTGTCGTTTACCGGCAAAGAGAGCCGAAAGTTTCTATTTTTCCTTCGTACCGCGTTTTTTCCTCTATTAATTAAAACGCGAACAAACGTCGTCAAGTAAAATAATATCAGAGTGTTACACATGTACTTTTAAATACCAGAAAGTTGCGTTACTACCGAACTAAAAGAATCGACTCGGATGAGAAATGATGCGTGGCAGATCTTCTTTCAAAGGCGTAGACAGATTATTAATCATCGATTATTATTAATCATTCTTAATTACCCTTCCGACGAACCTGCCAGAGTTATGCAGTAATCGATGCTATTTTTGACTCGTCGTATCACGGGTAAACAAATTACTCGAACATTTACAGCGAAACGTTTCGAGGATAATTTTTCACTTTGAAACATCGACACTTTCGCTTTCGCGCGAAATCCTGCGAGGCTGTCACCTTGATGGCCGGCTGCTTAATTTCCGGGATAGGCTCATTAATAACGGTAGGAAAAGGAACGCGTACAGGTTGATAGTCGGCGTGGAAGTCGGCCTTTGTCCCGACTTCCGGCCTCCCGATGCTTTTCACGGGAGCATCCACCCTTCCTGACGAGGGTACAAAACTTTCACCGACCCCTTTCTTCGTGCTCACCTATACTCTTCGTATTCCCCGTAGGCAGTCTGGCTAGCTGGCTGACTCGTCGCTGGAACTTAAAACTTTTCCACTCGTCGACTCGAAATAGATGGATCTTACGAGGTTCGTTGCGTTTGTTTTTGAAACGGCTTCCATCTTCCTCCCTCTTACTTTCGCTTCTTCTTCCCTTCCTCTCTTTTTTTTTTTTTTTTTTTTATCTTTTTGTCGGCGAGAACAGCGGTTCGCTGGAAGCTCCTTTCGATTAGCGATAAACGCTGGCATGGAACAAGATGTCAGAACGTTATCCGAACGATATCGTCCGCCAAAGCAGTTTAGACCCTTGAAAATTATCAAGATCCCCGACTCTCTTCTATCATATGTATTATCACTCTGTAAGAGTACCGTATATCGGGAAGTTTCGCTTCCTTGCCGTATATTCCAAGGGTGAAATTACAGGCTACGAGGGCCACGAACCCGGTGGTTAGGTCTCGCGAGCAAACACCGAAACCAATTTACGTGGTTGCGAAAAATGAACTTATTTCACCCGGTGCCGGTAACCCAGCGCCAGCCGGCGATTAAGCGATCAACCTGACAATCTGGCCCGGACACGTAAGCGCTATTGCGAGGGTTGCTTTGAAAACCAGTACCCGACTTCCCACTTTTCCATCGCGCGTTACACCACGCACAAGCTTCACAGCCGCGCCTGTCTAAGTCACTAACGAAAATTGCAGCCTTAGAAACTGGCCCGCCCCGTCCCTAATTATATGCTATTACCCTAGCTGCGATTGTACGCGCACACACATGCGTTTCAAGGAATTACGTTTACAGGAACACGTACGTTACAAATCCGTATGTAATGGTCCCGGGCGTGTAAACGTCGACCGACACCCTCGTGTACTCTTCTCACGACGTTCACGCGAACGGTGATAGAGCGCGAAGAAAATCATAGACCGATGTATCGATTGTCCTCCAATAGCCTCCAGAAGCAAGCGAGAAAGTGCCGTTCCGCGCAACGATCGGAGCCATTCGAGGACCGGTGCATGGGCAAATGATTGACATAATTTACGAAGTCGGATCGATATATCGACGATTTGCAGAGTCTCTCGGGTGGCGATGGTTCTTGGTAAATAACGAATGGGAGCCTGGTCAGGGGTTGGCGTGACGAATCGGAGGATTCTGGCCGATCGACTACGGATTCGTTGTTACATGCAAGTAGATCGTAAGTTACTGACCCCTTCTCGCTGCTCTCCTCGTGAGATAAGACGAGCAAGCTCGGGAACGGTTTAACGCCAACTATTATAATCGATCCGCTCAGTTCTAGTAATTGCGATTGCCAGTAGAGTAGCTAATTGATTTCGATCGATAGTTGCACACCGTGGATAACGAATAATTACCTCTTAATCGCGACAGAAAGCGTTTACAACGCAAGGTATAAAATGTTTAATAAAGTATCCATAAGCAATATCCAATGTGGCGAAAATGGAATTTATAATTAATTGGCGAGTGAAACGAGCGATGTTCGATCAAGAACAGTGTGCAGCATACGCAATGTCACGATACGGGAATCGTCCCAAGTATCCTGGACTATCGTCCAGGGACGTAATAAATGCGTTATCGCGCACTGCGGAAACGATGATTTTAATTTGTCACGCCGCGTCTACTGGAGGTACGCCGTTCAAAATCAATTACAAACTTCGCAGATAGTAACAATAACGGGAGATTCCCTCGCGCGGGCTCGTTGCTCTGATTATTCAACGACCCAGTTGGACAAAGCCACAACGAATGCTCGTAGTTTACTAACGACCAACTTTTCCCGCTATTAAAGTAAATAATCTCTGATATTACTTCTTGTGGGATTGCGAAGCTTCCACAAATTGACAACAATTTATTCATTTCTAAAGTTTCCCTTGCGTTTCGATACCAAGGACTGTTTTCATAAATGCCAATTCATAATTTTCGTATTTCGCATAATAATTCTAATTTCCACGTCTTGGTCTCTACAACGTAGCATCGTTTCTGAGTCGATACGTCGTAGAAACGGAGATTACATAATAAAAGGTTCAAAGCTATACGCACTGCACCGACTTACTAACTGCCTCTTACAAGATATTCTGTTACATCCGAAACTTATTCACGACTCAGTGTACCTTCGTCGCAATATCGGTAGACAGAAAATTTCGCGTAGATAATTCATCGTGACGTAAATGGGTTTGCCTGTAAATCCTTAAGAAACCCCTTGCCGAACAGCTGCTCACCGAATCTCTTTCATCGGGGATCGTATTCCCATTCCCATTCGCTGCTCGTGTCGTCGTCTTTTGATTCATCCTGTACGAATCAGAGAAGATACACGAATCATCCACTTAATGAAACGTTTACATAAGCGACAAGGAGCTTCGTATCTTTGACTCGGCCGAAATAAAAATCTCGCCGGCAGTCGGGTCGGGCACTCCTTCCGAGACAGCGTCCTGGAGGCATAAACTCGTTTCGGAGAGAAGGCTGGTGGTTGGCTGCAACTCCAAATGCGTTTCCTCTCGGAACATTGCGTTGTAAGAAATTAAGACGTGGAAGGGAGAGGGGAAGGGGAGAAAACGTCGGGTGGGCGCCACGGAAATTTTGTTGTCGTTGGAAAAAGGAATTCTTGATACGATGGCATAGAAACTACCCTTCGCTTCTGAAAAGCTCTTCGGTGTCGCTTCGTTTCCTGCGTTGCATTTCCACCGTGTTTCGTACGCCAAGTATGTCGCGTGTACGTGTATCGCAGTGCGTATACATAGAAGGTCGACAAACGGCCGGTTCGCGTTGCTCGTGTGTATCGTCACGTCGGTGGAAGAAAAAGTTTCGGTGGCAGCGATCGTGGACGAAAGTGGACCGAGCGAACCGGGACTTGTTGTCGAGGGTCGGTTTCGAGTTCGCGGTTAACCGGAAAACGTCCGTTTCGACGACATATAAAACCCGCGCTCTGCACACTCGTGCAGTTTTTCGCAGGTCGCCGGCTACGCTTTCTGTCCTGCAAACGTGTTTGACCAAGTTCCAACATGCTGAGGAATTCTTGTCAGACCTTCCTAGAATTCTTCCAACCTCCGTTCTAATATCCTTCGCGAGATATTTTACGCGCTACGACTAGGAAAGAGATTCCTCTCAATTTCTGTACTTTCTTTTCCTCTTTTCTTCAACGAGAATAAGTTGGAAAACAGTATACATGACGATTACACAGAACAGTACGATTACAGCGTGTTTCAAAGCGGTTACATCATTCGGTATCAGACGTTGAATTTGAACGACCCATAATTTTTTATTAATGTTCGTAGCAAGTGGGATTGTTAATTGCGCTCAGCCGCTGGATATTAGAAGGTATTCAAGACTGTATAATTGCGACGCCGTCGTTGACGACTGTTGAATATTTAAACGGGAAATTTAGGTATGCAGATTGAAAGTGTCTCGATTCCCTTTGGAAGATCGCTTCGAAAACACCATTTTACAATGTTGTCTTTGGAAAAAAGAACGTCGTATTCTGTGTATATACGCATATTCTATTTGATTAATATCAAACTTCTAAATTAATCGTTGATTCAATTTTCATTGGAACGATAAATTCTTTACTCGTAATTTATGTATTTTTCGGGACATTTGATTCGGAATATGAACAGAAAATTCAATGATGGTTCATAAGGAGTTATTGGATGTTGAAAATGTTTAAAGTGTTAGACTTCGTTATCCTAAGTTCGATATCGGTCAAATTGAAAAATCCTATTTCCTACGGATTTTCTAGACCAACCTCGTACCCTTTAATAGCTCCGCCTTAACGTCAAGCACAGCCGGCGCGACGTCCCTGTGGAGGACAGGGTTGAATATTTTATGTTGCGCTTTAAAGGCAGCATGCCGCGGAATTAAATACTTTTCAGCCATATCGAAGATACGAAATTACTCAAAGCAACGAGTTTTAATCAAATTTTATCGCGGTACAGATGTTTTAAATAACATAGAATACAATCTTTCCGTGTTTGAAATAAACTCGTAAAATTCACCGTATCTCGCTAGTTACGACACTAATTACAAAACAAGCGACGATTCTTTAATAAACTCTAGCCGTTTGTCGAAACGAAAACCTAGGAAAAGTTCCCAAGTAGAGGAGTGTATACGCTTGGTTTCCCTGATAATACTCACATCTTATACTAATATAGATACGCGTTTCGTGAAATCGCTGGTACTCGAGAAACCAAGAAGATTTGCAACGAAGACAGTACGATTGGAAGAGTGGCGCGACGAAGAAAATTTCAATGAAAGAGTCGAGAAGACGCTCCTCTTTCGGCGAGGCTCGTCGTGGGTGGAATACGAAAGTGGCATGACAAAGTTGAACCTGCGTTGCGAATTCAAGGTAGAATCGGCGTACGATCGGGACAGAGAACAGGACGATACTAATGCGTCGAGTGTCGCGTGACTCCGCAAATAGTTCGCAAAAGAAGGAGATCGTTATCCACGCGGTGGTAACCAGGCTCTCAAGAAGCACGCTTTCGTCGTATCGGACACGACGTTGTTTCATTGTTGCCGAAAAAATTGCAATGAGAAGGCGGCTCGTATTGCGAGAATGATAAATAACACACAGGAAGACGAGTATCATCGGTCAACTGTTAGACGGGAATCGCCTTGTTACCTGAATCGGCCGCATCGATCGAATATCTTGGAGTCGGAGGTGCTATCGTTCGTGCATCTTTCGGTAAAAGTGTATCGTGACCCAGAGACCTGGTGGCTTTGCCAGGAAATGATTTAGCTGATTGCTTCTCCACCCGTTGTTTATTGCCGAGACATAGCCTTCTACGTTGGCATCGCGTGACGCCAGTTACACATCCCGGCTTTCATTAATCATTCGGCCATCACGCGAATTCCTGTTGTGCGTCGTCGACAACTATCGTTCGAAGAAATACTTGCTGTTTCTTCTGTGATACTCCAGTGACGAGCGAATATTCGTTACGTGTATCTCTCAAGCCTTGAACAACGGTAACCTATTATTCGATCTATCGGTGAATCCTCGTCGTCCCTAAGAACAACGGTGGGACGCTCGTCGTGGTCGAGGCGAAGGCAAATTAGACGGAATGCATGCCCTTCGAGCACGGCCTCTGTCCTTTAACGACCGCTTTTACGAGCGATTCGTGGCCGCGAACTTTAACTTCGCCTCCGGCGTGTCTCGATCACGTAATTGCCATGACTGTATATCCCTTCTATCGACGTTTATTATTTCCGCCTATGCTATCGCGATAGCTGAGCAGAGAGGACGATGTACACGAAAAACGGTAGTCGTGCCGGGCATAGCTAAACACGCGATAAAATATTTTTATCGGTTGTAGGAGCGGTGTAATTGCTTCTTGTTTGGCATTCCTAGCTGTAGCTTTTGCTTAAGATGAATCTCTGGCTTCCGCGTTCATCATAATGCATCTTTCGATTTAATTGTTTACACCTTCGCATCGTCGAGCCGATTGCGATTTAAGTTTCATCGAATCCAATGCGATTTACTATTCGTATGTCTTTCTTAAATAAAGGGGAAAAAACGTAGGTACTTGAAATAAAAGTTACGGTGTTATCATACGCTGGTCGTTAACTTTTAATGTCATTAGACTATCCCCGGTAAATCGTCATTAGAGATTCTCCGGTAGAGAATAACTAAAGAAGAATCGATGATAATAACCTGCCATTAAAGAAGTAAAGAAATAGTGGTAACTGTTTCGCTTAAACGACATTGCCGTTTAAATCTCCGTGCTCGTGAGTTTTTCTTGCGAATAGTCACAAAGAGACCACGGGTAATTGCTGCAAGTCGGCTCATCGTGATCCACCGGCACGAATCACGACTTTCTCCACTCCGTAGAAGCACGCATTGTTCACGTTCGAAGTGGCGCGTAATCGCAGCGTAACGGTCCGTAAACGTAGCCACGTTCTCCACGAAGAGAGCCACCGCGAAAAGCATCTTGGGATGGAAAAGACGAGCAAGACGGCGGTTGCATAATTTACGACGCGAGTTTAACGACTATTTTCAGTGCTACTCCGCTTTTTGCCTCCACTAACGGTTCCCTCGACTTTGTTTCTCCTTCGCGCGATATCACCGACCTTTATCCCTGCTCATTCAAAAAAGAGGGACGTGCTTTTTTACGTAAGCTCGAGTTCATCTGGCGTGCCCAAGGAAGATCGATCCCGTTTCTTTCCCCCGGCTGGAAATCTCTTCCAAGCCGCCGCTTGTCGGACGCCTTGATTTGATTACACGAACAGGGGAAAGAATAGAATTGGCGAATCTGCTTGTGACACTGCGATCGTACACGTGTACGGCTTGCTGCTTTAAAACATTAAAGAACCGTTTGACACACCCTTTTAGAGACTCTTTTTAACTCTGCTCGATATGCTATAATATAGGATAATTAAAGGTTACGAGAAAGTTTGTTTCAGCTTGCCACGCGTTACGTGTTACGTAAGTATCGAGTAATTGGATTTTAAAATTACCAGCTTTCGAACATTAAACCACGCGTCGTTGAATTCATCGTAACAATCGTTCTCTCGCGACGAAGGGGGAAAGAATGTATAAAACAGGATCAGAATCTTCGTCATAATTAACGTACTTAACCCACTTCGCCTAAAAAATGACGGAACCCTCCCTGCTCCATTTTTCTCGTAAGTACGCTTACGTGCGTAACTGTGCTAGCAAGAAAATCAACCGCGTATTAGCAACGTGAACGCTCGGCATACCGGGCGTATGTATGTACAGTAGAATAAATTACCAAATGTGCCTCGCGGCGTCGTTTCTTGTTAAAATAAAAAGCAACACCCACATCTAACTGAAAAAAAGAAAAGTCTCCAAACTTCGAGATATTTCGTTTTGAAACACGCAAAATCGTTGTTAAGCCACTGCAATACCGTCAGTCAACGCCGAAACGTGAAAAAGTGACAGGTGCACGATTTAAAACGAATTTAGTAGATTTTACGCGAAGCTACTTGAAAAACTTGCAAAGTGTCGAAGGGCACGCGACGGGATAGTCGCTGGATGCTTTCTAATTAATTTCATCCGACGAGCAGAACCGCGTCGTAATTGCCGCGAAACAACGTTCACACCTTACTTCCTTCTCCCACGTTTTGTGTCGACTCGGGAGCCGCTCTTAACTTTACGTCGGAGTATTTGTCATCGTGCACCGTGACAAAAGAACAAGCGTTAAGCATTCGCGCTACCTCCCCCTGTTCTCACTCTTAGTTGCTGCCCGAGCACCGTACGCGTCACCATGGAAGGAAGTGGCCTTTTGTTGCAACTTTTACTTTTATCCTGGAAACGCTGGGCCAAACAAAACGGCCAAGATAAACAGGAAAAAGGAAAATTCCACCGATCCAGCCGAGGAACCGCTCGTCTCTTTCGCTGGCGAAAATTTAAAGCACCTCTTGCCTACTGTTTCATACCACTGAGAGTCACAAAGCATAGGCAATGTACACAAGATTTTAATTACTAAGAGAGGATCGTCGTTTATTTTAATCGTCGAATAAAACACAGAAATAGGTATTAACTCTAGTTGTTTTAGAAATATTCGAGTAAATGCAATCACCGTCCACATGGGCTCTACATTAACGGCATGGCGTTTAATTAATATCGAGCACGGAAATATAAATCGACATAGTTAAACGATCGGTAACAAATGGTTTGCATTAACATAAGATAATTGAGCACCTCGAGTAACTTTAGAAGGCGAGTATGAAAAAGCGATAAAGTTCCTTCGACGAAAAGGAAACTAATCGAGCGGTGGAGTTGCGTATTACAGTGCGAGATAGCGGAGTTTCGCTATGCACGGGCCGCAGACGGCTAAAAACAAACGAGTGTTTTTTGTAGCCACCGCAGCTCGTTCCTGGGTTGGGGTTGAAGCAAAAAAAAAAAAAAAAGAAAAAAAGAAAAAAGAGAAGACTAAAAAAGAAAAAATGTAGATGTGTACGTCGCATCCACGAGAAGCAGCAGGGGTTGTTTCACACACGGGGCGCACACATCGCCACCTCCTGGCACGACGCGTTTCTGCCGGGATTGCGATTCGCGATACTCGCGCCCCGTTGCTTCATCAGCCGCCGATTGTTCGCGCGGAAAAGTTAATTGAACTTTGATTTCGACCGGCGCAACTAGAATCTCGAGGCAGGCGATTGATTTGCATTAGGTTTTATCAACACGAGTCCGTCGCGCTTTCAGCGGTTTATCGTTTCATTCGATCGTGACTTCCGCTTGTTACCACCGAACGACATTGGCTCGCGAAGCTTCGTACTTCGTTTCATAAGAGAATCTCCACGAGTTGAATTTTTCGAACGTATGTTTTAGTTCCAACCGTAGACTTGATAGATATTTAATTAAGTCTTCTAAAATAGAGATTTAAATTGGAAGACTTGGTATGGAAATTTTGCAATAGAATTGCAAAACATATAATGGGAATAATTTTGTCTAAAATAGAAAATTATAGCAAAGAAACGAATTCCTATAATTTTAGAATTCCTATAGTTTGACCAGAGAAGTGGATAGAACGTTATATAAACGAATATACGTGAACTGTCTATGGATGTGAATATTTCTTGGAAATTTGGAGCGTATAAAAGAACAAGATATTTTAATATAGAAATAAAACGTCTCCGATGTTTCAGTTTCTCCACGGTGAATCCTCATTTCCGACATTGACGAATCAATCTGCCTCTATCAGATCGGAGATATGAGATATGGGATAGGTAGGAACGAACGAATAGAGAGTGGCCTGGCATCACTTAAACCTGGATTTAAATCTCGATCGACAATGTGATTGAAATGCGAGCTGATAGAGCGCCATGGCCATTGTCCGCGTTGACAATAAGGTTCGAAGGATCACAGCAGAGATACTACTACCGTTTGTCAACGATATATCCGTAATTTATCGATAACTGTGTCGCGTATAACTGATCGAATCGAGAATAGTTTCGAAATTCATAGAATATAAAACAAATTATTAGAAACTGCAGGAATCGTCAATTCCTTTTATATATTCCTCCTTAATTTCACAGAACTTTAAACGACACGACAAATTAAATTATTACGATTAACTTTCATTAAATTAAAAAACGAATTTCGTTCGTAGACTGCCAATATCTCTACAAATTTAAATTTTTATGAACGTAACTAAAGAGATAGAAACCTGTTTCTTTAGGATATAAGACTTCAGATATTTGTATATTATGTCGCATTCTGTACATTTTTACGCGATACTTCTTCTAAATGCATAAATAATCACAGCCTATTAATAAATAATATCATATCGTAAACATTTAACGTGTCTTTTTCATTTCATTCATAAAATTCATAAATTTCATTCATAAAGTGGCAATGCATTTTCATGCTACTCCAATAGTTTTATTTTATTTATATTATTCGCGATTTACAAACATAGTCTTTGACAATTTCTCGATTTCCCTGTCGACGATTTCATTATTCCAAGAGTTTGGTTATTTTCGCTCTTTCGTTTCTTTCGCGCTTAGGTGCAGGAAAATCTCGCATCTCGACGTTCAGGAACCGTGTCTGTATACATATACACATCGTGATAACGTTCACGCTTGCACACTCAAATATATAGGTACATTGCTACGAGCCAGGAATAAAAATTGGACCAAAAATTCGTTGCCCCTGCAGTTTATACAGCTTCCCCATAATCGAGGAAGCACCGCGGCTAACATCACCGTAACGAGGTGCGAACTTGCAAATATCGCGAATTACTTTCTACCCGGTTGGCAACGCTCCACGCGAACCCGATAAACTGTTATTTCGCGGTCGCGAAAGTTAAATTAGTCGCGGCGGAATCAGCTCCTCCGAGCGAAACTCTCCGTTTCGGAGTTTCCCGAGATGCGCTCGATCGTCTGTCAGGAAATGTAGTGGTGTCTGTTTATTTTCTTGCTGGCCCAGAGAATCATGGGTACATCGAATTAGTGCTAATTTGATTACCGAGAAATTAGTCAGCCAAGATAGGTTGCGATATCGAGCCGACATCGTTTGAATATGCAATTGCGAATTACTTGAAAGCAATATCAAACTGTAACAGTAATTTAGGAAGAAACCTTAGATCGTAATGATACAAATTTTATTTCAAGGAAGATTCAAGCAAACATTCGTAGTCAGACAAATCGGTTTTGTTGTTCGAAATTACAAATCGAAAATTATCGTTCGGTTTCTCCTTTAGACTATTGAGCGTTATGAAGAAATGCAATATCATTTCTCACATTTCGCGAAGATGAAATCACGGTTGCCAAGCAGTACGCGTGCAGATTTTGTGTAATGAGTTATTTTCTATCGCAACGAGAACCGAAAACGGGCATTGGTAAATTACAAGTAGGAATAGGCCACTGCCCATACAGTTTACACGCAAGCGTGGCCCCTGTTTACCAAACAACCTGTCAAAGCTTTGCCCACCCAATTTTCCACGAGCAGCTAAGCCAACAATATAGTGCCATCCAGGTACGGTCTTTCGTGTGCTCTCTCTCTCTCTCTTTCTCTCTCTCATTCCAGTACCCTGTTGTCGAATCTCATACGCGTGTGTCGGTGAACATGCACGCGAGAAATGGGCGAAGAGATGAGAGGGAGAAGGAAAGACTGTCTGAGCCAAGCCGTCTACCTTTCTATTCATCTGGCTACCTGTGCCTGAATTTAGCTGCACCCAGTGCTCGTTATTACGCCTGCCTTCCAGCCTGGCCGTAATTAATGTACGAGTAAATTCGAGGGGAGCAAGGGTGCTTGGCGCCCGTGGGAGGTCACGCGTCTTCGGTAGATACGACGATGTTGCTCTTGAGTAATTGCGCTGTGTTTTCCGCTTAGAAAAAAAAAAAAAAAAAAAAAGAAAAGAAAGAAGAGAAAAGAAGGACGAATTCTTTCGGTGATATAAGCAGCAGTGATAGTAAGAATGATACGAAAATCGACAGAGCTTTCCATCGAGATTAATCGAGGCTACTTTTTGCTCGTTTAATTACGACAAAACCAAGTTTCCTCCATTAATTATATCCCCTGTTCCGCGTGTTTTTCTCTTTCTCTATCACCGTTTCTCTCTCGTCCGAGCGAGATTAATTAATCGCCGACCAGGGCTCTATTATGCTCGCGCTCCTGTGCCTAACACGGGCATCGAAGCCAACCCGAAAATGCAGCCCGAGGAGAAAAAGCCGGAGACACCGTTCGCCGCAAAACATCTCTCAACGAATGATGATACCCCCCTCTCACCAGATATGGATTAAGACTTCCTCCATCAGTCTGCCGAACGCTGACAAAAAGCCACGAAATGATGGATGAGCCTTGTCGTGGACTCCGCGAGGCTCACCGGGCCGTAACGAAAAACCAGCCTTCTCTGTTCTCGTATGCGTACCGATCCCCAGGAAGAAACATTTCTACAAGAAACAACCGCGAAAAACCCAGAAACAAATCAGTTAATGGACGTGTATGAAATCACCGATTACCTTGCGTGAATTATCCCTAAATTGAAATGTCAACGACGATGATTTCTCTTCCAAGAAATCTTCAACTAAAAAATGAACGATATACATGTTTGGGCAAAAGATGTCATTCCATAAGAACTTTTCAAATCTATCTAATCTGCGTTTCCAACAATGCTACCTATTATGTAGAGAAAGTTAATCACGCCTTTTCGAATTATCACGAACAATTTCCCCTTGCTTCTTCAAAAGTATCGAACGAACTTATAAAACCTTTAAAAGCTACGACCCCCGACTGAACACGACCCAACTGAAAACCAGTCGGAAAAAGTCGAACGTCGATAGGTAGCAGGTAACTGTCAGCCGTTCCACCTTGAAATTTCGGTCTCTTTATCCGGTGTTTAGTAGCGTGGCCGTCTCGTTCCCTTGGCGTTGGCTGGTCCACCGAAATACCCGGTATTGTTCGTCCCTTTCGCCAGCGGTACTCTGTCTTGTGCTCGTGACCGCTCTGCGTTTCCCCGTTCTTCGTCCTTCGTTCTCGATTATCTCTTTCTCTCTCTCTCTCTCTCCCTCTCTTTGTTCGTCCACAGGAGGCTTTGAATTCTCGCTCGACAACCCAGGGTAGAGAGGCGGACGACGCGTACACGCGGAAAGCCAGCCAACATCGAGCCAAGGAAGAAAAGGGAGAGTGGAAGAGAGGAAAACAAGAGAGGGGTATCTCATCCGCGCGCGCGAAAGCTTCCTTCAAAGAGTGCTCCATTATCCGCGCCAGGAAATCCGAGAGAAGTTCGAGCATCCGCCAAGATAATCGAATTCTTACTTCTCGGTCGCCCTTTATCTGCTGGCGGGCCGTCCCTTTCACCCTCCGCCCCTATTCCATCCCTACCCCGTGCAAGCATACATATTTATCCGCGCTCGTAATGCTTCTTCTTTGCCATAGGCTTATATCCTCTTTCCTTACCTCCATATTGCACTTATAGCAAGTTGTACACTCGTGCTCGAGGCACCTCCCATATGGTGTTAGCGCTACCCAATCGACTTGGCAGTCAAACTAATCTGTCGCGACACGTCACATTATGACCGATCATCTGGAGATTCGTTTCTCTCTCTGACAATCTGCTACGACTACTCGCCAATTGCTTTTACCGATTTTCTCCCGCATATTTGAATTATTCATTCGTTTAGCATGTTCGAAACAGAAACGACGAGTTTTGTGTGTTCTTCGGTACTTAATACGCTCTCTGTGGAGTCCACTTTTGTTGTCCTTTATCTCCACCGATTGAATTATTAAAGTAGACAGCGAAACACATACAATTAATTTCGTCTTATTATGCCCGGTTCGTTATATTTTTCTGCCGTTATTCAAGAAATTATAATTACGCGAGTAATTTCGCATTGTTAGTATTTACACACACTCGTGTTGTTGATGAAGTGACACGCAGTGTGCAGAGAAATTTTTGTCTCGGTCACCGATGATTGACACGACGGTAAATGTGTTAAGTGGTACAAGTGTTAACCCATTCGAAACCGATGACACACGAGATGTATCGTTCGATATCTCTCCAAAATACCCAACGACACACCAGATGCGTCGTATATCGACGTTTCACGGAAAAATATTCCCTCTCGTAAGAATTGTCTTACGGTAAAATTCCAGCTTCGTATTTTTGTCTCCTATAGAACATCACCTTTCCACGATCGTCTTGGCTCGTGCGTTTTGCAAATTGTCCAATAAATACCGGCCACCAAAATGTTAATTAGAAAGCGGAATTTCCGTTCTCATTGTCCGGCCGCGAAACAAAGGAACCTTAACGAGGGCATTTATAGAGAAAGCAAGGAACACTGAGAGAATTTACAGTGGAGTTGCTCTCAGCAGCGCGGCGTACGGCGCACGATTCCGACCGTCGATAATTTACGCGTACACATCCGATCGAAAACGGAGATTAAAGTTCGAGCGTGGGTGGCAAATTAAAAAAAACACGGGCCTCGCAGGGTCGTGAAAGCGGGGACATTTAATAAAGTTCGACGAAGCGTGGCCGGACCTCGCCGTGGTGTCCGAATCCGTGTCGGAATTGTAATTAGCGTACAAGCCAACACCGTGATTACCGATTCGATGCTCGATTCGAAGCGTTAAAAAATTATCGAATACCGTATCGCACCAGACCAGACCAGTTGCATTTCTCTCTTTCCTCGTGTTTCAAATGCAAACCGTCTCGCTTAAGAATCGGCCAGGCTCCTGTATCGAGAGAACCTCCCAAAAGTTTACTTTGAATTATTGTTTGCTGTGTGATATTAATGGGAGCTTAATACAATTATTTAAAAAGGCTGTAAAAGATGAATTCTTGCGTAGCCGCGAAAAGTAATTACACGTTATTGTATTTATCATAGAATTTACGTATCGGGGCTAACAAACGTAAGTTTGTACTGTCGTAATCAACAGAGATAAAGCCAGAAACGGTACGAGCTTTCTTCTTTATCTTAATTAATAGTTCTTAATAATAATTCTTAATTAATTAGGTTCAACTATACTAAATTTCCTATCATTTGGTAGCATAAGAAGATAAATGAATTGTACATGCAAATATTCCTAGCAGCGATGGTAGATATTTTTAGTTTCTCGTTATATAATCAGAGATCTGAGTTCCCAGTTTTCTATAAGATCGTTATGAAACACGAAGGTAAAATAAACTGTTGAGCACAGGATCGTTACGCGTCGCACAATTCCGCATCTAAGAAGAAAAGAGTCGCTCCTTTCTTTTTTTTTTTTTTTCATCTATATATGTAACAGGCTAATGTGAGATTAATGCCGAGTAGTATTAAAAATGTATCACACGTGGGCCATGACCGGGGGTCAGAGCTTTAGAATCACAATTAAGTGTGCAATTTATTCGACGCTTTATTTCCGTATAAATTTCGTTGGTCCCCGAGCACTGGAGCGGCCAACGGGGGCTGCTGGATCAGAACGAGGTAACGAGGAAGAAGGTGAAATTAATGTGTCTGCCGGTGGCCTGCAGTGAACAGGTCGAAACGCGCGAAATTCGAAGAAAAATCTGCTCCCCTCGGGAGTGCTTCCGAGATATCGCGGTGCTTTGTCGTCTAATAACTTAATCGAGATAAAAGTTGAGTTCATTTGTACTTTGTTCGATTCCAGCCAAACGATTGTCATTATGAACTATGAGTTTCGACATCTTCGTATCTATCGCTAATCTTTATTACCAGTCTTTATAAATATTATTGGATGAGTAGATCTTACCGTGAAAAGTGTTACGTTTTCCGGAATGTACGCTTTCGGTCTTCTTTCAGATTAATAGAATGTTCGGATACGTGCAGCAGGTACTTACCTGAAACAAAATAAAAATTTCGATTATTTAAATATAGCTACGGACCAACAAGAAAGCTTATAACAAATTTGTAATGCAATTTATCTCGGAACGATTTATCTCGTTTCGACTATCACGCTGGTAATACCGTAAGCATGTCGTCTGCAAACATTGCAACCGGTTTGACGACTCGCGAGAAATTCGTTGTGATAAGTGTTTCCTACGCGAGAAGCCTCGCGTGTAACAAAAAGGTAAAATGATCTGTATTACAAAACTTTACGTTTATATCGATGCGTAATAAACTATTTAATTGCAAGAAATATTATATTAAATTGTAATATCGTTGAATAAAACTCAACGAATGCGAGGAACGGAAATTCAAGCAGATGCATCGGCAAATAACATGTTTCATAATTTTTACGCGTGTATATGAGAGAGATGTAAAAATTACTATTTTTTTTAAATTTTGTTAAAGCAGTTGAATGAAAATTAAAATTCATCGTGACGCAACAATATGTACGCTTGGAAATATTCGCTGACTAGGACGAGCTTTCGCTCTCCATCCGATAAAATTAAACGAGTTAGAATACACGCCTCGTTTACACGCGAATTTCTCCGGCTACCATCCCTTCTCCTGCTTCACTTTTTTATTCTTTCGTTTCACTTCCAGACACCAACGTCCTGGACAAATACGAATTCATTGCCGCATTAGCTGGAACGTTTGCCCCGAAGAGAGAAAACTGTCTTCCCCCTCGTCCTCCGACTTCCTTCGACGGTGAAAAAACGAACGAGGATACCGATAGGAATCAAGAACACCGCTCTTAAAGATTCCGTGCGATTTCAGTTGATTTTTATTATTACTCTCTAAAATTTCCATTTCCGACGTATCAACTTTTAGAGAAAATTCGAAGAACCAAATATCAAAGTTAAACGTAATTTCACGTTCAGATTTTCATATTGCACCGTTTCGAACGATAGGCTATTCTAATCGTAATCCTCCTCGCAAAATTTCATATCACAGTTTTAGTTTTTTCACTACGAGTATAAAATATTGATGCAACATTGCAACGTACAAACTACGCCATAATAAAAACACAATGGGCCATTGTACAGGAAGAAAGGATCGCCGACCGTATTTGTTGCATTTTAAATACTTCATCGAAAAAAGTTGGCGTATTCATGGGGTACATGGATCGAACGTTTAACAATCCCACGGAATTTGTTAACGACCAACCATGAAACATATCCACTTGTTTCGTTTAACAATTTTTATCGCCAGACCATACCGCTCTGTATTTATCCACCATGCTTTTTTTCTCCTTTTTATTATTGTCCGTGCGATTTATATGCTTGTTTAAAATACCTTCTTTTTCCCTATCCACCCATTTTTTTTTTTTGATTTCCTTGTTTTTTTAATTGTTCATTCGTGTTTCGCGTTTTTATTTTCCAACACAGAACACTGACGGTAACTCGTTAGTTATTCACTTGCTCAAGAACGAGCTTGATCAACGAGACAGCGTAAATATCCACGCAAATTCGACCATTGCTCACGCACGATATAGTACATCAGTTTGTTCAGCCGAATAGGTCGGTCGTTTTCTCGGTTGACTTCGTCATTGTACGAGGCTCGAACAATTATTGCTCGATGATCTACATTCGAGTAAAACCAGGGCTATTTTTTAATATCAGATCAAGCGTGCAGCACAGAGCGCGGCGACACAGACTCGGCGCGATTTGAAATTCAATCGATTCGTTTTTGCAGTACCGGCGTACAGGTTGGACGCGAGCAAAAGGCAGGCTTGGCTTAATTCGATTCCACAGAAAAATGAACTGCTCGATACGAAGAAAATTGCGAACGAAGATCGAGAAAATGTACTCGATGACGTTCGAAATGAAAATCACCCTTATAACGATCACGTGAATCTTTATTTACCCGTCTTATTGCGCGAAGATTGTCCGTTTTGTTTTTATTGCGTGGAACACATTTTTATGGTATGGTGAAACGTAATTATCGCCATAAAAGCAGCTGTCACCGAATAATATTTCCGACTACTGGTAAAAGCGCGGAAACGCTCGTGACACGCGTGCGGTATTATTTATTCGAAGAGTATTGGATCGCCGATCCCGGCAAATACCACTTTTTCCGACGGAAATTGAATTTAACGTTTCTTGCGTGCCCGTTCATTTTAATGGGACAACGATCGATTTGTCGCTTCCAATTGCCGCGCCACGAATTCAACCGATTGCACGTGTTCACAAGGGGTATTACGTAAAATGATAATACGGTGAGCCTTGCAACGTTAGATTTAAGGTATCTTTGACAAATAAAACGTTCAAACACGAATGTAACATTCTATCAGATCCCCTTTTCGAACAACAAAAGCACACGAAGCAAGATAAGGAGATTTATTGCTATCCCTTCGGAATTTGTACACGTGAAAGCTTATAAAATTCTATAAAATGCTCTAGGAATATTTCACCCTTTAATAATTTATATACGGGAAAGTTTACAAAATTCCATAAAATCTCCCAAAAATATTTATCCAAAAGATTTAACAGAACTGAAGGAAACGAAGGGAGAAATAAATTTGAACTTCTCGACGAGATTTCATCAAACAGTCGAATCCTAAACAAAAGCAAGAAGACGGAATGTTAGGTCTTGGTTTCTATTTGGCATCGGAAGGATGCTAGCCACAAAGCTTGGCCATCCTCTATCGGTTTCGTGTCCTCGCGTCCGTTAGAAGGCAGCCTCGGGATCGATGTGCTCTAAATAACGCGATTCCCAGCTGAGATAAGGATGGTCCACTTTGAGTTTCGTTCGTGGTAGCTTGTCACATAGCGAGGAGAGCACGCGACGAAAGACCGCGACAAGCATTTAAACGTAGCGATAACCCTGCACCTTGTATCCCTCTGGGGCGGAAATTGGAGCGGTGCAAGCCAGCAAGGGTCATCAAAATCAGCTCGCACGATCGGCGAAGCAAATTCTGTCGCGATGTAGTCGATAAGATACTCCGTGCAGGTGCCTTAATTAAAGGTTCGACGTCAAACCGACTTTTTGGGTAGTTGACGGCACAAACGAAATTTCACGTCTGAAACATTTGCAAATTTCTATTTTTACCGAAAACTATTTCAAAAATTTTGGTACATGTTGGTAAGTATTTCAGAATAGTTTTAGATTTTGTAAACGTCTACAATGGTAAAAGATATTAGAATCTGACATAAACATTAGCATTTTGGAGTATAGATTTTTCGATGAAACATCAAAGAAGGCAACGACTTTAATTCGTTCAACTTTTTGCTTTCGTACGTCGACCCAACTTATCGATACAACCAATTCAATTCCATTATTCGATATCTGTGGGTCGAATTTCATAAAAATATTTGGTGTCCTAAACAAAACCAATCTGTACGATCAATTTCTCCAAAACCCGGACGTATCGTGATGTGAATGTATACAAGAAGCAAATATCAAATTCGGATGTAGCAATAAACACGGTGATATGAATACGAGTTTGCGAGATGTCTAACCGAATTTTCGTATTTTTTCCCCGTGGCAGCGTAATCGTTCTCTACCCGTTGTATCCCATTTCGCGGTAAATTGCAAACGTTCGCCCGGTTCAGCAGGGCAGAACATACTATCGCAAGAACGTTCGTACAGAGCGACGTGTGTACGCTTGAGCTTGTTGTTACCGATGGTTAAGATCCTCTTTCATCTTCAGAGCTCCCTCGTGTAGAGTTTACAGCGATATGGTGTGCTCAGCGTGCTTTTAGCCGTATTACTTCCGTCGGAATTGCAGCTTCCAGTATAAACTTTATTACATCTTATCGTCGTGCCCTGTGACTTTTGCCGGGGGAAAGTTATTTCGATTCCGTTGTATGGTTTATAAGGCGTCTTCGTTCCCTTGAAAATAACATAGGAGCTCGTATCTTGGAGAACCGTATGATTTTGGATCACGTTGCTCATGATATATGAACGTTCAATGACTCGTTACATCAGTAACAACTTAGAGATTCGACAATTTCTACAGCTGAATTAATTTATCTGGTGATTTGCTAATTAATGATTTGGCTCGCTTCGGTTACTAATACTCTCGTATTTCTAACCGTGACACTAATAAATATATACTTGGCAAATTTAACGTTGTAGAGAAGATTACTACTACTGCACTGTGTAACAAATACTCCATACGATTTTTAGATAATTTATTTTAGAGAATTTTAGAATTTTAGAGAATCGTCTTCTTATGATTATGAAATATTTTTAATCGGATTAGAGTAGATTGTCTCCGAAATCGTCTTTTTTTTTCTATGCTAAATTAATGCCGGTTCTTGAATATATACGATAGGTTTCCTGTTACGAAAGCTAGGAAAAATGTTCCCTTTTACGTCAGCGTCGAAAGCAAGGAAACGCAAGGGGTTTCATCCCGGCGGACCGCACATAATTAAAGTGTCTTCGATGATAGAGGACGGAAAATATGAGAGAGGAAACTATCGATAATCAGCAGCCACGCTACTTCGTGTTTCAATACGCTGGAAATCGCAAAAGTGTTAAAAAGGGCTTCAAGGGCGGACTTCCCTAAGTACGGAGGGCTGGGTATTCGCTATGGTTACCTGGTACCGACGTACGCAATTAAAGAGTATCTCGCGTTCTCGAGTAGTCTGTTTCGAAACAATTAGAGCTACAGATACCCCTGTACCCCGCACCCTCGTCTACGAAAGCTTCCGTGTAAAATAATTTCGTATAGGTTGGTAAACAGGAACGAAAACGAAACAAGAACAAAATAAAGTAAAACAAAACAATCTCTAACGTTTGCAACACCGTGAAACAAACAAGTACATTCCAAACAATTTCCAGTTACATCGTTTCGATGAGGAGAATAAAATCCCGCGAAGTGGAAGGAGAAGGCAACCAATTTAATTCTGAATAACAACCGACACATTTTGCCTCTAAATTCGAAAAAATCAACGCGCGAAATAACATTGAAAATATTCATACCGTCTTTCTGAGTTTGAATGCTACTTCCATTTAACGCTGGTGGAAGCAGCCTTTCATAGTCGAACATTTCGACCATCAAATCGGAAGAAAATATTAGTTGCCAGTCAACTCGAAGAAGGATTCACGGTCGTACTTGCGGACGTGTTTTCCGAAATATTCTGAGCGGTCGAAATTATACACAATACCGAATCCCACGCGTAATTATCATGTAACGTCGTTGGCCTATTGTGCATACGGCAACGTGAAAGATTAATTCGCTTAACCTAGTCGGCGCATTCCATTGTTTTGGATTAGTCCAGCGTTCTCCTGGTGTTCCTCTGTCCCGGCCGCGGCCTGCCAGCCAACTCCTCTACCATGAATTTATTCATACATGCCGGTGGTCGTCGTGGACCTTATTCCACCAGGGGCACCGCCGAACTTCGCGCACGACGGCGCAAAATGTATGATTCCGCCTTGAAATATCGCGAGCCTGCAGCTGGCATCCGAGCGCTAACGATGTTGGTAAACTTTCAACCAATGGGAAAATATTAAGCACCACTTTGGGAGAACGTCTCTCCATCCGAGTGCATTCCCTCGTTGTACGCCACAAAACTCAACTGTGAGAAAATCATCGTACGTTTCATTGCGTTCGAATCGTTTATTAAATTGTTGTAGAAACGAATAACCAAGAACACTTAGCTACTCGAGATGGAAGAAAGGATAACGTACACAGGATAAGTAGACTTTTACATTTGTCATAACGTTCGTATATTCTTTAAACTAATTTGCGAATTACAAAACACCATTTCGCAACACCGTTTTAGCTTTGTACATCGGAGAGAACCAAATTTGGATTTTAGGAGGATTGTAAAACACGGCAATTTAAATTGCCAGATCGATAGATTGGTGCGATACTTTATCAAACTTCGCCAGACCTTATAAGTTCATTCGATAACAGTTTACTGCCAGTTGGACAATTTCACAGGAGAATGACTATTCGCAAATATATGGTGACGTGTGTTTAAATAATTGCGGAGTCACATAACGGTGACAAAACCTGCTCCCAAGATATTCAAAATGGCTGGACCTTTTTCGAACAAAGCTCTAAATCATCGAGATGGAATATCGAGCTAACAAAATTTTATGGGATTCAACGGTGGCGGATAACGCATTTATTATCGGCAGACACCTTTGGCCAGTCGATACGTCCGCAAAACCATAAGCCTGACAAGCCGATCCCACGAGAGAATCGGTATTTGCGAGGTCAACACAAGGCCGCGCTCTGCCTTTACCACGGAGTCTTATCCCACGGGATGGCGGACAAAGATTCTAGTCAGTTTACTGCTATGCCGAGCCCCGCAGGGGAAACGAGAAAAGGAAAGCTCGCACCTAGATTTTCCTGCCGTCATATACCTAATCTCGATGGTGGCAGACTTCGCATTTCAGTGGCCGGCACTAGGATATCGTGCGCCTCGGGCGTGCACTGAAACATCCGCTGCCATTTCGTAGTGAAGTTTTCAGACGCACTGGAATCTCGTTAAAAACTCGATATCTCAGTTGGAATAAATAAATCGCCATGGCGCTCCGTTCTCTATCTTTTCAAATCAGAGGCAGAGAGTGTTATTTAATGATAATTCTGCAAATTGATCGATAGATGAGAGGAATACTTGAAGATCGTAATTTATCCCGAGATACTATGAATTAGCTATGAGTAAAGTAAAGGGTTGGTTCCTGTGAAACGAACGAAAAATATTTCCCTCCTGTAATCGATTTTCAGGCGAATCATTAGAGAAGCACGAGGCGCCGAAAACGAGGTCTTAGCTCCCTAAACCGTGCAACTCTTCATTAAGCAACTTCTTTGGCTAATCGCGGGTCTTTTAGCCTGAAAAACACGATGCTTCTTTCTCATGATGCATCGAGGCTCGTCGATCGAAGAGTTAGTTCCAGACTTTAGCTACGTCTTGGCAACGCGTAACGGGGATGACTGGTAAACCGGCCGAGGAAAAAAGTCTCGGAGCTAATAACGCGACTCGAGACACTCCAGGCCACGAGAGCTAGCTCCGCACAAAAGCTCTAATGAAATTTACATAATGGCACGGGAACCTCCAGCCGTCCATCCGTCACGGTTTGTCTTCATCCTTCGCTCTATCTTCGCTCGGCTGTCTCCCTCTTTCTCATCAAGCAACGATACTATCCTCGTTGCTCCTTCGACCCATCATATTCCACTCGCTCTTCGCTGCCGCATGACATTCCTGGTTCCATGGCGGTTTACACATAATTCGATATCCATTCTACTCGACGTGGATACCGCGATCGAATCACGATCGAATACCTTATTCAGGCTGACCATGTAAACGAGCTGTCGACATGGAAAATCGACAAGTTTTTCAGCTAGTAATTACGTTGAAGTTCGGACCAAAAGAATCGCATGAAAAATCGAACACCATCGCGATGACCGAGCTTGGACACGTAAGTTTCGCGAAGATCGTTACACGGATAGATCGATGTTGTAGATTAACGTTGTACGGAATAAATGCGAATCGTGATGTAGGAAAAGCCGAGTTCGCGGTGCGTTCGTCAGGGCTTAAATCGAATCGCAAATTGCCCGATGCAAATAAAAATGTAGATTCGTTCCATCCTCCCCTTTGGCCTGCTCGACGAACAGCCACGGTTTCGGTTCTGTTCTAACCGTGTTTTTCTCGAACTGGAAAAATTGCTGGCGTTCTTTCGCGATGGAATGAGATTTCCAGGCGTTAACCGTGAATACATATTTATAGCGTAGCGAGTCACAGCAAATTATTTAAAAAGGAATATCGCAGCTACTAAAACAGGGGATGCGTCGAGTATCTCTACCGTGTAAATCGATGAGCAACAGAACTCACGGGAAGATAAGATTCTATCCGGTGAAACGTGTAAGTGGAAAAGACAAACGACTTTCCTAGAAACGGAAACAGGAAGAAACGGAGCATGTAATCAACGAAATTTCGAATTCCTTCACGGACGGAGATTACCGGCGATGCTGACAAACGAATGAGCCGCGCATACCAAGGGCAAAAGAAAAACAACAGCAGGCAAGGAACAGGAGAGAAAGAGGTACTTTCCGCGAAGCTGGATACGAAAGGATCGCTCGATATGGGGGCTTTGAACTTAAGAAGGAAAGCACCGGAGGGCTTATCGGCGGGAAGAAGGAGAATGGAAGAATGACGATTGAGGTGGCGACGAGGAAAAGAAGAGAGAGAGAGAGAGAGAAGAGAAAAGAAAAAGAAGGATCCGGGCGAGAAAGATCGATAAAGAGAAGGGACGATTTAACCAATCGACGAAAACGTCGCAAGTGTTGGTTCGATAAAATTACAGTCTACACGCGATGAGGATCCCATGGAGAATGCAGGAAGTAGTCCTTCACGTTCTCCTCCGCCCCTTTCATCTCCATCCTCCCATCTCACAGACTCGCCGCTGAAAAGAGGACCTTCGACCCGCCTTCCTCTCATCCCTTATCGACTAGAAGGCCGGAGACAGGGAGCTAATAAATTCATAATTCAATATTGACTCGGGGATTGTCTCCGTCGTTGCCGCCGCGTAATTCCTCGCGGGTTTGCCAAGCTTTTAAACAATTAGCTACGAAAACAATTACCACGTCGCGGGCCAGACTTTCCCGGTTTTCCACGCCACCCTTTCGCGACAACAATCCTCGAAGTACGAGAGGCGGGTTATCTTAGCAAGCCGACTTCGCGCACCCCCGCACAATCGACAACACACAGACAACGCACTTTCGACGTAAGCTCAAGGTAAATATTTATCGCCCAGCATTATCCAAGGGACTCTCCTTTCCTTTGGGTGTGCAGGTGAATCGGTCTCTTACTTACGAAACGTCCGGCGCGCGTGCCGATTAAGTTTACCGTGGAAATATTTTTCCAACGCGAGACGTCCATCGTGCACTTTTCGAGGAAAGCCTTTCCTTTTCTATCGGAACATCGATTCCTCGTCGCTTCAGTCATTGAGAAGGAAGGGTGGCTCGCCAACCCCATCGCTATACCTTTTAGGGGTCGATTGAAAATTGATAAACGGGTTTATAGGCCCTCTAGACGTTCTTCAGCTTTGCGATTATTTTTCCTTTCACGCGATGTACCTCGGTAACGTTGCGTATCCTTTTGCGTGTGAGCGGACGTGTATATATTGGACTATCTTAAAAATTTCTGTGACCTTTGAATCTCTCACATAGAAACGGTGCAACTTCGCAAATGAAAAATTCTAAGTAACTTTGAGCAAGTTCGATATAATCTTTGAGTGATTCAAACTGTCTTTGACATAATTGTCAAACGATCTTTACTGACGTTCGCGCGAGCTTGGCTAATTCTCGACTCACTCTGACTGACTTTCAAACGATACTAAATGGTCTTCGATTGACATTGGTTTCTTGATGACAGTATGTTTTAAAGTAATCTTAATTACTCACTATGCAACCATTCGAATATCGTAGTAGCTTTCCTTATTGAGATTTGCATAAACGTAATTAATCCCAGCCTCTCCGTTTATTAATCAACACTGCCAATTATCGTCGGCAAATCTTCGCCAGCAATTGATAATTCTAATTAAATGGAACTCGTGGGCCGAAGAATCGACCCTGCTCTATTCTTCGCGGCAAGAAAGGCGTTGAAATGTAATCGCGCTGGTCAAGAAATTCTCGCAACGACTAGGAATACGTAATTACACGTACACCCGTGCAAATTAGTTTATTACGGCGAGCGTCAGTAATTTTTATGGAGCAAGGAATGTGGGCCGCGTTAATGAAATTTGCGCCGAACGTTTTAAAACGTCCGGCTTGCCGTGCACGTGCGGGCACAGCGCTCTACCACCAAAGTGGAAAAGAGAAAGATAGGGTCTGATTAGCGTACGCCGCAGCGGCACCAACCAGCGATAAATTATTCCCGCGGTTCTCGCGTTTGATTTAAAATTATTGCCCCGGTTTGTTCCGGGATTACGGGACACAAGGTATTACTCTTCCGTGCGCCAGTCCCGTAGCTGTGTTACAGGCGAAACTGACCGATTGTTGTTTAACCGTAATATGCACCTCGTCACGTATCGTACGGTACATAGAACATATTTGCAAAAGTACACGCGATGAGTTGAAATAACATTGGTTCGAGTTTCATTGTAATAATAGTCTAAAATAAGATTAAAAATAAATAATCTAAATAAAAATAAAAAATAAACATTTTGTATGGTAAGCGTTCGAATACTTTCGCGCGCCACGGTTGTAATATTAATCAGGACAATAATGATCCAAACTATTATTTGAATTCCATTTTAAGCGATAGTTACAGATTTTTCAATATTCCAACACTCTGTATCTCTTTAGCAGGCCGTTTAAAACAAATCGCAATACCTTTTTCGCTCAATCGTATCGCCTATAATTAATTGAGAAGGATCACCCGGTGATCCACAAGCGAACATGTTGAGCGATAATTTTTCGTCCAGCGACAACAAATGATTCCTTCGATACCTCGATCATTTCCACCGTACGTCTGGTGCGTCCATAGAGACAGCGAAATACCACGACCGGCTCTTTAATCCGTCGTTAATCACGACTGAGTAATGAGTTTTATCTGCAAATAATTAGTATCGACGTATCGGCTCGATGCGTCACCCTTAATATAGCGTGTCAACAGTTCCACGTACGTTGCGATGCTATGTTCTCGTCTACAATGTGTTTTCGTATGGTTTCTAGCACTTTTAAGAATCGCGTGTCGGCGATTTCACAAAATTACTTTCGGAGAGGGAAATAGGAACGATCGCCTAATTACATTCGAGGCAAGTACTCTAAAAGAATTCAAAGCTCTCTGAGGAAGCACACAAGCAATCGCCGAAGGAAATTCGCTAATAAATTAGGCGTTTTTACCGTACGGTACAGGGATTATTCGCTCGTAACTGGGTCGATCGATTAATGCGACCAAAGCACGACCTGTAAACGCGACCACTGACGAAAAAATAGAGAGGAAAAGACAAAAAAAAAAAAAAAAAACAACGAAAAAAGCGGCGATCGTTGAGATCATGCAAACCGTGTTTGCCATGGGAGTCAAATCAAAAGTTACTCTGTGGGTAATTTCCTGCTAGCTACAAGAGAAAACGAAAGGTGTGGGAAGTAGCATTGGTGTGCTTTCGACTGACAGACTCGTGTACGCTTCCCTTCTCATTTTCTCTTTCGCTGTTCGGCAACCACCGGCTCAACACCGAGTATCCGTTTTCTCTCTTTCTCTTTCCCCGCGTCTCGTTTTCTCTGTCCCAGTTCGAGGGTCCATGATAAAACGCGACACACGAAGTTACAAGTAGCTCTTTCGGTCGTTCGATTACGTTAACTCGTTGAGTCAGGTTCGCGCGCGGGATATTCTCTCTTGCCGATTCCACCTTTTTCTCTTTGAAGTCGGGGCCACTTAAACGGCTCTCGAACATTACCCCCTTCAGGACATCGGCCAGCAACACAGCCCTCGGAAAGAAAAGGGACGAGATCGTGGGTTTCCACTATCAAGAAGCTTTGATGGATTGTCTCGGGATTAAGATGTATTGCTGATAGTCAAAAGGACTCTTAGCGCATTTTCTCGATCACGGAGTTCTCAGTTTGAAAACAAGGGACTCGCGTCGATACGGATCACAGTTTGCAGGGCTATTGCACGCGATCGAGCAAGATACTCCAAATAACCGTCGAATCGATCACGGCTTCGCAAGTCGCTATCGGGTTTGTCGGTGTATCGTTTGCGAGCCTCGTCGATGAGCGAATCAAAGTTTCGCGGAGGTCATAGATCGAGAAACAATGCGGGAATGAGGGGGTAAGTTTAGCGAAACAAGTTAGCGGAAGAAGCTTGTCGGAAGTCAGTTTTCAAGAGGAATCGTATCGAAGACTTTGCTGCCTCGTCAAAGATGCCGGCTGCGATTCCTCGAGCGAGAGTAGAAATGGAACAGGAATTGTGTTTGCAAATATGTTTCTGTGTACGGAACCGATTCGATTGATCTAGCGATTAAATATTCATCAAAGAAACAGTAGCGCAAGGTATCGTATGTATAATATTTGACGAAACTTCGTTCGCAATTGACACGAGTGTTAGAAACTTGTATATACAAATGCTCTGCCTTTTTCATCTCACACACATCGTATACACGATTCGCACATGCAGCGTGATAAAATTAAAAAAGAAGGCAAAGGGTATGAACGAGCTTGATGTACGACGTGGACGAAAGGAACGAATCGTGTAACTCTGGAATCTCTTAAGAAGACGCAGTAATCTCGGGACTCTGAGCACGGTATCGAATTGCCAACGTCGTGGAGGATCGCGACAAGAAACGATGGAAGAGGAACCTAACAATTCCGCGAGAAGGTTGCCAGCAGAAAAAGCGAAGAAGCTAAGACGAAGGGTCGAACGTGCAGAACACGCCGCTGTAAAGGGGGTTGCAGATGGCATCATTGGGAGCTTTTTATTCGCTTGTCCTACACGTCCGCGTTTCTCTTTTACGAGCTCTTACGAGGCGTTACGTATCACGTATTCGTTCGTTTGTGTAGCTCGCGTCGGCTAGTCGACAGAGAGGGAATCGTTGGAAATTTACGATCGCTTGATCGATACCTGGAACGAGGTGGCGAGGACCTCGTCAACTTTCCACGATAGCGCGAGAACTTCTTCCACGAACCTCTTCCTTTTCCAGTCGGCCAACTTCTTCCGCGAACTTATATAAATTTAAATTCGTTGCTCGAGAGATGCGCCCCGGTATAACGGAACACGAAGGACATTAATATTTTGTAAACGTCGCCGACCGTTATGCATAGACAAAATTCTTTACGGGTGCAAAGCGCAGTTCGCGGACTACGAATATTACTTTTTAATGTTAAGACGAGCAGTTCGATCGATGGAAGAGCATTAGGAATAATATACAACGACGTCGTAAAGTTCTCTCTTCTTTCCGCGAGAAGCAACATAAAAAAAAAGAATAAACTGTTTCCGGCTGAGCGATTCGACGGACAAGTCTACCTTTCCGCACGCCATCGAATAAACGCGGCAAATGTCGTTTTCCTAAGACACACCGTATTATTACCACTCGTCCAAGATCGTTCCAGACGTCTTTGATGACAGAGATTACAAGCGCGGAGACAGATATCCAGTTAATTAAATCCCCGCTATCCGTCTTCCTCGTGGCGCGGTTCTTAAAGAAGAGAGACAGCTTTGGAAAGGTCTTTGTCTTTGTAGGCAACGCGACTTCGGCACCGGGTCCTGCTTCTTTGGACGCCGGAGAGCGTACACATCCGACAGGAAAGTAACTACAAAGAAAGAAAACGTCCTGGTCGGAATGAAGAGCCAGTCAGCGGTGATCCTTTCAAAGGCACCGAAACTTCGACCCCACCTGTGATCTCTGACTTGGTCCGCTGAAAGTCTCCTGTAATTGGGATTACTGCCGATAGACAAAACCGGCTCGGCCTCTCTTCGATTCACTAAATTCCTTTTCTACGTCGAGACCCCTGAATGACCAAGTTTGCCAAGAGATAAATGAAAGTGGCTGGCGTCAATAACCAACGAGAGATCCGCGAAAGAAATTGAGGAAAATCGATCGCCTAATAGCCGTGAGAAGCGAAAATTTAATCGACGAAAATTTACGCTCGTGTCTCACGGACGATTTCCGCGATTATCGTCACTCACTCCGTTACGAGTGCGGTTCGGTGTTCGAGTCGTAAAACAACGGTTACCTTTCATTGTAATTGGACGTGTACAAGGCAAAAAGGATCGTAGAAGAGATCGTGGCGAGCGGCAAACTTATCGCGGCTAGCGTGAACCGAACACGATTGAGGAGGTTCGAGATGGCGGCGATAAGTGGAATTACACTGTGCGCGACAGACACGCGCGACAATATCGGGCCACAGACGGTTAAACGAAGTACAGGTGATCGCGATGTTTTTCTCGGCGACGCCGATGGTTGGGTTGTTTTCCTGTTTCTCAGCGGGCAAAGCTCCGCACGAATATCGCGGACAGAGATCTTGAGAAAGGGAAAAAACAATATTCGTCCGATAAAGCGACTTTTCGTATGACAATAAAACGAACAGCATCGGTCGTAAAACGTGGCGCTATATTTGTTTGCCGTGAGTACTTTGTATTGTTTACGAGTCGTAGCTTGTCGAAGTGGTGGAATTGTCGGCAGGACGCTGAACAGCGGGGACACTTGATTTTCTGGTATTTCGTAGGAACAGTGAAACCGTGTCTCGCATTCACCATGAGTTCATTGTGAAAGATTTCGCACGGGAGAAACAAAAAGGTAAAAAAATATCGTTCAAAAAATGAACAGGTTCGTTTTTCACGGACAAACTGTTTCGAAACCTTTTATTTTTTTACATTCAAGAATTAAGCTTCAAATATGACAGAGGAAAGTAAAGCCGTCGCGTGACAGAATTGGCCTGCCTTTTACCTTGCTCTGTTTCGTTTCGTTACGTAATGCTCAACCTCGTTGCCAACTGTAATTTGTGCACAGTACTTTAACGCATGACTCGTGCCTCGCTATCGCAAACACACAGGGCAATCGTCGTTAACTGGCACTTCCTAAATCATTAAAATGATCGCCACGTACTGAGCGTACTTTACCATCCGGAACACGCGCCCCGATTACACTGTGTTCTAATTATCTTGATCCGCGGTCACGCGAATATTAGATTATAGTTTATATCGGTGAGCGATGCTTCCCATACTATTGGCAGTAATTGGGATAGCCTACGACAAATCGACTAACTAACAGAATCGCAGAGAGAATAGGGAAGAACGTTAGATTAGTCGTGCGATAACGTTACGGGTATATATCGCAGGGCGTGGGCGGTATATAAAAGCGACGTTCCTCCGAAAATTAAGCGCAAAACGAAAGAGAGTTTTCTTTGTCGAATACTCGAAGTTTCGTCTTGAAAAAAAATTGTTTGAAAGAAAGAATCGATTTTTACTCGACAAATCCTTCTCCCACGTTCCTCTTTGCGTTCTTTATTGAAAATCCGCTCCACTTAATCGTCGAGATTTCATTTGAAGCTAGCAAGTGGGCCAAAACAAGAGACGTCTCTTCGCCAATGGCATCTCGCGAAGAATAACGAAGAACGAGCGATCGATCGAACGATATCGTAAACAAGCATCCCAGACGATACCCGTCGAACAATACCTTTGGACAGCGTCGACAAAGACAAAGCTAGTAAACTTACTTACGCGACATACCAACCAGCCTACACCGGTCTCCATTGCTGCTTGTTGTTTCCTGTCATCGGTTTACTTCCACGATTATATCTGACCGAGTCGTTCCATTCAAAATCTGCTCCACTTAGGCGCGTCGATTTCTCATTTGATCGCGGTGCGCCACTGCACTGCAGGAGGGAAATGTTCCTCATTATGCGGCACTACCAGTGACACGATAAAAATCATTACTCGGCTCGCGACGAATGATTTCCTTCGTCGAGACAGGGCGTATTCATCGATCCAGCTCGCGACTCGCCAGCACACATGGCCGTGTTAGGTGAAACACGCGGACAGAGGTTGCATCGGAGTCCACGAAGCCCACGTGCGTGCAAAACAGGCAACATCATTCTAATATATTCTCATTAGCCGGTGTTTTAATTAGAGCGCTCATTAATGCCTGCTACGGTGCACTCGTCTCTCCCTTTTCCATGACCTCTTCTCCTTCTCTCTCATCCCGCTTCCTCCATCTCTCTTTTCCTCCGTGTCTGCCTTTCCCCTCGTGCATCTCGTCCCGCTCGCTCCAGTCTACCGCGTTCTTTCTCCGTACGTTTCCCGTCTGTTCCTTTCTCCCCGTTCACTCGCCGAGAGACTTCCAACGGGCGATCAGAATTAATATCTACATAGTTATCGCGTCTATGGTGTACGCGAACGCTACGATCCCGGCGACAGTTCTACAGTCTCCACTTTATTTCCCTTAGCAACGCTTGCTTACAGCGAGACCCTCGCCGACGAGATGGTAATCAACATCGGCCATCGTTCACGCGAATCGTTAATCGCTCCGGCTACAAATTCTCCAAGTTCTTTATTACGAGGCTGTCGGCTTTTTAACGACTACGATCGACATCGAAATGAAATTGGCGAAGTGGAAGTAAGAAAAATTTGAAGAAGTCGATGGAATAATAGTGACGAGTGGGGATTAATTTGCATTATTTCGGGAGTTGGAATTTTCGTTGGAATTGGAATTTTGGATCGCCTACGATAGAGGCAACAAGGACATCCTGTCGACACGCAAAACCGTGATTCACAGTTCCGTGGCCGAATCAGGCCGGAGGTGGATCCTACGTCTCGTTCGCTTCCTCTTTTTCCCCGGGGAAGAATATTTTATGCAAACACGATGCTTCCCTTCGCAAGAAACGATTTCACCCCGTGGCTGGTTGGGCGAACGAAATTTAATCAAATTTTCGAAAACAACGAACACTCGCTATTACGGTTACACAAGCTCGATAATTATTCGATATCCACTGCAGCTATCGCATGAATTCGCTTCTCGCGTGCAGAAATTAAACCGGAAGATATCGTCGTACGTGAGCTTCTTATTACGAAAACCCATGCACAGATCGTAATTCAAAAGATATGCCCCATTAACGAATCTTCTTTTTGTTTTCTCTTCGATGCTAAATACCGACGCTTGTACTAAAATCCACGCCCGAAGTATTCCTAGTTCGACATTCCTCCGATCGTTGCTTAAACTTTTATGGAAAACCATGCTTCGGCGCATTCTTTGTATATCCGTAATTCATCCACGAATAACAAAGAACAATCGTGACCGTACTAGATATTATTACAGGCTCGTCAATCGATAGAGCAAGCGCGCAACTGTCAAAAACTGGGATCGGACGTGATTAGTCATCGCTCGTTCGCCTTGGCGAAATGATTTGATGTTTCGGCAACTCGTCGACTGGATCCGAACTACTCGTCACCCGACTGATATTGCGGGCAACTGGTTAAAAGATATGCAGAATGGATGCTGTCGCGGCGCACGATCTGGTTTCGCTGCTACCTAACCGGGATGGTTGGCTATCCAGCCTGTCGTCCATCCTAAATCAAGCCTAGTTGACGGACACGGGACAGTCTGCGTGGAACTTGCGGGTCACCTGTCTACGTAGGCTACCCTACCGGTTAAATCATCGCCTCCTGTCGCTTGCCCCTTCCTCGCCATCGCCTCACCCCACCCTCGATCCCCAGTAACGTGGCGAGTACCGGCAGAGCCAAGCTCTTCCCTCCTTCCCGTATGAGGAATAGCGCGGGTGCTGCTTTTGATTTAGCGGAATATGCTGCTGGCACTGACGACTCGCTCCCATTACGTTCCCCGTACCCCACCGACCGATACACCCTCTTCAGAAACCTCCCCCCGGCATCGTTATCCGGCCGCTCCTTCCATTTCGCCGACCAAGACCTCTAATTAATGGTCCAGCTCATTTCGCCGGCTCGGATACCACGAAAAATTATGCTCTTTTGAATACAGATGAACTTCTGTCTGGACGTTGCTGCCGTGCCCCCGCGTCTTTTTTACTTTGTTTTCCAGTCACCGCTGCGCCGCTGTACCGCTGCACCCGGTGCCCGCAATGCGTTTTCATCGTTCGATAGGAAGCCTTGTCAGTATTAGACTTCGATGAATCTCAGATCTGTGAGTTCTAGATTTCTACGCATTTGTATTTCATTTTTACCATGTATGAAACGAAATAGGTTTTAGTTTCGTTTACGCGAACAAGTTCTCATCTTCTATGTCTAAAAACAGAGAATTAAATTTGTAAACTTTTCGAGTATTATTGTTCTCGAACGGAATCGAAAGGCTGGATAAAACAGCGAATAAAACTATTCGCAGTGAAAACTTTGGAAGCTTTAGAGAAGAAACTGTTCCGCGACAGTTGAGAAAAAAGGCGACGAATTTTGAAATTCTAAATCCGCGACCACTCGAAGTGGCGAATAGGTGGCGGAATCAAGGCGAGTACGTCAACACTGCACAGACCGGAAGTAAGTGGCGGAAGTTTCAAGAAATAGGGAAAGCTCGGGCAGGATAACAAACAGTGAAAAGCGGTGATTTGTTCAAGAAGTAGAAAACGAACGAAGGAGAGGCGAGGGGAAAAACGAGCATGACGAGAGACATGGCTGCAATTCCCATTCAAATTAATGCAAACGTTCTTCGGTGCCGAAAGGAAGATTCTGGCCATGTTTTTCCTCTCTTCGTGAATCGACGATGATGAACATTTGTGTCACGCCATTCTTTCAATCTGAATGGAGAGGGTCTGTTCGTTTTACACGCGTGAAGTCGCTTTTAAAACAGTAACAGTTTTTAAATGTTTCCTTCGCGTGCAATGAATATGGCAAAAGTAAGAAGTGTCTTATGAGCGAACGTTTATACTTTCGAGCGCTTTAAAAAATCAAAATTGTTTAAATTAAAAGAAAAGAATTGTACGAGTATTTGTGGTTTTAAAAAATTAATTCCAATAAATAAAGATCTAGAAAAGCTTTTATAGACGATATAGAATATTCTTAATCTTTAATATTTCAATTATATTATATAATTATACAAGCGTTTCCATTACGTTTCTCAAGTGTCCAATTCCTCGCATATTCAATAAAAATACGGACTCCCATATTTTTCTCTGAAAAGAGAATGAAAGTTTCGATATGCCGCAACAACGTGACAATAATCAACAAAAAAGCTCGCAAAGCTCTGTGTCGGACTCGTAGTCCTTACGATCAACATTTTTCCATTACCATGATGCGATGCGTATTGAAATAACATGAGACCGCCAAAAGGTAGTTGCCATGCTTCTCCTATGGCAAAACGCGAAAATATAATGTGGCGGCAGTGGTCCGTTTCGTCAATGACCGGACCGAGCCGCTACAATGCTGATGCGTCTCCCTCTTTCACTTTTATTTCCATTTCGCCTGTGCCAATCCCTGACGGTCCAACGTGTATGCTTTTCGTTTGACGAATTCATTCGAGGAGAGAAGGACAAAGGAGGAAAGCCGTACGTATGGGCGAAATAACGAACCGTTTGTCTGCGACGTTTCTACCATCTCGTAGCGCGTCACGTTGTGTATTAATTAAAAAATATTTCATGCATGAGAACGACTGAAATGCTGCCGCAATGAGCTACGTCTGCAAGGCGTCTGCAATGGAAGCCGTTTCAAAGATATGCAAAAGTTGGCGCGGTAAGGTCTATAAAACTCTTGTACGATACTTGTCTTAAATTCTTCTTCACGAGTTCATAAATGTAGCTTGTCTCTGGCAGTTCACCAGTTTTTCCAATTTTTAATTATAGAACATCCTCTTGCATAGAAGTTTAATGAAATGAAAATATACCTATCATCGTATATAAAGTATAAAACAATAGCCAAATTATGAACAGCTTTGGAGAATAACCAATCGCGAATGATCTACGCCAATGCGCAAAATGACAAAATATCGAGTGTAACTTGGAAAACAAAATACATACAATTAAGTCAAGAACATCAACGACGAATACTCGAGTAGCTACCGTGAATATACAATTTCTCATCGCGCAATCATGATTCTAAAGTTCCGTCCTGCAACCTTGAGCCAACCGTTTCAATTTGGGCTCGACAGAGGAAAAAAAACACGGACGTTAAACACTCGCGAAACTTGAAGCAATTAAAGTTCAATTCACACCCATCCCGAAACGCGATAAAATCGTTGGCAAAAGTCGATCGTAGAGTCCTTTCACAAAAACGAATCGACAAAGTTTTCCGGTAGAACGATCTCCCTCGAGCTTTCTGCCAAACTCGTGAAATCTCTTTGATTCGGCCGTCACTCGTGACAGGATGGTGTCTAAATGGGCCGCTTCTCTCAAGCAGCGCGATATTTCCGACGAAACAAAGGTGTGCCGGACCGATAGCGTTCACGGTCTGTCAGCTCCTTTACCTGGACCACGAATTCCATCAGCTTGTGTCTCGTTTCCCATCGTATACCCGGTGTAGGCACAGCGTTGTTGCGGTTTCTCGTGCGTGTTTATTTATTTACTCGGTCTTCCGGATAGCTGGAATCAAGATAAACGCGTGCAAAGGGTTCAAAAACTATGCGTGAAGCGAAGAACGGATAAGTTTCGCCAACGAGAGTTAACGATACGATGGATCGGTTAAAGCTAACGAGTAAACGTCAAGAATTATCGCGCGTTAGATCTATCGTCGATTCGTTGGACAGTATAAAACGTTACACGCGGCGAAATGCTACGGATTACCGGCGGATGAGCACGCGAGCTAAACTCCATGTGTCACCGAGTCGCGATTTTTCGCGCGGCAAGATGATAAATACGATTGAAAATGGAAGATATATGCGATACGAGCGTCATCGTGTATGCGAATCCTGTTACATTGCTTGTTTATACAGATGAAACTGATAATCGAAATAGATCTTTGATAGATAGTATGTTTCGAGAAAATACAAGCTTATAGAACATATCAGTCTTCCGGACTTATTACAGGAACGCGAAAATTGACGTTCGGCAAATGGTAGATCAAATTTTTCACGAATCGCTATTGAGAAAATAGGGAAACTGAAAGGGCAATAATTTCAGTTAGACTGACTACAAATGGAAAAAGCACATAACCGATGAGTTCCAGCGCGTAATTACACATTTCAAGAAGCGCAGGATCGACGGGATCGGACACTTGAATAATGCCACTCGCTAGAGATAAATTGTACACAGCCAAAGTTGAAATATCGTCGTTACGAATTTCAAACAACCAGATCCCGCTCTTTCCACGCGAAATAATCCCACGGTCTGGAGAGCGAAATAAAGAGAGAGGGGCATCGATATTTGATCCAGCCATCGAACACCGACGCTGAATGAGAATTATTAAATCATGCACCCGGAGTCTGATCGCCGTTCCGTTCCGCGCCTACTTTCACGAACGTGATTAGAATTTTTCTATCCGTATTTCCCGCGGATTCGATGTATTTACGCGGTTACCGGGGCTTGTTTTTCCTTTGGCTGCAAACCAGGCCGCCTCGACCTCGAAATAATCGGCAAATATTTGTCCGTCACGCGAGAACACGGCCAAATGATCGTCCTTGGTCGTTATTTCGGTCTTTTCGATACACATCGACCCGCTATTTGCCTCACCAACACCGCGCCCCGTGTACGATCGCACTCGAGATCCAAAGGATTAATCTTTGACTAGCAAGCGGCCGAGTGTTTGCCTTCCCGACGAGCTGAGCAAGCTGGATTATTATTACGCGCCGTGTAGGCTGCGAGATGCGCTCCATCACCAGGGAACCGCCTGTCTGCCAGATCGCTTTAGAAGCCCGTGCTGATTCTCACTCGAAAACTCGTAAATAAGTGGCTGTCCGTTCCACCAATGAGGAACGTGAAACGTTACAAATCGAATTTTTAATTGACTATTATATTACAAGATATGAGTAAATACTTTATCGCACTTTGTACCGTGAAATACTTTTTCTTTTACGGAAGGTCGTTAACGTCCAGCTTCCAGACTTTTATGACAAAGTCTCCTGTCGTCTCGACATATAAAACAGTTCGTCGTGCAACAGGATATTTTTAACCGAATGAGAGATGACCCGACTGAAAGAGAGAGAGAGAGAGAGAGAGAGAGAGAGAGGCTGAAATCATATTAACATCACGACGAGAGATCAGACAAAAGACCGTCCAACAGTTTATACAAACGCGACTTCAGAAGCAGCTTATTTAATCGTCTTAATTGCTAAACGAGCCCGACGCAAACTCGTCCAGAGATGGCATAGTCTTCCTACGAGGGTTTAAAACATTTGTTGCGAGAAAACGACGTCTACTCTGATCCTTTCGCTTTTGTAAGTGAATCGTGGATTAAAGAACCCCTCTGTACCAGCATATGAATAAATAGCGTCGAAAAGTTACAAAAGATACGATTTTCTTAATCGCGCGTCTTTCGCTCCTCGAAATATCATTTCCGTATGAAATTTATCAATTATTATAATTAGCGAGACGACGCCGCGCCGACTAGAAACAAACGCTGCCGTATAAATTTCTATGGATTCTGGGTGTAATCCCTGGGCACCGGTGGCAGCACATGTGGAAATTAAAATTAAAGGAAGAAAAAGCTCGGGGTGGGCTATGAAGGCGAGAGCCACGGATGAAATATAAGTCTGTACGTGAAGGGAGCCACGGTAGCCGCTAATTTCCCTAATTTCGCTAATAAATTGCCCAAGACAAAAATTCCCCGGCGGATTGTAAAGGTATTAACTTCTTCTCCGATCCTTGCAGTTTTTCTGCGCCTCCCTTTCTGTCTATGGTATTCACTTTATCATCGAGTAATCTCGCGCGAACGAAATATTTCTCGATGAACACCAGATTAGAAACAAGTGGACGAAGAACAAATTGCAAAATGAGAATCACCTGATATACGAGACAGCTGTATTACTGTTCTGTATGCAAACCAACGAGTTTCATTACACGACGTGGCTACATCTCGACGGTTGTTGGCCGTTCGTCCGAACGTCACGATGTTGGCGAATATTTTCGCGGCACGGAAAAGAAACGCGGCGGTCAATTTTCGCCAGCCGCGAGCGATCCTCCGACCTATTCTCGTATAATGAAAGCCGCGACCTCGACTAGAGAATAAAAGGCAAAGCGAGGCAATAGCTTATTTTCTCCTCATTCTCTTTTTATCACGGTGCGAGCTACTTATGAATTACATTTGCAATTACGCCTGGCCGTCGTTCCTGAGACTCGTCCGCTCGCGAGCGCATATTTTAGGCGGTTCTCTCGCGACGACATGGAACGCGGCTCGCGTTACCGAGAAACGCCGTTGCTAAACACGCACCAGACTTTAGCAATTCTTTTTCATTTCCGTGTGCACACGCGAGCCCCTTCTTTTTTCTCCTCGTCTCTTTTACGTGGTTCTTCTCTCGCGCTTATTTCCCGTGGAATCTCGTGATTCATTCCTTTCAGGCTGCCTGGCAATTTACTCCGGTAACGTTTGCAGAAGTAGATACCGACAATTAGCCGGCTTAGAAATTTATTGTCCTCGTTTGATCCCTAATGGATATTTAATTTCGAGACTGACAAGACGATCTGCGGACACGTCTATTAATCATAGTAAAGTGGTGGCAATATTATCGCATCGATCTTCTTCCTGGCATACTTTTCGCGCTGGCATTCATCATTATTCGAAACGTTATCGTTGTTACATTCAACGACGCTACTGTCGTGGTCGCATTTTTCCGGTGATGTATGTTCGCCGTATTTGTGTGCAGGCGCGATTCCAACTCGCGACAAGACGCAAATATGTTCGCCTGTGTTCAGTCCTCGCGTGTCAGCTTGAATTATGACCACTCCTTTCCTATTCGTCGGTCTAATCATCATTATATCCTTCTAGAACGGTAACTCTCCTTTGTGCCCTTCTCGAACTGCTTCGAGGCAATAAATCTAAACATCCGTGCGATTACTGAAAATCGTGTGCGATTTTTACCGCAGTTCTTGCCCAGCTATGTCACGACATTACCAAATGTAGTTCTCCGTTTAAGAGTTTAACGAACTCGTAAAAAGTCGGGTAATAAGCGCGAATAAAATATTCGCCATCTCCTTTGCAGGCTGTCCCGCCATTTGTAACAAACGTGTGGCGGACAGCTCGTAAAATCACAGCGTCCCCTGTGTCAATAAAGCGAATTCGATTCGGCTTGCACCCATTCGGCACGGAATTTTCGCGTTATCGTTTCGTTTTAACCCTGCACTATGGAGGGAAAAGAGGTGCGAAAGGGCGCTCGTGATTGACGCAAACGACGATTAAATTACGCGTAAGTCGGCAGGTTATCGAGTATCCATTCATCGATGGCAAACCCCAGCACCGCCGAACGGAATTACATTCTCTGAAAACGATCTCCGAAGCGCGGTTAATTTCGGCCCTTGGAAAACTCGAAGGTTCTCGAAACTATCAAATGTTTTTCATCGTATTGAAACCAATCGAGCATTCCATTGATATCGAGAAATACCTGAAACCGATCCTTCCAAGCCATCGTTACAACGAAAACTTTCGGTTTTATTATATTTCTATGGAAATTCGAGCCACGTCCGAATAACATTGGAAATAAAACGAGACGACGACGGAAACGGGCGAAGAAGGAAGGGGTGACGTCATCGACCTGAAACCGAGAATCGCATAAAGCGTTAACCGCGGTCTAATTAGCGCGCCCTTTCGCTCGAATAGCTTTTCGAAATTAATTCCCCCGCGAACGCGTGTCGCGACTCCGATGCTCTTCGCAAACGCACCATTGTAGAGAGAAGCGCAAAGGGGGTGGGAAAAGTGGAAGACGTACTTTTAGTCAGAAAGCTCTCTTTTGGCCCAGTGACGTCGATCCATTGGGATAAGAAATGCCATTTCCTCGACACAACGAGCGTGTCATTATCTGTCACATACAAGACGAGTCAGCCACGAATATACAATCTTCGTTCACCCCCTCACGGTTCCCGTTCATCCTGCGGAATAAGGGAAAACTTCAGTCGGAAATTCGTACTACGATCGAGCTGCCTCGCGACTAACTCGAACGAAAGGACAAAGTGAATTGCGAATGCTTGTGAATAGGCGTCGGGCAAATATCTCGCATCTAGACGGTTGAAAAATTAAATCTTTCAACCCCGATAAAAAACCGAAGCGAATTTTCAATGGCAACCGATAATGATGCGATCTCGAGTTCGAGAATACCCATCTTTCGCTCTTCAACGAGTGTAACCGTCTTTATTTGAGACGCCAGCTTTAGAATATGTTTTGCACACTCGGTATACGTTGCAAGAATCGATAGTCTCGAGTGAGAATCTGCAAAGAATTATACATATATCGATGTCGGTACTCCTTTATCTCTCGTCGATGGTTTCTGTTAAACTTAATAGAAATTTTCACGAGACGGTCAAACCAGTTAATGAAAAGCTGGAATTAAGAAGAGAGTTTACAATCGAACCTTGGATCATCAAACTGACACTTACGTTCCAACTGTGGCAGCAATAATTCCATTCGAGGCGGTAACAACATCGTCTACCTCGTAAATACAGTTTTCTATACCCAATATAAGATCCAACTTCAATCCTCTGGCGTAATTTACATTTCAACGAGCCACTACCTCGTTAAGTCGCGACAGAGGCACTGGAATTATATTACTCACAGTCTTGCCGTATTGTGCCGGTTCGCATGAAACGCGCGACGTATCGTAACGTCATCGTTCATTCAAACAAGAACGTCTGAAACTTTGCGTAATGTCAGAGGCTCGTGTAGCACGTCAAATGGTAGGGACTTCAATGTCTTCGTTGTTGCAACTTTGTGCTCCTTTCGTCTCTCGTCTGATCTATATTTCCGATTCTCCTTTACGATATTTTCTCTTCCAATCTATCGTAAACAACAGTCGTCTCTTTTTATTATTAATTGAATCCCATAGAATTATAATTATAAACCGACTATTATTCGTGCGACTCTTTCTTTCCACACAGACCGTGGAAATTCACGCGATACGCGTGAAAATCAAGATTAGAACGCGTTCACTCTTTCACTCGTCGAGATCATAGGGGTTCGTTGGCGAAGTCTCGGGATGGAGTCGATCAATTCGCTACGACTACGCAAAGACAGTTTATTTTACAATTACAATGTACACCATAAATAAACCAGCCGGGATATATATGTAGTCGTGCTCCTCGGTATGGTACGTGCACGTAAGCGTACGTAAGCTTGTTCCCGTACGCTTTCGTTTTCCTTATTCTGGTAGTGGCCAACGAGCGAAGAAACGCCGACCGTGCGAGATGCGAAATAGCAAGATAGCATTCACTGCCATCCTTCACAGGCTCGTCGCACGATTTCTCATTAGATTTTTTACTGTACTACCGTCGTGGTATTAATTCGTGCGACGGCCGGTGAAATTTATGGAAGATCTCGGCGACGAAAGAAATCCGGCTCGGTGGATGGACACGCGGGGATACTCGTTTGTAATCACTACGGGTGTCCGATTAAGGCCGGTTATGCGAGGCGGAACCTCCTCGTGGAAAGACGAGCGCCTCGACTTTGTTGCTGCCCGATGAAACGCTCCGCTCCCGCTCGACTACTTCGCGGTCCTTCAATTTATGTTGGATTCGGCCGCTAGCGACAGGCCATCCTTGGTTAATTGGAACATGATTAAGCGCGTGCCGAAGATTTCGTTGCTTCGTAATTAAATTTCGACTCTGCACCTTCCCGCTGTTTCTCCTGATCAAAGCCGCCAGATACCATCCTCTCTCGAAAGGAGAGTCTCTGTCGAATTCTCTCGCGACTATGTACTAGGTACTAGCTAATTAAATTTCAACTTCGATCTCACCCCGATGGCTACACGCATCCAACTCTAATCCTCGTGCTCTTTGACTTTCGAAAATTTACGCCCGAGAGAGAATCGCCGCGGTCTCGTCGTCGAATAAAAGTATAAAACGGAGGCGAGATTGAATCGATAGCCGGCGTGCTCGAGGTAACTCGTAAAGCGTGAACGCACCTGCTGTGTCCGGCACCGCACACAAGGTGCGGGACAGGCTCAAAGCCTGCTTCAGTCGCTCCATACAAAGGCTACGCACAATAGAGTCAACTGATTTCGTAGAGAACCGACGAGGGCGTCGCTCCCCCAGCGAGACCGTCGACGCTGTTTACCGGAGGTTTTAGGGCGATGCCAGTTCGAAGGCAACGCTTCGTAACGAGAATCAAAGGCTGTCATCTGGAGCAAGTGTTACCGCCTGTCATCGCCAGATAACTTTGATCACTGCGCTTAAGCGGTAGATTCTCAAACGTAAACGGTCCTTCTGATAATTTTTTGATGGAATTAATTCTTTTCCATCGACCACGTGAATTTATTTATTTGCTCACGGGTAAGTAATCTTTTGGTATACGCAAGGATAAGTATTATAAGGAATATAACATAATATTTAGATTACACTCGAAGAGGGAGATAATACTTTGAAGCAGATCGATTCCGATCTTAAAAAGTATCCCTTTATTAGTATAAAGTGAAAATTTCGCAAATATTTGCTTTTATAATGTACGTAAAGTTGAAAGGTCGTATATTAAAAATGTTTGAAATAATTAACGACGCCGATAAATTTACGAAGATCGTTCGAGATATATTATGCCGCGCAACCTTCGAAGCGCGCCGATTATCATTTAACTAAACCGAATTAATTTGCGTATCTATCAGCTAGTTTCTCGCACAGCTGCGGCATCGTAGCTCGATCTACGGGAAGGGGAACAGAATAGGGTACAATGTATGCGCGAATTCACGTTTCCATCCCCCGGATACGCGTATACCGAAGTATCAATGAATTAACATCGAACCATCGTAAATCCATCCGTGTCGTTGTTTGCTCAATTGTCGATTGCAAGTTTCCAATATTCCCTTCGAAACCAAAAAGACGTCTACTAGATTCCAATTCTATCAATTCCTGCCCGAATCCAATTAACTACTTTTTTTGCGATTTCATTAACCTCCAATTCGACATTTCGCATAGCCTTACGAACCAAGATAAATCATTGATTTATCGTGTAATCGACATCGGTCACGTATTGATAAATCAATGGGCACACGATATATATGTAGTGACTACAAAAAGTATTTGCACGTATTTTATCAAGCATTATACATTTTACGTTTATAATATCGAATGTTTGTACTATAGGTATGAAAGTATAATACGTACTATCGGACGATATAGAATTTAATATACAATACTTGGACGAATGAATGTTATACTGAACACAATGGTGTGTCAATAGCTTTCGCAGCTATTGTTGCACATAAAATGGAAGAAGCTGAATCTCCTACAAATTTATGGTTGTTATAACAGCAAAAAGTTGAACGAAATATCGTAATGTATCGAAAAATTCAATAATGTTGAATGAACGCTATTTACGCGATCGATCGTAGCTATTCATCGAGCTCGATATAAAAACGAACAGTATCGAAGAAATTTGGAAAATCCAACGATTCGGTGTACTGCGTTATAACATATCGTCACGAGCAATGGGTAAATCGTTGATTTAGCAGACGATCGACGTACGCACTCCTCAAATCACGTATATCAATGGACACCTATCGGGCTTGGAAAATAGATTGTAGCCCGCAACCTTCGACGATCGCCATCGGACCAAATGGAGTCAATTTGCGTATCTATCTATCTGTCAGATACTCCTGGCGAGGAGACGATGACGGTCCGGGGGTCGCGGGATACTGCACGCGAAAGAGGAAGCCTCGATCGGTTATCGCACGTGCATTCACGCATGTGTCACGGCACGCGCCCGCCAGCATCGAATGTCTGCGATTGATTTTAGACGCGCGTCGATGAGTGTACCGTTGCGCAACCGAGAGAGCCACGAAACCGGCTACCCTACAGCTTCTCCGTCCACCGCTCCCGGCTTCGTCCTGTCCTGCTTACAATAGACGAGCCACGCCAGGCTTTGTCGTTAATTAATTCGCAAATGCAATATTAATGATAAGTAATCAGCCGCGCCCGACTCTCACGCTCGTGGAAATCACCTATTACAATTACTAATTGCGTACACTGACGAAGCGCCACTAGCCGTTGCTGTTCTAAGCGGCAATGCATGCATGCATGCAACATGGTAACGAGACCGGAAATCGGGCGTATGCGTGGTAGTCGCAGACGGCATTGTAACCAACAGTCTGTCGTGAGCGAATGAAAGAACCGATTAGGCACAAAATCGGATACGATCTTCCAAAGAGACTGATCTCGATGGCAATTTTTATGGATAGAATTATTAAAGGGAAGCTTTAAGGGGTGGAAAAGCGCAGAGCGAACAAGGGAAGCAGCGGCTGCCCGGTAATTCCAGAAACAGCCGGGATTATAGTCATCGCAGTGATCAGTACGCATACAGTTCGGACGATTAGCATGGCCCTTTGATTAGCTCGCTCTAAACGAGGTTTCTCGTTACCGCGCGTATAACCGACCTCTTTACGCGATAGTTTGCCAATTCTCCGATTAGTCCCCCCGCATAGACCGTCGGTGGAGAGGGGAGGGGGTGGAACTGCGGTGAGAAAGGGTTGAAACGAATCGGACAAAGAGTCAGAGCGAGGAAGAGAAAAGGGTAAAAGAGAAAGAGATGAAAACGCAAATGAGCGTCGAATCGGAGCTTCTTCGGGAGCTAACAACGCGTGGCTTTTGTCGGAGCCCGAGGCATTCCACTGCTATACAGCGTCGCGCGTCCCTTCCGACGACTCTCGGCTTAATGGCGGCTTTGAAGCGATCTGCCGTTTGATGGATTTGACGACGTCATAATACATATGCCCCGGTAACAGCCAGTTTAACTCACCGTCTTCTGAATCATTGCGTATATATGCGAAGCCGGGCAATACCAACCCCTGTGATTTGGTTGCGGCAAGTAGGCTGGGTTGTGCGGGTTGATCGAGTCATACACGAATTAGATAATCCTGCAGGCCCTTTGTCAGATTGGCCAATTCGCTAATGTGCCGCGCAATAATGCCTGCGCTGCGTTAAAATCGCTCAACGGCCTCTATCCATTTGCGTTGGCTATTCTCGGTCTAAGTATCGCCGATAGCTTTTGCGAGAGGGGCTGGTAAGCTCTCGCACCATTGTTCATTCGCGAATTCCCCAATTTCCATGCTACCGACGCATCTGGGATTTACGATCAGCTCGTCGTACCGGTAGAAATCTATTCGAGCGCCAAAGAAAGATCGTACGTCAGTTCGGAATTGAATTTACACAGGTGGTTGTTAGTTACGCGATGGCGAAACTCGAGGTGGAATTATCAACGAACTGGTGAATACGATTCATCGGTACAATCTTAAGCACAGGATTGAATCCATTGTACTAACTCGTTTAATGGTGTCGAGCATCTCCGCGTAAGAGGATATTGATGACGTTAATCGCGCAGAATTTTCGTTGTTGGTTAAATTATAGCACCGCCGGGATCGCAAAACAGTACTTTCATCGCACCTCTTTCGATCTATACGCTATGGAAAGACCTTATTACTATTTACCAGAATGAAGAACCTGCTGTTAGAAATCTCGAGTGTTTGAAAAACGAACTGATCGTTCGTCTCGGATATTTAATTAAGTCTCATGCATCCTCTGTTTGCACGTGTGTAATTCGATGTTTCTATTCGCGCAAAGTTATACAACCCAAAACCCTGTACACGGATAAATCCGTCTTTTTAGAACGTTGAACGCCGACAGTATCTCGACGCGCATCATCGACGCGGACTACCATTGGCCTCGACGACAAAGACGGAAAACAGAATGGTTTGGGTGGTAGTGGCGGTGGGTGTACGTGGCGAGGGTGCAAAAGCGGAAACGTAGGGTCCGTTGCCGGATATTGAAAATACCTCGAGAGCCTTTGGACATACAAACGTACACCGTCTCGTGTCGTGTCGTTTCATCTGCGCGAGGCCACGCTGGGAAAGGGTCGAGGGATGATGCGACCGTGAAATACGAACGGACGGTTGCAGAGGAAGAGACCGGCCACGGATAAACATGACTTTGCGTCCAAACTAATGTCATTCGAGTCTGTTTGAGTTGCCACTATGAAGTCGTAAACGAGGAAATTCACTACGCTGAAATTCCGTTCGCATGCCATGGAACAGGTTCTGGAGACGCGGATGATGGGATACAGGGAACGGAATGATGAACGTTCGCCTGGATAAACAGCAAAGTACGATTCGATTATTCACCGGTGAATGGAAAAGGACTGAATGATCGTTTCGTGGTTGATGACCATCTGAAATGTTTATCTTTGAATAAGAAACTACAGCTTTCAGTTACCGTGGTTATTTCGAAATGGTGTTGCATGTCGACCGAAGAGTCTAGAAACTACAAACCCTTTCTCTTGCTGGTAGTGCAAAACAGCTTTCCGATAAACAAAGATTACGCCGATCGATCTCTGACTTCTCAATTTCTAAGACGCGTTCTACTATGAAGGAAAACTTTCGTTCGTAAATTTTGAAGTAGACGTAGTTACCGAGCGTAGCTGTCTAGCATTTCGGAGAGTAGTTGGTCCACGGGCGAGTCAAGTTCGCGGCGAAGTTTCGGAAAACCGTGGTCGAGCTAAGTGCAAGTTTCTCGCAATTTATTAAAGATGCATTCGAAACCGACGAAATTTCGTCGACAAAAATAGCAGAAGTATCGTTGTCTATTAATCGCGGGACAAAGTTTCATGGATGTTACGACGGTACACGATCAACGTTGTCAAAAATTTAGATCGCCGCGCTATCTGTACCGACGTTCGAGCTGGAAATTCTATTAGGATATTAAGTTAGCCGCTCGTGATGGACGCCGCGACGTTTTCAAAGGGGACAAAACGGGATCGGAATCACCAAGCAACGGCGGCCAAATTTAATCGACATCCGATCCACTCGACCTCGCGTGCCTCATCGCGCGATCGTTCCAGCGACAAAACGACCAGGACACTGACCACGGAACGGAGAAACAGACTATCTCACGAGGCATCGACACGAATTTTTAAGAAAGAAACGACGTCCCACAACTAGGGGAAACGTGGAACGCCGACTAGCCTCATCGTTTGCTGATAAATTAAAAAACAGCCCGTGAACGCGCTATCGACGATCCTAATTGCACGATCGTGAGCTGGTTCACTTTGTCACGCGTTATGTCTGCTAAAAAATAATTAAAGTCTAGGCAAGCTAAACTTTTGCACGCAAAATGCAAACGAATGATATTTTTATTAGGCTCGTGGCGTAACCGCGAGAAGTCTCGATAAGCCGTTTAAAACAGAACTTTAATTGCTATCTGACATCTACTTTCGCTCGCGAATCGAGAGAATCTGGATCGGTCTGTATTTTTTCCTTTTTTTTTCCTTTTTTTTTTTTTCGTTGAAACATACCGGTGAAATGTTGGGTACTTTATTTTAGTACGTGTGGATGTACCTGGCTGAGATCACCATCGGGACGTTGTCTTTAGGAGGTATTATTTATCGTACTTGACAGAGAAACGCAACGAATGTTCCACGATAGGGGAACGGCTGAGAACAAGTTTAAATCTCACGAGCGGCGACAGATATTCACGCTCGAATACGAGTATCCGTTAAGATAACGCGCGAATAGAAGACTGTAGCATACGGATGAACCTAAAAGCGACCCACGCGGTATCTTTATTTCAGGGCTGTTCATGTACTGGGTGCCTGAAAGTCGGTTTTCGACTTTCTCGTTCTCTAAAACTCGATCGTTCCCTCCTATCGAATCAGCATCGAGACACCTCTCTCGAAAGTCCCTAGCGAGCCTTGCGATTTTTAATAAAGGTCATCGTCAAAGGATCGCGAAAGTAGCTCGTTCAAATTAAACTGCAAGAGAATCCCGTGGACGAGACGCTTTCAGCAGAGACAGGGAAAGAAAGAAGAGCGAGGCAAGTCTCCTACAGTTTCAACGAGTCAGCCGACAGGGTATCGGGTAAATCTGCGAATTAAAGTTTCGCTGCGATCTAAGGAGAATTTCGTTATTCGCGACGGTGAATTCTGCCTAGCTCGGGAGAGATGATCCGTTATACGATCTTCGTTGGGCGGGCGATGATCGGTCGTGTTTCTCAAAGACCATCGAATAAACCGAGGCGCGGCACGTTTCCACTGTTTGGAAAGTAATTGGATCACCCTCTAGATCACGACTCGGCTCGCGAAAGACCAATATTCGAACGGCTGAGGACCGTGAACATTAGCCAGCGTTGAGACACGAATCCGCAATTACAAGATGCCGTCTGCCGTCGCAGTCCTTATCGAGTATTTACGTATCGATACCGTTATCGAGTCGTTTGCCTCGACTCGATCTGCTCGTGGCTTGGAGCATGGAGACGGGTTCTCTCACCTCGACCTTTCGATTCGAACCGTGGCGACGACCTCGGGAATGCCCGTAGTCAACGTGTGCACCGCCACGAAATTTCCTGGCGATGCCGGAGGAGCCGCGAGAGAGAGAGTGAGAGAGAGAGAGAGAGAGAGTGAGAGAGAGAGTGAGAGAGAGAGAGAGAGAGAAACGCGTCAGAAGATAAATCTTGGCTCCGGCGTCGATCGTTAATTACTCTCGTGCTTAGGCGGGAAATCAGTTTCAGATAAATCATTATGTACCTCTTCTCTCTATCTTCTCCCGCCCCGTTAAGCCCTGGTGTTAACCTCATCCTGCCACACAGCAATCCGTCCTTTTTTTCATGGTTTCTTACGTACTTTGGTGCGCAAGTAGGTGCGCGCGACCGGACCGGCAGTCGAGATTTACGCGCCTGTTCCGTCGCCGATGCAAATGCCTCCCCATAAACTCTCTCTCTATCGTCTTCCCGATAATACGGACCCGTTCGCGATAATTGGACGGGGATAGGCGTGGTGATCCACGACGCGATGACGATGTTCGTACGTATCTTGTAAATGCCACGTGAACGTATCAGATTTGATTGAAGATAGTTGTGCACGATGGTAGTTTCAGGCGCGCTTCATCTCGGTTACGATGTTCTGGACGATAAATAATTCTTCTGCTTCCTCAGAAGAATAATTAGGCAAAAAGGCAGCGAGCTTTTTCTCCGATAGAAGACGGACAAGCTTTTCTAACTATTGCGACAACGTCGTTGAACGTATCCGTTTTAATGTAAAAATTATACGATCCTTTGACAAACTTTCGTTTAATCATAACATCCGAAACAATAGCTAGCTAGAAAAAGGAAAAAAGAAAAATAAAGAAAAAAAAAAGAGTGTGAATTTCCAAAGCGTTTCACGCGAATGGCTGCCACGCGATAGAAATTCATATTGTGTGCTCTCTTTGTTGCTTCGATCAAACGGGACACAGTGACGGGACAAAAGAAAGAAATGAAAAATCGAACAGCGCGTTTAAGAGGTGACGGCAGCGAGGACGGGACTATTTTTCTTCTGTGAAAAAACGCGGGGGAACGCCTACGCGGACACACGGGGATGGAAAAGCGAGAGAAGAATCGCGAAAATGGAGACGAAGGAAAAAAAAGAAAGAGGCGAACCGTTGACGGGGCAAGCTTTTCAAAACTGACCCATATTCCGTTCGTTCGACGATGATTCAGTTCATACGGCGCATAAACGCTCTATACCGGGATTATCTGTGGCAATTTTTTATCCCTGCATACCGCAGCGAAACGCCTCTGGAACCTACCGAATGAATGAACCGGTGTCGTTCTCTCGCTACAAACATCAAGTACCGAATTAACGAGGCACGCAGGTAGCCGTAACTCGCCGCGAGCGTCTCTATTACGAGCTGCACCGGCTCTCGTCCGTGTGCGTTTGCTGTACCAACACGGTCATCACGTGCAATTTTCGATACGACGCGATAAAAAATTGCAAGGCCAAAGCAGCCGCGTGTCCTTGTCGTCTGATAATTGAGATCGTTTCCTCGTCGATTAATGGAACCGGGGATAGAAAGGGGAAAATTGGAGTTGATGGATGGGATGGGCTGATGGAGCATTATTTTTTCTTTTTTTCTACTTCAATCTCTTGTGTTAATTAATTCGAGAATAGCGTAAATTTTATACTTGTTGATTCCACTACTAAAATTTTGTTCTATTATAGCGATAAATATACATATGAAAATCATAAGAGAAAAGCACGTTAAGTATATTTTTCTTCATTTTTTTATTTTTTTTATTTTAATGTCAATTTTGGATATAGAACGTAATTGGAAATGAAAATAATCTGTTTATTCCGAAAATGTAATATCTCATAAGTTATGGAAGTTTTATGCAAGCCGGAGGTATAATTATCAAGACAAATAATACGTTAATATCTCGAATACTGTAATATCATTACATAATATAATCGTAATATCGTTTGAAATTGTTAAATGAAACGAAAAGGCACACGTTTAACTCGAAAACATATAAAAACAATTTGGGTAATACAGGATTGATTAACAACGCACTGAATCTTGAAACTGTTCGTGTTAAAAATAGGAAATGCGATTTGTCGTGATTTTCCCTCGTAGTTTTACGACTCCTGACCACGACAAATAGAAATATAGCTTATAAATAATAGCTTATAAAAATAACTACAGTCGTGAACATTTCAGAAAGCAATGTTGAGTACCTATTTGCTGCAATGTCGCAACGTTCACCATTATCTGAATTTCAAACGCGCTTATTGCATTTGTCGCGTGGAGAGAAAAACTCGTAACGAGCCATGTTTTCCCGTATCGGGTAGAAGTGACGTTTAATATTGAACTGCTACCGTAGAATGTCATTTCATCCTTTTATAGCGCGACTACTTGTTCCGTATAATAACAGGCCCGGCGTCCTCGAACAGCATGAAAAGTGACAGGTTGGACGAGATACACGCGTTCGAAGCGTTCGTAGAAAACGTCTTTCCGGAAAATTGTACGGCGGACGCATTTTCGCAAAAGTAATTTGCCCGATATAGTAGAACGGAGCTTTTCGCGTGTCCCAGTGTCGTGTTGACGCGCGTTGACATTTAGCAAGCAGGAAAATTGTATTTGTTTTTTCCGTGAAATATTGAAATTCCCCGAATGCAATTTCGATTGCTCGCAAACGTTCGAAACCCCATAAAACAGCCTCGAAAATCATTGTCGCGTTGTCACGGCGGCAAATTGATCATACGAAAGGAAATATCGTCCGATTTATATTCGTCGACGATATCCCTGAAAGACTCGCGGAAAGGAGTCTCGTGTTACTTGGAACGTCACGAAGCGCAACGAGACAGCGCGAGCAGTGCGTTTATCATTTCTCAAAAGCTCTGGAATATTCGTACCTTTGTGTGTCTAACCGTAAAGCCGAGCTTAGCCGACACTGTGTACGGACACACGCCCAAAAGAAGGAAGTTAAGAGGTATCAGGCAAGGAAACGGAAAGAAAGAAGAACGATTACCTTCCAGAAAGAACTGCACAGAGAACGCAGAGATAAAAAAGCTTTCTCCTCAACTGTTTCATAACAGTTTAGACTTCCGGGCTGGTGAACAACGCGGTCTTTGCCCTCCGTTACAAGAAACCTAACCGGTATTTTCTTTTTCGCTCTCTCCATCCCCGTTTTTCCGGCCCCTTTAATTTTCCCATGCACCGTACAACCCCCTTCGAGGTCCAGTCACCCTACAGATTCCATGAAAATATATACCCACGGGCGGCGCAATAACGCCTTCGATGATATCTGACGTTACAACAGAGCCACGATGTTCGTGGGGTGTCTTCGCCATGACACGATTCCATTCTACGGTTCCCCTGAAAAGTGTAGATGAAAGTCTGCTCCGAAAGCTCCCTCTTCTAATAATGAGTATAATAAACCTGGATCTTGTAACAGAAGGGAAAAGGACTTTGGTTTTGTTCATCTTCTCCCTCGTCGGAATACACTCTCCCCGTGAAATCCCTTTAGCCTCTTCATCGATAATAAAAGAAATCTCTAGCTTTGCAAGGGTGCGCTATCGTCCATTAATACACACGTTTTTTTAGGCGTACATCGAATGCGGAACAGTTCGTCTTGGCGATCGTTGGTTTCTTTCGCAGCACATTGCAGCGAGGTAGCTGTATGTGGATGAGGGGTGGTTGGAGTTCGCACGCCGTTGATCACGCGTCGTTATGAATATTGAAAGAGAAACGGGCCAAAACGTAGCTCGTTAAGCGCGTTAGTTTTTCCGTTGGTGGTGAACGAACGAATTTGTTTTTCACGCAGCAAATACGACGTCGGCTATGAATAATGGATAACCGTCAGAAACATTTGGCTGTTCGAGTTTCCACCTCTGCGCCAGAGGGGATACAGAAGTTCTCCTTGCACCTGCGCGCTTATAGCAGATGAATCGAATCGAGACACTGGGCCGGATAGACGTTCGAACTGGCAGTCAGTCACTCGGGTAGACAAGACGGACAGACGCGCGCGAGAGGGTGGTAGAATTCGTGACGTAGATACGAGACACTGGGAGCAAACGCGTTCCAACTCCAGTCTACGGATTCAGACGTTAATCGTCGATGGAGTGGATCGATCGAAAGCATTCCGTTTCACGTTTCGCGCGCAACGTTTAGTAACAAATGACCTCTGCGAAGCAACAGCAGCCAACGTGCTCAGATTGTAGGAAACGAGAGAGAAAGGCATGCGGTTTACCTCGAAGGGTGTGAATAGGAAAACAGAGAGCGCGAAGTCGCGCCGCGATATATCGAAAAGCAATAACGAATCGGCCAGGCTAGACTATACAATTACGCCAAGTATGTGCAGTAATGCGGCGAGGATTCGCGCGACGTTCGTGGAATGCTGATTATCGGGCATCGATCGTTACGGAAATCGTTTCGTTCCGAGGCTTAAGGTGTGGAATGAATGGGTCGGGATTATACACAGCGCCCATTCTCCACACTGGAAAAAGTGGTATGAAAGTATGGGGATGTTTCAAATATATTAGACGACATTTTCACAACGAATGTATCGTTAATTTTTAACTACTGATCATTAAGAGGTATAAGCATGAATGTTTGGTCATTAAGATTTCAGAATATTCGCAGATAATGTTCGCTTATTTGATCAAGATCGCTTATTAAGGTCGCGTTGAAGTCTTTCCATTTGTCAGAATAATCGAACAATGACAGGAGTTTACAGATTTTCTTGGCGAATTTGAAGAATGTATTAACTTTCAGAGTCTAGGATTACATCGAACAGATATTTGCAGCTACTCATTTAGTAGCGATAGTCGAGTCGAATGATTTTGCGAGACGATTTCACGGAAACCACTATCGCAAATGACGGTTTGTTTCAATACGAAAACCACTGTTCTCTCACATGCTTGTACTCGCGTGTACGCAAGCCTACGCAGAACAGTGTGAACGAGCTGGGCTGCTTTTATTATCGGTATTTCAATAAGTGTTGCCTTTGATCGAAGCGTCAACGTTAATGAAGTATGATCGTGGGATTAGGTGAAAACCGCGTAAACGAATTGCTCCATTAACGATTGGCGCGAGCCCACGAAACGATCGGGTGCGTTCAACACTATCTCTCGTGACTGCCATTTAAGCCAATTAATGCCGTCGATAGACGGAATTTTATTTGCAATTTTATTATTCTCGTTGCAGTTAGAAATTGAATATGGGTTATCGAAAATATCTCATGGATCGATAATCAATTATCATCGATTATTTTTGCCCAAAAAGGTCAAACTTTAAATCGAGCAACAGATACGCTGTTCGATTCGTGTCAGGGCGCTTCGAGTACCGATGTTTCTATTTTTTCTCTTTCTTCCGCATTTTACTTCCAAGGTATTGACGTATCATTTAAAACTGTTCTGCATAAATCGGCCGAGGCGTATTTTCGAAAAGTCGCGACATTCGAGCGAAGACTAGGGCAATTTTATCCCGCTGCCTTAACACATTATCGCCTACTCAACGTTGCAAAATGCGGAAAAGTTAAGTACAGGATACGAACTTCGGTCAACTGTTATCGAGACTCCCCTTAGCCGCAGAATGAGATCGATAAATTTAACCCACTTGCAGTGTATCAACTTTTCGTGACGGAATTATCTAACTGCTCTCCTTTCGTTACCCTGTGCCCACCCTCCGCCCCCTGTCACTAACGAAAACATATTTTTCGCTTCTTTCTTCAGCGGAAACTCTTCCTCCGAAGTAGCGCAACGAAAGTTTCCATCGCGAAGCCTCCAACTTTCCGCTTTACAATCTGTAGGCACGCGCAGGATATCTCCGTCTTTACCTCTGTTTTTATCCGAGCTTTCTTACTCCTTTCTCTCTATACGCCCTGTTAGCTCAAGGTTTTGTTTCAACAACGTCAAACATCGTTAACATTTAGCGCAAGCAGCGGACTGTTACGCGACATTGTTCCGCGTAACGTAAACTAATTAATCTTCTCAATCTTCTTATTCTCGGCTATTTCCGCTTTCTAAGAAAGTTTACATTTATATACAAGAATATTCGTATATTTTAGTAAAGAGATCGTAATTGAATTTCCGTGTTATTATAAATGGAAGCCGCAGAGAAGGAAGAAACGAACGATATTACGATGACGGATGAGAAAAAGCACGTTAGTGGAGACTAATAAACGATCGGACCAAAGAGCGATCTTTACCCGCAGCAGATCGAGAAGCGTAGAGGGTGTGTAAGAACACCGAGACTGATTAAAAGCCGTGCATTACGACGAAAGCGGGGATAAATACAGGCACCTGTATTGTGGCATGCCGCGCCGCGTAGCGATAGTCTGCGGGCGTTCGCCGAGAGTTTATTCGTACGGCAAAGTCGTTAAGTGCACTTCCAGCCGGATAATTGCACGATGGTGCGCATAAATTTCGCGGAATAGTCGACGCCGTTCAATGGTCACCCGGTCTGTCGTTGCAGCGCCGGTTTCTAGAACCCCGCGACCACTTGTGTACATCGGACAATCGGGCCATTTCAACCGGATACCACCCTGCCGGAGTTTCGAACGTTATACGATATCGTGACGAGCTAATAATTCCGTGCGAGTTGTCATGCGAGAAACTTCGACCGACGCCAGCCACGTTTGATCTCGGAACATCGAAGCTCGTGGTGAACGCGGCACGTGGAAGAACAGAGAGAGGGAACAACACTGAGACAGGGACGCCTTTCTCTATACGCGTATATGTATATATGTATATGTATAAACGCCGTGGGTGGAGTCGTTCAAGTCCACCCCTTAAATAGCTATCTCGCCACCGGCCTGTCCAGCGCAACGTCTACACCACGCGTCACATACTCAAAGCGGCGAACTATCGACGCGCCAAATTGACAAAGTTCGTGGCGTCGAGAAGCGCAGGATTTCCGGCCGATTCGCGCGAATAATAGTACGAATTAATGACTAGATTCCTCGAATCAAGCTCTCGGCTCGTTGCTTTTGTTTCGATTCGATAACGGCCAATTAAATATTGCGAATGTCAGAAATATTCTATTTTGCTTTCCGGCAAAAAATGGGCTCTATACCGTCGATCTTTCATTCTTTTACATACACAGTCGTTTCCCATGATCCGATAAATTCCAATCTTTCACGATTTATTTTGAAAATAGACAGGAAAATCGTCGATAGATAAAACACAAATAGACTATGGTTCGTGTTCTTTGTGAAACGTCCCTTGCTATGAGTAACGCTGGTAGTGTCGATTTTACGATTTTTGCGATAGATTTCATTGTACGATACGAGTGCTTCGACACGACTGCGGTAACCGAAAAATTCCAGCGTACTATCAGTTTTGGCTGCGGAAATTCCAGCGATGTATTTCGTCGCGAGGTACCGTGACCAGAACGAGTATAACCGCATTACGATTTTAACGATACGCCAGACGATCTTCTCTTTGAAAAAGAATAGCCCGCCACGCGAACCAGTCGCACTTGGAGATACGCGGAGGGTTCGAGTTGGAAAAGGTTCGAGAGGGACACGTGCTATCGACAGATGTATATACACGATGGCTGTGACGTAACTTTGTCACCCGAAACGTTTCTTCCATACCTGAAATTACAAAGAAACGCTTTCTGTGAGAACCGCACGATTCAGAGGTGGTGATACCGCGCCGGGAAGATATTTTCGGTGTTTGGGTAACAATGTTGACAAGATGGTGAGCTGATATTTCCCTTTTGTATATATTTTTCCTTTTTTTTTTAATGATTTTCGTTCGATTCGATGGAAAAATAGTAGTCATTTTTAGTAATTATTGCGAATACCGATAAAATCGCTCGAAAAATGTATTAATTTTTCTCATTCGCTATTGTATCGGTGAGAGTAGATCTAGTTTAAATACGATCGCACAATAGTTACCTAACTATATAATTAATGAAACGGAAACGGCATGGAAATATATAAAATTGGAAGAATATAATGCCATTGCGCAAACACCATACGAGTATAACGCATCGATTACGTTCTATTTAGGGACATATAATTACTGTCTCGTGAACGACTCAACGCACACAAAATGGAAATTAAAAGCAAATGAAAGCTCGCAATCGAATCGAACAATTCTCGAATAAATTGTCCGTGGAAAGCGCGGAGCTTTCGTTTCGTGCGTAATTTGAGCCATCTGGCGTACCTCGGAACGCTTCTCGGATTTATTTTGGTTTCACACGCAGATTCCAATTGAAACAATAGCAATAACCAAGCAAAAGGTATTTTCAGTAGCAAATATCCGGCTATTTGTGATTAAATAATCCGAACGAATAGTAGTAGAGAAGTGCCTCAAGGGGAATAGGTAGAATGTGCAAGGCCATTGGTCAGACAAGTCGAAGTAATACGTCCATGAAAAGTTAAGCTTTAATCTCTCCATTTGTGGCATTAAGCGAACTCTACCTCCACTAAATTCACGAAGCTTCGATAAGCTTTCAAATTTAAAAATACGAAAATTGTACGTTTTACGCTTCAACAAACTACATTCTTATCGAAGGTACGTAACTTTGACAGACTTTCAAATTATCATTTTAAAAATACAGAAAATGTCCATTCTACTTTTTTATCTTATAACCGTACGATTACTCGTGCTAGAAATTGTCTCTTCATTAAGTACATTTAACTTTTAAATTTAACGTTTGAAAAATACACGAAGTTCGTTCTACGCGTCCGTGTTTGGCAATCTTGTTCGACTCTTCCGCAAACTGTATTCATTCTCGATAGATTTTCAAATCTAACATCTCGTATACGCGAAAGATATTCATTCTACTTCCATCTTACGTTATTACAAGCACTCTTTGCTCGCCTACTCGATTATGATTCGCCACGTAACTTATTTTCACGTACGATGGTGTGCTGGACGTTAGGGTAGGTTAGAACTTTAACTAGCTACTTGAGCGGCAATTATTGGCAGTTCACGCGGGAATGGAAGCTTTTTCAATACCTCGGGATCGGCCTTTAATTTCCTTTCGTTTCTGCCGAGAAATAACAGTCACGCGTACCAAACTGCTCCCGCGGCCGGCGAAATTCTTCGGCCTTGCGTTCTTTTTCCTGTTGCCTCGTTTCTTCCGATCGAGGAAGTTATCGCGAAAGAAAATTACATCGATTCGCGTTGTAATTTCTTTTTTCACGGTTGTGCGTGTATACCGTTCAAGTACTAAGTGTACTTCTAAATTGTATGGCGGTTGCGTCTTTGGCAAAGTGAAACAGAATGAACGCGAAAGCAAACAATTCAAAGAGGACGACGTAACCGATCAATGATTCGTAATTGTCCGATTACACATCTTCGAATGACAGCACAGGAATTCGACGCGTCACCTTTGACGCCCGTTATTACTGAAAATTCTCAACGCGAGAATTGATTGTAATTTCAACAAATAAATAAAAAAAAAAAACCTTTGACGCGCAATTTTGCCAAAAACAATGCATCTTCTTCCAGATTGTCTGGCTCCTGAGTCACATTTACCGCCGCTTTTCGTGAGCCTAAAAATACTCTCGTACAGGATTAGCCGCGTGATATCGTTTTTTATGAAGATTGATAGTCGACCGCGTAAATTCGCTTACTAACGCTTTTCGAAAAATACTTTGGCGTTCTCCGATGCTACAGGTCTCCTTGATGTTTTTTCTTTAGCTCCTCCTTATTGCTCTTTAATTATATTTGATTTTAATTATATGCGTATAAAGACGAACAATTATTTCCCTTATTATCGCGAATCGTTTATCGCGTAGAAATTTTAGAGTGCGAAAAAAAACGCGCAGCATGAAAAGCTTTAGTCTCGGAGAATAGAAAGACTCAGTGAAGTTCATCGAACGAACGATTGTTCTGGCGAAATTATTCTCTTTTTTCTTCTACGTTACAAACGCCTATAAAATAATCAACTAACAGTTCACGTGTTCGAAACATACACAATAAATCTTAATAAAAGAAGCTTAATGACACTAAGAGAATACAAGACGAGAAATGCAATAGTTGGAAATAAATACCGACACTTCCAACTCCATTATCGAATCATGAGTTCATCGAAACGTTGAAAAGTGTCATTTACCGAGATTAATGCGAGTTATCCCCGGGCTTGGAGCTGAAATGAATACGAATCATCGGCTCTGATACCGTGATTGCCGGCTAAGTCTGTTTACTGACAACCGGCCATGGTGAAGTAATTGCCGGTTCTGATCGATGTACGTTTTAGCGCGAATGAAACGATGGCTACGGGCGTGTATGGGTTTGCGCTCGTTCATCCACCGACCGGACGGGGTAACAAGAATCTAGATAACGAGATTGTACGCAGTGGCGACAATCGACAGCCTAATACTGTTAACCCCATGTGTCCTGCGTGTACCAAGCGACTAGGTATTTTTCAAAAATTGTTTCTGGGACGACTGATTCCCCGACGATTTATGATTCGTCCTTCTACCCACCTCCGGGCGAATCTTTGATTTCGCCCCATGAGTCGACGAGTTCGTGGCATTTCCATTTGTTCACGTGACACGAAACGTCGGATAACCATCTGAGCAAATGATTAATGCCTCCTTATCTGGCCTTCCATCCTTGCACAGAGAAACGGTGCAACGCGACGATACGTTCGCCCATTTGTTATCGACACGCAAGAGAAAACGAAAGCGTGTTACCGATCAGTTGCCTCGTTAAACGAGTCCTTACACGTAATTATGTCACTGTGCCGATGTTACGATGGAATTCCTCTGATCCGTCTCTCTTTGATTAATGACAGAAGCATACGATATCGGAGTTATCGGTTTCACTTCAGTTTCGCACATACATAACAACACGCTAATTCGATAAATATAATGCTCGGATAAACTTCGATATTCCGCCTTATGTACTCTTAACGGTACCCTAAATGGTACACATTTGCCGTACATATCGTACATGCAAAGTTCATAATATCGCGGGTCACGAATTCACTAAGGCTGTAATTACGAGAAATTTCCAACATTTTTCGTGGGGGGAAAAGAAGGAAAGAAACGAAGAAAGGGACGAAAATTTGGCTGGCAATAATTTCGTTCGGTTAAGCCATTCCTTTCCCGGAGTGCAGGTCGGAGGCGCGATAATTATACCGAATCGTTTCTCGATTTCGAGCGAACCTGTCCCCCCGCCGTCACAGGGGATTCATCACACGATAATCACCGTCTCGCTGCCAAGATCCCGCGCGCGATACGAGCCGAAGAATCGAACGAACGGACAGCCGAGCGAGCGTGTCTCTAATTACCGTCAGCGAATATTTGCAGATTAACGGCAGGAGCCGGTACCCGGTAGCCGAAATAAATGTCCGTATAAAAAGAACCGAACGAACTGTTCCACCGAGTCTTGGTCGGCGGAAAGACCGAGGAGAGGATGAGGGAAACGGTTCGAAATAAGGCGGCGCACGGCAACTCGCGTGTAAAAATTTCGCGTTCCTTTGGCTTCCAGTCGGTGGCATTGGAGAGCGTTGGAGCGATTTAACGGAGAGCCGCGCGATATTCCGCTGGACGATCGGAAAAGAAAGACCGGTGAGAAGATAGGGAAGGGCCAGTCTCTCCGAGAACTCCGGTTTAATAAGATTCAACACATGCGTCGTTTCGTTCATACATATATTCACGTGCATATATATATATACATATATGCGTGTATACGGATATACGTGAAAAGAGACGCGCGAATCGTGGCCGGTATCAGTATGCACGTTGTGCCACCGGCCGATCATAATTAGCATTTAATTAATTCGACTAATGTGCGAAACACGTTTATATTTACGACAAGGTAAGACCGGCAGCTTGGGCGAGTCTTGCTTTCCCCCGTCCCGACCTGTCGAGTATTCCCTTTCGCCGTGTGCTTCGCAACTGTGTTCATACATTCACCCATAGCGCACACAGAACCACGACCCACACGTACACACATGCGTGTATCGTGAGCACGGACTATGGACACTCGATTTCGGCGTTTGATCGATTTACGAGCCAGCGCCGGGACAAAAAGGCTCGGTCCCCTCTTTCCACCCTGTTCCACCCTTTCGCCTCCACCCCTTTGCGAGCTCGCGACGTAGAAACGCAATTAATTCCGTTCAAATCTAAAAGGAATCGACGGAACGCAATTAATCCCGGGAGACGAGCAAAGAAGCGGTCGTCTAAGCGGTTTTGGTAATTAGCGAGGGAGATCGGTTCACGATTGTGTTGCATGCTGTCGTTGCCACGCGTGGGAGCAATTTCGCGTCACGATTAAGAAACATAATAGATTCTTCGACGCTCGGGATCGATATCTCGCATGTGTTTTTTCTATCGCATCAAAATACACACGGTAGATATATTAACGACTCACCGAAAACGATGCGAATCGCGGCAAGATATAATACTTGCGATAATATTATAAAATTTGTTCCCTATCGAGACATTTATTCACCTATATATCCACGACCGTACAAAGATCCACGTTCGTGTGTATCTAGGAGAACCGTGTTTCGAGCTGAAACGATTCGAGAAAGGAACTGACACGATAAGGAACTATCGCGCCAATTTCACGTGCAGCCATTCTGCCGTCGCGTCGTATCTAGGATCGAGTCGGCCTTCGACCGTAGCTGAACGAAACTGTCGGAGAAAAAGCTCGAAGGACATTTCTCTTTCGTGGGTCGAAGAAGCCGGATACCACTTGGCCGTTCGAGGATCGACCATTCGATGCCTCTCACCTCTGCTCTTTCTTTAAAAATCACAGAGAAGAACGCGGATGAACGTTGTCGCGACTCGTCTTCTACCTGACCATACGCTACCGACCAAGGTGCATCGTTCTGTAACCACGAATACAGTGGCAACAGAAACGCGTGTCGTGTCGACGAACGATGCCACGTAAGCTAGCATCGTCTCGAACCTAGTACTCGCGAATGTAGCGCGCGTGTAGCCCTTTTCGTGCGTGCAAGAAGAGGATACCGTGGCTTCGTAGCTCGAGGATACCACTCTTTCATCCTTCGCATCTTCTGGTCGTCCTTCTCGTCGGCTTCCTCTCTCCACTCCCTCGCTCCCAGTGCGTGTCGAGCGCTCTCGCCTCGCCCTTGCCCTCTCATCCTTCCCTTCGACGACTCCTTCCTTCCCTCGGCCTCTTATAAGGACGCAGCAAACCTGTTTATTCTTACGTCTCGCGATGGGATGCTGCGATCTGGCGAAAGAGGAGAGGCCGAGAAGGTTGCAGGCAACCAGCTTCCAACGCGAGGATGCATGCACGAGGGGGAGCCCCTGCTCACCGAAATGCCGACCCCACTTGTCTGCCTACGAGCTGGCCCTCTTCTTTTCCTCGCAACCCTGTTTCGCGGTCCTCGCTGGCGGTAGGCGCGCGAGAACCGTCGATCGTCTCATTCAGCCACGCCTTGGCGACGAACTTTACGCCCTCGACTTGCTCCCTCCTGAATATTCTAGTCGAGAAAGTCGCTCGAAGACGTTGATACCGATGGAACGAAAGTGAAGAGGTTTTTAGAGCCGCCACGATCACCCAAGATCAAATCACTGCTGCTTCGCGTCTTTGTTCCAGGACGAGGTAGATCGTAGGTCTAATGTACGTAGGTCGGTGTACAGGTACAGGTTAGGATTTAATCAAGAAGCTTCTTTTTATTTAATACGCGTAACAGGAAACGATTGCTTCGTGCAAGCACGTGACGATTGTTCTATTCACGAAGGAGATTTCAAAGCAAGCTTCTGTAAAACCATCTATGAGCAGCATTATCACAATCAACCGGTAGATGACTATTCGAAAGTTATACGTGATAAGGATTTTCCAAAGACAATTGAAGAAGAGAGAATCCCATAAGGCTTAATCCTTTGGAAAGCTGGGACAGATGTTTCAACGAAAGGATTTATCAGACGATTAGTTCCCAAACTGAGGAAGGTAAAGGGTCTACAAGAATATCCTCGGCATAAAGGAACGAGGTAAGCGGAGCAGAGACGCGTCGTATACGCTATAGCCGTTAGGGATCGGAGAACTAAAGCTCTGGGTGAATCCTCTAGATGCGTGACAGCGAGAAGAACGCGTCTCCGGGATAGAATTGGCAGCGAGGAAACACAGGAATCGACTGTGCCGGACGAACAAAGAGAGCAGCGAGGAACGATGGGATGGGGACGTCGAGGAATACCCAGGCGAAGGGGAATAAGAAGAGGCGAACGCGTCGCCGTGTCTGGACGAGCACGAATTCCATCGCGTCGCGATCGGGTTGCTTAGAAAGCCGGTCGCACTCCCGTGCTTCGCTGGCTGGTTGCACACATCGAAGATGGGAAGATACCATATAGAAGCGGTAAACGGACTAACGTATAAGAAAGCGGCAAAGTTCTTCCTTGGCCTCTGTCGATCTCTCTTTCTCCGGCCGTAGCTCGAACGCCGCCACCGCCTAGGCACCGCTGCGGCACTGATACAACAACCTGTTTCACCCGATTGCGGTTAGAACGCGACAAACACCGTGCTAAGTTATACGGTCTAATAACACCATTCGGACTGTATGTCAGAGGCAAATTAGCCGGAAGGCCGACGTCGCGGTGATCTGTCAACGAGCCCGAGAAACCGACCAGTTTCGGCCGATACTTCGTCGCTGTGGAGGCGATCGTGACGCCGCGCTACGTCATCTCTCTCTCATCTCAGACGTGTTATCACGCGTATTCTTTATTTCCCGATTGTCACGGTGAATCTTAATGGGTCGGGGAACGATAATCCGCGAGAACGCCGATATAACACGGTCAACGGAATGCGAATGAGTCGGAAGAGGAAGCGATATGAGAAGCAGCTTGCATACAAATGTGCGTAATGATAAAGTAATTCGAGGGACGTCGATACCGTGATTCGTCCGATTGATCGGCCTGATAGATTCATCGAAAGGCAGACGAAGAAACTTTCGATACCGCGATAAAGGATACACGGATACTCTATGCAAGTCGAATTTCAGTTGAGAGCGTTCAAAGAATTCTAGCAAGTCAACTCGCGAAACGACAAATTCTTTCCATTCTCGATGCAACGAGACTGCCTTTAGCCGGCGTGCGTAAATCGAAAAGCAGTCCCAAGAAGCGAAATCAGATCTCGATTTCGGTTTTCCATTCCACAGATCCTCTCTCGCGTATGCCCAAGCAACGCTATTCGCAGTCTCGCGCCAATGCGCATACCTACCGGTTCTCGAGATAGCTATTGATACTCATCGGGCTGTACGTCTGTGTCGCTTACAGGCTATACTTCGGATAACTATCGGCTGGGATGTGTGCGCTCGTCGATGCACGGTCTCGCCTCCGTGTACAAGCACGTCCGTTCGAGAATACGATTATACGCCATAACTCCTGCGTTATTGTGCATTCCCCGCCACTCTATCGCCGCGATATGTTGCCCGTCGATTTTTCTTAGAAACATTCGCATCCTCCCTCCGGCTACGTATTCTATCCGTTTTATCCTCGCCGTGAGGCCGCCGCGCGTTCGCGAGAGACACCGACTATTCGACCGAAGGCCCGGAGGAATCGAGCCGCGCATTACATTTATAATCGTCGCCACTCACGCGCGCCTTCTTGCCGAGTTTCATCCGAGAATCAATTATTCGGCGGATCATTAATAAAATGGTAGATCTCGAGCGCGATACCTATCGCGCCGTTACACCGAGGTACCGTCGTCGAAGTCTGCCGCGTGCTCCAACGAGGCGGACTTTCGTCGCTTGGTTGAACACAGCAGCTAGCTAGCTAAAGTCGAATGGGTGAAGTAAAGCGTGTGACGGAGGACGCTCGAACGTACTGGACACGAGAGGAAGCGAGAAAAGTTTCTAACTTCGTGAAGTTCTTGCCTTCGCCGGATTCTCTTCCCTGCGAGGTATATGGAATGTTAGAGGGAGAGAAACCGACAGAGAAAGAGATAGACAGGGTAGGAAAGAGAGAGAGAGAGAGAGAGAGAGAGGAAGTAGGCCACGGAGCTTTATTTCCTCTCATTCGCCACCCCTCTCTCCTTCCTTACATACCGTTTCCACCGTCACCGTGGAGAACGAGAAAGCCGACCGTAATATCGAACTTCTGCTAAATTAATTTCCAACGATTTACATATGTCGGCCGCTATCGTTATGATAACAATACGTCGCTTCCCGTTCCCTGGCTTCCAATTTCATCCTATGTTCCTCTATTCCCTCGTAAGAGGATTTGCTCGCGTTTGGTGGCGAGTTCTGGTGTCGAGGAATCGATAACTTGAGCCAAGATGGACGAAAGATTTCGACCGTTTCGATAAGTAATGGATACCGGTAATTGGTCGCAAACACTGGCGGTTGGAAGTATTAGCAGCTCGTAAAACGTTCCTCACGCGAAATTGCACCGAACGATCTTTAACGGGCACCCAACGATACCCATGGCGAACGTGAGCCAGAAGCCTGAGAATTTTCTTAACTTCGTCGTCCTTCGGAAAAAGAGAAAAAAAGGGAGAGAAAGACACAGAAACTCATAATGTTTTTCTGGCTGTAAAAGTCTATAAAATATATAGCCGTTAGAGCCAACTGGGAGGAACGTCTAGCGCTTGGCGTGGATTCGTTACCGAACCCCGGGCACGATTCTACTGCAACCGAGCGTAGCTGGGTCAGACAGTTGAACCGCATATCGCGCTCAGCTACTTTAGCGGGGCTATGGTCTACTTTATAAACGAAGCAAGGAAGCATCCACCGAGAAACATATCGCGTACAGTTTTCACGTTCGGCACAGCGAATTTTTACCGGGAAGAAATTCCGCGTTAAAGAACTCCGCACTCGAGTATACGTTTTCTCAAAGAAAACAAAATTAAGTAATCATACTCGTACGAAATAACGACGGTATATATCTAACGAGCATGTGAGAAGGTATACGGATGATAAAAAATACGCCGGAATAAAATGTAAAACATAAAAAATCAATAGGCGACTAAAGTCGTTCTCTATTTCGTTCATTTCGTATCATCTGTGTTAAAGTGGTCACCGCTTCTAAGAAGACTCTACATCTGGTTTTTTTAGTTTTCTCAGGCACTGAATCCATCGACAGCGTATAGACAATAGACTGGAACGAAGGCAGACCATAGACAGTTGACAGGCGACTATGGCTTCAGTTACAGGGTAACACTGCTAGCGCGAGGATCTGGACCAGATCAAATTATATTCCTAATTGTACTTATACTTTTGTATTAAAATAAATGTTCTACTTTACAATTTATCCACTCGTTTCTCTGTTTATACATCTAATAACCTCAACAATCTGTTTAAAAACCGTTCAAATAAATCCGAATCGATGCCCTCCCCCACCTTCTTCCACCTGACTACAACCTTTCGATCTAGTCGAATCTCATCGAGGTGTCAATGGGCCTTTTTCCAAAGTCCCCTATCACCGACCCTCGTGGCACCAGTCTGTTTTCCCTTTTGCGAATCGCTTTGAATTCGACCGATTGGCAATCGGTCGAGGTCTACCTGCAATTGATAGACGCTACATTTGAATGGAACGGACGGTCAGTATCGAAGGGGTCGAATAACAATAGGCGATTGGACTGAAAGAATAAACGAGCTTCTCTATCGACCTTCCTCTAAGCATTGGACTCACGCTCCTCCGCGTCTGTTTCCTCTCGCTATCGCGCGTGTTACGGTCTGATTTTCCCCGCGATCGAGCAACGAGCTACTTAGCTGGCAAATACGATTCGCGAACCGCTTCCACGACACTCTATAACATAATCAGTCGACGATGTATTTATCGGGCTATCCGAGTACAATGCCCATTGTCCCGCGATACCTGTTTTCGCGCCACGATCGCGAGTGACGTGCTTAGTTACTGGACCTGCTTTGTGCCGCTACCAATAACACTTCAAGTTTTTGTCGAGCAGTGACTTATGACCGGACCTTTGTCGGGTGAGCGAGGAAAAAAGCGGAAAAGGTGCTGATTTCGATGAAATCTCGTGGAAGAGCGCGGAAGGGAAGCATGGACGGCAATAAATTTGTCGCGGAGGAAAGAAGTCGTTGAATTTTTAGGGATCTGGAATCGTGATTCTGTTCTGAATCGTAGCGTTGGGGTTTCCAGATCTTTAGAAAATTCGTGAAAATGGGAATCCATCAAATTTTTCTCTTCCGAATATTATCGCGATTAAAGGCATCCTAATCGTTCGAATTGAAGATAAATAAATTTGACAGAATTGGTTGAAACATTCTGTCGCTTTATGATAATAGTTTCTTCGATATCGTTCGAACGATACCGTTCGAAACAGGATACGACGAAAAGGCCATTTGCCGCGCGAATGAAGTTGATAACAAGCACGAGCAAGTTTTAGTATTTTCACGTACAGCGCTGCGATGGAATGCAGACGAATCGTGGAAGCTTCGATATATCAAACGTATTCTTTCTCCGGAATACGTTTTCAAGCTTCTGCATCCGCTTTCGCGAAAGTTCGAGAAAGGGGACGATAAATAAGTCCGTTTTCGCTGGCGTGATACGACTCTCGACTTTTCTTCCTGTCATCCTACCGGTTTGCGATAAACATATAAGCGACACAGAGTACAGAGAGCAACGAGACACAAGCGACATCGTTTCTTTCCTCCTTGTCTTTCCGCTTCTCATAAAACTGGTTTGCATTTTTTATATACACGTTGAACGGTACTTTGTGTGTTATAACGATTCATCTGCGAGAGAAGTTGCTTCTTCTTTCTTTGTCGAATTATAGACCCATGGAAGAAGCTTACAGTGAACGGAACACGCACTTATCGACTCGAGAACAATGTCTATTGTCAAGCAAAACTTATCCACTCGATACAACACGCCCGAGTACCTATTCACGTACGTGTCCCATTTGCATGCGTTTGTTAAGCTATTTCTGCCGTTTCAAACTATTTCAACCAAGTACGCTTTTCTGCACGACGCGTTCTCTTATTCGCAAAAGGTCAGGATCGATAATTTGTCGGAATGTTCGCTGTTCGAGGGAACAAGAAGTTCCTTACGCAGCTGCCGCGAATTAATAAAACGAATCCTTTCCCTTTTTTCGACAGATGCGAGGAACTTGGAGAGTTAATTGAACGAAAGAGCAATGAGGCAGCTCTCCGAAGTCCTCGAAGAAACAAAGAAAGAGTCGTACAATGTGGAACTATGGCGGCGATTAGAGCAGACATATGACGTGATCACGGTCGATCGAATTCGACGCTTCGATCTGTCTTCGTTAGAGCAACGGTGCACGAAGGTGGACTGAATCGTGTTGACTCGAAGGGTGCAAAAACGACGAATAGCCGAATCTCTATCGTCGGCGAAACGGTCGGTGTCATGGAGAATCGAAGGCGAACAGGTCTTGCGCGGGAGGAAACGGAGAATTCGGTCTCGCTCCAAGTCACCCAGGATCTCGCACCATATTCGAGGATATCGAAGTTTCCGCAGGAACGGACTCTCCGTGAGATATGAGTTCGCGAACTGTCGACGAGACCGGCGTTCGCCACCGCCATCGTCCGCCTTGAGAAAATAAAATCTGCCAGATTACGGAATCCGTGCTCCGTGTGAGGTGGTCGTACGAAAGGCAAACGACGGTGGTTTGGTATATTGCAGCTCCAATCTTTCCACGTTTCGCAGAAAGAAGAAAGGAATCGCGTTTAGACGCCGTGCACGCCGAACGACTTATTGTCTTTTCTTCGTACTAGATGTATTTTCAACCTGACACTCAATTCTGACGAAGATTCTTTTCGTGTTACCGTTGATCCAACCGCCTGGCGAGTGACAAGTTGAATTTTTGATGACACGACGCTCGATCACCGAACCTATTGTCGTTTCATCTCAGGCGCCTCTTTGAAAATCTTTTAGCCGAGCCCCGGTGAAAAATGTTTCTGGAATACGGCGACCTTAAGATGGAAATATAAGACAGCGGAGGAACTGAAGTCGAATGGAAGAAAGCGGACTTTCCTACACGCTGGAAGACAGTTGTAAAATCGACGTGGAGAGAATTCAAGCTGGATGAATGTTCGTGCAACGAAAATACAGAGGAATGTTGCCTGGTCGCGAAAATTTGTTTTTATTACGAACCATGGAAATAGTAAAAAAGAGATGCCGTTGATTTTATTAAATGTGTGACTCTCCTGCCCTATTCTCGAATATTTGGAATGTAAATCGAATTTCGAGGGAGGAAGATCGAGAAGCGATCAACAACGTTAAATCCTCTTTTAAGAGGTTATTTCCTATTTCAAAAATTAATCATTATCACAGACACGAAAGAGTTTACGAGATCGCTGGTGTCCAGCAATCGAGGAAAATATGAAAGAATCGTCGAGGCTGACGCGTGCCTCGAATTCAGTCACATTCTGCCCGGAAGTGCGGTGCAAGGGCAACGATCGCGCTTACACACCAACTGCATCTGGTGACAAACGTGTCGGTAACCAACCGAAACCAGCGAAGGCGATTCGTCGTCAACCAAAGCGTAAACTGTGTTTCGGCTTTCTCCCTATTCCCCCAGTGGCGCAACCATTTTTCCCAACCAGCGATATATATATCATCCTGCAGCGCGATCCATTCTTCGCATTGCTCGATACACACGCCTGCACGGCGCCGGTCACACGTGTCCGATAGACGTTTTTCTCTAGCGAAACGCGACTGAAATGCACGGAAAGTAGCCTGAAACAACCCTTTTCTGGTTTCTGGTTATTTCTTGGCCGAGGGAGTTTTTGCGCTTTTCATAAAGATTGCTAAAAAAGATTTGTACGAATCTCTGATATTTAAGTTCTCGATAAATCAGAGATTTTTAGAGATGTAAAACTAAAACTTTTCTTTTATTCCCTTTGCTCTTTCTTTGCGAGCCCTGTTCGATTTTAATTCCTATTCCATAAAATTGAAATATTCTCTTCTCAACGTATAGTCCATCTTTTCCTTAATTACGTAATTCTAGCGCCGATCATTTCATGACGCATATCTGCAGTTTGAATTTCACCATCTTGTCATCTAGGTTCGCGTAACGTGACTACGGAGGTTATCGAGGAACGTTTAAAATTGCTTCTTATCCACGCATCTGCCGGAGGCGAACCCTTTACGAGCGCAATTCGTTTTCGCGCAGTCAGTGAACACGCGATATTTATACGTCGTTATTACCTGCGCTATAACTATAACGCGCGGACAAGCGCGGCTTTCAGTTACATCTGGGAGCAATAAAGCGGGGCGGGTCGTGGTATAATAAAAAATGAAATAGCGAGACTATCGCGGAAACGAGTAAATTTTCAGTTGCAACCGTCGCTCGACAGTTTTTCAAACGAAATACCCTCGCGGTTCTCGCGCATCGCGGCTCCCGATGAGACGCATCGAACCTTCACCGTGAAAATTCCCGTTTTTCACCGATATTAATGTTCCCATTACTATACAACAAAGGGTTCCAATCTCGTCGAGACAATGCCGGGACTTTCCGCTCGCTTCAAAGCTAGAAAGGATCCTTTCAAACGTAGATGCACAAAACGTCTTCGTGCTTCTTTCCGGCGCACGTGATCGACTTACCCTCGTGTACGCAAGATGCTCGCGTTCGCAAAGAATCTTCAATGCATGCACCCTGCCGTATAAAGCGATCTCGGGTGCGCACGTACGGTGGGTAGCGAGTTCATTGAAACGGAACAGACTTTCGTAGAACGTGCACAACGCAGGGATGCAACGAAACATAAATTTCTTTTAGTCGTTAAAAAAACAGAAACACACGGAATTCTCGTGCTATTTTCGTACGAGTATTCTATATGATATTTGTATGGCGACCTTTTTTCCATCCCTGGTGGTGGTACACGCGATTTCGTGCAACAGACACGACCCGACGATCAGGTGAAAATTCACGCGTGTACGTGCCGAGTGCGTACATTTACAGATCCGTAACCGCAAACCGTCCTGCATAATAAAGACGGGGAAATGTGTAAGGGTTGCCCGTGCGCGAAATTCCGCACACCAACTAACACGTACACACGAATGCACGCAATTCGCGGAACAAAATAGCGTGGGTGGACGCGGAGATGTACGTGGTGGTGGTGCAACGTGTGCGAGCGAAACGCCGCTGCCGTTGGTCGTTGCTGGTTGCTCGCCGCTGCGAGGAAGACCGGGCATGTTTGCCGACAACAAATAAACGAAAATAAAGTGGCCGAGTAGCTACTCCGGAGCCCCGGCAGGGAGATCGGCTTCAATTTATACAACTCAGGGTTCGGACTTAATCTCGGAGACAGATTTACACCCACGGACGAGGATGGTGCGGACGAAGAAGGGGAAGGATGCGAAAGAGGAAGACGAAGAAAAGCCGAAGAGCAACGGAGAGAGAAAGGAGGTGGAGGCCGCGAGGCGACACGGTGGGAAGAGAACGACAGAATACAAGAACGACAGAAGAAAGAGGATACGTCGGTGTTTACTCGAGAATTCTCTCCCTCGTTCGACTTTCTCCGGCAGAGCGAGTGGACGGTGAATCGAATAGAATCGAATCAACCGGCGGACAATGAAGACTAATTACCGTTGATATCGTTGTGTACGTACGGGAGACGTGCTAGGTTGAAAAAGTCGGTGGAAAAGGGACGGGAGTTTGGAGCGATGCGCGAGGAAGAAAAAGAAAGTGTGCTTCTACCAGCAGCCACTTCGTGGAACCGATAACTCTTCCGTCTGGAGCGCGGCGAGCCTTCCGCCCGGTGAAAAATGACTCATCCATCCCCCGTAATTAATTATTCGAATCGCGGCCGGGTTTATGCAACCTGTTTAATACCGTGCTCGAAACTTTCGTTGTCCTTAATAAATCTCGCGAGAGGACGTCCAGGGTCGCAACTCCGGTACGCGGCTCGCTCGACCATACTTAAGGATATTTAAGCCGAGTCGTTGCCTTAATATCGTTGCATTGGTAAAACCATTGTTTCGACCCGATATCGATCTTCTGTAAATTCGAACGACATGCACGCTTAATCTTATGCCGGCCGGAATGACAACCACGCTCAATCTTGCCACCGAACGAGTTCGACGCACAACCATCGGTGTCCAGTGCATATGCGCGCGCGCACCCCAACCTTCGAATCTGTTATACTGCACACCCGTGTACCGATAGACAAGACGATCGACACGATATCGGCCCCGACATTCGGCTAGGTTAACATTGACATGCAAGTTATCGCCGTGATTCCCGAGGAACACCGACACCCTCGATACGAGTAAGCCTCGCTCTCGTCTCGTTCCCGTTTCCGAGAATCTCGCGCCCCGCCGCCTGAACCGTGCTGTTTCAACACCGTTGTTTCACGTCCGGATAAACTGGTGTAATGGATAAACCGGTATACACGCGTTGCTCCCGGTGACTCTCGCCAGCTAGATTCCCACCTGCCACGTCTCCCCACTTCTCTCTTTCCTCCCACGCGTGTGTCCCGTACAAAGTCGCACGACCTGGCCAGACGTTATCTCCGCGTTTGTTTATCCATCCCTGGCCCGGTGAAACCTCCGACCAAGTTGCATATTAATAAAAGTTTCGGCAAATTAGTTTAGTTTCGCTCGCTGAGTTTAGCTTGCACGGCACGCCGACTTCCTCGGGCGTGTAACTTGTACACGGACCACCACGTTTCCCGTAATTCCTTCACCTCGGCCGACCGCCACCGAAATTTCGTATCGTGTCAAATGAACCGGCGCGAGATTAAGTGACGCTACGGTAAGCGAATTATTCGCGATTCTCGTGTATCCCACTAAACGTAGCTACTGCGTTCAACGGCTCCCTTGGTCCGACGTATCGTTAACCGCTCGACGCGATTTGTTCCTTCGTCGTTTGACAAGAACGACGACCGCCGATTCGATTCGACCAAATTCCACATTCGACGTTCTCTTCGAAGGCTTGCCGCTGAAGCAATCTTCTCTCGAGGAAATTGCAACGACAAAACGTATTGAAAATGTTGGAAGTCGGAAACAAGACGGAGGAAGTGGAACGACATATTAGGAAAATATACAACTGGTACCGTGTTCGTCTGGAAAGAAAGTTTGTGCGCTTCGCGTTCTCTGTATAGCCAAGGTTTCGCCGTTTGCGCTCGGCGAATATTCTACGAATTCATTCGTATGTCTTAAGTCACGGTGCTTCTTACGTTCATGGCAGAGATCAAGAAAACGCGGAGAGTGGAGGTGAGAGGAGAAAGAGGGAGAAAGGAAGAACACTGGATCGTGTTCGCACTTCCTAGGCGGCAGGAGAACTTGTAATCATATATCAAACCGAGTTCCGTCTCTTCCGCAGCATGGTTCGCTACTGATTCCACCTTCTGCAAACTCCTTAAGTTGCGCGGGCTACTTACGCACACCCTCGAAGCTTCGTCCTTCCGTATGAATACAAATATACTCGGTCCCTATGGTCAGATGTGTCTCCGGGCTTCTATGCATAGCCCACAGCGTGTAAATGCATATTCAAGTTGTTAGAATTGGACCGCGTTTAAAACCGAATAGCCTCAACAGCTATCGATTGTATTTCGTCCATTAACTCGAGAGCGACTATAATTCGCCAAGGCAATAGTTTTGTCATATCGAACTACGAGAATCGGTTTACAGTTTCCTTAAACTGTGGCATATTTCGCGCGGACGCTGGTACCATAATTTGCAATCGTAAATTACCACTTGCGATTCTAATGAAAGTCCAGCCGCGCTGATTTCAAGCACAAATAACCAGCGAGTAAGAAACACATCCCGGTCGTCTATTATTCTACGGGGAAACCGTTCTCAGCGGTAGGATCTGTAGTAGGATATTCAGGGACGAATCATGGTTAGCGAGCGTAGCATGACAAAACCTTGAAGCCAAGATAATGTGATTAATAGAACTAAACGTTTCTCCCTGACCTCATCCCGTTTTCCACGGAACAGCTCAGACAAGAAACGTTCCTATTTTGTAGCGCGAAGACCTTCTCCGTGTCGTTCGGGCACAAGAGAATCTAGAAATTCGCGGTTCGTCCTCTATAAAACCATCTCCTTCGGACGTCGAACGTAGAAATTCGCAATCGAAGCTGACGTGGTCAGCGTTTCGTGCGAACGCTTTCTCTTTATTCTCTTACGTATGATCTCTTTCAGAAGATTCGTCAATAAAGGAGGGAAAGCAATGTCCCAAGGCCGGGGATAAGTGCAGGAAGTGCGGTAGATCGAGTGGAAATAGCGTCGTTAGTTTTCCAGCAAGTGGCGCGAGACGAAAACCGTTTCCCGCGCTGGCACAGAAGTCGAAGAATCTTCGATGGCAGCAATCGGTCAAATGCTTTCGCTCCAACGGCGATCTCTCAATCAATCGAATTACCTCGTTTATTTAAAATGTGGTTATAACGTGGTACGATGTAACAATCGGGGTGCTATAACAAGAATTCGGTTCCAGGTCTCTTATCGCGCATTTATTTCAAGCACGATCAGCGATTTTCGCATAAGAGAAGATGTAGTTCTCACGTAGCTTGCGCGCAAACAAGCTACGAGTCGGTAAATTGTTAGAGAAGATTTTGTCAATGATGGATTATAGAAAGCCTAAGTATGAAAATCGATGAAAATGATTGATGGTGGAAATTGTATATGATGCTAATACCTGATATTGCAACGCAAAAGAGAACAGAGAGAAGAAGTTAAGCCAGCCCCTTTGCTTACCCAGCCGGTTCCTTGATTTTACTATCCCCGCTTTTCATATTTCGCTACGTAAACTAGACAGCGGTAGGTGTACTAACGAGGGGCTTCGTGTACTCTCGTCTTGCCTCGCTGCCACGTCAGACCGCACAATTTCAATGCTCGCAAAAACTGAAGAACCTCCAAGTACGTTACTACCATGCGCCACGTATACGGACGCGGCAAGCAACCCGTTGCACTAGATGATCAGAAGAAGCGTCAAGTGCGCTGCTAGCATGAACAACGGAGATGACGAGGGAGAAAGCGAGCGAAGATGGTTCCTTCGTGCGGAACGCGCGTATCGACAGCGCATCTTGACGATGCGTCGCTTCGGGTTTGCCTCGCGAAATAACCGTACCAGAAGCTATTGCGCCAGATGTCTAGTCACCGTTTTATTTCGCTTTATGATTGTCTGATAAATCGTACGACGATCGATCGCTGTTCCATCATCTCGACAAAGTGTCACATTTCTGCCTCGTTTCTCAATAGACGTACGAAGAAACGCGCCATCTCCAGTGTTCGATGCAAACACCTTTCACCTTTTGGTCCTGTTTATCGTATTTCGCGAATCCACAGGTGAGCCACGTTCTTACGTCTCACCGAAACCAGTCTCAAAGGAGATTACGAGGAACAAAGCGACCAGCGCATAGCGAGCAACAGAGCGAGAAACATCGACTGGTCGGTGGCAAGCGTGTCAGCCCGCAGACGATGTACATGCTGGTGGCTGCAATCCTGCCGATCTATACACATGTATATGTACATACACGATGGACCGTGGAGACGTCGCCAGCGGACGTAGTCGCGATCTCGTGTTTCCATGGGTCACAAATAGAATATTTCCTATGCGTCGTGAATTCGAGCAACGACATTCGAGGAGGCAGCGATCAGGGTAGCGAAGGCTAGTGGAAGAGTAACAGGCCGTTCAAAAGCGGAAAAGGAGGAATGCGACGTGGCGCAAGAGCGTGTACGAGAAGACGAGGACGTGGAAACTCGACGGGGGGGCAGCGAACCGCCGTCGAATCGAGTTGCTCGAGGTGTACGCGGTTCGAGTACGCGCGGCAAAGCTTGTACGCTGCCGCGTAACCGACCAGAAGAAGCATAAAATAATAACAAGAACAACGCGGCAGGCAGTCATCGAGCACGAGGATGTGCGCCGATGCGCATTTAACACGCCGTTGACTCGCCTCCGACCCGGCCTCGGCCGCTAAATTATTCCGACGTACGAACGAAAGGAACGTCCGCGACTCTTTGAGGAGACCGCGCGCGATCGCGCCACCGGCGCGTAAATTAATAAAACGCACTATGCCTGTACGTCGTCGCCGCACGTCAAATTAACCCCTTGGCGTGCGCGAGGGGCGGTCGCGTGATTTCTTTTGCGCCTGACGCATAGCAATTTGTACGGTTTGTCCCTCCTCACGCTCCGTATCGTCGCGCGTTCAGCTCGGCTATAGGTAAATGATTCACGGCTGGTGATTCGCCGTGTTTAATTACGACCGGATATCTTCCGAATATCATTACTCTGTGTTATTGGTGGTAAATTACACCAAGATCGTAATGTACACGTAGGAGAAGATATCGTGTATCCTAGAAGTAAGAAATGGAAAAAAATGTTCGGTATTTGCAAGTAGATTAAAGTTCATCTGACTACGTAAGATATTCTACATCGGACGTGCAATAAAAGCGTCGGCCTGTCATTTCAAAGTTAAGTTTGATAATAAAACTCCGTGTTACGATTGCAAAGTTTCAACCGCGTATCTTCCAAGAAAAAGAAACTGTAGGAACGGAGTGGCCGCTTCTAATGAACTTTCAGCGACGACTGTGCGCAGCGCGAGCTTAGAAACTCGGGAAAGTCTGTCCGTCATGTTCTTGGCGCGCGAGCTACTTCGTTTCCGCTTCGTTCTCGACGCTGCGCTGGCGAATAACGCTTCACGGAGGAAGCCTCGAGCAGCGGATGTCACTTTCCTCGGTCCCGCAATTCTCTACGATCTCCACCAGCACCCGCAGCTGGTTCACCGGGAAAACTTCTGACGCAAGATGTTTTCGCGCCAAGAACTCCCGCTCGGTCTTCCTGCTGGACGGCGAAAATTCGCGAGACCATCGTGGTTGCGGTGACATTTTCGCGACGACGCCTTTTGTACTTAGAGTCCGGTAGCGACGTCTACTCATTTTTCAACGAGTATGCGGCGTCGTTGCGCGGATATCCTACAGCGTTTCCCTCGAGAAGTTTTTCCCAGTAAAATTGTCAAAACATGTACCGCGTAGAATTAAAGAAACGAAAGATCCACTCGAGATGGGATTGCGAATAAAGAAATAAGAAAGAGAGTAATTCGTTCGGTGGAGAAGTTTCCAACGAAATGTTCCGGTTTTTCTTAGCCGTTTCCAACTTCCGAACGGCACTTTCGCGACAATTTCGAGAGTCGATAAGAGGGAACGGCGCGCGATCTTCACGACGCTTTGTCGAAAGGATCGCTGCGAAATGCAAGAAGAACGTCTTAAGGAAACGAAGAAACGGTAGAAGGCAGACACTGTCCCGGGAATAAAATAGTAGCCCAAGGCGGGACGGAGTGGAAAAAGAGAGCGAGCGAATCGATGGAACGTTTCGGTACGAAATGACGAACAGGCGAAAAGGGGGAACGGCTTGAGAATAAGATAGTAAGCGGCGTAGTAAGAGTAATCGAACCATTGCCGCGTAAGAGGAATCTGTAACGCGGACGAGATAAAGGCGGGGTGCTATATCTATCCGGGAAAGCGGACCGAGAAAAGCGAGAAAGCGAGAGGTTAGAAGGATGGGTTACGTAGTGATTGCAGCTAGAATCGGAAGTCACCCGGGGAAAAAAGGGAAGAGAATGGGTGACTAATAGCTATGGGTCCGGCAACGGTGTTCGGTGACCGACACGAACCGCTCTTTGCTTTCTTTCCGCGTTTCTTGTCCCACGTTTTCCACAGCTCCGTCCCTCGAGTCCGCGTATTTTCGTTTCATTAGAAAAACTCATTGCACAGAGGGACCGTTCTAAAGAGACGCAAACTTTCTCTGTATACGTATTCCTGCTGAGAATTTGTTGCGTAAAAAGGGGAAGGTAAAGAGCGATCTCAAATATACCGCGGTCGAGATTCTCATTGAAAACAACGTTGTCTGCTACTGCGAGAATCTCTGCACTGTAATCCTTTGCTTAAGAAGAAGTTATTCCACCGTTCGTATCGCTAATAAAGACGCCAGACGCATTTATTATTCCCTTACGCTCTATGAACGCATTTATTACCGTCCCCATCTCGCGGCTAATTTACTGCGTCAATTATTACTGGATATAACGCCAGAACTCGCGTATACTCGCGTAAATATCCTCTTTCAACGAGGCAACTTACAGCCATTTCTTCTGCTATCGGTTCACCGACACGTACGACCAATGAATGCATTCTCCGAATCATTCTACGCGTTCGTGAAACCTGAAATCACTTCACCGCGATCTATCGAGGTTCTTATTACGTCGTCTTGCATAAACGAGGACAATTACGATCCGAATAGTCGTTCAGCCGGATCTGCTTTTTCGCGATGGTTAACGGTGGAACGTTGATCCACTGGTTGGCGAACAAAAGAGTGCGTCGTCTTCGTTTTCGTGGCTGCCTTCGAGCAGCGTGGACGTGACTGCGTCGATACAACCACGACGGGGACGAAAACAAGCCGGTTAATGAAGCGTACAGTACCCAGACGCATGCATCGTGCTGCTCGAGCATCTTCTGCAGCCGAGCGGTGCACCTGTCGTCGATTCAACGCCGCCAGAAGCATCCGGAACACCTTCCGCGATAACGTTCACGATCGTGCCAACGGCTCCAGTCCTCGGTGCTCACGTCCTCGGCTACGCGTGTTGAGGAAGCTTCTCAGAAGGAGCGTATAACATCGGCCAGCAGCGGAGATTAATAGTCCCCCGACTAGAGGGGGAGTCTCGGCTCGAGAGGAGAACTTCCGACGCCAGGATGCATTCGACACGTCCCAGAAGCGCGGCCTGTATCGTCGATGATTGAACGATTCGATGGCAAATGGTTAATCGCGTCGGAAGCATTGACGGATGTTATACATATGTATATCGTATTCTTGGTGGCAAGGAAATAAGATCTTTATTCCGACGTTGATGGCGAGGTTAATCCTAGGTAGATCTTTGTTTTTGGCACGAAGATCGTCCAGAAAAAATATAATAAATTAATTTTTTTGCATTTTTTAATATTAGTATCGGATTCCTAAACTGTGAAAAAATATGATTTATGCCGTTTTTCTGTAACCTTCGCGTTTTAAGAGAAAATTTTTGCACCCCAACGAGATGAAAGTATATTCCTCAACGTCCTATTACAATTATCAAAAGAAAGTACCATTTCGTTTCGAGTTTATTAAGAGACACGGCAATTTTACTTTTCTGCAATGTTTTCAATGAATAGAAAAATGGACCGCTTAATTTCAGCGCGATAATCCGCTAGAATTGCTAGCAACCGCTTATAAGATCAGCGGCGAAACGCTGGTAGAAGATAACCCGTAGAGCAGAAGGCAAATGAGAGCGAGGGCATTTCACGTTTCGCTCAATGGCCATTAACCGAGTTTAAATGTCGCAGGAAAGTGCAATGTGAGGATAATACGTAAGTAATGACATTGTACGCGTACACGTGAAGAAGCGGTCGACGAGTACCACGCCACTCCGGTCGACACTTTCTTTTCCTCCCGTTTCAGTCGTTGTAATTCGATGTTAGGCATTACACGCCAACGCTCGTGTGCGTTGCCGAATGAATGTAAACTCGCTTGGACAAGCGGTAGAAAAGAATATTAGGCTGGTGTGTGAGTATGGGTGCGTAAACCCCATCTGACAAAATGCGGACACCGGTTCTGGCTCGGAATCCAAGTACGAGCAGCATACACTTGAACGCCCGAATAACCGATGTGTGAATTATGCGAAGAAGATTCAAATTACACAATTTTATCGAGCAGTTGAAGAAGCAGTAAAAAATACACGATTTCTGATTAAATATTTAACTAGACACTATCTAAAGCAACTAGAAATATTTATTTAGATCGAATTGGAACTTTCAATTTTAAATACATATTCCTATTCGAATTATAATTAAAGTTCAAATTCGTATATTTTTAGTTTAATAAATAGTATATTAAAAATATTTAAAGATGTCTAAAGTAATCTATTTCAGTTGCAGTCAATTTTACTGGAATATTAAAAATACTTTTTTCCAAGGATTACATCTATCGATTTCTCGCCAAATTTTCACGCGAGCTTCGGATTGTAAAAAAAATATGGATACTATCTCGTCGGCGCGCACAGATTATCGAAACAGGCGACACCACGTTCGCATATTTCCTCGCGCTCCTCCGAACTTCGTCTTTATCGTTCTTCTTCCTACGTTACTTGGCATAATTGAAACTTTTTTTGCATATCCCTTTCCCTCGTACATTTTCCGCAGGTACTTCTACCCTCGTACACGATATCGTGCAATACGCGCGCATGTGCGAGCGAAAAACGTAAAATATGCACGCGACCGTGTGCGTGGTAACGAACGAGGATAAGTGAATTAAGAACAACTTGCTGCTCGTGTATCGCTCGAGTTCTTGTAAACGTTTTAATGAATGAGCGTGGAACGGGCTAAAAGTCTAAAATAAGCGATCTGGAAAGAGCTGAACTCGAATGAAACGTAATAAACGAAACTCCGTAATCCTTGTCGCACGAAGGTTTCGGTGTCGCGTTGTAAACAGATGCGACAACGTCTCGTCGAATATTTGATCTACGCTCCAGTAGCCTACATAACCTACCATTTTGAGGTACCTACGTATAATCTGCAACAAATTTCGATAACAAGAGCGCGGCGTTTTTAAGATCAGATTGTGACACGAAGAAATAAAACACTGAAATTTTCTGTGGAGCAAATAGCTCGGTGAGTTAGCGTGGCCGATAATAACATCCCCCGAGCGTGGCTTTTGTAGGGCGCTATGTATATATTCGGTGAGAGAAACGCGCGCTGTGTGGAACTCACACGTCGCCGTTCGCACACAATTCTGATCGCTGCAGGAGATAGTTGGCTCGTTCGGAAGGCGTCGCGGCCAAGTAGCCGGAGCACGATCGGACGATGCAGCACGTTAATAAAGCACGCGCTCGCCAAAAGACCGTAATCGCGTTATGCAAAAATCCCGGCGAGATCCCAGCGCGATACGCGACGACTATGTGTAATGAAAAGTAGGCAAAAGCATGAAGGCAAAAGCCGGAAAGTCGAAGAAAAAGAAAGAGAAAGGGAGAGACAAAGAGGGGCAGAACTCGGTGCTTAACCTTACGACACCGCGTCACGCTACCCTCGACCGAACCCTCTCCCTCGATAACTTTCGACCTGCACGAAATCGCGCAATATCAACGGCGAAACGTTTTCGAACTTTTGAACCTCGTTAAAATTGCACGATGGCTGAAAAAGCTGTTTTGCCATCACGAGTTACTGTTATCGCCAAGCTAAACATACAGGTACCTACGATTGATCGCAGCGAGCCGCGGAAAATTGTTTCGTCAAACAATCGCGGCAACGATAACGTTATACGTATATGTATAACAATCTTAATTTCTACAGTTTTTGATACAGCAACTGGACAATGTTACCGGTTGAACGAAATGCATTCCACTGTTATTTACACAAGGTGTATGTAGAGGGTTAAGTAATAAGTGGTTAAGTGATCATGGCACAATGAGTCCCCTTCGATCAATAACCTTATTTACAAGGAGATATCAGGCAATTAACTACTGTCAATAGACGTACGCAACCAAGCGAAAAGGTACATTCCGACTAACAATGTCGTTACGGATATGCAACCCGTACGCGTAAATATTTGGTCGTGGGAGTTGACTAAACCTTTTCCTGATAAAATTAAGTGTAAAATAAGTAAAAACTGGTAAATAGCGATACGGGAGGAATGTCGAATCGCATGGTCTTTTACGATGCATACGATTAAGTATTTTGACAGAAGGAATTCCAGCGGGAAACAAGCTGCCGGAATCGTGCCAATTAAAACGGAATTCGTTTGATACAGCTCAGGTATATATGGAGAGAGAGAGAGAGAGCAGAGAGGGAGAGAGAGAGAAAGAGAGAGAGAGAGTATAGAAGCACTAGCAATCGACGAATCGGTCTCACGCGCGCCCTCTTATCGACGATTCTTATCTGCCGACGATTCTGAGGCCAGTCACGGGTACCGGCAGCAAAGTGGCTTCTCTGAATAATCGATCATCTTTTTGGCCCAGGCCCGATGATGCCTCGGCGATGCAGCTTATCCGGGAGCGGCTCGAACGTCGCATTTGATAACGTTGTTTTATTGGACCGACCGCGAGCCGATGCATCTCACCGGTAATTAATTTCTCCGCTATCGCGATCACTGACACGCAACCAGCTCGAGTTATTCGAAGAAGTCCCGGTGGAGTGATAACGAACGTCGAATGGAGGAACAATTTCAGCGAGGGATACGTGGTACACCGTTCTACAGGGAAGACGCTCGCAAAATTTCATATTTTGGCATAGAAAGATTGAATTTTTGTACGTGTTGTATTATGTGCGCGTTGTAAGTAGTATAAGGCTTGTGCCGTCAGCCAACGTTAACTAGATAATGATGGAGTCTAATAAAACGAGCTGAATGACATTCTGCTGGCACGTTTCGAGACACGTTCCTGCAATAATCGACGAACATTCAAAAAATAATTGTTTGCCACTGCAACATCCTAACCTTTTTACGCGTAGAGTCCATGTGCGTAGACCTAATCTAGCGATTTACGTTACTTTTCTTCAATGTGCCTAAGATGACACACTCCTGAGCTAAATACCGATACGATAAGTACGCGAATCTGAGACTGTGCTAGTGATTTTCATAGTGCTACTCATAATTTTATCGAGCCAATCGTTGAGCGATTTTTTTCAAGAAACAATTGAAAACTTGTCATTTCCCGGTTGTCCACTTTTCTTTATCTTGCCATTGTCTGCGACAAAAACTTTGATTCAACGTAACGACGATAGAATTCAGGATCCGACGCGAATTTCGTCGGTCGCGCTTGCGAACGAGCCACGATCGTGTAAAGAGGAAACGAAAAGGCAGCTGTCGCCGGTACGATGTACCGCTCGCCGTGAAATCGTAGCGAAGCGCATTTGTTGCCCCGGAGCGTGTCGAGTGCTCGTAGATCACTCAACCGAGCCTGTGCCACTTCCAATTCCAGAGAGATATATATATATACGCGGCGTAAGAATGGCTCGTTTAACGTATGGCCGACTATCTGCACGGCCGAGCTCGCTAAATCGCGATCCATGACGCGCGTGTTACCGCCGCGGATAGACAGTGCGTAAAACCGGCGGCAAATATCCGGCTAAGCGATAGAAACGGCCAGACCGCGAGATAGTACATTGATAGCGGTCACGCTGCGCGCGTAATCGCTAATTAATTAGCCGATTTCTATTTTACGACGATCTGGTTACTTAAGTGTACGGGATAAGCGAGGTGCTATTCGTTCAAAGGCGGAGTTCGTCTCTTTGTCGAATTCTTTGTCGAACGTTGCTCGAGCGTTAAAATTATTTTCATAAGAAAGGAATAAATGTAACGAAGAATATGGCAATCTATAATGCTCGCATGATATATTATAGGAATAGAATAGTATTACTTATGCAAGGATTAGTAGATTTAGTGTGTTAGTGATTATAGATTTAGTGTGTTTGATTGTGAATTTAAAACGCTGATGGTATAAGTGGTTTTAATGAATAGATTATTCTTAATTAATGACACAAATGACAGAAGAAGTGAAATGCACAGGAGGTAACTATATTTTTAGATATTGCTGTAAGCTATAGGTCGCACAAACGAGACTGCTCCGTCAGACTACGAGCATGCCTTGATTTATTAATTTACAGACTATTGGTTCACGTTCGGAGCATCGGAGGATCCATTCGAGTATTACGAATTGCGATTTGTCACGAATGCCTTCGGTCGAACCGTTTAGCAACTAATTAATCGATGAGAAGGGCGAAGGAAAAATCACGTTCAAGTAACACGTTAACTTAGCTATTGTACTTTGCGGCTCGAACGATTCGGAAATATCACCGGTACGGTCAACCGCGATCGATTCCTAATAGTCGTGGTTATTTCCGTTCTGAACGACATTTCCAAAGAATCTACGATGAAATTGTTGGAAGAAATAGGGGCAGGAATAACGAAATTTTTGAGGCTATAAATACAATGGCGAGCACGCGCTTCTCACCACCAGAGACACGAAACTTGGACCGCGGTATAATTTTCGTTCGCCGTGCCAACCTACGAAGATAGTTTAACTATCGCGGCCTACGGTCTCGGTGGGTTAATTAGTGTCAGTTTTCAAGTACGATAAGTCTCCGAGGGCTGTTCCAGCAACTGCAGTTTGAATAGAGTTACGGTTGCAGTTGCCGCGAAACAGTTACCGCCGGGTTTCGGAGTTTCGCCGATACAAGATATTCCTTTTATGCTTGTTGTTCGGTTGTTAAGTAGCGCTCATTCGACACCGTGAGTTTTCCCTTGTTTCCTAACCAGTGAGCGGAATTGCGAAGCCAACACGCGAAAATCGTGGCCGGCAAGAACTATAACTTCAGCCCCATCCACTAAACGTCCCTTTATACGTACTATACAAAAGACACGTTCCTCGGCAAGAATTTTCGCTTTCAAAAGCACCCGCGTTCTTCTTACCCCGGTTGGTTTCTCGTAGCCGCGCGTGCGGTTCCACAACGGGTCCGAACGAGAGGCAGGGACGGGGCAATAAATCGGATATTTAACACGTGATGCGAGATGTTATCGCGGGGTGGAAACGCGACTGCGGCGAGACCAACATTATCTCGTAAACGTGCACGAGTCACGGATCCCGTGTGGATAGCGCAAGGCAAAAAACCATCGTCCAAGTTTATCGGTAAGCAGAATCGGCATTGACTCGCGTTAATTTCGCGTTCAGCTCGGTAACCCCTTTTCGCGTGCGATACAACGATTAATACCGGCGGTTACCATTCGTTGCGAGCGTAACGCGAGCTGACTAACAGCGACGCACCTTGAAATTAATACCCCTCGGACTTCCACGTACCGCGCCGAATCTAAGAAACTAACTAGATTTATTCCGGCAAGATCGCCGGCCGAGATTACGTTGGAATGCGCGGCAACCGTCGTGAAACGTCGCGACCATTCGACCAGAGTTTCGCTGATTTCGATAATCGTTTCGCGTGCCATAAGGTGTTAACCGATATATTTCTCTAACTCTCTGAGAGTGGAGACGAAGTCGAAACAACGAGACCAGTTCCTCCCTCCTTTTCCCCTGCTTCCTCGAACTTCCCGCAGGTTACTGGCGGATCGTAACGACCCGAAGATTCCGTGGTGGCCTGCCAGAGGGATGGGCGACGGTCCGAGGGTTATACCTTTAATTAGCGGCTCGGCTGAACTTTTTGGCGGATAGATAAGAATATATTTACTGCGTTCTCCGACCCGTACTCCGAGTCGCGTCGCGAACTAAGGAAGCCAGCCGAACCACCTCTCTTCGACTTTGGTCTTGCCAGTATCTTATCCTGTACGCCGGGCCCCGCTGCTTCGCCGAAGATACCGTCGAAAAGCGGTCAGCGATGGATACGAGCCGTTGTTGAGATCAAACTACGCTGAATAAAAAGTGGCTACGCTTGCTTTACCTTTGCCGAGATATTAGATAGAACGAATATAATACGTTTAGTAGAACAGATAAGCATCGTGTTTTTAAATAATTTCATAATATTACGTAGATAGTATCGTGAGATAAAAATTGAACCAAAAGGCATAGAGTCTAGCATGACTAAAATTGTAAGCGCGTGATACGTGTCCCCCGTGATATCGACGATGGAAGATCGAACGAACGCATGCGTAAAATTTGATATATATAGTATAATACATAAAAACACGTCGAACGATCGAACTCGAGTCTCGAAGCCCGTGTGTGTTATCTGCAGCACGGCTAATTGATAACGCTGTCGAGATTAACTTTGCTCAAGCCAATTTAGGTAGTCAGATGCGCAGATTAAGGGCGAGGTGCAAAAGAAATCGCCCGCTTCCACGTCGCGACGGTGCAAATTTACTGCCGCTTGGCATGAAAGCCGATCTCTCTCCTCCTCTGATCGTCTTCCCTCGTGCCTCACCTTTTTTCCTTCTCCTTTTTTTTTCTCTCTGCACCCGTACCCCATCTCCCGACCCTTGCACCCTCACCTATCTTCTCTTTTCCTCGTTTTCTCCTTTTAATCTCTCTGTTCGCGCGTATCGAGCGGAGAACGCGAAGCCTAGAATTAACACGAAGTACAAGGGAACAACCAACGTGATTCTATATCTTCCTTTCGTCCTTCCTTTCTCTCTCCTTCTTTCGTTGATACGTGGCAAACTAAGCAGATTCCCTCCCTTTCACGGCAATTTGTTTTTTTTTTTCACCCTTGTTTTCGGGATTGTAAGGACAAACGAGGCGTTCCAGCGATCGATCTCTGGAATCGGAGTCAAGCACCCGATTTCATGATCCGTACGCGCGAGAGTCGATAACAAGGGAGCACCGCGCTGGAAGAAGAAAAAAGGAGGAGAATGGGAAAGGTACGAGGAGATATAAAAGAGCGAAAGGGAGAAGATCAATTTCCAATCGGTACCGACGGGTTATTAAACACCGTTGAGTGCCACTTGTGCACGTCAGGGGGGAAACGGGATATAAACATCCGACGAGATAAACGACGCCCCGACGAAGGGCCCGCCTTCATCTTCGTCCCTCGAAAAGTACGTGTGCTACGCGTGCGAAAATTCAAGTTCGTTGTTTTCCCTTCCTTTTTTATCGAGTGGTGAACAGTAGTTATGTGCGAAGTGTTGTAAATTCATCATTCTTTTCATGTCTGCTTTGAAACTTGCAAATATCTTTGAATCTAAATTCAGTTGCTTATCCGCGTGTTGCAATATTGGAAAATAGATAGTTTTGCCTCTATTCCGCGAATGTCGTTATTCGGTGATGCAATCTGTACTGATAACCGCCGAATTCCGGCAGCTATTAAACGCAATACCTGGGAAACAATCGCGGAGCCGGTTTCCAGATATCGATCACGCGACGCCGCTACTCGTCAATCCCACACGCGTTGCCTGAAAACCGTGGATAATCAAGCGGTGGAAAGCGTCCTTCGTATTTTCTTGCCAATAATGCCAGAGTTGGTTCGCGAATCGTAAATCGTGCGAGCGCCGACGTAGATAATGCCTGTTCGGTGCTCCGTGGAACCAGTTTCACCACGTGAAAGCTTGCTCTCGGTCGGCTCGATCTCCGCTCTGTTCTCTACCAACGTCGATCCCTGACGTGTACACCGAGTGCCGCGGTGCCCGGGGCAGTTTCTTTTCGCATCGACGTCGCAGACACATAAATACCCGCAGCTTCTGGTATACGATCGTCCCGCGATGCGACGCGACGAGTCTTCTCCTTCTTTCACGTTGCCTGGCTCGAAAACGGGCTCAAACGGACGGGTTAAGCAAGCCGCGCAAAAACTTATCGATTTTATGTCTCAATATGCGAGAGGAGCGCGCAACACGCTGCGAAATCACGATCCGCTGTGTCTCTTCTTTGACGAGCTGCAAAAAGAGATCGATGAAGCCGCGTGAAAACAGCACGACCGAGACGAAAGAAGCCGTGGTTAGATAAAAAGTGGATGAGTCTGCGACCAAGACTAAGACCGAGACGTCGCTCGAACGAGCTACGATCGAACACTGGGGAACACTATCAAAGCTTCTTACACTGATAAGCACCGTGGAACGTGACTAATTGATAATTGAGCGGCAACCGCATTGCCACGGATCGCCCGTCGGCTTCGTGGTGTTCGCGTACCTTTTGACACTGATCGAACTAGCCAACGAACGGAGAATTTCAATGTTTCATCGTGTCTGCCTGCCGCTTGCTCTTAATTTGATCTTCCTTCCGCTACTTAAACGTCTCCGATTCCCAGCACGTCGAACAGAATCGAAGTTGCAACAGGGGAGAACGATGTTGGAAGAGACGTCGATTTCATTCGCAGTTTTGCTCGATCCGCGAAAACGGGGCATCGAAACTCTTTGCGATTGGCCCGTGCTACTTCCGGAACACCGCATGTGCAAACTTTGATTCGGGCCAACTCGACGTAGCCTCCCTCGATCCTTATCGTGACCGTTCCGAACGTAGATCCCTTGAATTGCAAGTTCCTGCCGCGCTACTTTCCATCGCCTCCATTAAATCCTTTTCGGTTCTTGCCAGGCTGCACCTGTTTACGAACAGAAAACTTGTGTCTCCTTTCAGAGACGAGCGCTCGCTGCATCCGTCTGGAACCTCGTAATTGATTCGCGCGCTTTACGTCAAGTATCCCTCACTTTCGCCGACTTATTACGACGAACCCGGCTACAATTTCATTTTCGTCCTCCCATTGATTCTTGACGTTTACCTCTGCAACATCGAGACGAGAAAAATCGTATTCAAACATCGTGAACGATGAACGACACACCCATGGAAAGTAATACCGATGTTCCTGTCCACGTATCGATGTATGGCGATACACGAAACTCTCAAACAAGACGAAGAATCCCTGGCCGACAACAATGCATTCTCGATACACGATTTACACGGCAGAAATGAATTCGTAACATGGAACTGTAGAGCCTACGCGGTAACCCCACGTTCCCGAACTCGTTGCCCGTTAATCAATATCATTGTTTCGCATTACGGCGTTCGTCGTTCGACCCACGTAGGCTGCGCCCAGAGCTGCGACTCCTGACTCGTTTCGTGACCTCGAGCGAACACGAATCTTCGATTTCAGCATGGGATCCTCCGAGTATCGTCCGCTAAACGACCGATAATTCGTACGATCCGTTCTCCAGCCACTGGCTACACCTTGTCCTTACTTCGTTTCGTGCGGTTGTTGGTTCGATCGACGTCTACGACGACGACTACGACGACCCCCGGAGACGATTTTCCAACGATGTTCGTGTCTACGGCGGGTTGATGCGCACTCGCCCGGTATCTCGAGTGGCGTAGTCCGAGGTTCTCGTGAAATCGTTCGTTAAACTCTCCGTAGTAACCACTTAAGAGTGGAACACGAAGGTGAAGTCGATCGAGGCAACGCGCCGGTAGCCAGCCATGCAAATGCGAAGCCTCGTTCCGTTACGAATCAATGCGATCGCTTAATTAGCGAAGAGCCCGATTCCTCTTCGCATTCGCCCTTCGTTCCACGCGGCTCTTAACCCGCTCGAGGGCCCCTTTCGTCTCACGTTTTCCATCTTCCTCCTTCCTTCTCATCCGATAGGAATCCGAACATTCGGTTCTCTGTTCAGGGGGGTCAAACAATTTCGAACCTTTTAAACGTCCATTTCGCCAGCAATCCGGATATTACGGCCTCCGACATCTCAAAAGATCCCGCCCCGGGCAATGTTTCTCGAGATCCGCGCACGCACCGTTTCATTCGCTACATTTCGCATCCAGCAGCGATATTACTCTTCGACTCATCTCGGCTGGTGAAACGTTAAACTCAATTGCCCGGATTCGCAGTCGAGCACGATCAGATTTGAATAATTCGATCCTGCGATGGTACCCGCGTCCTCGCTGCTGCGGGTACAACGCATAGAGCCAGTCGAACGTTCCTGCGTGTCTAATAGCGCGCACGTATTCTTCTTCTGCTATTCTAACGCAGCATCGGGGGCTTGCTTCACCGCCGCACGCCGTAAACCAGCGCCAAGTTCGTAAAACTGGCGAACGTCGTGTACCCTTCTGTCGTCAAAGTGTCGGTGTCACGTCGTAAAATTCTCCGGACAGATGCGAGTATATGTACTACGATGGGCGACATAATGTCACATCGAGTCGACATTTGGCTGGTTTAATATCCACGTTCTCTGCCGTTGTTTCGGGCTTACCATTGACCTATCTCGTTCCGCGGCCCTGTATTTCGCCTTCCGCTCTACTAAGTTTCCTCCCCGATCGGAGTCCCGGCAGTGCATTACGGAAACGCGTTCCAAGGCACAACCCGGTGGCAGCTCCATGGAACCAACCGGTGTTTCACGAAGCCGTTTGTCCGCTTTAGGGAGCGAAGTGTCGTAGGATCAAGGAGTCGGTTGATCGCGCCTCGGAGAAACGAGAGGGTGGAAGAGACCCCCGACTGTTGGCAACGAAGCACCACGAGGATAAGTCGCGGATCGGAGTGATAAACGACTGCGGCGTTATTAATTGCGGCCTCCATTAACTGATGAGCCCTCCATCTCGTCTCTCTTTCTCCGTTTCCCATCGGCTCTCGGCGCGCGCGTTACCTTCGTCCCTCCATGGCGGAGCGCAGGCTCGTTCCTAGCTGGTGTGTATTTGCGACGCTTTTTCTTCGTTGCCCGTTCCTCATTCTCGCGCGAGACCCTACGCTAGAGAGGGTCTTCGCGAGACCGAGTCAAAGGAGCCTGACGCTGTTGCGTGCCGCAAATGATCCACGATGGAGGGGCAAGGTGTACGGGCAAGGAGAAGCTACGATGCTTTGCAAATGAGCCAGGGGCAGCTCCCTAATTTTTACGGAGCTACTAATGAATCGCCTTCGCGTCCTTCGGCCAATCTCGGACGTACCGTACGAACGCTACCCTTTCTAAATATTTTCCTGCTTGTCGTTATCTTCGTTAGGACAAGCTCGGTGACTCGCTAGTAAACTGATAAGGGAATCGCGTATCGAAGCGTGTAGTTCGATATACCGTGGAGATTTGGAAAAATGCGTAACGACGTATGTACGTACACTGTGCGTTTTAAACACTCGATAGATGCTCGTGTTTGTTGCGATTTTCGTCCGTTTTTCGCTAGTACACGCCGCGATCTCCTTTGAGCAGCCGACTCTCGACCACGAAGACACGATGGAAGCACGCGTTTATAGCCCCCAGCCGGTTTCTCGGTGTAATTACTTTTCGCGAAGTTAAGCTTTCATAGAGGAGGGCGGTTCTAATTTTAAATTGTCATCGCCTTCAAGCGTACCGTCGCCATAATAAACGCATTTATTCGCCGCTCCGCTCTACCTTTATACGCCTCTGCCGGGCGGACCTACTTTTCGAAACGGACTGAATATAAAGAACCTTGTTACCGTGACGTAGCGTACAGTCGCAACGGCACAATAATATCGGGAGAAAACGGCGTGCAGTTGGGGAAAAAGGGAGGGGAAGTGGCCCGTTGCCACAGGCATTCTCTTTCCGTATTCTAATTACTGCATTATAACGTCACGGTAATAGTTTAATAAGCGGCTCACCGTCAACGATCGCGATTTGCGCAACAAATTCTATCGCAAAGAGCCACGTTACGTAGGTTTCTACTCTTTTACGGGAGTACGACAAACGATCATCGACCGACACAGTAAGTCGTTTCGTCACAAATGAGAACCAGCTTGTCTTTTACACGATTCTTTCAATGTTCTCGGCTAGTCACGCCTTTACAAGCGAATAAATCGTAGAAACGTAATGTGCAGTGTTATTTGCGGTTTGAATGTCTATGCAGAATAATATCTCTTTAGAGGAGAAACAATCCTAGTTTCTCTGTCACGGTAATGAGAATTCGAAATATTCGAAATATTTGCTATAGCGAGATCCAAGTTTGGAAATAACAAATAAGAAAATAAATGAAACGGATGGTAATTAAATAAATATTTAAATAATTCATTCGTGTGTTTAAATATATTTACATTTACGTATATTCAATAGATTGTTAAGTCAATACGTCATGAGAAATCAATAAGTCAAAGTATAAATATAGAACGATTTCATCTGAAAAATGTATACACGTAAAAAGATGATAATATATAAATTTTCGCATACATGTAAATAAATTTATTCCTTTAATAATTCTCGTATCTAATAATAATTATTAACTACATATATTTATTATATGTTTATAAATGATCATATATATATAAATATTTATAAATTCGCACGAAATATATCGCACGTGTTAAAGTACTATCCCATGAATGTAAATACATTCGAATTTCGAGGCATAATGTAAAAAGAAACGTTTACGAAGATCATTGTCTTAAAAAAGTCGATGCGATATTATGTCCCGATCGCTCAACGTCATCTTGATTTATTCACCTGTCGCGTCCATCGCCGAAATACGCAGCTCGTTTTAAGTCGAGCGTCCGAATCACCGATATAATTAATGTAAATGCATCAGCGGCTCTCGAGAAGACTGAACGACGACACGAATAAAACGTATCGATCAAAAGATATCTAAGGTGTTCGTAAACCCCGTAAATGATTACGCTATCGATATTCCCACGGGGAAATTAATTCGATTATTTATTTCATTATCAAGACGAAAATATCGATACAACTTGTACGAGATGTCTATACCGAATAAATCAGAAACGTAGGAAACGCAAACGACAAAACGAAATTGCAAAGGGAGCGGAGAAAGGCCAAGATGGAAGGAAAAAGAGCAAAGGCGAAAGTACGAAAACAAAGAGCAATCATAACGATGGTAATCTCTGCGGTTGACGTATAATTACCTTCGTCAAGGCGTCTAGGAAAATAACCAATTTCAGAAGTGTTTATTGCAGTCCGTAGCCTCCTTCATTGTTCGGACCGTTAATGAGACGGAGCAGAACTGGGTGGGAAAGAGAAACGGAGAAGGGAAGAACAGGGCAACCGGTATTACTTTTTAATTTTAATTGTACTTATCTGCCAGCAAGTCTCGAGGAAAACAGCTAAGGAGGAAAATAAACGGAGGAGATTGCCAGTTCGTCACCTTAGTTGAATTATCTGAATCGTTTCGAAGAGCTAGTCGACCGATTGGCAAAGAATCATAGGACGTTACGACCGATAATTGGGCTATTTGATATATAATTTTGATTCCTACGAGCCGTCGAAATTCTCCGAAATTCTATGGATGAACCTTTAAAGTCGATCTGGAAAACAGCTTTTCCCCCGATGATGGCTTTTGAATCGAATCTGACTAGTCGCGTGATGAACTGCGCTTATTACACCGGAGGATGTGCTTTACTATGTCGGACAGATTTAGTTCGATCGACGCGTTGGCTGTCGCTGTAAATATTAAATGCCGCCCTCGTAAATCTCATTTGCCCTAAAACGTATCAGTGGGATATTATTCCGTGGCGAATGATAACGCGCGATTGCAGATTTATATCAATCAGGACACCGTGGTCCCCGATTAAAATTCACAGTAAAAATCGCGCTCTCTCTTTCTCCCGGAATATCCGTATAAATTCGAAACGTATTCCCTTAGGATTTTACATCGAACCATTCGGCGGCATTTTAATATTTCATCTGAAATTCAAAATCGATAGACGCCGCGACCTGCCGCTTTTCCTCGTCTCCCCGAGATTACAGGTTTATTTAAACGACGAATTTCTCGGCGAAAAATAATTCTCGCCAGCGCTCGAGTCGAAAAGTTAGATCGTCTGAAAGTTCCAATCGACTCCGGATAGAAACCCGATGGAATTTACTCGTCGATTCGATACGTTCGACTCGAAAAAGAATCGCTTAGAATCGAAATTCATTTTCTTCGGATTTGCTTGATTTCCAAAGCATGGACATCGCCACGGATGCTCTCGCGAACCTCGAGCCCGATTCTCCCGGGATTCTTGCAGCTATGTTCGAACTGCTGCTCACGTAGAACGCAGCGCGCGTCTTATTTGCTCGCAATCCTGCCGTGCGATCACGTTTGCGCGATTTAAAAGTTCTCTGTTCACGTTCCAAGTCGCGACCCTGAAGGGAAACTCGCTCGTGTATCGCCATAAACCTCGGCATCGACGATCGATTCGCTCGATCATCGAAACGACCAACGAAAAAGAACGCTACGGTGAAAGAACGAGTAGATCGTATTCGACTCTTGCGAATTATTCGTGTCGAAGATTGCTGCGATATTCGAGCCGGCCCTCCCGTTGATTACAATTTTTCTCGATCGAGTCTCTCGTATTCAACGTGTCAACCTCGACGAGGATTACGCGTCAAATTCGACGAGCGAACCGCGAATGAATCGAATCGAGGTTCGAATCAACGAATCCGCGATCGAGAGCTGTATCGACGCGCGATAATAAGCTAGATACGAAACTCGATAATACGTTCAGGATGCGTCACTCGTTCAGCTTGTCTCCGTAATTCGATGTATCGATCGATACCCGTAACCACGTATCCTGCGTCGTTTTAGCAAACAGGGAATAGAGTGTTTGCGCTTATCGCGATAAAAGCGATGGGATTTTGCAATTAAAGAAAAACGGACGAGCTAGATTTCACGGTCGACAAACTTAAGTAGTAATTACTTGGAAAGATTTCGATCGAAACGTTCGTCGAATGGAACGCCTGAAATCCTCGTACTGAATTCTTGAAAGTCGTCCGATAGGATGGTTTGGCGGCACATTCGGCGCGCAAGTATAAATTATTTTGTCGGGAAATGATCCGTTCGCGGTGGCTGCCTTTCGCTGCGATCTCGCGCGAAAGGATAAGGCAAGATGGAAATAAAAAGAAGCGAGCGAGTACCGAGAATCCAACACCGGTTGGCCAACGCCACAGCCAGGAACAGACGATACAGCAGTGGCAGGAGATGGAGTGTGAAACATCGACTCATCTTTCCTGCCCTTCTTGCGCGCGTTACGACGCTCGACCTATCGTGCCTCGTAGTTGGATGAATCCTATCTTGAATAACGGAGGGTACTTTGGATAAAGCGACGATCGAGGTTAAAACGGGGATTATTCGCAGCGCAAAATTTAAAGGGAATATTCAAGAAATCTCGTTTGAAACTACTCTAGCTCTTGAATTCTCGTTTCTAGATTCGAGCACGATGAATCTTCTTTCATAATAGAGATGGAATCTCGAGAACAGTTTGCTTCCAAAACCGTTTGGCGACCAGTCAGAGCAGCGTTGATATAAAAATCGTTTTCTTCCGAACAACAAGCATTCCAACCGCTATCAGGCTATTAAAGAAAAGTCATGTTACAAAGCGCCGAAAACTTTAACCTGCTTCGCCGGCCTGATAATAGACCGATCGTTCTCATGAATCTTTCTTTATGATCGCCAAACTTCTCAAGCTCGATATGTGTAAAGCAAAGCCCACACATTCGTGGGCAGGGGATTTCGGTGTGGGTGTAGGCCAACATCCTAATACGTGTGCACACGTATAAATACATATATCTGTAGAAAAAAGGACGGAATACGTAGCAGAGATACGGCGATATATAAGATAATGTCTACGCAGCATGTTGGCTCTATATATACCACGCGCACTCGCTGTCCATGCATCATTGGCAAATACTTTCGGGCAACAACATTATCTCGGTACAAAGACTACTGCCGCGACAGCAAGTCGTCGCGCCAGTCGAGGTTTATGCTTGCTACGATCGATTCATTCGCTACCGAGTTGATGAAAACTTGGACAGAATATAGGATAAGACATAAGATATAAATTCCAGTCAGAATATCCATGAATTTCAGCAACAACGTTGTATATTTCTAAGAATTGCGATGATATATGGGATAAGAATAAGCCGAGGAGATTCGGAAAATTCGATATCTATCCTCATATTTCGTTTAATTTTCCGGAGAAACGCGAACGAAACGCTGCAGGGCGTAGAAACACACGGATCGAATTAGGAGAAACAACGTGGCGTAACGATACCTATGTCGCACAACATGCATCGGCCGGGATTGTTGGACCATACTTCAATAAGCAGTTATTTATCGGTAATTCGACGGTTGTTTCGGTATCAGCAGGTAAGTGACTGAGGGGTCGCGTCGAAGGAAATAACAACAGGGGGCCAAGAGGCAAAAGATTTTGGTGAAAAGGGGGAAGAGGTGGAAGAGAAAGGGCGCGGAGGTTCGTAGCCAGAGAAATCGAGAAATGTGGGACGAGGGGTGCCATTAATTTGGCAGCCGTTGTTCGACTCGCCCACTGGACCTCTCGTCTCTCCCTCTACGGAGATCTTAGCCTACGTCCGAATTCCTCGGCTAACGTTCGAACTGCACATGCCGTAATATAAGTCTCTTTCCCTCGTCGTATCGTTCCAACTTCGTTCATCCTGTTACTCTCCTCTCTTCGCCTTCTCTCCGTTCTCTGTTCCTTGGTTTCCTTGTTTTCTTCCACCTTCGACCCCCTTCCTCTGCTTTTTCCTATCCCAGCCCTCCCCCCCCCCCCTCCCGACCAGCACGTTGCCATTCCTGTTCCCCGACTCTTTATTGCTTCTATCAACGTGCTCCGGTTGATTTATACATCTATATGTTCCGTTCCGCTCTGTTCTGCAAAGAGAGCAGAGAAGGCCTCGGAGAAGGCCTCGGAGAGAGGAGGCGAACGCGCTCGTGTGCCCCGCCGTACGTACGCGTTATGTGGCGGCTAGGTTGCGCAGCGAGAGTCCTACCTTGCTCACACAGGATGGATATAATATTATCGCCACGGATAAGTAGTTGCAGAGTCATACGTCTAATCGTGACGCGCGTATTGTATCGAAAGATACGTGGAGTCGGCGCGAGCAGAAATCATTTTTATACGGCAGTCCCGTTGCGAGCTCGCGAACTTTCCAGACCGGATATTGTATTCATATATCGAGTCACGCCGACCATGGCTAGTCAGTTTCGTAATTATCGCATCCTATACGCGTTCGTCCATTGAACATATTTATCGCTCTACTAAGAGATGGGATCGCGCTTCTCGGATTCAGGTATTTCTCGGTGAAAATAACAATCTAGCCTTCGATGCTGTTCGTACGTGTAGCGGATATCTTGCGTATCTGTACATAGCCGTAAAACGTATGACCGTCCACCTTAAGTTCGCGTGAAAAGAAAACATCAAGAACGATGTTGCAAACAGTTTAAGCGGCTAATCTCCACTGTATCCAAACGGTTAAGACTTTGTTCACGGAACGAAAGATCAAACGACAGATTAAAAAGCCAAGCTCGATCGACCAAGAGCCCGTGTGCCTGGCCGCTTATTTTTTTTTCTTTTTTTTTTCTGCACGTTCCCGTGTGGGTCATTCGGTGGGGCTGGCCGTCTCGCGTGGCTTCGCGTGTTAATCCCTTAAGCGCGATCCTCGTGTAAACCCGGAGACCTTCGGGATCGGATCGGTGCCAAGGCAAATACGAGTTGTTAAATACGCCGTGCACCACGTGGGGCGATAACAACCTACTACTCATGTTCGATACGCGTTACGTGCCACAGGGAGCTCGAATGCCGCGTACGTAGCGCGAATAACTTGCCCCACGCTCGACCGCCTGCACGCTCGTTTCTCTCGAACCACCCAGCGACTCCCTTTTCCCCGTCATCGTATCCGGGTTCCACGCTCGCGAGTTTAAGCAAACGATGCGGCGTCGAGGGTTGCTCGAGCATCGGCCCCGATAGCCCGAGAATCTATCGAATGCTTACGGGTTTCTATTCCAGAGGAACGGAGATAATTGTTTTCCCGCGCTACTCGCTAATAGTCGCTTCGAATAAGATCAATTACGGAGCGCGAATGTGTGTAATTAATATCCTTGTTTCCAAGAAGCATTTAAAAAACGTTGAGATTCGATCAACGGTGTCTAGCAGATCGAGGAATCAGCCTCGTCGAGTTAATGAGTCACACATCTGTCTAAGACTGCCGTTATACGACGTTGCCCTGTAATAAACTAATGTCACAGGTGCCGAGGCCTTGTACGTCTAATTTCCATCGCAACGAGACACGCCGCCACCCCATTATACTCGATTACGACACGCACCTCAAACACCCCGCTAACCCCAGCGAGACGCGTTAACGGTAGTAGCTTCGAGAACACGTGAATCGATGCTTCTATACAATTTTCCCCTAACCCGTTCAACAGCCCAATATATCTCGCCGAGTCCGGTTGATAGGATGTAATTAGTAGGCACGATGAACGCGTTCCACGGCGCCATGAATTTCTACGTGCTGGAAAGTTAACGACTAGGAAAATTAAAATACCGAGAAGCCGACGTACGCGGTTTACCGGCCGCATCGACGATATTATCGGCCCTTAACGCACTATACGACGTTGCCTCCGGGATAGTGAGGCGGTCTGGCTAACAGCTTGGTGAACTTCGCGCTCCACCATAGATACGAAAGCGTGCATTCGATCGGATTGCCGAGAGGGATCAAAGATTCCGCTCGAAGCGGTTCGATCGCCGGCGATCGTTAATTATTGATCGAACAGCAGCGGAATAAGGGACCCCCTAGAGGGAAGCGATGCGTCTTCGTGAATTGCACAAAGTATCGCAGCGACCGCACTTGTTGCGCGGCGCGCGTCCGCCGCACCGCTTAGAGCGACCGCGCTATCGTAACAATGTCACGCGTCCACGACCACGACGACGCGATACGCCGGCAGATCGCGAATCGATACGCAATTATCGTTACCCTCGATTCGTTAACCCGTTGTCTCATTCCTGTAATAACGATAAATCCACGGATGGGCCCCCGTAAAGAATCGCGACTCGCCCAATAAACCGTAGGTAACACGAGATTTTGGTATATAGGGTAGCCGCGTCTAATATATAAGATTGAACGCAGGCGACGATTAATTACGCTTGCCACACGGAGACCGATTTCTGCCCTCGTCGTATTTCCTTAATTCACGAGCCTCGTCGAAAATATTATTTTTCTCGGGGTTGAGACAGGGAACGAGAGAAAGGGAGAGGGGTTGCGTACTCTACCTGAGTTTACCTTCAGCGTCGTCCATTCTCGCATGAGCATAAAGCACACGAGGATGGTGTGCGTCCGAATTCCTCGAAAGGGAACGGTGTGCGTGCTACGTCATACGAGACCTGCCTTCGGAATGCGGTATGATATGTTTAATAGCAGGATCACCAGGCCGGCTGTCCGGGGCTACTTCTCCTTTTCTCTCATTCTCAGCCTTTGGTTTTAGCTGTGAATGGCCGTCCACCCCGCTCCTTACAGTTATTAATGGCAGCATCGTCGAGCGGTCACCGCGCGGCGTAGGAACCGGAGATGGCACCGATACTATTTCATACTTTATTTATTTACACGCAATCCGACGCACGATCTCGCCGGATAGCGCTCCACCGACGCGAATTTATGAAGTATGGCGAGGAAAGAGGAGCTTTCCGCTCGTTCTAGCTCCGTTTCGCGACGCCCCGAGCGTTTCCATCTGTTCCAACCGGGGAACAAGTTCCCGCCTAATCACGATGATCGATAGAGACAAATGGAGTACACGGCTGGTTATTGCGAAACTTCTTACGATCAGACGAAAAACGTACCTTTGCCAAGCGATTACGATAAGAAGATTATAGCCTTCTCGTAGGAACACAGTTCGGAACAAATGCTTTGGAACTTACCTGAAACAGAAAAGAGGAATGTCCGATTAGGTTATAGTTACTTACTTTTCGACGGAATATATTGCGATTAAAAAATCCCGTAGGGAAGGATCTATAATGATTTTAATCGTTTGATCTTACGAAACAGTTTCGTTATCCAAGAAATTCTTCGTCTTTGAATTCCCAAGAAAATGACGATATGCTACGTGTGTGGTAAACTTTCCAACGGATAATTCCACCTCATAGACTGCTGCTTTCCTAAGAAATGACGCTTCTAGTCGTTAGATCGCCATTAATTTATAAAGTCTACGTACTATTACCGCAAATCGACCAACATGTTCGGTTAATTAGAAACGATACCTTCGTTCCTCGAATTACCGGAATCGATGCTTTTTAATCAAGCGTGTACGAACAGAAACTTCTGATAATTATACTGCTGCACGTAAAAGTGTCAACTACAGATATCTAGGCGTAATTACGCGATTCGATATTCAGAAGGAAGGAAACCACTCGCTGTAAACAATATCGTTGGCCCGATGAAATTACATAATCGTTCTTGCGAGACGTGTGGGCGAATTGCAGGAACACGCTACTGGAACAAGTTCTTTCTCAGTTCGGCTCGTTATTCGCCGGTTGCGAAAGCAATATGCGCGTTGCAGAAACGGGAATGCGAAAGTAATTAGCGAGGGCCATCGTAATATCCGCATCTCGGCAATTACCCAGTGTACACGGCTCGTCAGTTATAGCCGAGCGTATTCAAGGTTTCCCGCAGAAACCCACAAACTTAATGTTCTTGTGGCGTCGGCTATAGGTGGGAACTAAGGCTACCGGTCATTCCGGGCCAGTCCTCGGCGACAGAGACACCAAAGACTGCAAATTACCGCGGAAGCCAGCGGCTCATCTAGCTACTTCCAACCACCGTACTACGTTGAGCAACGTTGCGGAACGATAACACGGTTTGCTACTTGAAATCAATCATTTTAATCACAGAAGACAGCGCTTATTAAATACTCTTGTGTAGAAATTGTGCGGTTATTTTCTGTTTTCTTATTTAAGATTTGAGATCGTATCGACGAAAGGGTTACCAGCAACACCATGGGAAAGAGCACAGTGTGTTATTTTACGTTATATCGTGTCATTTTGGATGGTCCTGTTCGAATTCGGCTGTTGGCCGCCTTGCTCTCTTCTGAATCGTGCAGTGGTCGTTTGGTAGTTTTTGAAGCAGCCTGCATCAATATTTACGATGCGAGATGGTTGGTTATTTTTATGAATTAAGAGATACGTTATAAACGAATATAGATTTGCCAAAGACGAAGTACACTCGAGGAAGGCAAATATTTGACGACGTCCTACGCAGCAGCAATAACACAAAGTTTCGCATCGGGCACGCGTAAATTGCGGCATGACATTGGCGTCGGCCGAAACGATTCTCGTCGCATCTAACAGAATCGTTTCTAGTGGGCTGACACTGGAGTGCTTCCGAGTAGCTGGCGTCTGAGAAGCAGAACCTTCTCGAAATTCCAGTGGGTCAGGCTGTGGATCAACGGAACTAGGAATCCGGTACATTAACCGACCACAAAGCGTACAGTCCCACGCCGCGAATCGCTCGTAAACCGTGCAAACATCGTTCGCGACGCTTCCTTTCTACGACCATCTAACTCCTCTTAACTGTCGCGTTTAAATGGCATTCTTTGCTTCCTCCTGGCAAACTCGAGCACCACGGAACCGTAGCCCATTAACGAACACAGCTTTTCCACCAATATTTATTTTCTGTACGTCACTCGTACGGGAAAGCTCAGAGAAATCTTTTGTCGAGGGCAAGCTACGCGCCTTGGAAGCTGGATCGATAGAAGAGGAATGCTCTTTCTTCGACAGAGTAACGTACCTATCACGAGGTACGTTAACTCTCGGTATGTTCGTCATACGTCGTTACACGGGATGCTACCGTAATCTCGAATCGTACGCGCGATGCAATTCCTACAAATTTATTTAGGTATCTCGGATAACGCGATAAAGTGTATATCGTTGTTCTCAATATCCTTAAACGGTTTAAAGTACACACATATCTCTTTCCTCTTTCACTCGACACTGTAGAAATCTCTACGGAAAATCGGAAGAAGCTAATTCGGAAATATACACTGGTTATAGATATATTCGATTTCGTCTTGACGATCGTTGGAGTAATTTTAAGCACCGCTGACCTACATACCGGTGATCCGACGTATCTACGTTCGGAATCAAACTCTACTCGTCGAATAGACCGATTATCGACCGTGGGGGGTCGTGCGCAGAGTGGTTGGCAACGAAGAATAGCAATGGCAGGATCATCGATGACGTTAAAAATGATTCGCGTGCAGTTAAGTGACCCTCCGCTGGCTATGACGTTTGTCTAACCGGAATTCTAGAACAGCGAAGAAGGCTGAGAAAGCGCTATGGCTGACCAAGCTTTTAGAGGCACTTCTATCCTTCTTTTAAAGCGGAAATCAAATCGGTAATGGCTCTATTCGAGACGAAAGCCAGGGCGGAATAACCTTTTTTTTTTTTGTTAGCGATGAACCACGGCAAAACGTATCTATTATGTTGAAACGTCATTCGAGCACGCTCGAGCTCGGGATCCATAAATCTCGGCTGAACCATAGAGACAGATAATCTCCGCTTTCGCAGAAGTTGCACGGAAAATTGAGTATACAATCCCGGTGGATATTAAACGGTATGTAAGATACGATTTTACGCCGCCTAGAAGATTTTACAGAGAACCGAACCATAAGGATACCTCCCATCGCGTACTCGCGTCCTGGAAACGTACGAGCAAGAGCAGAGTGGAGAGTACAACGAGAGAAGAACGTAGCGACGAGAAAGGGGTCTTTACATAAAAATTTCCTACGGGCCGCATTAGCATCCGAAGCCCGGGATAATACAATAAATCGTTCGAGTACGTAGATCGTGATCCGGCAGAGAAAGAGGGCGGAATATTCGACAAGGTCCGCGAGCAAAGAAAACAACCACGAGCGATCGGTTTCATTGCGATGCGGCCACGATGCGGTCGCAGTCATCTCAGCATCGAGTATATACCTGCTAGAATTCCTCTACGGATCAGTAGCTTCGCGATAGGCAGTACAGGTACCGGTTATGTCACGGTATGCTCGAATACCCTGCGGGTCGAATCGCTACAGAACACGTACGACCTCCGAGCCGACTGGGACACTCCGCGCAGACAAAACGAAGCGAGAGGGACGTACGCGACGAGGTAGCCGACCAAGTGCCAATAATATCTTCATGGCACGTCGCGTCGGAAAGAACTCCCTCGAGGTAGCTGTACAGCGACCAACTCATCGTCACCAACCGAAAGAAAGTAAAACGAGCTTTCTCGCCGGTACAAGGTGTCATTCTTAACGATAATTCGACGACCAACGCCATCGCTCGATACGCAGCCGGTTTGTATATCGAGAAAATACTTCTGACCGGGAAGAACGCGACTCTGGTTCCTGTTCCAACGTGCTTGTTGAACGCGAGATACTCGATGAACGATGAACGATCGTTATCGGAGACAAGTATCGCCGAGATACGCATACGAATAGCGGTACTCGCGTGTTCGTTGCGCGAATTTTGTTTTATCGGGAGAGCGTAAGATGTCTCGACGTGGGTGGATTCGTTGTTCGTTATGGATCCTATATTTAAGTTAATCCGCGGACTCGCTGATCGATAGGATACCGGCGATTTTCGGCTGTACGCAGCGTCGGTGAGAACGACGATTCATAAGCGACGGAACACGGCGGAGCACCTGAAAACGGGATAATTTCAACGCAGAAGTATGTAAATGTTATTACACGCGGTCGAGGAAATGTTTGACTTCGCGACGACGACGACGACAACGACAATGTTGAATTCGCGTGGACGGTGAAATATGGAACACCAGGTACCTGCAATTTTATATCATAATACGATTTCAGGGGATGAACGTAAATATTTAATAGCGTGTACGACCTTACAGAATAAACGTAATAATTTGGTTTGCAGGAATTTTTGTCGCCGTCCTGCCCGAAAAGGAAAGTCTTCCATTGTTTAAGAAAGAAAAATTTCTAGGAAGATTGCGGGAATCCTCGTGTATCTTGCGTTCGGCTGAGAAATGTGCTCGTCCGTGGACGCGTACGGAACACAACAACATACCACCAAATATTAATCACCGCGACGAAGGGGGAAAAAGGGACGCAGGGTTGCGAAGTAGACGCTAAAGCTGCTCCACAGAATTCCGACCGACTGAGGTTAGATACATTGAACGCAACATGCCGCAAACATTTATATACGGGGGGGAGGGAGGGGTGCACGTACACCAGCCCTCGTGTACGCAAGTGTGCCGAGACTATGGGAGCGAGACAGGGTTGGAGTAAGTAGGGGTAGCAACAACAGAGAGAGAGAGAGAGAAAGGGAGAGAGAGAGAGAGAAGAGATACCACTTGCACCCTGGCATGGTGGTCGTGTAATTATGTCGTGATTTATAATGATGGCGGGCAGTCGCCGGTGCGCAATTCATCTACTAAATGAAACGCCCGAACCTTGTCACGGCAAGTTCGTCACAGCGACGAAGCTTCAACTTTTATTCGTATAAATTACGTCTATCGCGTACCCGAGATCCGCGGGTAAACAAAAACGTGTAATCACATTTTAAATTGCTTCGATCGCGCTTTGTACTTGCACACGTAAACGTACGTATGTTCGTATGTGCGTTGATTACGATTTTATTTCGTTAAAATATTATTTCACCCCCGAATATGTAATTTTCTCGTAACGAAGTTTGAAATAAAATATTTATTGGAATAAAATTCATTCGTTTAATTTCTTCCATTCGAAGCCATTCCTTGTAAAATATTCTCCGATCTCACGCCTTAGAAAGATGACTTAAAACGAACGATAATGAGGATCGATGACAACGCATTTACCATCTTTCGTAACCTCGACGGATCACACCGTGCCAGGGTTATCCGGAACGTAGGGATAGGAGCGTGTTCGCGCGAGGAATAGCGTATCGCTGGATGAGCAAATAAAAATGACGCTCTTTATCAAATCGCGCTTTCCTCTTCAGCCGCAGCTGACCGTCGATCACACGCGGTGGCGCGATCCACCAGTGGACGCGAGCTCATCAATCCTGGCCCGGCCATGAACGCGCTCGAAAATGTGCAAGCTTGAATTTTTCCAGGATGAATCATCTTTTTCCTCGGGTCACCGTGCCAGCAATAGCTGCCGTTTTACGTCACCCCTGGCAGTCGTTTAAGAGCACCGGTTATAGGACAATGACGTATTTGCTTCCATTCCACGAAGACGAACTCGCCCATTTACAAGATCCCCTCGAACGAAAGAACCTCGTATATCAATTTCTGTTTAATTTCTATTCGCGCGCAACATTCTCACGATCCAGCCAATTCAAGCAATCTCTCCCTTCGCGTCTACCGCTTGCGACGCGATGTATCCTGCCATGTCGAAGAGTGACTGGAAATAGGAAGCCAAAGACAAACCCCTTGGATCTCGATTGCGAATAAGGTATTCGAAAGTCAATAGCGTCGCGATTGTAATCTGACCTAGGTGCGTAACAAGTGCATCTTGCCTCGTGTCGATAGATACCAGAGACTCCCAGGATCGGTGTACAGCGTCGACATCCTACACGCGACTAGTACATATGCACCTTTGCTCCAATCAAAAGTTTGATCTACCTGTGACAGGCTGGAATTCGGGAATCGGAGATAGGTCTCGGCAATCACTTTGACTCGAAGACGTCGCGACACACGAACACGCGATTCAAGCATCGATTACGAGGTATTGGATGATCCAACGAATCCTAACCGTATATCAGACTCGTCTAGTTCGCAGGTTCTACTCGCGATTCTAAGAACCGTTACCGGTAGCACTACCGAGTTTCCGCGCCATGAACTGTTCGTCTAACTGCGTTGATTGCGTTCCAAGACTCGGCAAGATATCGCTCTATCCGAAACCTCTTACGCCTTCTCTTATTCCCCTAAAGATTCCACCCTCGTCTCTCTCTCTCTCTCTCTCTTCTTATCCTCGGCGTTCCACTATCTATATGCTATCTATTGCTCATCGCTGTCTAATCCTCGGTCCCCGTTCTCGTTACGGAACGTTCGCCTGTAATTCCTTTTCTTTCGTCGAGTTCCTCCCTTAAAATCTCCGTAACGTCGGCCCGTTCTCCCTCTGGTTCGTCTCGGTTCTTCCTCCTCGTCTTTCTACTCTTCTGCGTCTCCTTCTGTCTTATTCTTCCTCGGTCGTTAGGTTCATCCACAGACTCGTCGTTCAGACGTTCTATGTTTTTTTAAGTAGGTGGATAAGGTCGTTAATGAAATTCCCTTCTGACCGGAGCGAGCGGTTCCTCTCGGCTAGTTCCTCGGTGTTTTTCATCGGTAACCTCGCTGAAAAGGATCTGCCAGGGTGGACGTAAACGGGATCCGCCAGTTTTTCATCGACGACACAGAAGAGCGAGGCGGGACGAACGATAGGTTCGAGAGTCTGCCGTCACGTAGCTCGAGATTGGCTGGCTTCTTTTCACAATGACTCGAGTAAGTTCTCCTGCCGGTCGAGTCTTCTAGTTTCCTTCTGTCTTGGACAAGGTAGGTAACTGCGCAAATGATCCGGAACGAGCAAAACACTGGAAACCCATTGCTTGTCGTTATTACACTTATTAGACGCAGAAAGCCCGGACAATGAGGAAGCCCCCGGTAGAGAATTTCCAGGACGGTCACAGCTATTGTGGATAGACTCCAGTCGGCCGTTAATTGTACGTGAAGTTTATCGTGCTCCTTAATTAACGCGGTAAATCAACGCCGTCGAGTGTATGATATTTCCTGCTTCCACTGTTTCGAGATCGGATGGATTACTACCATTCGGAGGTCGGGCGAACAGACACGCATAGTTGAAATTGTAAAGTTAATGAACACGTCCCGACTAGATTAAAAATATTCTAGCGGCGAAACGGTAAAAAAAAAAAAAGAAAAATAACAGAAAGATGAAATAGAAGAAGTAAAAAAAGGGGCGAAGGGGGCGCGGGCAGTCGCTGCAGACTTTTTCGTAATTTAGTCGACGCTTTGTTCAATTGTAGTCCATTGTTTCGCGTATTTGCCGTCGCAGAATGAAATGCATCGCGAACGACGGGAGATTTTATTAAAAATGTCCGCTTTCATCGGGCCACGTGGCCACCCTTGTTTCAGTCATGCTCTGCAAACACGTAGTTAATCGAGAAAAATCAGTGCGTAAACGAGGAGGTATGCGAGTCGCGGTGCACGGTGTAGAGTTATCGTTGCGAGAGAGGCGGTAGCATGGTATGGCGTGGCGTGGCGTGGCATGAAGCGACACGCGCGTGCATCGTATGATTTGCATCGGCGCAGAGAATACACACGATGTAATGGAGCACCGAGGCCGAGCAATTAAATTCCAATTTAATAAAGGCGCCGGGGGAATGTCGACGCCACGGCGAAGTTTCATTTCAACGGGGCTGGAATTCTGAGCGTGCGACCGCGTCTGCCTCGCGATGGTATGCGTATATACACGTTCACCGGTTGCGTTTCGAGTTACCAGGGACGAATCAATCACTGTTCCCCTGCAAAGCGATCGCAATGTTGCTATTCGATGCTTCACGACCAGCGGATAGTCGAACCGCGGCCGGAAAAAAATTCCTTTGAACCGCCGTACTAACTTGGCCGTACAGCGCGAATGCCGATTCGATTCGATTTGGCTCGATACCTGTGCATCGTTCGGCCGTAATGAATTCTTTCGTATCGCTTTTGACGTTGGAGATTTCTGGATAAGTAAAAGAATAATAAAGATCCGGCCGATAGGAAAGATATATTTTTCGGAATCCAATTTCTTTCGTCGGCTATTCGAGATCGTACAGCGAAACCAGTTTCCAAGAATCCCGTATCCTCGTGCTATCATCTTGAAAATATCTGTCCAAACAAGCGAGCGAACGCTTCGTTTGGAAGAGTACGGGTGAAAACGACGTGAGAGCGATTTGACAGATCGATCGGGCTAATCCGCGACAAGGAGCGACCATGTAACCGTACGTGTAGTCGTTCGTGTCTACAACGGATCGCAGGATCTCGAGGAGCAGCATAGATAGAGGAGAGAAGAGCTGGAGGATACGTTTGCGGGGAGAACGGGATATAAAGGAACGATTCGGAAGCAATTCGGTAAGTACACGTCGATTTATGTCCGGGAATCGCCGATAGCTCACCTCCGCTATTTTCTCTTCCCCTTTCCCCGTGCTTGTTCCCTCAGACGAGCCTGCTTGCCACTGGATCGTCGAGGGAGGCGTGCTCCGAAAGATCCGCGAATGTTATTGTACGAGAATGCCGGTCGTTTTCAGGCTCCCCTTCATATTTTATACACCCGGTATATAACGCGCCGAAGAACGTCCCCGATGGTCTATCTTATGACGTTATTTGCGGAGTGGTTCGAATTGATGGGCCGTCCGCCGACGATCCGTTTACCCGCACACCTCCTTGCTCCTGCAGGGGTAGGCCGAGGTACTTTGTCTCGAACGAATTACGACCGCAGCCCTTTCTCTGCAATCGCAAACATCGAAGATCGTTGCTCGTTCCTCCTCCGGTAGAAACATGATAAACACGGTCCAAAGTTGTAGTCGTTTCGGAAAACACAACTTGGCAGTGGGGAACGCTCGTAGAATCTTCGATTCCATTTACCATCTGAATCGTAAATATGGTTGGCCGGAGTCGAAGAGAAAAATCGCGTCGTCGAAGTGAAAAACGACGGAACGCGAGTTCAATTTATTAAGTCCCATCGTGTTATATCTTAGCGTCGCGAAAGAGGAGATCGCGGCGTACTTAATACTATTACTCACGAGACAGCGATTTCGTTGATGACGATGATTGATATTCCTCTGGAGTGTGCCGGTTTTGCTGTCGTCATCGCGTACACCTCGACGCTTGCACGCTATTCACCGCGAGCGAAACGCGAAGCGTTTTCACGCGGACACCGCCGCTTTCATTCGGGAGTGACACGCACGTCGCTCACCCCCGATTTTAACGTCTCTTTAATTATCGATTATTACGCTTTTTGACCCGTAATAGACGGCTCCGCGGAGGCATGCTGATTATTCAGCCGAGTTGCAGCTGTTGAATAATCCAGCCGGCCACTGATGGGTCAATGTTTTTCGTACCGTTATCCCTCATTTGCTTTATCTCTGATTCTGACTAAGACTAATGCGAGCGATTCGCCCGATCGTTTGTAACCCCCTCTGACCCTCGCACTCTCGAACCGGCTAGCACTCATTTACCCCCGGGAGCCACCCTCGTCTCGAGTCTTTTGCCGGCTAACAGGCTGTCATTTATCCGCCACGAGCCGATGTCTGGTTAGTACGGATAACTTTGTGGAAACGTTGCTATCGTTCAATCCGAGCCCGTGTCACAAGCTCGCTCGTATCTCTCGTCCTACTATTATTTTCGTTCTTAAGAAATAATTTGACAAATTTGATTCATCCGAGACCGACTAAGCATCCAAAAATCGTATGCAAGAATTTGGCGAGTTTCCCACGTTTAACGCGGCATTACTCGGCGAAGATTTCTCGCAAGTTTTATCACGCTCGTTTTCGAATCTCGTCGATATCAAACTCTCGTTTACCAGCGTCTAGAGAAGAACTGCCCCAATGATTGGTCGAGTTCTCTCGCTTTCGCTCATGACACAGGATCTACACGATCGTCCCAAGTACCTGCGCGACTATTCTCCAACAGTCGAGAACCTTGCCTTCTCGAAACAGTGACTTTTAACGGCCAAAAGGAGGGAAACGGTTCAGCGAGCAAAAGTGGTTGCACTCCGATTCCTCTGTAATTCCGTTTTCCTTTTTCGAACACTGTTTCCGACATGTTGGCCCGATTTAGCGAATTATTTCCAACCACCGTTTCAGTGGAATCGAGTGAAAACACAAAATAAACAGAACCAGTGGTAAAGTCGCCGAGCAACCAGATAATTATTATTTTCATCGTTTGACTTTATAGAGACGTTTCGACGAACCAATAACCTGAAACCTTCCCTTTTAGATCGATATCGTTACGATGTTCTCTTAAAGGACGTTAAATTTATTTTCTCCTTGATTATTTGTTTTTCATCGGCTCTCTACTTTCATACGGCGGCTCATCCTTCATCCTTCGTTTACCTTCCTCCATTCGTCATCTCGTTTTTTGTCACAGACAACGTTACATTTCTCTGTCGTGCCGGAGAATTTACATCAGCCACCACACACGCGATTTCCTAAGAAATTCGTTGGCTAATGAAATTAAATTCCAACCAGCCCGCATCCCTTTGCTTCTCCTCCCCCTTCGTCCACAGGATCCCCGCACAGTTTATGCGACGTATTGAGTTCCGCGCGTTCCGCCCCCCCCCCCGCCTCCCGGTTGCGAAAGTCCATGCAAAAAGTAATCCAAAATAATCCCCAGTGGGATGGGTCCCTTATCGTGTCGCAAGTTCGAGAAAGAAAACGAGCCCGGCCGAAGGCAGGAGAGTCGAGTCAGGGAAATAAAGAAGAGAAGAAGAAAAAAAGGAAGTCGGCACCATGGTTGGCCCTCGCGCACGGCTCGTGCAAATAATTGGAACGTGCTGAACCCCTCGACTTTCTCGCTACTCTTTTAATTTCACTCGGCCTCCCTTAATTCGTCGCAGGTAGTTAGGAAAGACACTTCGAAGGATCGTTCTGATCCCTCCTCTCCCGTCTCCTCCCCCTCGATTCAAGTCGAATCGTTTCCGTCTTCATTCTTGCATCGAATTAACGCCCAAGTAGAACGTGGCTGCGTCTGGTCAGACCGATCGTACAGAGGTTTTCCCGAAAGCGGCTGGAAAACGACGCTAGAATTTTTGATTTGGGATTAGAGGAACAATGCCTCGAAACTGGTCGGATCGATACGAAATCACGTCACGCGATTCGCGGCAGTTTCTCTTTGTAAAATTTCTGATCGCGAAACAACCAATCCCGAATCTGGTCAAATAAAACAAGCGTTTTTTTCCCTAGCAAATAAATCTAAGCCTTGACGAATTCTCTGGATTTATTCATTCTTTTGTTTGCGCGTGTTCTCGCGAGATTTCGAAGATTACAACGATACTGTAAGCAGATATTTGCGAAGAGCAAATGGTCGACACCGCGACGGTTTGATTTGTAAGGGTAAAGTACCGCGATGCTATACGCGATTTCAAAACAGATACCTACGGTGTACATTGAAATTTGTATTTTTGGATGGTACGGAACGTTGAATATTCCTATAGAAAAAAAATATCGTTGATACTACAGGAGCGAGAATAACAGGAAAGGAACCATGGTGAAAATGTAAAAGAAAAATTGCGGACGTTGCATCGAAACAAAGAATATAGATTTAATATGTCTGCGAGAGATACAGTCTAGTTTCTCGTTCGAGTACACCGGAAGAAAAATCTATACCGCATACAGATATGTTTCCTCGAGGATGTAAATTTCGAGGCTCGTGCATGTTCCCAGCTCCGAGCTATTTACATTCGCAAGAAATGGTACTCGCGGTCGATTTTGCGGCTTTCTCAACGATCAGCCACGCAACGAACCAGCTGATACTGCCGAAATAAAAAAGAACGAGAACACTGGGGGGCAAATTTATCAATCTCGATGCGCGATTCGATACTTGGTATCCAATATAGAAACGTTCGTGTCATAAATCATCGTTTCCATAAAATACTTTTCTTAGACTACCGCCGTCTCGATCGAGTCGATCGAGACCGAGAGCCTATCATTTCGAGAAGGCCCTTGTCATCTATTTCATGGAAACAAGAAAAGAGGATCTCAAAGCGGATTATCGGCATCTACTAAAAACGACATCGCCAAACATCAAAAATCGGCTAGCTCGAGGGACACTTGGTCAGCACGCAGGGTTCAGGCTGATCGATTAATTACCCTTCCTTGTACATTCGTCTTGCGGGTCCTCGATCCCTCTCTCGTTTCATTAGAATTATTATACGACACGACAAGGTCTGATTACGGTAGTATCAGTTCCATTTCAAGGCTAATATTACAAGCGATAATAGATCGACTTCCGACTCTGATTCGTTTCTGACCCGTAGATATTTCGTTTGCATCTGATTAACTTTCCTAACGCGACCATACGACACCGACCATCGAATATATTCGATGTCTCTAAATAATCACTCGTATCGATTATGTGTCGCTGATTTAATGGATAACTTAGTTTATAAAGGTTCACGGCAGCGTAATAGCGCGTGGAACTTGGAAACTTGGAAGGGCTCGCGTTAAGAAGGGCGAGGCAATATGGAAGTTGGTTCGGTGACAAGTATATAATAACGGAGGCTGGTTACATTAGGTTTGGTTGCGAAATACGAGGCAAGGGGGTTCGCCGGATTTAGGGTCGGCGCGAGGTTGTGGCCGCGCCACAGAGACGCGTGCGAGAGCCAGTGAATCTTTGATGGTGCAGGTCGAGGCGGCCAACCCTCCATTACCCAACGAGGTTTCCCCACGAGGAATCCAACGATGGCTAGGAACGGTTAGCGACTGGCCGCATCGGAAAGCTCGACGCATCGTGGTTCTCGTGCCGTTAGCCAGACCAAACGCTCTAACGAGGTCATCTTTTTCCTAGAGGCCGAGCACGGACCACGTGTAAGTCTCCCAGTCAAATGTAGCCGCGGGGTCCTGAGCAGAATCTAATCTTCTCTTCAATTATTCTCGCGTTATCTGATACGGGCTGGCCCACGTGCCGAGATGAGATTCTCCTCGAGTCTGGCGATGTCTGTATGGATACGCTCTTGATCTACTTACTCGGAAAATCTGTTCTCAAGCCGACACTTTCACAGGTTGGCTAAGAAAGTTCGTTATATATAGTTTGAAGTACACGTTGATCCCAAACTGAAGGAAACTGGAAACTGCGTTTTGCAGGATAAGACATACAGAAGTTAAAAGGTACGACACCATAACACGAGACAGATACTCGTATTATTCTATGAAACGAGAGCAGAAGATTAAAGCAGAACAATTTAAATCGAACTTTTCGCACGGTGTGGTCGCGAGAACGTAGCTGTGGAGCTTTCGCCCTCCTTTCAACGTATATTCCAGCCGTGCGTACGACTTTGTTCTACAATGTCGAGCAATTTCCCGAGGTAAAGAAGAATGGAAGAAGCCGAGTTCGATACGAGGTTAAAGTCCACTCTTTGCACGTAAATGTGTCGCCGCCACTTACGCTGGCGCCTTCGAGGCCCAACCTGTGATCGAATCGCCGCCACTTCCTCTCGAGAAGCGTAGGTGCGACGCGTGGGCAACGGTGTATTTTCTGTTTCTTCTTTCCTTCCTTTTTTCTCTTCTGTTCTTTCATTTTCTTTTTTCTTTTTCCGCGGCCTCGGTATACGAGCCGGCAAAGGAAGAAAAAGACTCTCCGCCAGGTCAAAACGGGCAATGCATTCGTTGCATCATCGCAACGTAACGAGGCCATCTCGCCCCCGGCAAGTCGTTTCGTGCTCATCGAGGTCAGACGGAAGTAAGAAACGGACCGAGCCTACGAAGGAGGTTAAATCTCTTATCTGACAGACAAAGCTAGCGAGCGCGACTGTTTCCTTTCCTTTATTTTTCCTTTTGTACTTTCTTCTCCGTCCTTTCTTCGCCTATTCCCACCCGCAATCTATCCACGTTCCCGACGGCCGGATGGCGCGGACTTGCTTCCTAAGATACAATCCTACGCAGCGTGCATGCAACGTATCGCAACCGGCTTTCGAGCTACAACAAACGAGTCTACGAAGTCGAGTATCGAGGATCCGAGCCCCGCTTCGCCTCCGGTTACATGGTCTTGCGATTTTTCCCTCGTGTCGCAGCGACCTCGAAACGCAGGAAGAATTTGGGGCTGAATGAGACGCCGCCACCAGGATCCATGAAACGAACTCGAGGAAATTCGGCTGGAAATACGTGGCATCGTGTCGTCGAGGGCTTCTATCGTTCTTCTTAAGGCGCTCTTGTAGAATTTGAAACGAAAAGCTCGAGCCACGTAGAATCGGAACGATCGTTCGATGGCACGTACAACTTGGGGATTTTATAACGCTCGCGAGTCATAGAGTTCGCTGTTTCGAAGTAGCGCGTTCGATCGACGACTTTAACGTGGTTACCATATACACCGTGCATGTGTTTTTCGTTTGTCAATGCTCTGTGCATAAACGTTACTAACCGTAAAAAGCTCCGGGGAAAAGCCCCGGGGAGAAAGCAATCGCGCCATAACTGTTGATTCCGCTCTACGCGAGTCAATATACGCGTTAAACGTACAAACAAGCTCGTTACAAAAATCCGAGGAGAGGATGGCTGAGGCGTGTGTAGGAGATGGTAATTTGTGCACAGATTAACGAATCATCGTGTATCATTGATACCGAAATACGATTCCCAGCAACCGATGCCGCACTCGAATCGAGTGAAATTACAACGAATCGGTCGCGATCCTGCTGAACGCTAACGAAGTGTCGTGCGATCGTGATTACACGTCGCCGATAAACTTTTCCATGAATTTTTGAAAGCTATATCGTCAACGATTCTTTTCAATCGACCGATCAACGATGAAAATGGTTTCGAGCGAATACATCGTTCATGAAAACGTTGAACAGAGAGAGAGAGAGAGAGAGAGAGAGAAGTAAGGGCGGGAACGGATTTGTTCTGCAAAGAATAGAAACTTGTCATCGACTATGTTCGAGGTGCAGCAACCCGGACAGCAAAGGAGGATAGATTAAATGACAAAGTTTAACGTCTACGCAAAGTAAGCTGTCGCTCGAGCCAACGATCGAAGAGTGGACGAACTGTTCGCAGAAGAAAGAAAGAAAAGAAAAGGAATGGAACTGCAAAAGGAGATAGGCATTGCGAAGCTCGGATAAAGACGGAGAGGGGTACAGGTAGGGTGCAATTAAACAGAGCGGACACCACCCACCGATAGCGCCTGGGATAACTTCCTTCAGCCAGTGATTAAATTTTAATCCACTTCTAATTAGATTTTTTGTCAAGTTAAACGTAAGGGCAAAGCCCATTGCCTCTGGCGTAAGAAGGCAAGCCTGAAACCTCGCTGCAAGGGAAGAGATACACTTCGTCCCGATCAGACCTGTCCAGTCGAGCTAAAAGGATTTATTTTAATTCAAACTTTTTAACGAGGATCGTTTGTCCGATATTTTAACGTCGTTAACACTAATTCCCCATCGTCGCGTCGACGGCAACAGGCTCTCAAACGTTTAGCTGTGTTGCGAATGAAAAATAAAACGCGTAACCGTTCTACGTTTCCGATTCTCTGTCCCTTTGATCGTTAATACGCCAACTTCCTGTTTTCAATGGGACAAAGCGGAATCGCTGCGTAGAAATCGAGGGAACCGATGAAAGGGAAATCTACTTTAAACGCCGCATCCCTCGTGTTTTTTCCCCACTCTCTTCTCTCTTTCCTTTCACTCGCGAAAACTACCGGAACATTAAATTCTTTAGTCGATCGACAAGAGCCTAAATACAGAAATTATCTCGGCGTACCATTTCCAGTTATTCGTCGGATCGTTTGTCGAATCGTTCGTTTCCCCATCGCCGGTAAGTAAATCTCCAAACATCGTTCGAGACTAATAAAAGAGACTGGCCGTCTAGCGGATAGGAGAGAGGGGAAACGTTCATGGAACGCGTCCATTTCCTCGATCAGCCTCAGGCGACGGAGCGCGATAGAAACGGTCGGGTTCGCACAGCCCTGGGGTTCTGACGTGGACGAATCGATGGGCAAACAAACGACGGATTTGGCTGGTTTCCTTTGGCGGGTTGGGTAGACCGAGAGCACGGCCGGACCGTCTCTATGCCTGGCCCTCGGCTCGGTACGCTGCAGCGCACTACCCTGTTCCTCGTGTCCATTCTACTTTGCATGCGCACATTCTGCCAGGCCCTATGGATCGTCGTACGTTCGTTCCGCCGTTAGTTTCCAGCAAGCATCGATGATTCGAGCTTGTAGGCAGCGGACCGCGCCAGGGCCGCTGGTCAGCAGTTACCGCAAAGTCAGTTCTATTCTAGTAGGGTCGACCTAGCCAATCCAGCGAGCCAGTCAACCCAGTCCGCTATTTCAACTAGCCGTACCACCAAGGAAGCACCTAATACCGTGTACCCTGGCCGCCAAACTCCTTCCACCCTTTCTAACTGGCTGCCAGTCCCTCTCATCCGCTTCGTACGGCCATTCTCTTAATTGAATTAGCCGGCCGGAATTAGCAATTTCGGATTAGCCTCGCGGTCTCTTCGATCTTTTCGACGGCAGAAACTCGACCACGATCGAACGAGATCGTTCGCTAATAACGTAACTGCTACTAAAGATCAGCCTTTACGTTCCACGACCATGAATAGCCGGCTAAGTATCCGACGCTTTCGAAAAATCATCAAGAGAAAAAGAAAAAGGGATAGCGGAATAAAAGGGGATCGCGTTTGTTCGAGACGCGGTTTAAACGTAAACGCTCGGAACAATCTGTTTGAAAGTATCCTTTCATTTCGTCCGATGTATCCGGAGCTTCTTCCCGGCGCGATTCTGTTTCCCGACGATAAACTTTACGATGAGGCTAAGTGTACGTTAATAAAATATACCGAGGAAAGACGAGAGGGAAGAGAAGAGGATTAAAGGAAATAAAAGTTTGGCAAGTCTGTTCGAATCTCCCTTACCGGTCGGGTGCTATTTCATTGCTCGGACGTGGACAGATAGACGACACTTATCCGCTGATGCTGATTTCTTCGAGCATACGCTTTCAGCTATTATGCCTCTTCCCTGGCTGTTGTGCATAACTTGTACTCTCGAACGTTTTAATATTATCCGTCGATCATTTCGTATCTTCGAAATATATATACTACACAGACTAAAACGTGATTCTATTTAATCGATTTTAATTAACCAGTTTTACGGGTATTTTAAACGTAGTAATTAAACGGGTCGTTAAACGGGTCGAATTTTAAACGTAATTTAAACATATAATACGGTAGCTTGGCAAAAAACCGTGGAATGGTGAAACATCGATCCGTCTTAACCTTTCCATCAGACGAATGATGGATGTCGGCATTTTCCCTGTCATTTGCTTCCTGATGCAACAAGATTTATGCTCCAAGAAACTGGTCGACGTGCACACGCATCTGTCAATATATGTAAATGAAACAAGTCCGAGCAAGCCTGTCGCAAATCGAACGCGACAATCCTCCGAAACATCCACGAACGTGCGTATGCTCCGGTAGAAACGAGAAAGTAGGTTAAAATATGCAAAGACGAAAAATGAGAAAATAACACCATTGCGCACGATAATGGCCGAGATTTAATTTCACAACGTCACGTAGACGCGTTCGATCGAAATAACATCTAACGCAATGCACGCACGGTTTACACTATGTCTCCTTGAAATGGAGTCGGGAGCGGATCATTTGCGTATCGTTGGCGCCGCTTACGCGTATTCGCAGTCTGTACACTCGACGCGATGATACTCGAGAGTTCAGTGAATTTTGCATGTTAGACATTGAATTTGCATTGGTCGCGGACAAAATTATCGAGCCGGCAACGAAAGATCGACCGTCGTTTTTCAGCCCTTTCTCCTTCGCAGCTTTTATTCGTCTGTCGTCCGTTGTTCGCGAGGACGATATTAAACGTATATCAATGGTAAATATTCGTTCGATTATAAACGTTCGACGAACTGTATTATTTCATAAACATTTACGATTTCAAGGAAATAGTACAATATAAAGTAACGAGAAGTTACGGAAAAGAAGCATAATAATACGGAATTAATTATTATCGGTATAGAATTAGTATAGTGCGATTCAGATATGGAAAATTTCAAGACGAAACGAAACGCGAGATATATTTTACAGGAATCATTTAAAAACCTGTTGTGCAACGTGTGCTTCGAGTTCCTCGACTTCTCGTCCATTGCTACCGTCCAGGTACTCGTTATCTGATATTATTACCTACTAATACCCGAGGTTCGACTACCGTCGCGTAGAGGGTACTTAGTAACTTTAGATCCGGCAAATCGGATCTAGCCTGACCCCACCCTGTCTTCTTCACTTCCGTACGCCGGGTCCGCTACCATTTATCTTCGCCTCAATCTTTCTCACGACTGAAATCCCTGTTCGACGTGGATCGCATGCAACCCCGGTGTTTCTACTCCGATCGAATCGAACTATGCGCAGCTTGAAATCGCGTAAACGTTGCCATTGTTGCGAAATGTTCGCAGAGAATTCGGGTAAACTCCTTATCCCAACGTACGTTCTCAAGAATCGATTTCTAATTTTTAATACTAATTTTAAATAAGCCATGTTGTTCCATGTGATATTTTTTAGTAATAGACGATTATTAATGATCGAGGATAATTACCGAGTAACTTTCTGTGTCGAAGAATCCGAGGTGTAAGAACGAAGAACAGAATGTCATTGGCAGCGCGCAATTGAGGATGGAGGCGCGGTTGAAAAATATCGAATGGATTATATTACTGGTATTAACGGACGCGCTTAGAATACCAAATGAATTATACAGGGATGCGGTTATTCTCAGCTTGCAGGTGTACTGAAAGCGAGAAGACCGGCTTTTTTCTCCGATGCCAGGCTTCCCGATGTCTCATCTAATCGCCGGATCTTATAATACGCGACTACTTACAAGATACGGTAGAGTGCATCTTACGTTACCACCGCACGTAGGAGCGCGTTATTCACGAAAATGGTAAATATTTCAAATAAACCCTGACTGCCTGCCGGACATATATCTTCCGGCTCTATCTCTGTTAGCTCCGTCGTGCATGGTATATCATATTCACGCGTGTATGCATCATGGTTAGTGCGTTGTGCTTGTCGGGCATCAGCGTGTTGTATCTTTAACCCCCGTCATAAGGTATCCGCGGTTTCACTTCACCCACGCCGATTATTAGAGAGAAAAAATTTCGAATAATCGCGGACAAAGTCGCCAACAGTCAATCTCTCTATTTATTGGATGTGTAAGAAGCTGAATATGTCGAATACGTAAAGGCGGAGTGTGACAAAACAATCGAGAAGTTTTGTCTAGCATGAGCTAGAACCTTCGAGTCTTTTTACTTTCTTCTCCTTATTTGGCGTGAGAAGTGTAACAAAATAAGGAATACTTCTCGATGAAAGGTATGTCCTTCTTAGAAATACGAGGAAAGAATATTCGGATGCTTAGTTCGTTAACCTCGCCAAGCTTTCGTCGAGATAAGGAAAACGAAGTAGATAAAATCCAAGGAGCTCCGCGCTGTATAATAGATAGGGCTGTGATAGCGGTTTCTATAAACTCCACTTCCCTCAAATCATCGGAAAATAGAGTGTTCTGATGTGAAACTAAAGGTCTCTCTCGGCGGCGACGTGATCGGCGATAACTGGATCCGCTCTCATGGCCCCGTGAGAAACCGTAAAACGAACGTTATTGCCGGCAACGTCACCAAATTTCAGATCGATCGGCCACACTGTCGGACAGGGGCCAATAACACAAGCCGGCGATTTCCAGCGAACGTGCGTTCAGCGTCTCGTCATAGAAACGATCGGACGTGGAAGAGACGGTCGCGCGAAAAGCTAGAGGGTCGTTGGTCGCCTCTGTGACCACGTTTATCGTCCACGGCCGGCCACCGGCGGTCGTTTTTCTCTTTTGCCAGCCGTCAGCCAGTCGCGACTCTCTTCCTCTCCTCTACTTCCCATCCACCCTTCCCAACCTCACGCGCTATTAAATCATATCAGGCTCAGCCGGCAATTATTTAGGTATTAGCACTCTTTCTCCCTGCGTCGCGTTTCATTCAACGAGCGTTCCGCGCGACGCGACGCCGAGTTTTTTATTCGCGTGCCACGAGCACCGTGTGGCACGTTATTCGGTATTAGACGAGATTTCTAGCTGCTTTGATAATTTGCATATTTTTCGTTAGGTTTTTCGATATCGGATACGATGAATCATTTCGTAGAATAGAAGTTGAAACCGATCTCGATTTTGTTTCGCAACGTCCGACGGTGGTTTTTATAGGTATCGCCAATTTATCGTCAGCTCGGACGATCGAAACAGGTTTAATCGTAGGTGAGGACAGTTTCCTTAAAAGAGGCGCACCAAAAGGGTAGACGCGAGACGGACTGAAAGCTAGTTGAACGCTACGTCGCGTGACTCGTTGGCTTAAGTCTCCGTAGGCGGTCACGTGTCACTTCGAAACTAAAGAGACTTCGTCGTCTCATTTCTCGCGAGAGAAGGAACGCGTGCGCGTTAATGAGAAGACCGGCGTATAATGAATCGGGATCGATTTCTTGGTCACGAATCGGACTTACAAATCGCGCAGCAGCTACCTACCTGTTCGTTCGCCGAAAACGACTCGAGTATAATTTATTGGATTCCTCCTGTGCGTCTTCGTGGCCAACAAGCTATATCTATCGCTCGGCGATAATCCAGCAAAAAGATTCCAATTGGTATTTATTAGCCATAGAAGCATCGGGGGACCGCGTGAATTCGCTTTCAAGTAAGCCGAAAAAACCTACGCCTCTCTTATCGAGTGGATCGAACTCGCACGGATCGAGTGACCCACGACCGAACAACGGAGCCAAAATAACGACGTGGATTTTTCGCAGCCGTGACACTCGATCAAAGAGAGATCCTTTCGACTGCTATGCCCACGCGTTGACGACGTTATCGCTATTCAAATGCTATAACGGAGAATTCACTTTATATAGCCATACGTGTGCACGTAGTGCGTGAGAGTTAAAGGTTCGGCCGCTGTAAATAATCATTTCCTGCCGGCTCCTGTTTACGCCCATAGCTGGCTACATTCGCGATGCATCCTCGTCCGGTTGGAGATTCCAGCCCGTTTCGTTTGGACGTTTCACAACGTGGAACGTTACAAGAACGCGGCAGAGGGTGGCGACGGGGTCGCCAGCAGCGACGGTGGCGGCGGCGAAAATGTTGGTCATAAAAATGTCCCGGTAAGGAATGGCCCCGATGGAGAAGAAAGCGGACGAGCTCTCGCAGCCGAGCGTGCCTTCGTGGATGGTTTCGCGCTGCATCGTCCGGCTGAACGGTGTGTCGTGGGTGTGCATCGTCTTCTCCTCGTTTATGTAACCAGCAGAGTTTACGGCGCAAGTAAGTGCGGCCTGACCGTTCGACCTCGACTAACCTCCGCCTAACGTGGAAAAAGAGCCGAGCGCTCCTTCGAGATCACCGACTACTATAGGGCCCGGTGCTTAACCTCGTTTACACGCAAATTCGAATAAAGCCGCGCCCTCGTATGGCCGTTGCTACCCTTTATAGATCTTCCCTGTAACGGCGTAAGTATCCCAGAGTAAAGGGTTCGTCCTGCGACTACGCTTGGCCGTCAGCAGTTTTTTCATCCGTTCCATATACCCGCGTTTTATGGTTGCTCGTTACTCGATGCACCTGTAAACCGCTAACGAAGGAATGGAAAACGTACGTGTTCGTATTGTCGGGTGCGAATAGATTTACGCGGTGCTCTAGTCTCGAGAATAAATCCATTCCGTTGGACACGAATATACGTGCACGTAACAGATATCTACCGACGAGATTTTCGATAGGAAACGTTGATTTCTACGTTTTCGTATTTTCGCGAAGAGACAAAATCGAGCGATAAAGCATCGTTGAGAATTAGTATTAGAGAATAAGCGCTGAGTATGCACCGTCGGACACTTCCGTGCAACACTTTCTCCGACCTCTTCTTGCTCTTCTTCCATTCAATCTGTAAGAGCTACGCTGGGCAAGACTAAGTGGTCGTTACTTCGTACTTGGTCCATTTTCAGTCAGACAAGAAGATGACACGTTACCTTCTTACCTTCCTACCATTTATCTTTCCGGTTCTGCCCCTTTTACACTGTAATCTGCTTTTACAGCAAAACACCGCACGGCGTGGCTAGTCCGAGACGTCTTCAATGGATAAATTGATACCGAAGCTAGGCGGTTTGTTCGAAAGTATATGCAAATGTCATGCCACGAAAGCGTTTCTCGATGTCCTTCTCTGGTCCCTCAGGTAAAATACATCATGATAATTTATTGCACTTGTGATAGCTGGCCTCGATCCGTCGGGGTGTGCTTCTTGTGCAAGAGCACGAAATGTATCGCGTCGACGTTTTTCAGAGTAGTCGATGCGGATTGCCAACAATTTTCCGAATAATAAAAGTCTTTTTGTTTAACGAGAGTTAAATCAGGTTGATAGAGGTTACACGAAAGCTGTGAAAAGGAGAAGTTTGCGATCGTCGTTAAATCATTTCGAACGAACGTCTTCTCGCGATAGTCCGTGAAAGTTCTCGCGGAAAATCCAGTGTTAACGTTATCGGTCGACCGAGCGTATTACCTTATCACGACAGGTTCGTACAATAGCGGAAAACAAAAACAGGACGATAATCGCATTTACCGTTTAACCACACCTGGCACAAAATCATATTTCACGCGATTTCAATCCGGTAATCGATTACGCGATAAATGGGAGAAATTACCGCGGAAATTTTACGTGGTCATCGACGCGTCGTCTACCCGACCTGGCGGTACAATCGCGACGAAAAATTTCGCCGATCCAGTGGCGCCGGGCATCGACGGCGAAGCCGATTTCGCGCATAAAACACTTTTTCATTTTATAAGCCGTAAAATTCCGCCGCGTGTAAAAGCAAGAGTATTTTACTTATGTTTGATAGTTTATCGACCTGAGTGGGCTCCCTCGCAGACTCGATCATATTTAGCCTTATATTTCATTCCTGTGGATATTTCCTCCGCTCGTTGTCGTGATAAATTTCAGCCTGGTGGCTCGTGTACCACTTACCGAAACGTCCAATAAATTCTAACGTATTAAATTAAATCGAATATACGCTGCTGGGTTACGCGTCGCGTCACGTGAGATCCATCCGGGTTTGAATAAATATCTGTTTTTATTTGCGTTCGAAACGACGCGGCGCTTGAAATATTCGGTACTTTCAAAGTAAGTACTTTCGCAGTCGTTATCCGACAATCGAAATCCGTCGTTAGATTCGAGCACCCGTATGAAGAATACGAGAAGATGTCCATCGACTTAAGCACGCTCTCCTAAATTCATGGGCTCTGTCCCTTAATGGTTTTCTTCCTCGAAAGGACGAGCACGTTCCAATTAAGTGTTGGCTCTTACGGATCTCGTCCATTCGTAAAACTAAACCACTTAACCGAAGAACGAGGAAGGAACTCTCTGGCTACAAGCTACGAAACTAAGTAGATTAAATCGCGTTAAACTGTCCAGTGGTATTTTTAAACGTTTCGCAACGTAAGATCATGAACGAACGTCTAGGATCAGGATGTGCATGCACGGTTTAAATGTCGAACAAACGAGTCACCTAGTCTGTCCAACTCTTCCCGCAAGTTGAACGTTTCTTCAATCGACTACCGAGGTGTAAATACTTTTCTCCGCTTAACGAAACCTTGAATGAAGGATCAAAGAGTCGAGCACCGGATTACTCCTCCGTTACAAAATCACCGTTCGTCGTAACGAAAAATTGTTAAACGAAACTTCGTTCCTGTCTTATAGGATCGAACCTATTTGAATCGTATTTCAGATGCATTCAAAATTAAACATGATCTTCCTTATTGCCCTCTTATAACACGCGAACGTCCTAAAAAAAGGATCAGGTTTACACGCTTTATACCGTATAAATTCGATTAGAAAGCATTTGATTGAAACATTACAAAAACGTTATGAAGCTATTTAAATAAAGTACATGCTCGTTCGGCTGAAAGGCAATTTTATAAGGGGCACCTTAATACGATTCATGGTTACACGAGACGCGAGTACGGAGCGGTTAGCTTTAAAGCAGGCACGGGCATTAACGCAAAAAGAAAAAGATAACTCGACTACCTAGAAATTCCTTCGATAAACTACGGAGGCGGCGTAAAGGAACGTTTACGAGTACACCTCTACCGTTCGTAGAGGCGTAGTGAGCAAGTGAGCGAGATGGAAAAAGTTATTGCTTCGAACAGCCCAATTAGAGAAGGATGAGTTAGATGGCAGGTCTTATATATCACTGAAGTTTCATCGAAGGCTATTCGGCTATTGTTATTCTGAAAACGGTAACCCGTTCTTCGGGACACGTTGTTCTACATGCAAACACGCAATCGGAGAACCGAACCCGCCGTGTTCCAGTGGGACGGCCGTAAAATAACCGCTTCGAAGTTATAGTTTGAAAGAAAGCGCTGGAAGAAATAATAAAATATAGGAGAAATCCTACGCTAGCTAATAATCGAGGTCCGTCTGCTTCTCCAGAGGCAGTCTTGTTCTCCTTGTCCCCGTTAACTCTTGAACTAATTACAGATGCGTGACTGAATAACAAAGGCGCGTCAGTAAAGTAAAAAGTAAATTACACGGGAAAAGGTATGCAGTACATGCATGACGTTTGTCGACGATCGTATAATCAGTTAAGCGGAAGGTGCGATAATAAACGAAATTAGTTAGAAATCTGGACAAACCTCGAAGGAAATTTAATATCTAAAATAGTCATCTTGATGTTATGGTTGAGCAATTTCATGCGGAAAAGCTTGACACATATTGCGTAACTCGTAGAACTCCACGTAGACCTTTTCAAGCTCGTACAACAGGATTCGGCCAGCTTGAGGTTCGCACAGACTACTACAAACAGGAAAAACTCTTCGTACACCATGAAGGATCTATGAAATATCCTACACATTTGTACAGACTTATAGGACTTTACACATGGCAATACGCATCCGTAGGACTCGTCGCACGTCGATAGAACCGCACACAAACATCCTCGACGGCATAGAAGCGCATACGGACGGTGAAGAGAACTTGATCAGGCTAACATAGAACCACGTGCAAACCACTATAGAATCGGTAGAATTTGGCTCGGATCTTTGGTACGGACAACTCTCCGGAGGCATGAAACTACGCGATAAACCAACCTCACGTTTGTAGAACCTTACACTGCAGATGAGTTTCTGCCATTCCATGTAGTTTCAATTCTATAGATTGAAAAATAATTTTACGAAATATCCTGAATATACAATACTAAGATCCATAACAACTTGTACCTGTCCGTATGAACGGCGCTTGCGTTAATTCCAACGACGCTGAATGATTCACTACTTTTTCAGCTACCTCGAAGCTACCTCGTTTCATTACGTGACAGGAAGGAAGAATAATTCATAAGTTCTAGAGAGGAAAGTTGCATGAAATGTACGGCGCCAGAGGCCATTTGCTAAACGCAGCCACTGGCAGAAGGAAGAGAATACGTCAATGATCGGATTATATTACCAGCTTTCTTTTTTTCACTGGTCACGGAGAGCCTACAATTATAATCGTGCAGCTGCATCCAGTGGCTTATACCGACCAATTATCTTGTCTCAATGCAATCTGTAATTTCAAACGCGGTCTTCTAAGGAGCCTATCATTAGATATAATATTTTTAGGACTGTTGATTACACCGTTAATTGGTCGGGAAAGGTTCCGCGCTCAGTGGTGTCGGTTAAGTATCGCCTATTAAACGGTCGATGGAGCACGTAACTAGACATAAAAATCATTGTATCGTTGAACACGTTGTACAGGCGAATTACACGAGCCATTTCCTAATCATCCTCGGTATCTTGTCTTCTTCGTACATCGAACGCTGAACGAGTCACTTAACGAGCAACAATTTGGCGAAAATGAATTTTTTTCGCTAATGGTTGCAACGTTACCGGATATGGAGGTGGCTCGTTAATTTGATCGATGCTGCCCCTACGATACGAGAGATCGGCTCAAGATCTGCGTATAACGTCTACCTTGTTTCTTGCGTGACAAAAAATGTTGATTACTTTTTAATACCAAGTCTAATCCACAGAATTGATCACGCGTTCATTAGCGGTACTTCTTTCGTGTCATCCTTCACGAGATAATTTTTAATAGCTATCTAAGACACGCATTTTCTAATGTATACAGATGTCTAAAGTTTCTTACAGGAACAGGACGTTGGTAAAGCGGCATACAGTAATTGAGCGTGAAATGCACTTGCTCCAAGCAAAAAAAGTAAAACGAACACGACCATTTGGTCACACCCTGCTACGTAAACGGATTATCATCCCAGGACAAGAGTACCCTTTCATCTGAATATGCATATCGTAATCCATCTCGAATGGAAGGGAAACGCGTACGGTGTGAGATGAAACAGAAATGGCAGAAAATAGAAAATGCTTACGATATTTTAGAGCTTACTACTAGAATTACAAAGACTACTGCCATTGGCATAATATCGCGCGATATAAAATTATCGCGTGTAATTGCTTTATTCGCGAATCGAGAATCGACTATACACCGCTCGGTCCGTTTTCTCTCTTACGCGCGTATCTGACGAATCTACTGCTCTCGCTTCAAAGAACGCGATTAAACTCGATTTGCATAATGTTTCGCTTGGTAAGGTGTGTACTCGCGTAGACGTGACTCAGACACTCTCAAGTGACCCAAGAAGACGTTAGAAATGCTGCACGCAAAAATGTCTCGTCCTTTAAACGGTAATGAGATCGTTATGTACATCTGGACGAACATCGTTACTCGCTCAAAATCATTCAATTAACATAATTCGATGCAACGTTTTGCGGAAAAAGAGCGTACGAAAAACAGAGATGGGATAATTTTTACCTAACTGCGGCTAATTACCAAGCTCCTACCAACGTTTGTGTAACAAAGGCCAACTACTCGTTTGATTCGCGAGTATGTTTTCGCGAATACGAAATAGCTTTCCCTTCGTTTCGCCTTGTGCCGTAACGGCAGTAAATTTCAAGAATTTCCTGGCGTCGTCGTGAATGTTAATTAGCGGAGACAGGTTGTGATCGGTTTTATTCGTTCTGCGTGACGTACAATTAAAATTTTAATAAGGGCCGAGAGTCGAACGCAGCATTACCGAAATTATAATCGAATGAGACGCTAGGAATGTCGAGCGGCTCGTTCTCCTTTCTGCTGCCAACCGGTAATTGTCCCGTCTTATGTCCCCCGACCAATTCCACTGCTCCTTCCGCGCGAACAAGAAAAAGCAGCCAATAGATTTTAGTCGAGTCGACAGTTAGTCGACCGATCGTATAATGTCGCGACGTTTCGTCTTTCTCTTCCTTCCTTCTTTCTTCCTTCCTTCCTTCCTTCCTTCCTTCCTGCCTCGGCCATCCCACCCGCTCCACGTCGCTTCCCCTCAAAACGTTAATTAATTTTACATCTCCGTAAAACGGTAGCAGCTAGTTCGCGGTGCTAAAAAGTTCGTTCATTTACCAGGGCGTGTTCCACCACCACGATGATTTTGATCCATGTGCACAATGTGCACGCCTACCTACGTGTGATGTGAATGGTCCTCTCTGCGATACAAGAAACTCAGCTCATCGCTCCACGAATCCGATTCGTGGCTGCACGGGTAACTCTGATTTGACCAGCGAATCTTCCAGCTGAGGAGGAAGGGTAGAGGAGAGCTAAAAGGCTCGTTCCGATTTTTGTCCGCAATACCAGCGATCCTGGGAAAAGGGCGAACGCCGAAGAAGGAAGGAACGAATAGAAGGAAGCCGAGCGAACCAGCCGAGAGTGATAAATGGATGGGATTCAATTTGAGGCCAATCAACATTCTCGTCCTCTTCTCGTACTCCTTGCCTCGTCCGTTTGTCTTTTCACCGTTGCCCGCTGTCTTTCACTTTTTCTCGCACATTTCTACCCGTGTCGAGTACAACCTCCGCTGCTATGTTCCTTTCCTACATAGCCTTCTCCTGATACCGCGCTTTGTTTCCTTTTGCCCGCGCCGGTAGCCGAGCCAGACACATTTACCATTCCTTTTGCCTGTACGTCGCGAAATAAGTACAATAACATCGCGTGCGCGTAACGCCGGCATCTTGGAATCTTGACGATCGTCGTGACTGTTTCACATCGAACGAAACTGCCCTTTTACGCGAAACGTACCCTCTTCCGAGGAACATATACTCGCATACCTGTCGCTATTTACAATCACGAAGTCCTCCCGACAACGGAATAGAACTCTGCGTGCAGTCGCTTCGTTACTTATGTAACTGGCCGATTAATTGCTCAGGGACGATATCCTCGCGTAACGAGAATTCCTTTCTCTATGAATCCAGAGCCATTAGACGCACGAACGATAAGAGCGCTTCTCCCGAATCGGTATTTCGCAGCATTTTTTAAGAACACCGATTTATCGGATATGGTATATCCTTTGTATCGTTAGTCCAACCGCTAAGGGGTTTTAAAGCGAACCTATAAGCAAGTACATAGGAAGCCAACTATAAGCTCTATAGGTGTATTACAGATAGTACGGGGCTTCCTTTGCGTTACCATAATTAGGCTGCACAAACGGAAGGATCGAGGTGGTCCAAGCCTTTGTAACCGCGGCTGCAATTGCATCCGTTGTGCCAGCAAGGCGATCTTAAATGCAATTTTCGCGATGTAATTGACTTTCCGACATTTCGGGGCCGTCGAGTACCTTCGATTTACGTTCCCGTCAGAAGACCGCGCCTGTATCGTACCGCACCGAAATTTCGATCTACTACGGCGAATGTTCGAACGCGAAACTGGTCCAGGGAAACTTTGATTACCCATATTGTGTCGCAGTAAACTAAGTGAGTCATCTAATTACGTGCCAGTTTACGTGCCTTTTGTGTTATCACGAGATAACGAATGTCGATGTTCGGCCAACCATCCTTGTTCTACTTGGAATTCGTATGAATTTCAGGATTTATTCGTGTATTCTTCGAAATACAAAACGACGCTGAATTTTATCGATATACCGTGAATTTCTTCGATTCCCTCTTAAATACGGGCAGCTAAAACTTTACGTCCGCGCAAACATTGCACAACGTGATGTAACGTTTTCCAAAGTATCGCAGGCGTGGAAACTTTTGTTCAACGACGTTGAAACCACGATCGTAGCTGTCTGCCGGCAAACCTACGTAAACTTAGCGTTATTATAGCGGCACAGTAGATACTACAGTTACACCTACTGCCTGTACCAACGCTCTAATATGCACTTTAAGTATGCAACCAGACGCTCAACTTCCAACTCTGTTTATCATGGCACCCGGCTATTTCACTCGCTATTATTTCCTACACCGTTTTAACGGATCTTACAGGGCGAAAACTTCGTTCGAGGATTGGAATTGTAGTTCGAATTACTCGAGAAACCTTGTTTACGAGATCCGTGTTTACGACCCAAACTCTCGGCTCTATCGCCGAGAGTCATGCATCGAAAATTAAAGACGTCAAATCGATAGGGTGTCGCGAAGGATGAGAGACGCGAACGAAAAACTAATTTCGGCTAGACAAACAGAGGAATTCGTCTATTTACCGAAATGATCGATGATACGAAGTAATCTTTGGTGGCTGAGGCATCCTCGCTCGAATAACGAGAGCTTATCTTTCTCATGCAGGCCCTAACGGTGAACGACACGCTGGTCTTATACTTTTATTTCATCGAAGTGACGCCACTACGATCCCCGCAATCCTTCCATCGATCATTTCGCGATCAATCGCGTGTCAGGAAGATTGTTTCCGAGAGCCACTTATCCGGTACGTGTCTACCCTTGGCGAAACAAGGCCTCTCGCCATCGATCATCACGTAACCGCGCCACTTCCGAATTTCAAGTACGCATACACGTCGCAATTGGTTACCGTGAATTAGCCGGCCCGCTTACGAGTATTCCAAGAGGCAATCTAACGTTGATTACGCTTCGATTAATCACTGTTAGATCGGCCTGATCCCGGTCTCGTACGCAGATTCGATCTTCCCTGCTGTGGTTTCGTCCGAGGAACCGAGGAACGGAGAAGCGTCGAAAGAGGAGGCAACGAAGACGAGCAACAGTGGTACGAAAATGGAAATTTTTGCAGGGACAGGGAATTTTCACGGGACAACGCGTCACCGTGAAATTCTCTAACAACGTTACCGGATGGGATAAACGCGCGAAAAGCGGACAGACGAGGAAACGCGATATTCACGGTAAAAATAATTTTATGCGCGTGCCGGCGAAAAGTTTCGGCAAGTGGTGGAAATCGAGTATCAAAGTTGGTCGACTCTCGAGCGGTAAGGAAATGAGCTCAACGAGTTGTAAAATCACGAAGCTTTGAAAGTGTCGTAAAGATGCCACATTGCCGGGAAAGCAGCGTGTGCTCGACTACGAGAATAAAATCGTATAAACCGATCGGCGTTGTTCGACGTTCGTCAATTATATAGACGTTTAATATCGAGACTTGCGGATCGAATTTACGCAAACCGACGTACGCGTAAAAGGAAAATTCGTGTGAAAGAGAAATTCATCTCGGGAATCGTCCGTATCTTCCTTAACTTTTCATCCATCGATCGATTCGGCGTAATCGGTTAAAAATATCGCCGTGCAAACAAAGTGAAAACTCCTCTTCACACTCGATCTACGTCAACGGTATTTCCATAAAACAGTGACGAGACTGTAAGAGAGAAGTAACACGGGGGTGCATCGATGGGTCGCGGGTGGTGCGCAAACACGATCGCTCAGATAGGCAACGCGTCGCAATCCCAAAGGATTTTCGCCTCGTGCTATCGCGCAATTCCAGATTCGGCAAACTCGTTCGACCCGCGGGGACGTATCTTTGGATGTAATGAGGGATGAGCAACGTGCACGCGAGCGTGTGCGCGTCGAATAGATGGTATATTCGTGTGTACGAGTTGCTTATACCAGTACCAACTGGGCGAATCACCTGTAGGTACGAAATGGCAGTCGGATCAACGTGGAAGCTCAGGTGGGTAGAAACTCGTAATGAAATTCCAGACATTATTAATATTGCCAGGATAGGATAGGAATAGCAGTCAGCCGTCATGCGGGTAACTCGGCGAGGGGGATCAAGTCGCTGTCAAGCTACGTACCAGGCATCACGTGCAAATTCATCCTAGCTATCCAAAATTTCGCGAAGCATCGCGCACGTGGCTGACTCGCTTTCACGGTATACGCATGTTAAACCGTGTCAGGAAATCGGATCTCCTGAATGCACGCATCCGTTGCAGATACGCCTACCAAAATTTTCTCTTTATTTATGCATCCAGTCCCTTGGTAACCCGTCGTTGATGCGTAAATTCGCGTATATCGAAGTACGTACGAAATACCAGATACCCGCGAGCACAGCGAAAAGTCGCAATTTCCTTTTCTTCCGCGTAATTGCGCGGTAATACCTGGCGAACAAAGAAACGCTGCGGCCGCGTGTATTCGATAAATTACTCCATCAATTACCGCGCTCGGCTCGCGTGAGGGGAACAAGGTGACCTGAAACCGAGCCTGGCGAAGGGATCACGCTAGCGGAATGGGATCGGCCAGTCTTAACCCCTACGGCGATCGAAGCGAAGAGAACTCTGTTCGCAACCCTGATACGTCGCTCGAACGTTAAAGGATGGATATTCTCGTTGGATAACGTCCGGGCTGGATCGCTATCTCTTATACGGCTGATCTTAATAGCCGGCAGAATTTTTACCAGGAAAAATGTTTTCTTCTCAAAGGGCAAGACCGTAAATTATTTTTCTAACGAAGATTGCTTAAAGTTCGACCCTTCTGAATATTCAGGCAGCCAGATAGGAATTTTCAAAGCGAGCCACCGTACACGTACATTCATTCGATAAAAGAGTATTAGCCAAGAATAAACGTTTCATAAGCCGGCGCTTTAATCCCCCGTATTCAGCGTCTTGGTGTGGCTCGATGAAAGAACCGTTCGATAACGAAAAGAGGAGCGAACACTGAATACGCGTGAGCACTAATTTGCGAGGAAAGCGTTATTATACGCGGAGGAGCAGGTACGCCATTAATCATCCCGGACGATCGTAGCCCGACATTAATTATCCGGGGCCATTTTCCTGGGTCGTGTGGCGCAGGCAGCGCGATTTCCCGGGTTCTGTCGGGCCTCAAAGCGTGCCTACCTCAGGGGTTCTCCGGGACAGCATTTGCGTGAAATTGATATGTTATCGCGTTATTAAACGGGTATGATCCTCGCGGCTTAGTGTAAACCGTTCCTGCGCGTAAAACGGGCATGCTCCGAGGCCTGAGAACGAACCGTATCCCGTCGTTGCCTCTGCCAGCACCCGTTCACCTACTCTCTCTCCCTCCCTCTCTCTCTCTCCCTCTCTCTCTCACTCTCTCCCTTCGCCTCCACTCTCTACACTCTATCGTACTTCGCACCGCGCCGGCAGATTCCACGGAATGGGAATTTGCTCGAATTTTAGAGCGATTATATCCATCAGAGCTACGCTTGCCAGAACCAGAGCCAACGTCATACCATTTATTATCCGTAATCAGAAATATGGCCGGTCCTTTACTCTTTCTTCCGCGGCAATTTTTCTCCCTTCAATTTTCTTCGCGCGTTTTATATTTTCTTCTCTTCCCTTGTTGGCTCGTGCAACGATGATTCGCGATTCCGTGGAAATCCACTGGAGTATTTGCAGACAACCGCCAAACCAAATACTCTCGTTATTGAAATTTTATTGCCCGCGTCATCCTGCAGCTCGTCGTCTCGATTGCACCTGAACACAATTACGATCCGACAAAAGCAACGACCAGATCGTCCCGTGGAATTTGAGTCAAGCTTAAAATTGTTTCCGCGAACCTTCGTACGTCCGGCGAACGAACAACGGGCTATCTTTGTCGACAGCTCGGGCGACCTACGTGTCACCTATACAGAAGCGAAACCTACACGATATGTGTGTCAATCGCACACTCCGTAATCTCGAGGTGGTTTCGTGAACTTGGTCACCTACTTCCGCTCAAAACTTGTCAACCAGTTGGCAAACTACCGCGATGGAGGCAGAGTTTGAACGTCTGCTATATTCTTGGCCTCGCGTCGAGACTCGAGATTGGTCAGTCGCAATTCGTGTCACTCGAACCGCGAACTACGATCGGGGTCGAAAATCGAAAAACTTTGCGAAACTGGAGAAAGCTTGGGAGATCGAACTGCCGCGTAAAAAAGTCATGCCCTGAAAGTATGCGCGTAACCCAATACACGATTTTCCAAGTTGTCGAATCTGTACGATTGTTCAAGTACGAAACTGTTGGAGATTTCGAATGGCGGCGGAAACCGGCAGAAACGAACGTTGAACGATCCACGATCTTTTTAAATGGTCCGGTTCGATGCATGGAAGTTGGTTCGCTGCGATCGCGTTCGTTTGAACGTAAGTTAGTTTTTGTTGTCTAGCAAGCGCGATGACTAATGGTCTACAGGGGATCGTTCCCTGTTACCTGCTATTTGTGTACACGATTTTTCATAGTTTTTGCGCGCACGTACGCCTTGTTTTATAACGACGCCAATAACTCGAAATCGATTTGGCGGAGCGACCGGTGCCTTTGATGGAAGAACGAATTGAAATCGATGACTGACCGGTAGAAAGTTATAAAAGGGAGAAATAGAGATGGGAAGTTTGTCGGTGAAACTGGGACAATGGCGATACACCGAAATCCCGTAAACTTCTCGCCCCGCATTATCTCTAGAAGGTAAATAACGTTATAATCTTTGGGGACCCTCCGCGTTTTCTCGAATTTCGTTGCTACATCTGCGAACAGCACGTTGTGTAGTCGTGCTGGTCTGACTCTAGCACGTTTTTCCGATATCGTAGCAGTCAGCGGAACTGTGAGAATAATCGTTACGATTTCCGCGAAGCGAAACTCCGAGTTTCGTCCCAAATCGAGGACCAGACGATCCTATTTCGCATACGAACGAAAGACCTCGTCGAGATTGAAGGTTACGATCCTATTCGTGGCGACTGGATTCTCGTACGAACATAAGAGAAATTTCGAAGATAGCGGAAATCGTAGCGTAATACTCGCGTTACGTGATAAATTCTCTCGAGTGATAGATGTTTTACGATGCAACGACAAATCGTTTCCATGTGTAACGATCGTTTTCGTGTACCACTCCGAAGCGAGTACACTTTCTCCGGCGTCATTATTCTCACAAGGTCAGTTTGCTGCAGGCGCCAGACGAAGCGAAAAGAAGCCGTATAGTTGAAATGATTACAGAGCGTATCGCGCGTAAACCTGGATATTATCCTGGCCCAGATATCGAGGCGAGAAACCGGTACGAAACCGTGCGTGCAGCTATGCATACTGATACGATGCACACGCGATCGAAGAAAGCTCACGGGGTCACAGCTAAAGATAGCGGGATGAAGACGGTATTTAGGAGAAGATGATCGACCAAGAAGCCGTGTCGGCTCGTTACGAGTCTGTCTTTTTATTTCTCGCCTTTTCTCTCTTTATCCGCTCGTATTACCACATACGTTCGTATGCTTTCTCACGAACATCTCGCGAGTAACACGCTCTTCAGCTCGGCCGTCTGGCAGTCGCGGTTGAAACGAAATCTTAATGACACCTGTCTCGAGTGGCTGCTGCTCGGCGTTTCTCTTTATGTACCGAAAATCACGCGCGCGCCAGGAGGGAGGAGACGACGGATCGTAGTATTCGCGTCGGGTACACCTCTCGTTAATTCGTTAACTCCGGCCTGGCAATGCCAGCGAAAAAATTCCATTTTCACGGCAGCCGAGTTTCTCCGTCGAGTTGCAAATGTGCCAGTTCGTTTTGTCGTATTCCCGGCGAACGTCAGCCGTCGAGTAACTGAAACGCTCGCGCGTCGATAAGATTCGTTGAAAAGGGTTGCGCATGATGGTGATGAAACAGGTGGAAAATGAAATGCCGGTGCAAGCGAGAAGTCAAAGATCCCGCGTTAACGTACGTTGAAACACGGCGGGAATGGCGAATCATTTTAGCGAATATATTCGAAGCAGTGGCGATTTTTATCCCTGGGAAGGGAACACGTGACCCGGACGACCATTCGTTCCAGGTCCAAAAGCATCAAGACTTTATCCTTCGCCCGGGTTGAATCTATCTCACGGGCCGATCAAACCGCATTCACCGACGCGACAATGCGCGTCGATCCTCGACCTCCACCCCTCTGCGTCATCGCGGTGATGGAGGAACGAAAGGAGGCGAAAAGAGGGCGAACAGGTCCCTATCAGCTCGGCAACCCCCGTCAGTCGCTGGCTTTCGTATAAATAAATATTGTCCAATGATTGATCGTTCGTCGTTGCGCTAGCGGGCAGGACATTACATCAACTAGCCCTGACACGCGGCTACGTCCCGAGGAGGGTCCGTATTTTTTATTTATCTCTTACGCTAGGTAATTTGTCATCGTGTCACAATGCTCGCCTTATGGAAGGGCCAGATAGTCGACGAGTTAAAATTCGTGTACGAATATAATTGTCGAAGAAACCTTGGATAAGGACAAGCTTGATGGCGAACGGGATAATAGCACTCTGAAAGCAGTTGGCGAATCAACGTGGTGGGAGGTGGGAGGGGCGGGGGATCACTCGAAAGAATAATATAGCTCGCAACTTTGAGTTATCGTAATTTTTAACGTAGTCGAACGGATCGTGTGGCGTTACAGCGACGGCGAGGACAATTTTTCCGATTCAAAGGGAAAGAGGACGTACGATAAAGTAAATGGTCAAAGTTAGAGCGGGATCAACTATGTACGTATCATCGTCGATTTAAATATGTATCATTTTTGCCTCGTGATTCTTTGCTGTTTTACCAGTTACAGCTTGACAGGTTCGGATAAAAAACACGCGTTTGTCAGAGCTGTCTGTTCGATTTAAATAAATCCACTTTGCACCTCGTGCACCTTTAACAAGCATAATTTATGCTTTCGTGAGGCCAATTTGTTACGATCTGCTAAAGACCAACGAAAAGTCGCACCTGTGCATGCGACCGAACAAATTAATACGTCAATGATACATGTGCTATCAACCCCCATATTCAATGAGACATTAAGCCTCGCCTATATTTCATACCGTACGTGGCCCGTAATGTTGCGAAATTTATCGAAGGACGTAGCATCGTATCTTACGTGTTGCGTATATTTTATATATAGACGTAAGGAAAACGCTCGCTGGCGTACCCTTTTTATCCCATCTTTCTATTCGCGTCGGGTGCGACTGCGAGAAAGATGACGAATCGTTAAAGTAAAGGTAACTGGTTCGCGTGAGATAAGTCTGAATTCCGTAGCCACGTTCCCTACACGTAAACACATGGCTGTTGACGACGTTCATTACGATCATCACCGTACGGACAATTAAACAGCCGTGAGGTTTCATTTATCACGATCGCGCGAAGGATAACTATCGCGAGAACGCGCGCCATGGTTAAAACCTTATACCTGCGAGGTACATTAAGGAGCGAAACGAGCGTTTGCCCGACTCGCCGTTCCTCGAAAGCTCTTCGCCTTACTTTCATCCATTATTCCTGACTGTAGGTAAGTCACCGCCACGATGTCGCGTGTGTGCACTTGCTCCGAACGCTTTGTACTCGCGCACGCCGTTCGTTCGCGTGTAACAACCTCGTGTCCGCGAAAAACACGGACCCTTAGAGACGCGTGAAAAATTTGCCCCTCTTTCCGTGCACTTTGCTCGCGTATAGGTACCGCTGTAAAAGGAATCGGTAGCATCGGACGCTATTGTAGCTAGCGCGAGTGCTTAAAAACACAGCAGGTCGATTTGACATGTAGCAGCGGGTGGAAACATGTACTCCTCTTCCTCTCCCTCTTTCTCTTCGTGCGTTTCTTCGTGTAACTTTCTGACATAACGACCGAAAGAATGCCGAACAGCGTACCGTGCACGCGATGCAACGAGGTCGACGACCCTTGTGCGAGAGATCCGCGGAACTTTGAATGAAACTTCGGAAAGAATGAGTCAACGTACGAGAAATGTTTCGTTTTAATAATTGGATCCGATTAAATTACACGCTGAATCGCGAACAGCTGGCCAAGTTGGAATACACGGAGTTATTTATTAAGAGTCAACGTGAAATTTCTAGAATCATTTCCCGCGTGATTCGCTACGCTTTATTCCACGGTACGTTCTTCTCCTGTCTGTCGCGACCGATACAAATACCGCAGCGTACCACCGATATAAAGATCAGCAATGGCACGAAAGAAAATCGTGGAACTGAGTCGATTTTAACTAGCATTCGTTCGTGGGTTAATTACGCGTGTTCCGTTTCCATTGCCGGCATGCAATGCTGATTCGCGCTTAAAACGGCCGGCTTAACAAAAAGCCGGACCATGATAATACACCGTCGCCGAGAGGAACAGTCGTCTTAGAAACTTCTGCCCGCTTACAGCTTAAAGTAACTCGTAAATCTCATTTTTCTCGACGGTAGCGTCTCCGGACCGGTTCCCTCTTCGCTCCCTCGTGTCACCGTACTAGCCAGCCAACTGGGACAAACTTTTTACAACGGCTTCTTAATGTAATGCATTTATTGTACCATAAAGCTTCTCGGCTGAATGTAGCTGAGAGTGATAACGAGACTCGTTTAACGCACAAATTTGATCACCGAGTTTCTGGGGAATTGCACCTCGAAAAATTTAATCATACCCTGTCCTCTTTCCTGCTATTTCAGGCCCGTTAAACGACTGAATTCTCGATCCAGCTCTTCCGAACGACTTAATTAGGCGGTGCATGGAAAATATGCGCCGACGATATTACTGGAAACCGCGTCGTTACGTGACCAGAGATGCTGCAGGCTGTCGGTCGAAAAGGCGTACGCGAAATAATAGCCGACACCATGTGCATATTCGCGATTGCACGCGCGTACTCGACCTGCGCGGAATTTCGTGCCGGCAACCATTTGCTTGTCAGAATTTTACACGTAACATCGTCGCGTTACGATCGGTTCCTTTTAAGAGAAGCATAAAGACCAATTTAAAAGGAAGATTCGATATCTTTCACGGAGAATTGAAAGAAGACGCATCGTCGAACGATACCGTCCCGTTTTCGCGATATCGTCCTTCTCGTGGCACACCCCGGCCAATTCTCGATAAAAGTTCGATATTCGATTAGCGTCGACCGTTTAAAGAATAATATTTCTTTGCATTGCAAATTGGAATATGGGCCCAGGTGAGTTTTAAATGGAGTTCGGCGTCGGTCGATTTCTCCTGGCGATCGTGGATGATCGACGTCCGCAACGAAGAAAAAGTTCCACGCCCGCTTTCCTTTGATTACATTTTGCATTCATAGCCCTGCTCATCATCGTCCTGCCGGATTTAAGGACTCTGCCAGTTAACGATCAATTTCGTTTCCTTCGACTCGCTCCCTTTCTAAATTTCGATCCGTCTACCATGTGTCGTCGTTACGACGTAATTGTAACATACATATATCGTCTACAAAGAGAATTCGATTAATACGGTCGAAAAAGCAATTTAATATCGGATTTAACGAATTTCAAATGGACGACGATTTGACGATAAAGAGAAAGAGAACGTGAATAAAGTCTACGAAATAGGACGAAGAGTAAGGGAGGATGAGTTACATAATCGACCGAACGGCAGCACGATGTCGTAAGTTGATGAACAAATAAAACTTGACTAAGTGAATTTAGCGAATAGAGATGGAAGGAAAGAAAGTAGAACCAGTAAATCCATTGAAAAGTTTCTCGCTCGCAAACGGCGCGACTCCGGCAATATTGTTCGGGTCGTTCGTGGATGACCCTCCGGCGGTACGGCAGGATCTAAAGGCCACCGAGGCCTTCAGTTTTTTACGGGAAGCTTTAAGGTACGATGTGCATCCTTGCATGGCAAGAGGCACGAGTACGTCGATCGATGAACTTCGCAGGAATGCAAAGTACATCCGCGCATTGTTAAGTGGTTATTCGATAAATTCTCCGGGTAGAAAATACAAGAATAACACTGAATGTATGCGAATGAATTTCTGCATCGATTTCCCGACCGCTTTTAAATTATTCCTTCCGGAAAGCGGAAGTATAGTTCTTGTTCGACATTTTTACGGGATAAAATTCGGAAACATTCGGATCTCAAAAACATATTACAATTCCCATGCTTTCTCCGTAAAAATGAAAAAGACAAATTCTCGATAAGTTAAAAAGAAATACGACGAGACTCGGAAAGAAGCGGAAGTATAAAAAGGAGCGATCGATTCGATACGAAAGAGTGGGTCGAGTGTCTTAAAGTTGGACACTGGCGGTGTCACCTGGAACGAGCATCGGTTGGATCACTTAGCTCGTTACGAGGGCAATTCAGGACGTGTCGGCGTGTTTGAGGTCTATGAAATAGAGAGAGGATAGGTTCATAGATACGCGATTTGAAAGGACATTTCGGTCCGGCAATAGGTGAAGTACGTTTCACAGGTATCGATAATTTCATGGCTCGTGCGCAGCCGGCACGTGCTTTCATCAAGTTCTCAAAGTTGCCAGACCAGCCGAATTGTCGAGGACCGATTAAATTGTTCGTTCTGTCGCACGGAACATACTCGTTACGCGTGGATCTCACGCCTACAAAGGGCGTTTCATTTACATAGGTGAAACGCACGCAACAGTTCTTGTGTCAAATGGAACCGCGATACCTAGGAATCTACAGATTTCAAACAGTTTTACTACCACTCTGTCGGGACAAACGCTATCAAATATATAAATATTTCACAATTTTAACCTTTATTCGACGGATTATCGAGAATTCTCTCCGTGCTAACGTGTTGTTGTCACATTGTTTCGTTAACGCGTTTATTCTCGAACGAAGAAGAATTTACGAAGGCTGCTAACAAGATACAAAAATTATACGAATATTTCGAAGGTGAAACAGTTTGCGAATATCTGTAAAGCGAAACGATTACTCTGAAATTTTCATTGCATATAAAGGACTACGAGCGATGGGATATGAGCAGGTAGAAGAAGAAAAGGGCATGGAAATAATAAAAAGAAGTTTTTATTGTGCCGCGACTTGGGTAGTTTTTGAACGTAGACCGCAAAAGAGTGCCGGAGGAGGAGTGAGTATATTTAGTGGCAGTGGACTCCACCCGCTGTCCGCCCAATATTAACTCGCGCCATAATGCGCTAAATTCCTACCACCATCCCGGGCATCCTTCCTTCCCCCGGAGCAAGAGCTTAAATCTCTCTTAGCACCGAAGTAACCGGCAACCTGTGCCGAGGCTCGTATATCCCGAACTCCGTTCCGAACAATCGCCCTTTCTTCCTTTTCCTTTCTCTTTCTTCAGTTATGCCCAGACCGGGTGAATTTCGTCTCCACACCGGAGGAAAAACGGACATCTCCGAATCGGGCGTTTCCTACAGCGAGATTCTGATTCCTTTCACACTTTTCTCTCTCGAGGAATCAGGTCGGATACGCGAAACGTCGTACTTTTCTTTGTAGAAAAATTCGGAGAAACGATAAAAGTTTTTAGAAAGGAAGCCGTTTAAAGGAAAATAAGATGAGAGTTGGCATTCTGTTGCACGAAGCAAAGAAACGTTCTTGTAAAAAATTTAGAGACTGCAGCTAGTAAAAGGAGCTCGTAAACTAGAATTATACCGCAAGACCTTAGCGCGTTATCAACGTGCTCGATACCGCGATCTAAATCTCGGCGAAGTACCTGCAGTTCGTCGAGTCTCGTCGAAAAAACCGTAACCTCGTAAAAGAAAGAGATTTAGAGACGTCCGTTCGTTTATCACCGAGCGTCATCGATTTCCACCACTAACGGAGATCGGTCGGCTCGCGCGACCTCTATCAATTTCTCGGACACCCGGTACGTAAAGGACGTAAGTAGGTTCGCCGCATTACATTTATCTCGGTGTAACCGCCCGTGCAGACCGAGGCTGCACACCAGGATGCATTGATTATTCGCCGCGTAAAGCCCGGCATTACCAAAGTCTCTCTCATCCTTTATCCCGCGAGTCGCGCATCTGAATGCATCCTCCACGGTCTCCGTTCCTTTTTCCCTCCGTGTGGTTCGTGTTCATCCTTCGTCCTCGCCCTTTGACCCTGTACACAGAGACCACCGCCTCCGGCTCTACTCCCCGGAATGGCCGCGCGACCGACCACGTTTTTTGTTCGCTGCGTTATATATCGGGCTCAATTAGTCATGCGACAAAAGACGTGTTAGTTTCCACTCGGAGCCGGTGAGAGGGCGATCTGCTTCGCTGAGCGCCGACAATGGCACAGGCTCGGGGCTGTCCGGCCACGCTGTCATCGGACGCAGACCGTGTTATCGTAATAACGCCCGCTGGATATCTTCGATAATTCGCGGCGAGGACGTGCCGCGATAGCCCGTCACCGCGGGTATCAGTTTTTAGAGCACGACCGAGAGGTCCAGACAGAGAGACGCGGAGAGCAAAACAGCGATGTTTAATCGTTGCAAAGGATCGCGGATCGATTGTGTTCGACGCTCATTGCTGGACCGATCGAGATTTACACACGGCAAAGGGACCGGCTATCGTGTAATCAGAGGCAGTTACGGGCTGAAAATTGCTCGACTACGAAGCTTTCGTCGTATACGTCGTCGAACGTTTTCATCGTTGTCGGTCGGAATAGCAAGAATTTACGTTCATTGGGATTTTTACGATTTCGGATTGTTTTATCATATTCCGGGTAATTTACACCGATGAATTCGGGAATTACGTTCTCGCCAATCGTCGAAACACTAAAACTTTTACATTTATAATAAACACGATTCTCGTCCTTTCTCCTCTTTTCTTCCTTTCTCGTCCTTTCCATTACACCTCCCACCCCCCCCCCTTTTTTTCGTTCGCTATCTTTCAGACAGTTTTATAATTTGAAAGCGTGCAATTTTATCGATGTTCATCGATAGCTTGAATTTCTTAAAATAACAATGCGTTTGATTTCTGAACGACGAAGGTTACACAGACGATCGTACAATGGAAAGCACGATTTTCCCTTGCCGCATCTGGATCAAAGCAGGCGAAAATAAAATCACAGTCGACCCAATTCGATTGTACCAACAATGAGAGCCGGCGTGTGAGTAAAGAGCAATTACCTATGCAAATACACCGCAACTAACGCTTTTTACGGTTCCTAGATGCCGTTCGTGATACACAACGATCAAATGCCCGGCGATCCACGTTTTCATCGCGAAGGACGGCCGCGCCCATTAAAACGATACCGATAGCGATCGCTCTTTGCTGCTTTCGACGTGCCTCCCATTAAATTCATCAACGAGGTGACCGCTGAAAAGCATCACGGAAATTCAACCCTATAACTCTGTTACGTTACACAAAATGACGATCTACTAAACGCACGTTAGCCGATAGTTACACGCATCGTTCCCATGAAATTTATGCAAACACGGGCGCGCTTTAATGTGTACAAGAGACAAACGAATTTCGACGATAAACCTGTATAGAAATCAATTACAAAATATTAGGCCGGTAACTAGCACTTGCTATTAAGAATGTTATATCTTTCGCATAAGCGAACGAATATCCATAACGGGGAACGTCATATCATGCGCAAAGTATAATATACTCGGCAAAGAAGCCACGACCTCCGAACGTCATTATCAGTTACCGTCGCGATAATGTCAGTCCACGTAATTACGTTGGTTAGCAGAAATGTCACAGAAACGAAAAAAAGAGGCGAAGCGGGGAGGGAAAACTTATGTACATACACGCTAGTAGAAAGTTACTACAATGAGTTAGTGAAGCTACTTGATATGTAGGTCGCGTGAATTTTACATGAATACATATTGCCATATTAATATCGTTGTTCTTATAAAAATCGACCGACACCCTCGATTCTGGTTTTCTTCTTAATTTTACGTTAGCACAGTCCTTGGTTGCTCAAATTGGGTTTCGCGTTTCACCATCGGCCTGGACAACGGAGAAAGGATTCACGGACCTTTTTTCCAAATTATGAAACACAGGCATTTGCATCAGAAGCGAGAACACACGTCCACGGGTTCAAGGCCTCGCGCGCTCGAAGATTTTATGCGTTTTCCAACGAGGCGCGGGCATCTCAGCGGCAAGCTGGGTACAGTAGTCGTTAAACTCCTCGACAGTTTAGTACCTCCCGCGTATTTTTATTATTCTTTTAACGAGACGCCTAATAAGGTCTACTTGCACCTTCGTTCCGTGTAATCGTGCTTCCGAGCAGACACTTTAAGATTTATTTAATTCAAAGATTCTCGGCAGTCACTGTTACGAACTCTGTTTAATTAGTTCGCTTGCTTGTTATTCGCTCGAATCAACCGACGAAAGTACGCGAAAGAATACGAATGGTCTTTGGGCATGCGAAAACCCCAAAAAGAGAAAATTGGGTGATTGACAAAACGAATAGAGATAAAATTTCCATACATGGAGAGAATTGGAGAGGGGATGAAGAAGGATCTCGCGTAATAAAAGAGTCAGTTGCCTTCGTTGGGGTAGTATAACGCCATAGTCCTTTCGATCGGCAAATAGAAACATTTTTGCTGTCCAATCGAAGCACTCCGGTGGACAGCACCGGATAACGATGCAAAGGAAGATGGTTGAAGTAAGGTGGATGAAGGGTGAAGGGACCGGAAAAAGTGTCTTAAGTCGCGTCTTTGCCTCGCAGAAATCCTACCTCGCTCTGTTCCATCCGGTATCTCTTGTGTACGGTACACATTCGACGACAAAGACGAGCAGTGGCAAGGGCGAAAACTCCCAACCCGCCGCTGAACGGTGTTCCACAAAAGGCTAACCGAAAGGTGGTCCGGAAATAAAATGGAATCCACCATGGCAATGCGCGCCAAAAGCTAGCCGCGTTCACGATACTCCTGCCCCGAATAACGTTTTCGTTGTATCGTTGGTCTCCTCTACTGTGAAGCCCATTTCCTCCCTCTTTTCTTTCTCCTTAGACCCTACGGCCGGCTAGACCGTCGTCCTCAGCAACTTCATACAACGTATCCCCCATTCACGGCTGCGTCCAATATCTGACCGAGCCTCGATTCATCCAGCGGAATGGAAGCGAGCCGAAGTACGCCGCTGAATTCGGATGTATATCAACGGAAAAAAGAGAAAAACATGTTTCTAGCGAAAGAAAGAAGGGGAACGTCCGGCGAGTAATATCGATGCACATATGGCTTGTACGTGCTTGTATACGTTTAAGATCTTACTTCCGAGGATACAGCTGGCACAGATGATCGGACAATTCTTCTCGAAGGAATTCGCTTCGCGTTGAAAGTACAGATTGTTTTTCCTTGGTTTTCGAGCGCAAAGGTAAATGGAATGAATTTCTTGTACCTTCTTGTCCTTCGATCTCTAGCGAAAGGCGGTACCAATCAATTCCTTTCTTCAGATTGGAAATGCAACGAGTTTCATCTTCGGGGGGATGGTAAACGGTATTTCTATTCCTTCGTTACAAACACGAGGATATTGCAGAAGGATTTTCTTCGCGTTTACCGTTTCTTTCGCGAGAAGGATAAAACGGCGGATGATTTATTAGAGAGCCTTTAAACGCGAAACAAACGAAGTGTAATCGACTCTTGTTGGTCTCCCAGCGGACCTTCTATAAAGGAACGTTAACACAATACTACGGTAAAGCAAGGCCTTGGTAAAGAAAAAAACAGGTCGGAACATCGTTTTAATTGGAAATGAAAGTGACGAGGTGCGGGGTGGTGACGGTAAAGTGACTTAGCCACTGCCGTAGCCGAGTAGAAAGGTGAAAATCACAGGCCGACGTAAGCGCCTCGTTGTATCGACTTAATTGAGGGAATAACCATAAACTCGACCTTATCGCATTCTTCGCCTTTCTTGACTACCCACTTCTCGACCTCGGTTATCGCGGAACCGATAAACCCTCGCGCCAATTTCTATCCTTTACTTTTGTCGCGATTTTATACTGCTTCGAGAGCCGTACGAGAGCGACGAATGCGAATTTCGTGTCTCAATTCTCGGCACACGCCAAACACGTACCGCATTCGAGAAGAAACATTATCGATTCTGTTTTCCTAGGTCTGATGAAACATTAATAGCACGCCAGTGAGCCTTGGGTGGAATTCCGTGTCATCCTCCTCCTATTTCCTTCTTTTTCATCCACCATTTTTTTCCATCTTCTCTCTTCTCCGGCCACGTCGCCGTCCTCTCGCTCCACCCTTTTTTCTACATCTTCGTCGACGTGTACTGCTTCGATGCAGTACGACACAAATCACATTATCTCCGTATCGTTGGCTCGGGCACGCGACTACGTGGACAAAGGGACACGGACGAACGTGGATTTCCACGGTATCTCGAATCACTACCTCCCTATTTCCATCGGCATCGTTTCACACACAGTCGCAAAGCTACACGTTTCAGCGAGAAGCCATTCGCGAGATCTCGCTCGACAATCGGTCGCCACGATTATTTCGCAAACGTATACGGCGTGGCCAAGAATCCAGCTGTTTCCGGGTCAATTGATCGTTGGATGAGCTAACCGACTAGTTCTTAACATGACTGTGATAGAGGAAATGGAACTTATCCTATCGTCCTTAATCCATCTCTACTTTCAATCACCGACCAGTCGGTTGCCAAGATACTCGACCCGCTTGTATCCGTGTCCGCGATTCGCAAGGCAGTTTTACCTCCTTGGTTACCACGTGGAAGCGTACGCGACCGATTTATTTCCAGTTCAGGCGAGCCAACGAGTCTTCTTATCCGGCAGGAAAGTAAGCGAGGAAGCGAAATAGCCTGCATCAATGGAGGCGCAACTTGTCGTATCTCTTTATTAATGCATTAACATAATTATACCATAAACTACCGCGTCTTTACTACCGAACCCGCGCAACCTGTCTTCCTGGCGTCTTCTGGGGAGAAATTTGTTTTCCACGAGACGTCGTTGGCCATTTTTCAACGAGGAAATCGAAGCAAGTGAGCGATCGAATTAAACGAAGGAAAACGTTGCATAACGACGAACCTTTCTTTTTCGATGACAAGAAAATCGTACGATAGACGATTCGCTCGACGAGAAAGGGAACAGAGAGTTAGAAAGCTGGAGGAAGGGGATGGAGTTACGGCGACTGGTGATTGCTGCACGCGTATTTGCAAGTCGCGTTCCATATGTAAAAGGTAACGGCATCTAAATCGCAGAACGTTCAGAACGGAAGTCTATTTCATTCGACGCAGCGAGAAATTCGGACGACGGTGGAACCAGCGCCGCATAGAGAATAAAAATCACCGGTTGTTCCATGATCCGTCGAGCGTTTCTCTTCTTTTTTCTCTTCTTTCTTTTCGTACGATGCGAAACGAACGCTCCTTCCATCGACTTTTATCAGTATTGTAAAAATTAGTTTCACCCAGTCGTGTACAGAGATTCCTCGATAGCGGATGAAAAGGCAGAGAGAATAGGAAGTGTTTTCGTAATGATTTGTTTCGGGCAGAAAAAATTCGCGTGCATGCACTGTTCTGCGAAAGAAGACCCGATCCGTTCTACTTTTTCGCAAATATATATATATATGTGTATATATACATAGGGGATAACTAGGGAAAGGACATCTTCGACGTAACGTCAAACATCGTTACACAATATTCAAAGGATGAAAAAGCACGTGACTCGAAGGGGTGGCGCCTAATGTAGCGTGCGAGATAGATGGGTTACCACGGTGAAAGTTAATTCGCGTTTTCACTTCGACGACCAACGGGTCGATTGAAAGCGTCGCTCGTCCGTGCGAATAACGGTCACCGCAGCGTCTCCTAACGACATCGTTATCGATTTGTCTGTTCCGGGCACAACTTTATAAAGGGAAACTTTATTAACTCGTTATCAACCATGAAGTTCTTGTACATCTTCGTATCTCCGTTACAAATTCTCGCCTAGCCGATGAAAAATCGATATTTTCCCCTTAAATCGTTTGATTCCAAGTTTCTTCCTCTATGATCAGCTTCGAATTTCCGTTTTGCGTTAGGGAAACCGCCAGCCGCATCCAGAAACGTCGGATGGTCAACGTCTTATCCAGTTAGTGTAACGAAGGCAAACTAATTAACAAGCTATAAGTCGATTCCGGGGTCGGGAACGAATTCAGAGGCGTACACGTGCCGATTGGACCGATCTGCAAGTTAGTCCTCGACCAGACGCGACGTACTAATTAAAGGGCAACTTTGGAATGCAGGCTGGATGCAGAGGAGAACACGCCGATATATAGCCGGTTGGAATATTTGCCCATGTAAATGGAACCTTTCCTGGAACCTCTATTCACTCTGCAAGACGGTTCTCGTTCGCGTCTCAAAATCTATCTGCATGATTCTGAGGACTTAAGATTATATCTGGCTGCGCGTGCCGGATCGATTTGCATGAACAGATAGAGCCGTCCTTATTACAAGGATATCTATTAGGCGAATATGAAAGCACAAGCGGTAATCTAATTTTAATGCTCTCGTTGGACACAATCTTTACAAATTGTCCTTCTCTATCTGGATAGAGTTGCTTCGATTATAATTTTGCACTCGTTGGATTAATCATATTGTAACCTATATCGCCGGCTCTTCAATCTCAAATTCCATAATACGTACGTATCGAACCAAGCTGATGACCTTATCGATCAAATAAAGAGACTGGACGGATAATGGTTGTTTCCGGATAAGACGTGTCCATCCATCGTTGGAATTACCACAATAAAATGGTGATACGCGAGGGAGACCTAAAAATCCTCGCGCCATACTCCATCGTCGTCACTTACGGATACAGGTAATTTGTTAACCAACGAAAAGAAAAAAAAAAGACAGCTACGTTGCCCCGAGCATCGTACTACGATGATTGGTGGAATTGTCAGTACGTTTTCGAGCAAATGAGCTCGAGTGGTGCGCCTGAATGCAATCGTACAACTAACTTTCTAGTCTTTTTTTTATGCTTTTTTTCGTCTAGGAATAAAGTCGAACTGCCGGAAATAGAAGATAAACCATAAGCATAGCCATTGAATCTAAGAAGGAAAAGATTGTTGCGAAGTCACTTCATCGTTTCGCAACGGAGAGCTATGCCATGTGATTAACGTAATTAATTATCAAGCTTCGCTCTATCGAAATTAGATCGCATTGAACGAAAGCCGAAATCGCTTACATCGCCATCAAACTTTTTCTGGCCACGTTACGGTTTCTCTCGAGTTCTCGGAAAATCTCTGGCGATTTGATTAACTATCGAGCTGACGTCGACTTGATAAGCCATCCGTTCAGGAACCTTTTTTCGGATCTTTCTCTTAATGAGTCTATCGAGGATACATTTTTATGCTGCCTCAAGATCGCTAAGATTATTACATTAGGCAATACCGATATTCTAAATCGTACGTACCTGTATCAAAGCGAACGTGTTCTGTGTCTATTTAAACTTCCTTGCGAGCGACAATTTTCGTTTTAAAAAATGACTAATCAGTGTAAAAATGTGTAACACCTCTATTATCTATTATGTATTTTTTAATTGCTCCTATACAGATCCTTATTTTATTTTTTTTTTTTTTTGTAAACTAACGAGAGTTTCTCCCGTTTAAGATAACAAATAAATTAATTAATTGTTCGTTTTCTCGAACGACAGACTTCCCTGTTTCGTATACTACATAGTACGATATTCTCCAAATCTTTAGTCAAACGTAGTAAAAGATTCGATCGCGAGGCTAGACTTTGAATGACTGTGATTGAGCCGAGACGACAACCTGTCCGATCATTTGTATCGACGCAGCACGTTCAATTGAATAACAAGCATGAAAAATTTACACGGGATGCATCCGTTATTGATTAAGCCTCGGGGACTCAACGTAAAGTAAGGGTGCCCTCGCGAAGGGAGCTCGAGTGGTTCCCGAGGGTGTCTATCCGTCCGTACGTCGTTCTCTCCACAAGTCTGAGAGCATATCGTGTACCCAGCCAACGAAAGACACATAAGTGTTAGCATGATCCCCTCTACCCGCTAACAATGTCGCTGACATGAGACAGACTGAAAAGGGTGGATTTCGTGCGGAACATTAAAATGCACATTCCACGAAAACGGTGCAACTTCCAAGCAAATAAATTACACGTATAATCTTTTTACAACGCCGTGAAACAACGTTTTATGCGTGATAACGAAGCTTTACGATAAATCGGTTAAATATTTCCAACGATTACGTCCGAGACACTTCCAATTTCTCTGCAATTCCAAAGAACTATGATTTGTTTCCTTCGACGCGACCTATAGATAAAACGAAGCAACCCCCTAACCATACGGAACGATTTTCATTCCGATCTGGATACATCGGCCTCTCTCCTAAACTGACGTAAGTTATCGCGTTCATGGGTTTCATGCATCACCGTGTCCGCAGGACGTTCAGGATATAAGCAATGTAAGGGTGAAATGTAGTCTTGATGGCGCGAGGGTGAGAATCCAGACCAGAGGGAGGAATTGCCACGAATCCAGCGTACATCGGTCCCGACAAAAGGACGATATATTTTTTACGGATCACGATTCGTTCGACAACAACTTCCATCGTCTATAAACGTAACGGACGAGCCAAGTGCTTTCCGCACTTTACAGTCTCCCCGGGCTACGTTAACGCTCTTCACCCGCGCCGACTTTTAGGCGAATAATATCCTTCGAGCAAATTGAAAAGTCGAAACTTCGAGACGCAAAACGCGTTCTTTCGAATTTATTACGCGTTTAAAGTTAACAGAGTTGGTCGGAACTCGATTTTCATAGTACCATGGCCGAGCACGATTCCGGAGCGGCGTTTTAAAATACGACAACCAACGTATTACGAGGATGACTTTGAAAAACTACTTAGATGTGTAAGTAATAAATTCAATCGGATGCTGGTGGAATATCTTGACTGGGAACAGGGACAAAATAACGGGGTCGGTATCGAACGCTGCTCCGCAGAACAAGAACGAAACTTCGACGCACGATGCATCTTTGAAATTCGGAAGTAGCACGATTCCGGGACGATGCGCATGAAAACCTACACTACTTCATCAAGTATCGTCGTAGGGAGGCACGTAGCGAGCATCAATTTCTCAACTTTCAGGCATACCTCTGTAATCTGTGCTTCCAACGTTTATCCTTTCCGACAATGCTGAAATTTTCAATTTCGCCCCGAGCGGATCGTCGCTACGTTAACGTTTCATCCGTGAAAGCTATCGCCTGCTTTGTAATTTTGAAATAAAAAGTGGCAAAAGTAAAAAGATACAGGCGTAAAAGCAGCGGCCTTTTAAAGTGGTAACGACAGAGATAGTACGTAGATACGGGGTAATATCGAATTTAATTGGAATGGCAGAGAGGCAAAAAGTGACCTGTATCTGTCGCTTCTTATCGAGATGCGACATATAAGAGGCAATGGTAACCGGTTAGATATTTCGCCAGGAATACGGAATGTATAAATTTTTATACGGACGTATATTTACTTCGGCTTGTCAGTACCGCGAATTGGATGGTGCTAGTTTTCTGCAGCATTTTCATGAAAATACGTCCAAGCATATTGCTTCTATATCGTCAGTGCTTTCGTCTTCCTTGTACAAAATACGTAACACCCGGCTGTACGAGGAACTAGTTTTCCATTCGTAGGTATCGATCGCTAGTTTATTAACAGACGCCACGTTTCATGGGAGTCTTTCTACTTAAAATCAGTTGCTGATAAATTGATTGCGCGCAAACAAGCAGAAGTAAATCTCGTATGAGATTTCAAATGCTTAATATCGTGCGCATATCGTGCTAGAGAAAGAAAAAGATTGTTATAAATCGTGACAAGATAATTCTCCCGATGTAACGGCGGTTCGCGACAGCAAATCCTCCTTCACGAGAAAAATAATACTACAACCCTCTTACTTCACACTCATCGGTTCCACCGATCTCTATACCGGGCTTCGGGTGGGTGTTTGTACTGCCACCCTTAATTTCCCATCAAACATGTATCTTTCCCGCAAGCGCGAGGGTGCGCGAGTAAAGAAAAGGCAAGCAGCGGATGCTGTATCGATTGAAATTTAATATCTGGTCCCCAATGTAGCGGGCATCTCTCCTGTAAATAGAGGGGAACGCGTCCCTACCAGTTTTTCTCGGGGTGCCTTAGTCTACGATTTCACAGAACCTTCGCACGAGCAAAAATCTTTTCGAACCGAACGAGCTTCGAGCTTGTCCTCTTTACGCGTCAAACGCTAAGTCCCTCGGCATATTACAAACAGCAACGTATTTCCCTCTTGTGCGTGGAAACGAAATATTCCTACGGTGTATTTATAGACTCGTTCCAACGTATCTCGTATTCTATTCCGATGCTGAAAATTGTATTCACGTCCGAACGCGTACGCACGAATACGTCGGATAATACGGAATAACGAAGCTCGCGAAAAGACGAGGACCGAGGAATGCATAATGCAACGAAGAAATTACAAGTTCAATCGAGGCAATAAATTGCATATCATCGGGCCAGTAGCCGCGCGCGCACACGGCCAGCGTTTCCATGCAGATTTATCAAGACGATAAAAAGCCTGATATCGGCGATCACGGGCCCTCATCGAGCCGATGGTCCTGCTTCATTCGTTGCACATATTTAAGTACCTCTTCCAACCACTCTGAATCGACACACGACGACGAGTCCACGGATAACGAGGACGTCCCGTACTCAGATCCAGTCGAACAGTGGCCAAGGCTGTATCCTCTCGATAGTCCCCGAGCATAATCGACTTTAAACGATCGGCCTTGCCGATCCACTGGACATCGTTAGGCAAACGCGATACGGAGGACGCCGATGCGCGTTTCATACATACAAGAACGTGAATTCCGCGACAACCACCACCGACAGAACCGTCGTTGCGTGTGTCGCCCAATTTCAAGCCAAGTCGAAATCGAACAAGAAGACGATAGGAACAGCGAGAGAACAACCTACGAAATTTACCATTCGCTTCGAAGAAGGCCAGCAAGAATCTTGTGCTTTCTCCTGCAGGTTTTTGCGTTCATCCAGCGACATGGTAAAATTCTAATATATAGCGTATGCAATTACACCGCGCGAGAAAAATTTACGTCTTTTTAACAGCCGATCGTTCGAGACTCCGGGAGGGAAAATTTTACTCCGGAATAGAAGAACGAAATTTATGGCTGGAATCTCCATGCCAAAATGGCGAGCGTTTCTCGTGCAGTTGCCATTGCTAGCGGACATCCGAAACTTTGAAATTGGTCGGAGAAATTTCAGACTCGAGAAGAGTAAATCGAAAGAAATCACGGGGAAATCATTCCGGATTTTGGGACGTGCCGCTTCGATTTCGCGAGAACCCTGCGAATCAAATCAAGCTAAGTGAACACGAACGAGGAAAACGAAATAAAAAGGAGTATAAAATCTGGGTATAAACTCGTTTAAGATAGAACGAAGCAACGAATGGAGATGTTGGTCCACGCTTGACCCGGAAATTGAAATTCCTGCGGACGTATTGGTTAATCGGACGCATTGAAGAAACAGCATCGAAGAAACGAACGAGTACGGAACGTGATTTTTTATCTTTTCCATCGATCGTCGATCGATCCAGTTTAACCGGGTTTTCGTGAATCTGAAAGCGGATTAGACGGAAAGACAAAAGGAAAGATACTCGCAGGACCTTAAAGGGGTTGTATGATATTTTCTCTTTAAAGGGAGCGAACGATATTCCGAATTTATAAGGCAACAGCGTCACGGCCAGCTGGGCCTTCAGCCAGATCGAGGTAAACCCACTCGGTTGGTTCCTCTATCCGAAACCTCTCTTCGTCGTTCGTAGAGCGAACGTACAGCGCCAGAACTCGGGGGTTTACGTTACGCTGTACATTACGCATTACATTGCCTCGTACGTTTCTGGAAACTTGCTGGCACGGAATTCAGAGCGGCATAGGAGAGCGTGCCGTTCCCGTATAACACATCGCCAAATCGACTTTCTTACGACGTCCTACGTTATCCTTTACGCGCGAGTATCGCGTGCGAGGATAACGTACCGACTGGTTGCGCTCCAGCTTTTTCGCGAAAACGTTCCTCCTCCACGCTCCCCCTATCCGCGGTGACAAACTATCGCGGCTTTTATGCGCTTTGCACGATCCGGCCGATGTACCGGATAGCTTCTCGAGAACAATAGCTACCGTCACTTTCAGCGGGAATACTGTGAATATTCTGTCGAGTTGCTTCAACCCCATCCGGCCGAGATTTCACGTACGCATTTATTTTCGAGACTTTTACGCGCGCTCTGTATATATATCTCGCTGAATATTGCCAAAATATGCTCTTGGAATATTCAAACGCCGCCCTGGAGAGAATGCAAATATCGTGAAACGGTGAAACGTAATATCAACAAGAAGAAGAACGAAACTAAAGGAGAGAAGGCTCGAAGAGAATCAAAATATTTGAAGGAATACATGATCGTAAACGTTCGCAAAATGAAGACCGTAAAAATTCTCTGGCGAAATGAAAAATCTTGGAAATCCCTTTTTATCGCGACGTGGTATTCTCAATTCAGTAACAATGGCCTCGACGAGTCCCACGAATGATAACCTGACGTCTATCTAAATGGGGTCGACCGAGGGAGACGAGCTATCTGATCTAGTCCGCTACCTTGACACTGGAAAGATTAGTCGTGGTTCTACCCTCGTTCTTTTTGGAATCGATCTGAAAATCCCGTCTGGTCTCCTGAGACAGGCGTTAAGTACGTCCCCAACGTCGTTCAAACGTCAAAGGCACGTAATCGCGGCTCACTCGAGCGAATATCCATAAAACGCAGTGTTTCGACATTCGGCCTGATGACAACGTTCGCCAAGTATAAAGTAAATCGTGCGAAACGAAATAGTTTTCTGAAAAGAGAAACAAAGACCGGTGAAGCTTTTGGTGGGAAAATCGAATCGACAAAGGAAAGGATAGACGTAAACGAAACCACGCGCAAAAGGAAATAGTTCCGAAAGAGATGGACGATAAAAATGAAGATATCTGTATTCTGGAATAACGATGATGAACAAACAACTTACGCCCAATGATAAGATTTCACGTGGTTTTGTGTACCCACCAAATACGTGAAATATCTTATTTTATTTTACCATGATACGTTACGATACCTATTGTAATTTACTTCGCCGATAAACCGGAGTAAAATGAAGATTTTCGCAACGCGGAATGGAAGTCGTGCTGTATCAAGGTATAGATAAAACAATACGACTCGTTCAGGAAAAGTGAACGAAATGTACGTATAGGTGAGGCATAAAATTAAATAAGAATAAACCGGCTTTTTTCACGCATTTACCGCTTTCGTCACTCACATTATCGCGGACGCAAGATCTGGATAAATACGTTCGTTTGCTCTGGCACGCGATAACTTTCGAGTGCGTTTTATCGTTCATTCCGCAGAGAAAACTGCGCTTTGATTCGTTGTAACGAACGTTGAAATATTAGAAACGACAGCCACGTTCCAATTAAGAAATATTAAGGCGTTTGCTTCGCACCGTGTATGCCGCAACGCGGAACATTAAAAACGATTAACACGGGATCGATACGTTTGTGCGAATCAAAATTATCAGGAAAATCTTCTGGCGTTTGGTTTACGCGAAACCTGTCTCTGCGCCTCTGCTCGTAATTGTCTCGATAAGAATCCAGAATACGGAATCAACATCGTTAACGAGATTGTAAAGACAGCAATATGGCACGCTTAAGAACATCATGAAACGGGTCAGTGATTTCACCCATCATCCACAGAGCCGAACCAGCCGAGAGGAAGCATCGAGGGTTATTACAGGGAATGAACATCCATCCGTTCCCGCAACAGCATCCGTATATAACGAGATTCTCTGGCTGGTGGTTGTACACCCACGTCCATGAAAAGTCATTCCGTCGAAATCACCGCGACGACATAATTTCCTCGATCTCATCAGAGATTAGAGCAGTCAAGAACAAACACACAGCCAGAACGTCGAGAGGAAGACAAATTGAACACAGAGCAGACGCAATGCGGATTGCCAACCCAAACCCTACCATAAGCTTTCTCCTTTTTCTTTCGCGCGTTCTATGTCGTAAGCAAATTCTCCCTCACTGCGCTGGATCTCGCCTCCCCTTCACTCGGTTCCTTCTTGCGCCCTACCGTAAGAATCGAACGAAACTTTAGCTTCTTATCTATCTTACTCGGTCGGTTAGTGCGTGAAACGGAGAAGTTGGTCGGATGAGTAACGAGAAGTTAGAAACGAGACGAAGAGAAAAGAAAGGGTCAGGACTGAGAGGAGATACGAAGTGATAGGACGAAGAGGTTAAAGCAATCGTCGGCGTGTTTCCGTATTTGTCGCTAGTTTTAATCTCCCTCTTGCCTGAATTCGATGTCTCGTTTAACGTAGATGGGACCGGTGCGCGCGAGAGAGCAATGTAATTATAAAAAGGAAAGAAACGACGGCAGGGAGATGATGGAGGGTTGAGCACCGGCCTATAATCTAACTAGTCATTGGCATCGAGACGATATTACGCTGGCCGTGATAGACATTTTTCGTATCGAAACCTTCAAAAGCGATCATCCCTCGTTTATTACGGTTATGTTCCCGCATGACAACCTGGCATTAAGAAGGGTCTGATACACCGTGTCGATCTAACGTGGCCACTTTATATCTCATCGAACGCAACGGGAAAGGGCAACGTGTTAATATTCGTGCACGGGGGAAAGTTAAAAGAGATCGATGTTTCTTTGGCGTTACAGAAATTTTAATATCATCTTCGAGTGTTTAAAACCGAGACCGGTTAGTAGAAGGAACATTGATGATACGCAAATAGTTAATGCGCTACCGCGAGCGCATAATTTCCTTTGATCCTAAACATCCTTTAATAACTCGCGCGTAAGTAACATCAGCTGTCACTACAAATACATAGGTACGTGTATCGCTGTAACGCGAATTAAGGTTAACGTCGTTACGTAAGATCTTCGTAAGATTTCAAGTTTAAACATAACGAAACCGGAGAACGTAACACCAAGTGTGATCAAACGTGCGGAAGGCGGCTTTATATTTGGTCTTTCGCGTCTACCAGCGATATTCTTGGTTAAATCTAGGAAGAGCTTTTATGGATCATTGATAAAGATTTACGAAGGCCGGTATTCAACGTTCTAGAGCTTGAAGCGCTCAAAGATGCTTAAATATTGTTATATTAGCAAGTAGCCGAATCTAGTGGAACTAATCCAAAGAGACCCGCTCGACTCGAGTCACGCGCGCAGGAATAAACGAAAACGGAGCCTTTGATCTTCAACGTGCTAACTAATTATCATAACGGCGCTCTCATTTTTCTTAGTTGTGCACCTTCCTTTTGTATCCTGCTCACTGATCGAATTCATATTTATTATTCCCCTTATCGTATAATCTAGTGATAATGAATTTGTCATGTAAATTACCAACGATGCCCTCATTGATAATCCTTCGTCATTATAAATACATCGCCACCATCTAATTAGCATACCTGAATTCCGCGCGAAGGCACATTGCGGTAGTACTTCGGAGAGCGACAGTTATGTTATGAATAAACGGGACCTGCTTAACGAGCGTACCGCTTTAAGCTGCAGAAACTTTAGTGCTCCGAGAGCTTCCAGCTTAAGACATCGACGATTCGTTTAAACCGACCGACTGACCGAACTTTTGTGATAATTCATTGAGCATCCTCGATACCACGATCGACCGTCGCGTCGGTGGTTCCGTCTCTTCTTGCAATCTCTTTGCCCTGTTTTCTCTGTTCGTGGCGTAAAGATTTCGTTATAGAACAGCGAACGTGTACATACCTTGTGTACACGTACGTACATACGAATTCGTACATACGTGTATACTTATAGGAGCGTACAGTGCGGCTCAATTTTAAAGTATCCGAGAGAAAAGTTGTAAGCAGCTTCCACTAGCGGAGTGGATACTGGAAAAGGAGTCGGTGCAGATGAAGGGGGACTTACGCTCGAAGCAACCTCATTGGCTAAGCCAGGCTCAACTCAAACTGCGCGGACTAACAACTCTGCATAATGAGAAAGTTCGGTCGTTTTCGGTTAAAGAAACTATTCAATTGGAACTTGAATGTCCCAATACGACGACTCGTCGAAGCAGAGGCAAGAGTCGACAAATACAATTACGTACAGTTGCGATCGTGCAAAAACAATCGAAGCGATCGTTTCAATAATTCATGGTTCTTTTGATATTCGCACGTACTCGCGATTCAACTGCTCTGCAGTCACAGACGTCTAATCGCATCGAAATAAAGCGATTGTATTACGTATCTTATAGATTCAAAGCGGTGATTCGGCTTCTGTTTCTCCATGTTCAGTTTTCACAGCGTTATTCAGCCGATAAATACGTGCTCCGGTTGGAAATTACACGATTCACAGGTTCTGTAGCTTCTATAGTTTCGGTTAAATTCCAGTGACTTTTACGAAACGAATTTGAGTAGCCTTAGGCAATTCGAGTCGTTCGTAGAAAAGGGCTGGCAGGAAATAGAATAAAACCTTTTTCCGTCGATTCGTAAAATTGCATGTAGCCACCGTTCTACAGAATCCAACCGCCAATCCTTCAATCCCTACAATCCTGTACCCTCTTTCAACCTCTTCCTTCCCTCCGATCTTGCGTGACCTTTCCACAGCCGGTTACTGTGCTACGAACAGCATTAGATATTGATTGGATAAAAAGCATTGAGTAACCCTACGGATAAATGGAATTTCTTGGTTAACGTAAGCTCGCTGTACCTTTTAGCCAAACTATGTGTCGATATTCTAAGAATCTTTTAGACGGCACTGTGAATGTTCCAAATACGATATGAAAAATATAAATTATAAGACCAATGTCTTTTGGTCGCAATCGCGTTCGATATTCCGGGATAATATCGCGTAACTTTATCCTGTCGAAGACAAAGGATAACGCGGAACGGTAGAGATTTGGAAGACCGGTAACCGGATCCCACGCTTTGGACAAGATCGTTACGTTCGAGGAGATCGCAGAATCGAGAATTTACGATCTGACAAAGTAACACGAACGAAACATCGCGGAAAGATACTTTATAACTAACCGCGAACGCTTACAGTTGGCTCATCCTTGGAATCGCTCGAGTACAACTAACGAACGACCAATTACATTCTAAAGTACGCTAGCGAAATTTAAATCATACAAGTAGCGCTCGTTTTGAAAATAGTCCTAGAATGTTCAGGATGATGAAAGAAATCGTTAAGTTACTATGACAACTAACATGACTGTGCGCGATCGCCAAGAAATATCGCGTATCTCGTGTATGTATAATCCTCCTACAGAGTCTTACGTTGGCGGCATCGAAGAGTTACGATGGAAAAGGAGTACGACGAAAAAACGCGCGAACCCTACACGCGGTTAACTACCTGCAAGTTCCGGTCCACTGTGAACAGGTAAACCGGTCCAGCAGCGGCCATTATAACGACGCAAAAATATAGATGCCCCGAATACTTGCGGGAAAATACGCTCTACTTGGACCGTGATATTAACACCTAGAAAACATACGAGCGGACGTAATCGTATAAAACACGATTTCTCATTGACACGCCATCTAACGCCGACCAGTTCTTGTAAAGTCTATTCGAACAGCAATTGGTTTCGATATCGAGAGACAACAGGTTCGACAGAAAGAAGAGGAGCGGTGTACACATAAGTCCAGTAGGTATAGCCGCATCCAGTGCCTGCGAACAGGTAAACCGGTCGATTCTTTATTTTCTCGTTTGCTTTTTTCGCGCAGTCTGTCCTTTCCACGGCGCCTTCGACGCCGTTCCAGAGCGAAAGAGGGGCATAGGCAGAAGCATTTTTATCGGATGAGTCTCGGCCGCTTGCAGGAGCGGTCTGGGGGCCTGAACCGGGTTACCTGATACCAATGAATGAATACTCCTTATCCACAATGCGCTCGCTCGCTCCTCTCCTTCTGCTCGTCCCACAAAAAACCTGGCCGTTCTCGCTCTGTTCTCCGGCATGGTGTACCAACACCTTTCCCGTAGCTACGTGTCACGTTTAACGATCGCGCAGTTGCACACGCACGTGCATCACGGTTTGATGCAACGCGAAACCCGCCCCACAAGACACGAACAGAGAAACACAGATACGGAAAGGATAGAGAGGACGAAATACACACAGAGAGAGAGAGAGAGAGAGAGAGAGAGAGATGGTTGCAATTAGCTAATCTCTCGAGTAGAAACGATAATTGGTATAATCGATGCACCAATTAGAGAGAACGCGAAGCTAACGAGATTCGACCGGGCCACGCCGTCTAACCAACCGATCTCTCCTCTCTCTTTCTCTTTAACAACTACCCTCTCCGTCCTCTTTCTCTTTCTTGTTCTTTTCATCATCCACGATGCTGCTCCTTTTCGCGTTTGTGGATACCCTCTCGAGGGAGAAGATCTTCTTATCGTAGCCAACCACCGTATCGGATCCAGAGGGAGGAATACGAACCGAAGAAAAGCTTCCCATCGACCAGTGATAATAGCCATTTGGCGAGTATTATCTTGGAAAGCAATCCTAATCGGACGAACCTATGGTCGACGAACTTGGAGTAACGAAAGGCAACGATGCATAGGTATAGGCGCTGGAATTTAGGAAAGAAGCGTGGATACTCGACCGCGTTGGTTGAGAGATGCGAGAAAAGTATGTGCGGCTATACGATGGAATTTTTATTTCCTTCCCTTGCAGATTCTTTTTTCTCGTTAGAAGGTTAGAACGAATAGGCGTAGGGAGCAGACTCGGCAGGAACGATCGGAGAACACCAAGGTGAAAATAACGGACCTTTCACACCGCCATACTATACTCTTTAAAGTCCAATATGTGCATCCATATACATACACGTGCGTACATCTATATACTGCACACACGGGCACGAACACGTACAGTGCCTCTATATGTATGTATGTACGAACTTTGGTCGCTCGCACGGTCAAAGGGTTAGGATATACCCTCTACGTTTCCCTTTACAGGGCCAGAAGCACTTTTGTCCTCGACAACGAGTATATAAGGCACGGAATATGAATTGGCGTTTCACGCTTATTGTGCGACAGGAGGTGAGAGTGTGCCGAATTAATAGCCACTCCAGAGAGACCCGGGTTTCGAATATACCGTCGTGCCACGCCGTCGAGAGAAAGAGGAGGCGAGGGTTTTCAACTCTCACCCCCGTGCCTCCCTCGAAAGTGTACCCGAAAAAAGCACGGCGTGAACTAGTCCACGTTAGTTCGCTCTGTGCACAACACTTCACAATGAAGGTGTTCCTCCGTTTTACAGACTGTATGACGAATCGACGCTGGCTTATATACGCGAAATTCGCTTTGACACGATTCTGTTCTGTGTTTAGCAAACTCCTTGAATTTCGCCTGATATTTTTTTATAAACGCTCGAAAGTAAAATACCGGCTCATATTCTCATATTTCTTCTCGTTCGTAGAACGAAATAATAAAAGTACCGGAAAGACCGATTTAAAAATTAATCTAATTACATCGGCGCCGGTCGTAGAAAGTCGATAAAACTCCACACCCGATCCTTTTTTCCCTGATACTCTCCTTCCCAGTTTTTATTTCCTTCCTCTCTGTACTTCTTATCTCTTCTTCTTCTTTCAATCCATTCGATATGCCACGGCTAAACTCGATAAAAAGTTCAAAGAATACGGATGTTCCGATAGCGTGCTGGTTGTTCTTGTACGACACCTTACAAAGCAGTCGATGGAATCCTTCTCCGGGTCAGCTTTACGCAACAATTTTGACATTGTCTGGTTCGCTGTCGATGCGGGTATGCGAAGAGCGGGAAATGAGTTGCGGTGGACTATGCCGAACTTTAGATTGAATTCAACGCTAGAGTTCCGAAAAAGAAATCCGAACTGGACTTTCTTCGGTTATGGACTCTCGTGGATTTCCTTATTTCTTTTTCTCCTATATACGTGTACGTTCCTTCGTCATCGGTATACGTTAGAGACGTATCCAATTTTCGGTGGATGAGACGGAATTTTTGAACTCGTTGGGAAGATCTCGCGAAACGAAGGGACATCGAAAGTCGTTCGTGCTCGTTCCTTTTTGTTCACGTTCGACATTTTTATCTGGATACGTCGTTACCCTTGCTTGGGGATACGTGCTACTTTCGTTTACCTTTCGCGACAAGAATTCGCTTTGACACTTACGCGTCTTACGGCGAATATCAACGTCGATAAAGCGTTACGATCAAAAGGAATTAAATGACAAAGTGACAATCCAATTTCTCGGCATGTTGCGTTTGCCGTTCGTCATAATTACATTCAATTAAAAGCCCAGCAGGTCACCACGTCCACGATAGAACACGCGTATATCGATAGATATATCGAGGCATATTCGCTGGAGCACCGCACAAGTGCGAAATCGAACTGATCCATGGAGAACCCGTATCTATAATGCATTCTCGTGCGACCACCGTAGCTGGCACACGGATGCTCTCATACACCGGCGTTCCTACAGATACGAAGCTACGTTTATTTCCGAATGGCGCTCTGTACGTAGTTCCGGCGTCGACACGATGCGACAGCCCGATCGCGGCACAAAACGGACGCCCCACCGCTTAAACTAAATAATGCATGAGATGGATCGAACGCAACATTTAAATACGTGTATTCAGTTGGAACGGTTGCTACTACCTTGGCCTTGCACGATCCGTGCCATTCGGTTAAACGATCGAATTTCTTGAAAATCGAAATTTCCCTCCTACTTTACTGCGCTACTGTGTGATATTAAAAGGGACGAAGAAACATTTGGCAGTTGTTATCGTTACATGGTTGATATCGTTGCTATCGTGTTAGCTATCGATATCCATAATGCCGCGAGAAAAGTACTTTGTAAGTTTCGTGCGAAACACGGAGCCATAAAGATCCAGGAAGGTGGAAAAAGGAGGAAAATAGTACGTAGTCGATGTCGCAGTAAAGTACGATCGTTCTTGCATGACTTACGGGCACATTTATAGGCACGAAACTGGGTTACGTGAAGACTGGTTTAAGAATTTTATTACAAATTCCCCAAACGCCACTGCTATGCCTTATATAGCGAAAGTTTTACACTTTCCGAGTTTCGAGTCAGCATAGAAGTTTGCGTTATAGTTTCTAATTTTAAAATCTGATTCGTCGCGGCTAAACTTCCGCCAAACTATTCTGTAACCGACGCACAGCTTGTCTCCGCGTATTTCGCATTTACGACGAATGAAGGAAGGATCGTAGCAAATTTACTAACAAGACGTTTCCGCTTCGATTCCCTCGTGCTACCTTCTAAGGGAACGAGTCAGTCGTGAGGAGAGCGCATCAAAGAGAAACGCGATAAGAAGAGGAACATACTGATACCTTGTTGATCAGCGCCGCTGTGATTAATCCTTTAAAGGAACTGGATCTAGCATCCCTAAAAGAAATGCTCGTGGCCTTATTAACTTTTACTGGACGATGCACGATGCGTCGGTTACTAGAAAAGCATCGCACGCCGGGAAAGCTGACTCGTACGGTAACAAGCGTCGTTTACGCGCCGCTTAAACGATTCGCGAGGATCGAAACGGCGGGTGAATATAAATGAAGTTGTCTTTTGAGGCGAGCTGCCGCGTCAACTTTCGTCCATGTAACGTAATGAGACAGCAATCAGGGGGATTATCGGAGGTGTGACTTTGTCGGTTGCTCGAAAAAGGGATTACGGAACGCGGCCCAAGCCACGAATGGAATAATTCAAGGCGGTTTGCAAACATTAACGCGTAACGAGATAAATACGCAATTTGCGAGTTCCAACGAGTGACAAGAGTGGCGTTTCTTAAAAATTTTATAACTACGACCAATCGGAGATGGTTAACTTCGTTTAAGCACAGTTTAAGAGCCTAACTGGATGCCGCATGAACTTTTCTCTAAGAAAATTCGAATCTAAGGTGTCCTCTGTCGAGTGATCTCGTTTATTTCGTCCCGTCCGCTTCGCCGTTAAACGCTTTCCTGTTTTTCTCTCTTTTCGTTCTTTCGCGTAACTCGTGACAAAGAAACGATCATCCAGCTTGGATTACGAGCACATTTACGAGCGGTCCAGCCAACTCGTCCTTCGTTCTCGTTCTCGTCAACGTTCGTGGAGAAGCAAAACCGCCGGATTGAATGGAAAAGAGAGTCCCGAGGTAGGAGGAAGAAGAAGAGACGGAGAAACGTCGAAGTTAAAACCCCCGGAGGTACAATTTGGCGGGAAGAAGCGCGAGAAAGCGGGCAGGCGACGTAGTTCTACCGTGTTCGAGCTTGACGGCACTCAAACTGGAATTAATGCGTAATTAAGGCGCGTTCACGCGATTGTCGTCGCGGCTCAAGGGCCACTTAAGCTACGCTTCGTCCTACACTGGTTCATCTTGCTACCTTTAAATTGTTGAAATCGAAATGAACGGCGTTGATTGCGGGACGAATCCATTCGACTCTTTGTTTCAAAGAATAACGTGGTTCTTCCGCTCTTTTTCCCCCGTTTTCTCCCATCCGTGGATCCGTGACTAATTTCGTTTTAATGCTCGCTCGTCTCAGTCAAGCTCCGCTATTTTACCTTCTGGACACGCTTCATCGTATAATTACCACGGCCATAGCTCGGTATGTTTACACAATTAAGAAAGTCTACTACCGAAGAAGTGCGAACGAGCGTGTATAGCTATAGAATCAGAGAGTGTAGAGGAGAAGTCGGGGAGGCTGAGAAAATTTCTCGATGGAACTTGCCAAAGAGCTTATCCAGAGAAGACGTCTATTCACAGTTTCGGTCTTTGTGGATTTACAAGATTACCAACTTTGCGACCAGCTCGCGTTTACCTCCAGTGCCCGGCGAGACCCCTTGCTTCGGATTTGCATTCTTTAAGAAAAGTGACATCAAAAAGTTTCCTTTGCTATTTCACCTTAAACCGGCTACACATTTTATTCGAACTAAACGGCCACGTTTATCGATCTTTTACCTTTATTACACGTAATTGATTAACACGAATAAAATGTTATGAATATGATCCGGTGTTGCGTGTAAAAAATAAAACACTATAAAACGTTTACTCTTTTGGTAGTTTTAAATATCATTCATAGCATCGTGACGACAAAATGATTTTAAAATTTTCCTGTCCAGCAAACTTGAAATTTCAATCGGTGAAACAAAAATACAGAACGCCACGTCATATCGCGATAACACACAACGCATAAAAATTCACTTTTAATAACGCAATTTTCTGTCAAATGCAGGCGAAAAAGGTGGATGTAAAAAACGATGAAATAAAAACGGTCGCTGGAAAAAGATACGCGTGGAATGCGCAGCTTGACCCAGTTGACAGGATGGATTTTGCACGAAACGCGCGTACTTCAACCTGTCCAAATCAACCAAAGCTTCTCGATGCGACACCGGCCGTGTATAGCCAACTTAAAATGGAAAACGAATTTTCGAACGCTTTGTCGAGCGATTCTCGAGCGATCGTTGCTCGCAATAAAAGTTAACGGCAGCTGGAAAATTAAGATCGTACAGCTTTTTATTCGAGAAAATATTCGAACGATTCAATCGCGAGGCTGTGTTTTATCAGCGCATCGCTCGAATTAAAATCGATAAAGTGATTCGTGCACAGGGAAACGAGTACGTGCTCAGGACACGATATTTCCGTAGATATTGCTCCATGTATTTATTCCGTGATGAATTATCGGACAGCATACCTTTCATCGTACTAAATACATATTTCATAATTAAACGCCGCGAAACTTGGGCTATGCCGAGAATGTCGAACATAAAGGGGATCGTGACGAGACCGGGGGGAGTTAGAAACGTGAAATTGTTCGTATCCCTTCGTGAAATATCACCCCTTCGTTCTCTGTCTTAATTCCGAATATTTAAATAGGGGGTACATTACGCGCAGTCCTGCCCTGAAAAAAAAATTAGTAATAACGCTTAGAGCTAGGGGCAACTTTCATTTTATTTCATTTCGCGCGGAAAAAGTATTTGTACATTGGAGAAAACGGAACTGATTGGATGGCTAATTAAAAACTATGTCGCGCGCAGTACAGATCTAAAAATGAACGAAATTAAATTCCATTTCTTGTTCTGTTTCCCATTTCCCGTTTTCTATTTCCTTTTACCTTTTAAATTATCGTAGACCGTGCGTATTCGAAGGAAGAACGAAACACGAAGTTTCTCTATGACTGCGAGTAATGAAATTCTAATTTTAGATGGAGGGTTAGCAGGAAGTACACACTTATGAAGGGATATCCCGGCGACACTTAAGAGCTTAATTAACGCTACGCGAAACGTGGCTGCTTTTTGCACCGATGCATACCTTTCGAGCGGCACTGGCCCAAGCCAACCGGCGTTTCTGCCTTCGTGTGTGCACGGTGCAGGTCCTTGTATGTGCACGTGTGTGAAAACATCAAGGGAGTCGAAATTAGGTTAGAACACATTGAGACGTTAGGGATGACTCGATTAAATGTAACTCCCATCTGTTTAGATTTGATTATGATACATGCCTTGATGATCGCTGAGGACCGATCGTATCTGCGATATAAGATCTTTAAGGATGAATATTTTCTCGTTGGAATTTATGCAGGTAAATTATGTCATATTTTAGTAAATTAATCGGATCCTTTTCGACTAAATTGAGTATATTAGAAGGAAATATGACTAAAAGCAAAATCTATAAATCTTACTTTCGAAGTAATATGTTATAAATAATGATATAAAAACCGAAGAAAGTCGCCAGGTCGGTCCAGACGGTCGTTAGAACGGCGATAGTTAATCTCTCGAATAAGTCTAATAGCCACTTCTAAACTGTCGAAACGATCGAAGAGGTGCGCCAAATGTCGATAATGTACTTGGAAGCATACACCAGTCCGACAGTCCGCGCCCTTTCAATTTCCCTCATAACTAATGGCTCGAAACAGAAGACGATGTACGATTTAATATCAGAAATTGATATACCGCCTAAAGGAAAGTAATGCGTCACGCAATTAATTTGTGAAAAAAGAGTATTTCGATTTAATCGCGGACCACCTTGCGTCGCTTAAAACGCAAGTTTCTTTGTGAGAGTACCCCTTGCATTCATTAAACGCGATTCGCCGACATTGACATCTGTCGGGAAAATTTCCTCAAGATGAAGCGAACACCGAAAGAAGAGACAAAGACGAGAGGAAAAGAAAGGAGCGTGCAAAGGCGAAAGCAGAGAAAGGGTGGGAAGAAGAGGATAGGAACTTTAGACTCATTACTCAACCCCAGGATTCGGTACAGAGGAAGGGCCAAGACTGGTATGAATGTCTCCTTTATTTCATTTTACGAAATAACACCGTCGTTTAACCCACTGGAGCTTGTATCGTCCAGACATCGTAATGGTGCTCGAAATGAGAACACGGTTTTTGTGAATCGCGATAAATAGGAACAGCTTTACGGCTACGGAAAACGTGTATGTCCAGCGCATAAACGCTCACCGATGGACCACCGAGTATTTCTGTTTCGCTGAAGAAATTAATGGGCAAAAGAAATCTTACTTGCAAACAGAAATATCATTGTTCGACGCTCACTTAATCTAACGTATCCACTTTGTAACATTTCGTTGAATCTCTTTTCTTATCAGGAACTATATTTCGTGGAATGTAGAATAATACTAGGACGCGGAATCGGTATGATAGTTCTCACTTGTGTAATATTATTATAACGAGTAATAAGAAAAAGTGGAGTGTACAAATGGATAGGAAAAGTAAGCCACCGTTGCGGGATGGTTATTCAAGTTAGCGGGAGTTTGAGAATTCCGTGAACCTCATAGCGGCCATGCGGACAAACAGAGTATCAATTTCCCCGGGAAATCCTCGTGTAATCCGCTAACAATGGACACTGGGGTTGGTTGGTCGACCCAAGATTCTCTTAGGCAAGCGCTGTATTTGAAACATTCAATGAAGATGAATTGTCTTATAAACGATCCCCTGATATATCCACGTAGAAAAATATTTTGACACTAAGCACTCCTCTTATCGTATTTCCACCTCGATACTTTCGTACATCCCCTTGTTTCGTTCTATAAGTTCTGTGTACGAGCGTGAAAGTTTTAGAACCGTACCGATAAAGTAACCAATAGTTGTTATCCCTTTCCCGATAAAAGCTATATTTTTGATCAGATGCTTCGTAGCATGATTTCGCGCCCGAAGATGTATTATTTACCGCACCGCCTACCGGATATTATCTCCTACTAGAAAATCGTTTGGATTGGCCGAGGCGTACCTCGATCTTTTCGCAAGGCCAGCTAAAACGAAAATGAAGGGAAAAATCGTGCACGTTCTCGAGAAAGTTTCCAAGGCGAATTCGCGTTTCTCCGGTAGTCGATTCTTACTGCGGATCAATTTTAAAAATTACGAAGAACAATGCTATCAATGCTATTTGCTGCGAAGATACGTATATCGTGAATTACGAATCTTATCGTTAAAAACTTTCTCGCCGCTTCTTGGTGGCGGCATTTCGTGGAAGATCTACGATCTCTGATTTATTATTCCATTTAACGTCTACACGTGTTGGGGCGAATGAACTCTGAAACCCTCCTTTAGTACGAAAGCTCCGTTAATTGCGGTATCGAACTTCGCAATCTCATTCGTCTTCGACCAACCGTGACGACACCACCTTCGTTCGAACGTATCGGTTACGGCCACTCTGACCGAGTGAAACGGACAGTTAGACTGAACGAACGAAGTCAGAGAAGTAGGGTTGTTCGAGCGGTCGCGGACTGTGGCGAGGGTGCAAGAGCTCGTGCGTGTTCGAGAGACGCTAAGAGCGTAAGAGACCGAAAGTGATGCGAGCGTGTGGAGCACAGAGGTAGAGAAGAATATATTATACCTAGCGTCAGCTGTGCTTTATAACCCAAGCATCAGGCTAGCGTCACGGTGTGGGTTTATATCGCGATACACAGTGCATCTGCCAACCCCTGTTCTCTCATGCGATCAGCTCCGCTCCTTTTTTCCTCGAGGTGCCATTCCTTCCCTACTCCGTTCGCCTTCGACTATCTTCCCCTCGTTCTTCCCTTTCTCTCCTGCTCCGCTATACCGCAAGAGCAGTGGTTTTTGCGCCTCTGATCATTACACAGTCGTGCAGCTACACAGCTACACCGACCATCTCCAGAAGAGATGAAGTTATCCGTGCGTACGTGAGCAAGGTGTCAATACTTTTAGCCAGTCATGGAACTGGCAAAAACGATCACCATCTCGACCGCAATTTAAAAAGACCAAATGGAATGCGTTATGACAGCAAGAACTGGTTCTTTATGAACATTTAATTCGTTTCGTTCGACGTTTTATGAGTTGAGAAACCTGGCGATTTCCAAGCACCATTTTTTCTACTTTTGGTTTATAGATGAATAAAACTCGTCTCACAGTTGGAAACGCGGGTCATCGTCTTATTTCCTGCCTCGAGTTTCACACTCGCGCAGCCTCGATTCTCGTTTCCCTGCAAATGTATATTTGTCGGTCGTAATCACTAGACAGTCGGAAAAGTGGTCTTAAGACGAAGTCATTCATATTGTATAGCGTTTTGCTGCCGCATTCCCAAAGACGAGATGCATCTATAGACGAAAGGCGAGGAGATTTGAAGCGTAAAGCATCAAACAGGAGCCGTTGCGTCGAAGAAAGCTAAGCCCTTATGAACATTTAAGTAACTCCCTAATGGAAGTTTAGATCTCGTCGCACCGTAGAAAGTTGATAACTCACCAGACACCCACCGTACATGGCTAAAATCTCGTTCGTAATTACGGACGTTGATGAGTACATACTCTGTCTCGAGCTAGCGTACAGTCAGACATGTTGACGTACCAGCTCCGTTGTTGGTAAATTTTCTAATTAAAGCAACCTTATCACGATCCTAAGTGTCTATAGAGTTTATTAAAAAAAATCCCTTATAATTTTTGGAAAAACGGGATCACGTCAATTTGTTTGCCAAAATTTCCCTCGCGACGCGACGGTACATCGAAAATTCAATTTGAAATTACGCGATTATCCCGTATCACTAATTCGCTGCATTCTTATACTTCGCAGTTTGCAGGTATTACGTTATCAGACGTTTATCACTAATCGAATAAGACATATTCTCGCGACATTAGTCGCGCTCATTGTTTCAGAACGCAACCACCAAGAACGTGCCATTATACGACTCAAGACCATTTCATAGATCGGTAAAGCATGTGCTTGTAAAGCAGGCTGTAGTCTCGGCAGCATGCCGCGTATTAGGGCACGTGTGTACGATTATATATCCTCTCTACTGTGCACACGGTCCGCACACACTACTGTGAATTAAATTACGTCAGTCTATATCGTGTAACAATGCGCTCGCAAAATTACACGGGGAACCTGCACCTCTGCACGTCGTCAGTGGGACGTGTTACAGCTGTAATGAGGCAGAGTGATTTCACGATGAAACAGCGAGAGACAAGAGAATCCCGTGTATAAACCTAGAAGCCGCTGTGAATCACGTTACATTTATCTTCTTCTTCTTCATTCATGCTGAACTGTTAAGCTTCGCCTTCGGAGAACGATCTATTTGTCGGGAACGCCTTTCACCTTACGGAAAGCTAAATCAACGTTAATGCCCAATTCATATTTTCCGACGTTTATTTATCGCAAATTAAATTAAAAATTAACCTCGCGTTACATATCGAGTGTTTGAAAACATGAAATCGTCTTCATCAAGAGGACACGTAATTTGTACAAATCGTTATTAAATTGTCTGAATAATAGATAAGCTACAACGCTTTTACAATAAATATAATGTTCAATATGCAGGACGTATTTGGCGATATCATGGCACAAGAGCGTGTTCAATTGCAGAAACTGCTGAAGTACTTGCATCGCTTTCCGATACCATTGACAAGTGATGTATACGGTGCGTATGAAAAATATCTATCCATGATACATTACACGAGAACATCATTTCGCTATGTAGCTGTTAATCGAATGCACGACGATCAATTTTATCAGAAATTTTTTATAATGTACGAACATAAATCCCATTACAACACCATTCTATCGCTAATTTTTTTCCGATATAATTTAACAGCGCGATTCCATTTTCGCTGGCTGTATAATCGATCGACGAAAACGAGACAGGCCAAAGAAAGGAATTGGAAAGAAAAGAAGAATAAAAGAGCAACGACAAATTTTCGCGCGGATTACGCAACGTATCGCGCTCATTTTCATACCATCCAACGACGTAATCAAACGGCGCAATAAATCACCATCCTCGGTATGTTTTGTATTAATAAAAATTCCATTAATCTTCGCGGTACCGAAAGTAAAATAAAGGAGACAGGGAAAAAGGAGAAACAATTTAACCGAGTCTCGGTTCCAGGCCCCTAATAATTTAGTCGTCCGGTTGAGGGGTTGCCTGAAAATCGTCGCGCGATTCTTCACGGCGCAGCGTTAATTTTATTCCTGAGAGCGCGGAGAGCGTGAATTAGTGTCCAGAAAGGGATGGTACCACGCCGGCTACCATTACGGCCGAGTAACATACGTAAGGGCTCCACGTACGGACCGACCTGGCGCGATACCGGCGAAGAAACATCTCCGCGTGCCGTGCTGGCACATAATTCATTGCCGGCAGGAAGCTTGTACCTTAATCTCATCGTATTCTGACCGAACCGCTGCAAAGGACGAAGATGCAGTGTGAAACGTACTGTAGCTTGTACGTGCAAACGCGGTGCTTATAAAGGCGACCAATGTATGCATGGTCCACGTACATAACTATCAGCGGAATGTATCATCTCCGTAGTCCAACGGCAGGACATGTTATTCTGACTACACACCAATCCCTGGCAATCCAATGGGAATTATTATGTAACCTCTATAATATAAATGCATCGAAGATTTGTCGAACGATAGACGTGTACGCGTGTACCTACCTACTGTACAATATTATGTGTAATGCTGTGACGCGATATATCGACAAAGATCGCATGGTAGATTGCATTGATGCGAGTGAAAATCATGTTCAACGAATCATTTTCATCGGCCTTTAATTGCATAGACACAACAGAGCCTCGTAATGCAACTAAACAACTATGTTGGTTCTTTCGGAGTACCTACATATTGTTGGAACTTTAAGTATCGATCGAAATTTGTTGTGACGTTATACATATACGCGTGAATATATGTATTTAAAACGCGCGTATATGACAACATACCAGAAAAAGCGACAAAGATTAACGTGAAATTTTCGACAAAGCGAATATTCGACTGGACAACGTGAAGCGTGACAGCCATTCGAACTAGCGTGTTAGATCTGGAACAGAGTAGAATTTGGATACTAATTCCGTGGCGCCTGGTAGAAATTCGGGCCATGCCTAACGCACAATAACGTACTCGAATAACGCAACAACGTAAAGCGACTTGTAACGAGTAGAATAATTCGTGAGCAATGCTTTGGTAATTGTTCGTCTTGCAATATGTTTGAAGATCGTACGGAAAATGAGACTTTGCACTTCATCTTGTATGTACGCGATTGAATCTGCGATGGAATTGATCGATGCACGTTCGGGTAAAAATCATAGCTAGTTACTCTTGAATACGCTTGCGCTAATACCGTCAATTTTAGTATTTTTCAATGCAATCACCTGGTAGGATTGCCTCGCATTACAATAAGGAAGTTGCATCGACCTGGGATGGAACGAAGAGCTTTACGAAGGGATTTGCAGAAAGAAACAAGGTAAAAAGAAAGTAAAGGAGACAGGTCTAGTGCATGTAAATAAGCGACAAGCAGCCTACAAGAAGAAAACTGGAATAACACGGGCTGTTATGGCAAAGTAAAGGCACCATGTTTTCAGCAGGCTTTGCTCCGTGATCAGGTGCTACTATGCCATTCTCGAATCGAGATAATGTGATTCGATATAGGGCCGGTTGCTAGGTAACATGCAATCAATAGGGAAAATGGAAGATCGAAGCCTATAAAAAGAACTTTCGATACAAATTCGCCCGATGTGTAATTTACTCGTTAACCAAATTTAGGATCTGCATCCGAAAGACACGAGCGTTTTTATCGACCAATCACGATGAATCTGTGTACATGCTCCAGGAAAAACGCTTGATTTATAGATTTAAATGTTAGCATACGTATAGAACACTTGTTTAATGAACCGATGGACTAACGATAATTAATACAAAACATTACACGCGAGGTTCTTGTAAACAGAGAATCAAAGAGACACTTTACCACATCGACAGCTTTAACGTAACGCACAGTCTATGTACAGACACAAAAATATTCACGTAATTTCCCTTCATTCGAGTGTGCGGATCGATCAGTTCAGTACGAGAATCATTTGATAGAAAGCTATTTGAGAATTACTAGCGTTGAATCACCGTTAATGGTACACAACGCTGGCACACGACAAACACACAGTGAGAGAAGAAAATCGGTCAGAGAGACCGAGAGGCAAAGGGAGGGAGGGAGGGAGGGAGGGAGGGAGAGAGAGAGAGAGAGAGAGAGAGAGAGAAAGAGAGTAAAATTAAAATAGAAAGAAAGAAAAAAAGAAAGGGGAGGGCAAATTAAAAATCGAACAATGGACTAATGCTTGGCAGCCGCAATGACCACCATCGCGTGGTCGTTCTGATTTCGCAGATTCGGTCGGTAGTTATACTTTAACGTGGTGGTACTTAAATAAATTATCAATCGTGTTGAAAGCCACCGGCCCGGCCCCGGGAGAAGCGAGAGAACCAGCAGCGGGAGAAGGAGGCACGAAACGGGGAAGCCAGAAGCGAGGGGACCAACAGAAGTTGAAAGTGAGACGAAGCGTCGAGGGCGATTAAGCAAATATCCAATTTTCCTTTTTTCAACGGCCGACGTATGAACCGGTGCCTCGTTTTATACCGGGCAAGCTCGGCTTTTATTTGCGGTACGCCGGGCATTCGACGTTTGTTAAATCGCTATAAGCGGTTCGAGTGGTACGGAGAAGAATATAAATGGCTGCCGAATTGACTCGCGTGTCGGTGGAGCTACGGCGCGAGTGGGAAAGTAAATCATAAGGATCTAGGGGTGGGCGTTTTTTTCCTTTCCAACATAATTACAGACCTAAATGATATATTAGTTTGGTAATCGAATAGTGGTGCGCGATACCTCGATAACCGGTGTTGGAAGCATACGACAAACACCACTGCATTGTAAATGCTTCCCGCGATGCATCTCGATCGCATGCATGAAAATGTAGTTGTTATTTTTAAATCGAACGTAGTGAAAATTTGTAATTTGAAATAATTTGAGGGGAAGATTCTAGTATGCAAACGCAATAAGGATACGAATTTGAAATAACGCAAAGGTCGGTTTAGATCGCTTCACGAAGAACGGCAACTCAATTTTCTCCCATTTTACGACGAATAAAACTCTGCTCAATGCGTTTCGATAAAGATATATACACACACCATGTATATACAGACACCAGTGTATACCGTATGCATGAGAGACAGTTTGCGAGTACTGGCTCCTTTATAGTTTGCTACCATACTCGATACATTGTGAAGATAGTGCAACATTCACTTGTCGAGAGTCAATTTTCTCGAACGAAACCATTACAAAGGGAGATCAGTTTTTTAGCGAAGCATCTCTTATCTTATGTTCTTCAATTATCTTCGAGATCGCGATAGTAACGGGGGCAAAAGTTGTTACGAGAAATTTTTATGAAAAATCCTCGCTAGCTAAATTATCAAGGCGTGTGCTGTACCTACTCTTCCACTTTTAACGTAATCCTCTTAACTTTCTTCTCTTTTTTCCTTTTTCAGACATATCTTACCAACTACGGTACCAACTACGGTGGGATTTGAATTTGTCGAGAGAAAATGAATACACGGTGCCACGATCCATTCTGGAATCTACGGTTACGTTTAGTATCGGTATCGAGATTGTGCACGAGCATTCTTACCAATGGCGAAACATACATGGAAATGGGACTTGGAAAGTACATACTGTATTAAAGCTGGTCCAAATAAGCTTTGGAAAACTTTAAAATAGGTGTAGATTGTCTCAAATAGAATCGTACGATGCTTCGATACCGATCTACACGAAATACATGTCATTCGATATACTTCAATTAATTCTACGCCTTGTAGCCTGCTTTCAACCTTATTTGTTTTATCCTCGACCCACCAACGACGTACAACCCCTATCTTTTTTCCTTCCATTAATGAACAGGAAATTGAACTCCGAAAAAAAGTGACGTTAATGTCTTTCATTGTAGACGTGTACGCAGATACGCACATCCGACCAGCAAGACCCATCGATTTAGACGATAAAACGCGGACGACAACGCTCGACATTCAATCCCGCTTCGACAACGAATTGGTTTTTGCCCGTTAACCGAGCTCGCCCACCACTCTGCTCACTCCCATCCCTTTCTACCGCATTAGTCAACCACCCGACGAAACTCGAGGACAGATCGATCTTCGCTTCTCGACTCTCGGCTCCACTCAACTTCGATACTTGTAAAATTCTCTATCCTGGCTGGTGGTTCTTTAACGCTCGCGTGGATGCTGCACACGTATGCGCATCGTTGCACACGTGTACGCCTCGTGCACGTAACGGTTCGGCTTGCAGTGCACTTGACCCTCGCGCGAAACGCGGTCCAGTAAATCGATTTCGACGCTTCGACTCGACTCACCCGGTACATTTATAATGCCCGACCTCCGAGAGCCGCTCACGGCAACGCACGTACATCCTGAAGCCGGTAGGGGCGTGAACACGCCGGACCTTTTTCGTTCGGCTTTCAATTCCGCCCTTTTTTCCCTCGGCGTGCTACGGCGCGCCAAGAGGGAAAAGGAAACCGATCGAACGGAACCATCCACATGTACACCGCCCTCGTCACGCGTGTATCGGTGGTTTCACGGGAAGAAATATCGCGGTGATACGTCACGACTCCAATCGAGAAGCGCGCCACGCTCGTGTACCCGGCGAAACGGTTTCGAGTTTCGAGAAGTAAAAAGCGAGAGGAAGGTCAAGAAATCGGTCTCTGAAACTCTTGCTCTATCTGTGGTTATGTTTAAAGGATTTGCCTCGTGGCGGTATATGTAGTTTATAGATATTCCTTGCTTTATTTCCTCTTCTTTTAATCCAAACACCATTGCACTTTTTAGGGCAGATACGGAACGATTTTCTACAAATGGAATATGAAAAAAAGTATAACAAAAGATTGCCATAGCGAAAGATATCGTTGGGTAGAAATCTAGAGAAACCTAAATAGGAGTGTATAAAAGTAACGAAATGTAGAGGAAAAATAAAGTGTAGGGATAAAGATGCAAAAATATTAAGTTGAAAAATATGATTTCCCGACAAGAAATGGTAGAATGGTCGCATAAATGGCGATAAAGATCTCACGTTCTCTATATCGAAACGGCCCCACTACACAGGAAAGCTCGCTTTTCCCACACGAGAAGGCGTTACCATTCGTGGAATGCTTCAACGTGGAAATGCGGTCGTCTCCTATCCGGAACAAGGACATTCACGGTAATATCTTGGATGAGATTAAACGGAGCTTGCATTCTTCGTATAGGGCGTAGGGTAATGTTCTCGATAAATACGATGTTTTCCGTGACTACACCAGAGATACGAGAAACACAATTGTGCGTATATAGAAACTAGAAAAACTACTTTCACATTCAAAATCTATCTAAAACATCTAGCATTGTGCTACGTTGTTACATTTTGTGTATTAAATTAAATGTTTTTTTAAACGATAACACACCGTTTCTAGAAGCGTTAAGTGCTTCGAATTTCTGCACTGATTATTTCGCAGCACGAATTTTGCGAATTTCACTTAAAACCTACCTTTGTTTTACACCGCTAATAATGTTAATCTAAAGTACTTGTATACGTATCTAAAAACACTTATTTCTTTGTGTAAATGGTCAAACAGAGAGTAGTACGAAGTATACGCGATCGTTGCCGAACAAACGTCTAACGGAACGAACTACATAGCTAGTTTCGCGGTATCTCGGATTTATCCGTATAGAATGCATAAATCAAGGCGATACAACGCGCGCCTCTAGAAGGTAATTACATCGAAAAGATACAGTGTACAAGATAAGAAGAAGATTCTGTTGTAACTTACATTGGATTGGTGGAGTTCCAGTAGATGTCCGGCAGGCGGGAACAGGTGGCCTCCCGAGGGAAGGCCTCCATCACAGCTAACAGAAGAAGAAATAGGATGAACCAGGGCATGATGTCCAGCTGAATCTTGAGGCCGTTTGTATACCACTTCCAGGAAAAAGCTTTGTGTCGTATCGGTCACCTACGTCATCGGAGTGCATAATTAATAATGTAGTCGAGTTTGGCTGGATAATCAGCTTATACACGAAACACGGACGATGACTCAAAGCGTTGCTTGGTACAAGTATTCAGCGTCCCTCGGTATTACCGAGACCGAGAGAACTACTGTGCTTAAATAAAGCCGTAAACTGCACTGTGTAATTAGAATCCAAGAATTCAAGCTAATTAACGATTCAAGGGAGACTCCTATACCTTAGATATCCGCGAGAGCGTAGAAGATTCTACTGTAGACAATAAAAGGAAACTAAAAGCCCGCCGACTCGTACAATCGTAACGAAGAAACCTGGATTTAATTTGTACCACGGTACGGTCTTGTATTCCCGTAAAATCGTAACAACGTATTTTGCAGCCTATGCGTGAACAAAAACTTCGGTTTCACTCCTCGATCGTTTTTATCGTGTGACGATTCTATTAGGGCCGTATAAATATCGTAAAATTGTTATTAATATTACGATACATCCGCTGAATAAACTTATTTCGATTCTTCGATACCACGTTAAAGATTACACATTTATGTGCAAAGAACATAAGAACAAGGTGCAATGACGGAAATGGATGAATCGCATGACAAATTAAAAGTTTTACCGACTGAATGGTAGACCGATGAAGAAGCGAGATCAACCACCTAAGAGCAGCCGAAAGATACAAAAGGAACAACAAATCAAAAGCGCTGCTGATGATAATGCATTTTTCAATGCTGCTCGATGCTGCAAGCAAAGTATCATATAGTGTCGGATAAAAATAAAACAAGAAAACTGTACAATAAGAAACGATAAAAAGCAAGCAGACAGAGGCTGCCAAGTGTCCGGACGCAGCTATTGCAGTCACGTCTAGTTCAACCACGAAAGCTTGTGGGTAAAGCAACCAACTGCCTCCTGTTTCTTTTTCACGTTAACTTCGCTCAATTTATCCCCCATCTACCTGTCCTTCAACTTCCAATTCAGTACAAATGTATACATTTGAATACCGCAAAAATATACATTTTGAATGTAATACTTTTTAATTTAATACTCGAAGAATCCGCACAAAGTATTTATTTGCAATTTTGTTACATGTCAAACGACAAATAGCAATACATTCGCATAAATTTCCGAATTTAATTTGCGCGCTCGCGTCTACTGTCAGGCATGATCTCCTCAGCGAGATACCAGTTCAACGTTCGTTCTTCATTGCAAAAGACCCCCCATCGAGTGAATCTTGTTTGGAACAGAGTCACCTGCTTTCAGAGCCGTAGCTCCGGATGATCTCGAAGGGAAGGCGGAACTTTATTGCGTTCTTGCACGAAAGACACGTTTACGACGTGAGTCGGAAGAGAACGAGAGTGAAACGTGTGGCATGGTCCGATCAAGGAAAGAGAGAAGAAGAAGGAGAAGTTGGAATAAAGCATGAAACACTGTACATCCAGTAGGAAAGAAGACCATTAAAGATCTACCGAGCTGTCGGATAGCTCGCTGTTCTGTTCGCGGGGCAGGCTCAGTCTTAGCTACGGGATTTTTCTTCCGTTCTCCGTTTTCGTCTTTTACTCTTTGTTTCGTTATTCCTCGCGCTTATCTTGCTTTCACTGCGACCCTTTTCTCCGCTGATTTACCATGTCAACATCTGATTTTCTCGAGAAGTTTTAATATCACGATACGCGATACACCGTTTAGATTTCCCCTGTTATTCGAGGAAGTAACGTGAATTGATCGAATCTCAATCAATACATTTAGAAAACAACGCATTCCATAAAGCAACCGTAATTTCTTGCTTAATTATTTTCTGATTGCTTTTAGCTGTGAATCCTTTATGTTGAACGTTTCTTATGCTATAAAACTCTTTCTAGAGGTAATCGTTCTAGCTATTAATTAAGTTTCATTGCGAGACGTCAGTCATAAACTTCATCTCTAGAATTTATGTACTAATAATGATAAGAGAGGGAAGTACGTTGGGGACTTCTCATTACAACATAAAGACATCTTTCATAATTAATTATGTGTACACAACGGTAAACAACACAAATCAAATTCTCAATTATGTCTAATTATCTACGTACGCATGCAGCTTGATAATTAAGCAGCCCAGTTAACAAAAACAATTCCCAGCAACGTTCTAAAAAAATAACGCATAACAAACATCGATCTACGTTACTCCGAAACTCTCGCGGTAAAATAAATCGTGGCAAAAATAGATTCGCTAACGTGGAACACAGTCATGTACACGACACTTCAACAAAAAAAGAAAAAAAAGGAAAAAAAATAAAACCAAACCATGTAGCAAAATTTAGATCCTCATTAGTGTCCCTTCCGTAACCAGCGCCTCGAAATGTTAATTAAAACCGACAAAAACAATATTGTCACAGAGCCGGTTAACTTGCAAAATGTATGCATATAGATTCGTGCGTGTGCGTGTACACGTACGTGTATACCAGCATATCCGTAATGGATGAGCACGGTTGTTTTGTTTTGAATGAATACCGGAGGCATCGCGCGTGCACGCGCACGCATATCTATATGCAGGTGCACGCAGACACATACACAAAGGAACAGTGTAAGTGAATCGACCGATACACATTCACGCATCGCATTCATACACATGAACTGCGGATAGGTAATGGTAAAACGTGACAGGGTACTTACTTTTTACAAGTGACCGAGTGGGCTGCGTCTGCACTTTCGTCACGTAAACACCACCGTTTATTGTTCTTCGCGTAGACAAGCGTTTAACCGTGCGCGTGGCACAATTACAGACCGATTGCCTCCACGGAGCAACGCGTAATCCCGGCTAAATCGGACAAAGGATCTACGAAGAGGCTGGGGTGCGTGCACCACGAAAATCGAGCTCGAGAAATCGTTACTCCCGGTGATAATTGAAACCGGAATTAACCGCAACGATGGCGATTCGCGCGTAATCGAATTTCCGGCGTTAGCGTATAGAACGAGGGAATTTCCGGATACTAGCGATCAGTAATGCAACCTTGAGAAATTCACGAAAACATACGATCAGCAAGGTGCAGATACGGGAGTAACACGATATGTCGGATAGTTAAGAGCGATCGAACGAATTAATTAAGATGTTAATTAACCAATTAATTAATGCTGTAACGATGCGCGAGTAATTGGCCACGCGCTGTCTGTTGTCTCGATCGACACGTCGAATTTGGAATTCACGAGGTCGCGGCAATCCTTCCACTCGTACGGAGTAAACACGAGATGTCGATGACTTCCTTGTAATCCAACTGGGAAAGGAGCTTTCTTTACACACACGGGTACCTTTTTTCACGTGATGATACGATTCGTCCACGAGCACCAATCTTCGTAACACACACGCGTACCGAAATGTCACGAACAACCACGCCGAATTAGTAACCGGTACACGCAAAACGTTACAGTTGAATTTCGGTTGTTAAATGCGGGTTTTCTGCGCCACTGTACAGGATTCAACGTTTAGATTATAACGTTATGGCAAAACACGGCGTCTTGAATACCTTAAGACGATAGTCCTCTCTATGGTCTTTCGTAAAAACCGTGAAGGGAAGGTTAGTTCAATCACAAACCGGTCGTTAGTCGCCTCTCTCGGATTGTTTTCCTGAAGGGTCGGTCACGTACAAGTCGTGATACGCTCGATCGAATACAAGCTTCGAAACGTACCTCCTCTCTCGTATGCCAGAAATTTTATATTATTCCTTCTTCCGATATCGGAACAAATATTCCAACTCTGATATCTTCCCCGTAGTCGACCGAAAAACTATCGAACGAATTCAACCGTCCTCGAACGTCGCAACCAATACGATACTCCGTTTGCGCGCGAAACAAGATCTCAATTTTTCGAATGCGTCATATATCACAAGATTATGGTTACAACGTACTCTATATTTCAGATCAATGGAACTCCGTTGCTTCGATTTTTTATCCCCTCTTATACATCTGCAGAGACTTTGTCTTTATGACTTCCTCTGGAACAGATACTCGACCGTTGTCGTCCTATGAGATGCTTTTTTTCGATTCGAGCTCGTAGATCGAACAAATTTCGATTCACCGTTAGCCACCTTCAGTTAGAAACTTCGATGGTTCGTCGATGCACTCAGAGTAAACGTAACGGTGTTAAATCGGCGCACGCAACGACACTATAACACAAACCGACCGCGGGTAAAAGTAGTCGCGACGAATTATTTAGCCGCTACAACGGACACTGATCGAAGCACAAACTCGATTATTGGTAAATCTCGCGTAATGCTTTCGTACCGATAGTGATTTCCACCATAAATAAGATACACGCGATCTAATACTTCTGGTGCATAAACCACAGCTTGCTCCTTCCCTGCAGTTTGTCCTTGCGAGCGATTCGATATTCTCGTCCTGTTAACCTCTCTGATGTAAACGAATAAAATGTCACACGGCACAGATATCCCGTAAGGGTGCTTTACACGAGTCACGTTTAATCACTGTCAACAGTTTTGTTTCCTTTCCACTACTCTTTTCGCTGTCACTCTCCCTCTCCGTTATACGAATTGAAAACACGCGAGACAGACACCGGTAAGCACTGCGGCCGACACGATCGTGACCGAAGCGAACCGAACGAGATACGAGCGCTCGGTTCGAGTGGACCGAACGAACCAGTGTGTTACACCGGCAACTGATTTGCTACCGCAAAACAGTCGGTGAATACTGTTTAAATGGATGTTCTGTCACGATGCAATCCCTTCGTCTGCTTTGATCTTAGGTGCAAGCGTGTATCTGTACTCTTTATTTTCACGAAGATCGCGTGGATTCTTTCAATCGCAGTCCGGTTCCGTGGCTGCTCGCTCGTCCGTTGGCGGGCTTCGAATGACGAGCTGCGATCGCTCCCCACGCAACGCTCCGGCTCTCTCACTCGTTCTCACTCGTACCTTGCGCATACTCTCTCTGTCACGTTCGTAAACGTTCCGTCTCGCTCTATCGCTTACTATCTTTCTCCCTTCCGCACGTGAGGCTTTCGCTGGCTGGCGCACACTCTCTTCCTCTTTCTCTTTCTCTCCTGACGATGCAGCCAAAGGAGAGCAACGAGGAAAGGACACGTTCGAGCGTATGCCTAGTAGCGTGTGTACGACAAAGACGAAGAACAACGTGCGCAAGCGCCAAGAACGTACATACTTACTGGTGCTATCTGCTAGGCGGTAAAAGCACCCCCGCGAGCGCAACTTCCGTTCAGAGGAGGAAGAAGCGGGAGTCCCCGCAGCACCCTGCTGTAAGATACAGGGGGTGCGCGACTACCTAGCGCACCGAATACGTGCACACAAGAAAGATCCACCGCTATACGAACCTATCTCCTCGGTTGCGCGCGAGAGAAACATTTTTAACACCGATGAGGCGGCTCAGCCGGCCATCTCATTAAGGGTGTGCCACGGTGCAAGGGGCATGTTGCACTCGCACGATGCGTTTCGCCAAGCACGCAATTAAAAGTCGCACTTTCGTCGTCATTTAAAGTTGTTGTACGAAGTACGAAAAACGCATGAGACGCGAAGCTTTAAGTAAACCGTTTAAAATATCTCCGCGCCTTTGACGGAACTTACAGCGTATCTCGAAAGTTTTACTCGTATTTCGAAGAATTTTAAACAGTTTGTGGGAATAACTGTAGCATTTCGTGATTCCTTTTTTAAATACATTTTCTACCAATTTATTTCCTTTCTTTTTTTTTTGTTCATTTAGTTTGTTTATGTTTAACCTCTGTAGCAATTTATTATTGCATGCACGCGTTGCCTGTTCCTTAATTGAATAAATGAAAACATGCAAATTCTCCATATTGGTTAAACGTTGATTTTCGATATTTTCGTTTAACTTCGTGTAAACAAAATCTCTTCTCTAATATCAATCAAATATAGTAGTTTTGTGATATATTGGATTGAACAAACCATTTTTCATTTTTTATCTTCATTCTACTTTTCAGTGAATATATGAACAAAACATTATTTTTTATTTTGTATTGTATAAAAATCATTACGTAAAATTTATAAAAAGTAATATCTATTGTGACTTATGGAAACAATGTTTTAATCAATTCTAGAAATATTTATAATAATAAAACCTGAATTATTATGTGTATGTGAATGGATGTTTATTCGCACAATGTGGAATTTACACTGATTCTTCTTCTTCCTTTGTGCCAACTATTGTTAGTATTTACAGCAACTTATAATTTCTGTTTTTGATCAACTTTTATTATTGATTATTTAAAATTAATTACGATATCCATCGAGGTTCAAATTAATTCGTTATTCGTAAGTGAAGATTGAAAATAATAAAGGTTTTTATCTATATCGTGATAAAGTTCGTACAAAGGAATGTAAAACGTGATAGATAAGTAGAAATTTTAATAACGCGTGATTTAAACTTTGAAACTAACGTGAGAGTCTAAGATGTACTAAAACTTGCAACGGCTAACTTGTTCGGTGTTAGCTATTAAAGTCTTCTTATCTAAAAACTCCTTTAAAAGTGTACTACCAAAAAAGACGGCACCACAGTCCACAAGAAGCTAGCTTGCCTTGGTGACTTGGGAAAGATCGTATCTCTCTACTGTTTATCGACTTCACTCGGTAGTTACGCGTGCTTTCAATGCAATTTTTCAGTAACAAGCAACCTGTCAATATAGGGTAGAAAATTGGCCTGTTTTATTTTTTGAAAGGTAAATTGCGACATTTTTATTGCTAGGTATAAAATCTTTCGAAGCAATCGATACTCCGTTGCTATCAGAGTTGCTTAATATACATAGAACTTTGCTTACGAAATTTATTCGATATAATACATTTACAACTCATTTATAATGTTCATGTCCTAATGAAAAGTTTCCAATTAATACGTCATATTAATATTTTATACACCGAAATTTGAGTATTAATAAAATTTTCGATTAATTTCTCGTAGCACAATATGTTTGAATGCAATGATTAGCATAGTGAAATTTTCAAGCAAATACATATAAAGTTTCAAACATTAATGAAGCTCCCTTCTTCTCCTATTATACATTAATTTAGCACTAAAAATCTTTTAAAAGAATAATTTCTGATAATGGCTCCCATAATTATCAATTTCTTGAGAAAACGAATCATTGAAACGTAATCGTGTTTCGCCAATATTTCCCTCATTCAAAGATTCAACTACCGGAAGTCATTCGAGTGAAGTTTGGGATCGTACCGTGTAGAAATGTTCCATTACCTCGTTTCTATTTATGAATGGAGTATATTTTATGCATGAATAGTTAACCCAAATTCATTGGTATTCATATTTCAACAATTTCTTTCTGCAACATCGTAATCATTATAATTTCTCCGTTAGGATAAATTACATTTATGTAACGCACTCTTTTTATAATTATTACGAAATTATCTCGCATGTAAATAAAAATCGCTGCGGAAACGATTTTGGGAAAACAGTAAGTCGCTTAAATGAAGTTATACTAAACTGTACAAAAGGATTGCAGTTTTAGTATACATGCATATGAGTAAGTTGTCTGGTAAATTACGATCGATATATGGTAGAAACGACGTGTCGACGATCCTCATTTTTCTCCGCCGCTCTAAATAATGAAAGTCAACCCAGTCTTGGCAAATACCAGCCAGACGAGGAATTGTTGCGTGTTGCCTTGTTCCTGTCGTGTTCATTTTTGTTCGTTTCGGCCTGTCTTCGAAAGACAACCGTCCTCGTCCGTGTATTGAACTTTCTTCCTGCGATTAAATATTTAACGTCTCGATCGATACAGTTCCGTACATCCGCGGTCTGCGACACGAGCTATCTGGCTGTTCTATACGAAACTCTTCTACTGACCAGTCGGAGAAATTACTAACCGACCCTTTGCTTTCCTCGTACGCAAACACATTCGTGTACGTCACTCTCAATCTACTTCATCGTCCCTTTTCAAGCGACTAAAAACATTTTCTTGTATGAGACAGTCGAAGCGGCGGCGCCCTTGCAAAAATATCCGAGACACCCTTGAAAGAGGTCCTCTCAAAAATTCACTTATCATAACCCAAACATAAATATGTAGATCGTTCATAAAGTGATTTATAGTATTCTTTATAAAGTTTCACGAACGAAATTACCTACGTTACCTGCACCTTAAGACAGGGGAATAAGTAGAGGAAAAATTTTAATACTTACAAAATCTACCGTTACTATTTATTACCCAAAGAAAGGTGTAAGTGTTTCGTAACGAAGCTACGCCTGTAACCATTGTATGTAGTAGCGTCCATTTAGCAACTTTGTCATTTTCCTGCTTAGATTTCGATATTAATCCGTTCCTAAAAATTATTTGTATTCATCTTTAGATAATAGCTTAATAAGTGTAACGTATTATTAGTAAGATCCATAAATTACAGTAATCGTATAAATTACATTGTACAAATATTTTAAAATTTATCATATAAATATATAAACGATGTTTCTCCCTTTCTAGACAGTTCTCCCTCAGATCGATATACGAAAGGCGCGTAAATGTCAATATTTATTGACGTGAACCCCTGTATCCCTTGACAATGATTGCCTTTGCTGTAGTTCACCTACCTGTCCTAACACCCACCACTTTACGTCCTTTTACCTTTTCTAACTCTCGCACGATATGTCATGCCATTTTCTTGGGGCGTGTTATAATTTATCTTCGGCAGTAACGTCGCGCTGGAAATGTAAGAAAGGGATGTTTATAACCGTGATTTATTACGTGAAACGTTTTAGAAAGCTTAAAAATACGAACTTTACAGAAATATGAATGAGCCACGATGTAATTGAAATAAAAAGTATCAGGCAATGTATTAAAAAGTGACATTTTTTTTACGAACGTGTCCTTAATTTTTTCGTTTCGAACGTGTATTACATTTGTTTCATATGGACAAGTATTTAGAACTACTTTTGTTCTGCGGTACATAAAGCTTTTAAACTGGTTGTCCCAGTTCTTTCGGAATTTTAATTCTAAAATATTCCACTACTTACTTTTTCTAACCGTTCATATTTTTATTGCATTTATTTTCTCTCTCTGTTGAATGAATTAACTGACGCTGGTACATTGACCGCGCACCTAAAATAGAAGTTAAAGGGTAATTAGCTTAACACGATTAAGGTGGTTTAAATAAATCCCCAATAGTGGTAACAAGTTGAATTCAAACGTAGTTAAGTTTTTATAACCAGGAAGTTTAGAAATATGTGATTATGATATACATATATACTTTGTCCTTAATGTCATAGATTGTACAATGACGATATAGAATCATTTGAAGTGACGTATATTCAAATTATTCTCAAAAAATCCCTACCATACTTTATAATCGCCTGTCTATCGCCTGTGTTCTTAAGACATCCCTTTTAATCACGATGGATCTCATCGTAATGTGATTTTCTTTACGAAGAAACCGATCAAAGGGTATTAGTCAAATTTGTTACTTATGTACATAAACGTAAATTAGTTGGTCAGAATATCTAGAGTTCATACCAGTTAACGAGCTGACCGCATGGGACAATACAGTTGACTTACGTCGTGACCGTACTGTGATCTTGCATTTGCGGCTAATCAGCAACTGAAATTGGTTTCAAAGGACTTACAGCTGGTATCGAATACATACTCCTAAATGTTCCTATAGTCGATACACCAACGATACTATTCCAATAATATTCCAAGTTTTTCGGTTCAAATCCTCTTAATCGTCTTCCCTGTAAATCATAATTAAGAAATTATACAAACCAATACAAATATTAATTTAATACCGTAATGTATAAGTATTAGATTAAGGTGTAATTTCATCTACGTGATGTAGAAAGTTGTCCGTTTTCATTAATCATTTCCATATGTTGGTTAGTGCCGGAACAAATTTATAGAACACCGTGTATCTATTTAATCACTTTTATCGTGCGATACTTTGAAATCGATGTATACAACTCGTCAGATGCATGTACTCGACTCTCGCACGGATGAATCTTTAACTTCATCAGCTTTTACAGTAGGTTTGCTCGAGTCGCGTCTCGAGCATCAAACGGAAAATGCAAGTCAGTTGGCCAATCCATTAAAACCATTTCATTGGAGACTTGCTGCGTAATGTCTATAACTCAACTGACTTGCATTACGTCGGTGATATTTCAGGTAGCATATGCCGAACGCTCGTAACCTGCTTCTCTTTCACGTTATTTTAGTATCTACATATGGAAAATAAAAAAGGTAATATATATCTTAAAGCGAATCATCTCCATCTTTTTGTCTTAGCTTGCCCGAATGTAGGGGAAATTTATGTTACTATTTTACGTTAACTCTTTTGCGCTTCGGATCTAAATTTCGAGAAACAGAAGAAACGCGTCCTGTTATTTAGCTTAGAGTCTGAAATGCTGAAACTGTAACTACGGCTTTCCGTTTAAAATTGCTCGATAATGGCCGTTGCGGTTTCGGATCGATGGTCGGTTCTTTTGTAGGTGCACCAGGGTGTACGGTCGTGCAAACACGCTTTCATTCGTTCGTTCGTTTTCGCCCAATCCTGTCATCGAATTGTCTGTCCGACGTCGCTTCGCATGCACGTTTGTTCGTCAGTTTCGCAACTTTACAAGCAATAACCAAAAGCGTGCGGGACAGGTTTATGACTAGGCGCGGTGGTCCTTACGCTTTCGCATTACGCTCGACTGACAGCTGCGGTCGGATGTTCGTGATGCGTGCACGCTTTACGAGCCATAGGTCTTCTTATCAGAGCTGATTGCATAGGAGGAAAACTACTTTATATTCAAAGAACCGACCTTCGGTTTTATCAGAGTTTCCATCATCAAATTATGGTTTAAATCCATCAAGATAGGAAAGAAAATATAATGACCTGTATCCAATATGAGATATGCGATACCGTACTTGTGTGGAACAACGAGTTTTCCGGCCTATCAATTAAACGAAGATCGATATTCGTATAAAAAGAAAAAACATCCAGAAAATCTAGAATAGAATTCTATAGTCCATGGTGCACATACGTACATGTATATATATATATATATGTATACGAACGAACAACCAGGTGTCAAAGAAAGGAACTCTAGATTTCTTTATATATAGAGTTATTTTTAGTAAATCATCATGAAAGTAATGGGCGACGTTTTTATCCTCCGGAACATATGCTGTAATTCTTTTCTATATCCCCGGTATAGCGTTTCCCTGTAGCACCTAGGCCAGTGATTTCTGATTGCTATAGGTAAATACGTACTAAATTATTGACCACTCTGTCTATATTTTGAGAAAATATGGCGCGACAGTTTGCAAATTATCCACTTATTTCCTATGTGTTTAGCCACAGTAACGGAATAAATATTACAAGATAGCTATATCTCGACTTGTTTGTCAGAACATTCATGCGGCGCATCCGAAATAGAATTATAAAGAGGACGTTCTACTGCTACATCGAAAATACGAACAATGACCCTGAGAAGAACTAACGAATTACTTACAGCGGGTTATGCAAACAACAGTCAGTCTATACTCGCGTCTCATGCTTGGCAACGGTGCACGTTCCACCCTATTACTCGGACAACTTTAAAATGGAATTCCATTTCGCTGATATTTAAAGTGATTCACGAGCTCGTTTCTATTTACGAAATAGATATCTACCGACTTCTCAGTGTCTGTCGTCATTAAAGAACAATCCGTAAGAAAGAAAACCGTATTTCCCCCTGGAGCGAGGGCACCTTTTGAGAAGGTTGGATCTGCAGACAAACTAGGCACTTTCTAACTCGTTGCGTGGGTGAAACAGAGATAGAATAAGTAGGTTAACGAAATGGTCGTTCGCAAGCTTGAGATACCGCCACCAATTTCAGTGGCCCTCAACTCGATTCGAAGTTTCTTCTAGCCGGTACGATCCCCATGGTAGAACGCGCCACGAAGCGACAACAATTTTCCAGTCGGTTGTTCCTCCTTCGTGCTACCACGCATGCATGCACAAAATGTACTTTGCACGTAAGCCTCGGAAACGGAGGATCACTGCCTCTTAGAAACGTCTGCGAGCTACGCCGGGATTGCGAATGCTACGCCGAAGAAGCGGAAAGGAACGAAAGGAAGAATTATCGGGAGCCACCGTTGGGAACGGGGTCTGCTTGATTAAGGCATACAAGAAAGACATTCCATCAGTGAATTCCTCGCAATCTGTTTTTCGACGAACGTCCAGTCGTTCCGCCTCAGCGTTAATTGCATTATTATCGACACCAGGACTAAATAACTTTTCTTTTTCTTACGTTCTCGATCTTTCTTGCATGCCCCGCATTCTTGACTTGCGTTTACTTAAAAACTAGTATTTATATATTTCTATAACGATTACTTTTTGATCGATAAATTTTATTATATTAAATAATTGACATATTTGCTTCGAAATTAGACAAATTCTTCAAGATGTAAAAGATTTTACAAGAAAGAAACAAGTAAACTTTGATTTTCACGTTGCATTCCATAAATATATCCAAACAACTGTGTTCGTGTCAGCCATACCAGCTTAGTATCGTGAGTATATCTCGATGACGAAGTTGATTCCATGACCCCTCTGGCTCTTTAGTCGGATGCTAACGTTCTGGTTTCCTGGGCCACCGTTGGTAATGCTGGCGTAGGCACCGTTACCATTGGTTTTCTGATCAAGTGCCTGGATCATGGTGATCCTTTCCCACCTTGAGACGTTGAATGTTCTTTCTTCGACGACGATCCTTCCCCAGGAAGAATTCTTAACGACACTCTGTCTGAGTACAAGCCTGTCACCAGGCATTCTGTACCCAACGATCAAGTTGTGTGACTTGTTTGTGTTGTTGGCGGCATAGTGACCGACTTGCGGAGCCGTGTTTACTTGCGCAAAGATTACAGCTACGGCAACTATTGCCAAGTAAGCGATCGCTTTTTGCGCTCCCATGTTCGACGCGTTTACGAAAGATTCGTACAAGTTCTGTTGTTTCGATTATGTTACTTTGTACAGACTGAGTTTTAATATCTGCTGGCTGCTTAAATATCTGCACCGATCGGCTTATCAGTTACCTGACTTATCGCGATACGTTTGCAAGAGTGTACTTGTTCATTCCGGAAAAATTTGTTCTAGGAAAGAGCACTTGTAGACGATGATATTATTTTCGTGTCATGTATGATAACATCGATCAATTATCGCTTGCGATAAATAAGCTATTTTCTCAGAATTAAATATCACTTGTTAAAAATAAATAAATCGTCTGGATTAGATGTTCTCGATTACAAAACATAAACACCGAATCTTATTTATTCCACGATTATAGAAAGATAAATTTTTCTAATTAATTTTATATTTCAACTATCAGTTCATCTGCGAATGTTGTCGTCGTTTCTGACTCATCCTCGAAAACACAACATGAAATTGTTCTGCGTATCATACGCAAACATTTTTATCTCTCCGCCATTTATGAAGCGTGAAACACATCTCCATTACGATTGTTTCTTTCTTGAAAACTCGATGTAGAATAATAATTTATGAGAAAGATTCATATACCGATATATTTTCAAATACAAGCGATAATCATCATTATCAACGATAGACCACCATGTGTAAGATGTTTGACCTCAATCTCGTAATAGACGGCGATCTCTATAATTCATGAGCATCCAACTCTATCTAATGCTGTATCCTGCTGTGTGTACTCTGTTCGCATGCACGCATACGCCCTCGGATTCTATGCACCTTCGATAGGTTGCGTTCACAAACTCACGGCATGAGGTCTTTGAAAGCATCCATATAACGTATAATGGAATGATTTAACTCATGCTTGACTAAGTTATAGCAAAAATAGTCCAAATAACTAATTACACCGGCGCAACGTAATTTTGAATACGGAGAATATACTCTGCGATTCAAAGTTCGTTTACGATGTTATTATTTCCATGTATTTTGCACGTATAATATGGAGAATCAGATCTGTCCACGAATAAATATTTAACATCGCCATTGATACCTTGTATGCTCAGCTGATAGGATTTTTATCATTTTACCGCATGGTTTTTCGAGCTTTCGTTATACGCCACGGCAGACCGCGGAATTTCGCAGTTGGCGCCTTACATTAACAGCTCTGCTGACTGCGAGAGCTGGTGCCGCTTTGTCAAGGCCGTTGTAGGTTGTTTGCTCAGATGCTTGTTAACCGTGTGAGCATCCAATATGTTACCTCGTGTATGCACTTAGGTTCTGCATCGAGAGTAGATTCACTCGGATCATTAAGTCAATTGCTGGATACACGATGACAGAATATCGGTGGTAACAGCTACGACATGCATTCGCAGATGGAAATTATATCGCTAACAGGATGTTGGATAAACCTTTGGTGTAGAAATAAAATTCGAGCGACAGATCGCTGGAATAATTTCTATTATTAACCTGTTACAGCATGCGTTTCCTGGAACTGTTTAATAAAATGTCGGCGAGAAACAACCCAATAATAAGCAAGTTTCGTCACTTTCATTTCCGTCAGATTACATATGTTTATGCTTACAATTGGATCTTTCTCGCGTGTCTAACTAAGCTCAAAGTACATATATGTATAGTAAGCGTAGTAAGCGTATAATATAGACGTGCATATTTCACAAGATAACCAACATAGAAACCTTGCTTTCATACGCTTACAAACCATAAATACACAGGTAAGAGCCTTCGTCTCTACTTTCATACTCAGAAACGATGATGCAGGATACGAGTGCACTTACATTCTTCATTCGGTGAAGGAACATTCGGTCGATTCCGGAGCTACTTGAATCTAACACGCTGGGCGAAAGACGATATATCGACGACAATATGCTTTTACCATTAATTATCTGCTTGTGTTCGAAAATCCGAGACGAGGGTCGATTTCAACCGTCTTAACGAGCTCTCCGGTAATGCTGATCCAAGGGGTGAATCCGCTTTCCTCGTCACTCGAAACGTCTGCCTGTGAACGCAAACCGGTTGAGTCACGACAAATTTTCTATCGGTCATTCGCGAACGTTAGACGTTCGCATCTACCGCCGCGTTCAAACATCTACGGCATAACGGATCGCGTATTGTAGAATAATAATTAATACGTTACGATGAAATTTAATTGGATTATGATAAGAAGGATGAATTGGAACACGGTTCATCGGATCGATAATGCGAAACAGCGGGGATTTTCGTTGGAGCAACGTTAATTATAAATCGCTTTGCGAAGCGGAGAATGGAAGAATCGTGGGAGTATGAGGCTAAAGGGCAGGGATAAAGGGATAATAAGCGTCGAGGTTACCCGTTGGGACAATTAGGCGAACAGAAAAGTTCCATCGCAGTTTTGTAGCCTCCTGACCGCTCCTATAAGAGTCAGAATGGCAGCTACTAGTTTTCTCCATTACTCAAAGCCGTTCGCATCTTTCCAGGAATTAACATACTATATTGGACTCACACAGCGCATCAGACGGATGTGTCTGCGCGAGTAACTAACGAAACGTTTATCCTTATCGATTATTCAAACACTAACATTTGTTAATACGTTGATACGTAAAGTGTTTGATCAGCAAGATGATCGACAGTAAATCTTTCTTAATTCTCAACGTAATTCTTCCCTTTAAAACACCGTGGTGTTGATCGATTGATGGACCACGAGGATTTCGCGATATTTCGTCGACATAGTTCGCTTCAAATACAGAATTTGACGTTTCTCGAAAGTCATTGTTACATCGGTAATTACACAAACGTAATCGATCGGCTGTGTGTTTGTTTCGAATCGAAATGGTGTATCGTGAATCCGTTATTCGTTGATCATACATTATGAAGAGAAACTCAGCTGCATTGAGCCGTGATAGTTTTGGTTTATGGTGTTCCGATCATCCCTATAGAGTTGCATGCGGCAACGGCGTGCATTTGTACACGTAATTTGCATTCGTCGCAATACGATAAGGTTAAATAGTTACTCCCGACAACCACAATCCCAACGTTCTAAACATTCGATCGATTCGCTTGTATTATTACGATAGACCGTAACAATCTATCGTGTTCTTGTCCATCGTTATCGTCGTTGCGATCCTTCTCGCTGCATAATAAATATACTAATATCTAATTACGAGATCGATAAACAAACACTATGTAAATCTAAAAATCTGACAAGAGGTCAAATTGATCGAGTCAAATTGATCGAGTTCACGGCGCAACAAGGTTTCGTTAGCCTACAATTATCTCTTCATTTCCGATCAAGATATCCTATCCAGTATGGCATGACGATTACGATAAAAACGGAAATTATGGTGCACTGTGAGAATCTCGTCGAATCGAAATTCTCGATAGATCCGTAACGTGGATGACCGCAAGTTCCTGGCTAATCCTCAGGAAGCTCAGGCGGCAACGACGTCGATGCGCTTTCAGGAAAACGACGTGTGCGGCCGTAAAGTCATCGAACGACGTCCCGACGGCCCTTTCCCTGTGCGGGTAATCCTCGTAGATTGGCGCGGTGCAATAATTCGTCTGATATCGGCCTCATGGGGGCACGACCGCCAGGGGTGTTCAACGACCGATATTTTTTCCTCGAGAAGCGTCGGCCTCGATTTGTTACATGCCTTACCTGTCGTGCATCCTATCCTGCGTTCATCGTGCCAGTCGCCCCGAACATTCTCTTTATACGCCGCCACCTTTATGCATCGTTAAAACAGGCAGTCGCACCGCGCCAGTAGTAAAACCGCAGTAAATCGATGTATCGTTGTGACGACGATGCTTAAACGCGGCAAGGGTTGAATGGGAAGCAGAAAAATGAGAAAGACGAGAAACAGATCGAACCTCTGTTATTCGAGTGCTAAACTGCCTCGAAATAAATGAACCGTACCGTTCATACCACACGAATATATCGAATCTTCTGAAAATTGTTCGAGGAATTGGAAAGATGTATCTTTGCAGACGCGTTTCACGTGTAGCGAAAGATCCGTTCGAACGGCGTCACGATGACAGAAATTAATACGACAAACAGAACTTTTCGTTCGTTTGAAGAAAATTATGTAATAAAGGAAAAGATTCCTCCTGCGAGGAAGCTAGACGTCAGCAACTTAATTAAGACCTCTCGTAGTTGATCCTCCTACGAAATTTTCGTCGTCCGTTCTTCCGGAAGACGTGACAGAGACGAGCAAGAAGCGGAGAGACAAACACGGAATGGCCATGAACGCAGGAAGACCGGAAGGTGCTGCGAGGTAGCGTAAACAATTGCCAGCACAATTAGGAAACGTTTGTCCGTCTGTGTTTATCGAAGGATCCGTAACTAGCTAAGGTAACACCTATCCATTTGCTACTCGGCAACGAAGCTTCGGTTTGGTCATGCGGACAATCTACAGAAATGTTATTGCGTGTTGTGAAACGACGGATTCGTCAGAAAATCGATTATGACTCGAACAGGTACTTTCGCTCTCGATGTTATCCATCTTCGAGCACGTTATACAATGCAGTCTGTTGTCTGCCGTCTTCGACGAAATTTCTTTTTACCGTGAAAAGCTTGGCCATGAGTCAATCGTTTATCCTTATCTAGAATCGCTCCATAATCTAAGAAATTTTTATCTACCTATGAGTGTTAACGAGAAGTGGAATTAATCAAATAAAGATCTCGCGAGAAACGTGCGACTCAACGAATTAACGAACTTGAGTTCTTCAACGTTAGTAGAAATTCGATTTGGATCACTTGCAGCTAAACGATCAGCATCGGTATAAAACGGATATTTTCCATTCTTTGTAATCGGTAAAGAACGGAATCGCTGGTTTCAGGCGGACTGCCCGGCAGATTATACGATTACGAGTTATGTCAGCGAAAATGGAGTTATTGGCGCACCAAGCACGGAGCATATGCCATGGAAGAACTTGCCCTGACGTACATTAATTTGATATTGGATAACCGTTTCCGTCGTCGGCGCGAACCGACGCGCAACGCGATTCCGAAGGCGCTACATAATGGATATTTCCTCTTTCGCGAAAAATGCATTACCGTATAGAAAATGGCAAATGTCGTTCATGCAAATTTTTTAACGTATATTGTTGATAACGAATTTTAACAGAGAATAAATCATAATTTTGTAACCGTTTGATAATTGCAAAGTAACGTAATATTTCCACCACCTTCGCGATTCTTTAGATAACTTATAACGCAATAACAAGACATAATAAAAGCAAACGGGCAAGGAGACTCGATTTAGAAACAAAATTTCAAACGTTTCAATTATTTTCTCCTTAAAAAATGACCCTTCAAGTCGTATGAACTAACGGGTCTTTCGCATATAATGAAATCGTATTAAATTCTTTTAATATTTCATAAGAATTTCATATCTGTCGTTGCGCTAGTTTGGCTACTTGTTGCGGACATTCCTCTCCGCTCGTATCTATGACAGAAAATGAGAATAGTCTTCAAAGAGATCTTAGGAAGACCTAGGAAGCTTATTTCCGTGGCGTTGTGTAGAAGGCGAATGTGTCGCGAAAAAACACTAATTTAGTTCAATCTGTCCGTTTCCGATAGATGTAGGTGTATGTACGTGGGCCGACATGCGGGTAATCGTTCTACGTTTCCAATCCCTGCGGATACAAATTTTTTAGGAAATCCTCGCTGGTCGCCCGTCGACTCGTTCTGTAATCTACAGACGTTATAACGGACCACCATTATCTCTAAAGAAAAAAAATAGTTAATGGTTGCAAAAAATTCATGAACCAAACGAGACAGGAAGGAAGAAAGGAATGATGGGAAAAGGGATACTTGCTTTTTACTTTCCTTCTTTCCCGTTCGTCTTTTACACTGCTTTACACTAGTCGATCGAACTCTATGCGGTTTTTATTTTGCTATCGTCATTATCTTAAAATCTCGATCGTTTCGCGTAATCGAAAGATTATTATCATATTTTTCCGACTAATCGTTTACAGATAATCAAGCACGTGTAAGATGCGTTTTACTTGATTACAAAATAATGTCGAAGCTTATTTTAAAAATATTTATTACTCATATCGTTACATGTAATGTTCGTATTTTTTTAAACAGACTATATACTTAGTCGCAGTATAAACCTGAACTAAACGTAAAAGACGGATAGCGTGCAACGTCGCTGAAATATGGATACCGTGAAGGTACTAACAGACTCAAACAGAGAACTGGTCACATAATCCCTTGACGGCAAACTTGTCGCATTACCCGTTGCATCACGTTCGGCAACTAGGCGTTAGTTTCCAGCCAAGGGACATTAGGTTCGGAGATGCTAAGAGAGTTGACAACAGGCACGAGTCACTTGTGAAACTAACGAGGCGAAGTTGACTTTGAGTTCTGAGAAATATGCGAGACAAATTACTGGACAAGCCCTATCGTCGCTACGGGACTTTTCCACCTATACAGATGCTTAAACGAAACTCCGTATGCACCAGACCAGTACGTGAATTCAATTAATTTCTCGATCAAGGGGAGCATTATCACTTCTTTTATCGAAGTGTATTATTTTTATCACATGCCCCATCAAATAAAAATTTATGCACCAGCTAGGTTTAGAAACAGGTTGTCATAGAACGATATGACTCATATGATTGATATACGAATACGATCGTTGACAAATGTTTTATGCCATCGTTTAATTCGTGCTTTTACTTTTAAATTACAACCGGCTGCAACGTTCCACGTTGCAGCAATGAAAGGCTGATACATCATGTCCTATCGAAGGAAGCCATCAATAGCGTAACCAGGAAGCCGTCCAAAGTTCTCTAACGATGATGTATCGAGGCTGTACGAGACCCCTAACTTGCGACCATTCCGATACACCGTAAGTTACCGTTTCTTTCGTTCTTTCTTTCTTCCATCCTTTCCTTCGCCACCCTTACCGAGAGAAGCATTACGTCCCTTGGTATCCTTGAAGTTACCATCGATGATGACCGTGACAGATAGCCTGTCATAACTCGCCAATACGAAAAACATATCTGTGGTCTGACGTTTGCTAAAAAAAGTAACGCATGCCGGTTTTTTGATCCAAAAATGGGCAAGAATTATGTCGGTCAAATCATGCAGCGTCATCAATTTTTCCTTAATAAACTAAGAGTTGAGTTCACATTATACATCGTGTAATATAATATGTAAAAGTATTAAAATATATCCCTAGTTAACCTGAGGCTTTTTCATTTTTCTTGTTTTCAATATATTTTAAAATACTTAGAATGTATTTAACGTATACTCTCTGTGTGAAATATAACACAGTTCTCAGTTATATAGACCATTGGCCACGCCGCGTCGAAATGGTACTTCCAAAGGAACGAAGGAATGCAGATTTTAATAGCTTATGGCAAAGAAGAGTTTGGAAAACTGTCAAATCAAGCTGCGATGATTTTTTAAAACAGAAACAGAGCTAGAGGGGTCAACGAGGAACTGTCAGAGTAGCTTTAGTTTCCCGAAACTGCGCCGCGTATTTCTGCATGGTGGAGACCACTCTTTTACGGTGATTCGCGACGCTTTTTATCTTTCTGCCCTTTTATGCTGTCGCTCTTACTCTGGAACGACATTGATGATACATTAAAATTCATCTGCACCTTTATTGCCGGTCGTTTCGTAAAAATTTTCCGGACGTTATCTTTTCGTGGCATCAGCCGCGTTTCGAAGAAGCAATTTACGCGATTAGATTCGATAAAAAGGTACTTAATAATGTTTGAAATCGTGGCTGGAATACCAGAAAATAGGATTAATAATCTTTCACATAAATTATAGAAGAAGTTCTTTGGAGATAGCGTTCGTAGTAGCCTTAACAAACTCATAATTTTGGTCGACGAAACCAGAATGCTGCTTTCTATTTTGATTATGCGTCATAATTAAATTTATGAAAGTTGACAGTTTGGAACATCGTGCCATCCCAACGACGCGGAAATGCACTTGCCCCTTTAAATGCCTAAAGGGTTTACGTGCGTGCTTTTCCTCGTATACCGAAGTCCATATTTTTAACTGTTATTGCAACTCTGTGGAAGAAATTTAATGTTTACTTCAGAACTAAGAACATAATCGTTCTGCATTCGGAACTGGCCTTAATCATTAATAGAAATATACCTATATGTATATATTAAAGTACGAAGCATGTATGAGCACTTACGGAAATTTCGAAAAATTCGAACTTTTAAATTTGAAACATATTTTCGAATGTTTTAAATTATAAATTGTAGTTTTAAATATTTGAAAATTCAAAAATTATTTGTTAAACTTTTCGAATGTATTAAAGTGAAGTAAAGTATTCGTAATTGTGGAATGTTTTTTGAAGTACGTATTCTGATGTATATTTTTATTCTACTTCATTTTTGTGTTCTTCTTTACATGTAATCTACATATATATATCTTTAAATATAAAAATATTTCATAAATGATATATTGTGAAGTATATAAACTGTCAAACTATTTATATAGACGAATGTAAAGAATATACTACGTTATATTTCAAATTTAAATTTGACGCAACGCATGCGCACTATAATATTCGTTGAAAAATTTCAAAAGTTCACGTCACGTGACTCAACTTAAACGTGTCGCGTCGGTGTGGAAAGATGTTGAGATTTTAATGATATAAATTTATATTAAAAAGTTGTTTAACTTACGCGATCGAATGGTCTTACAGACAGCGTAATGTACAAAAATTGAAATGTATAATACTCTAAATGTGAAGTGAAATAAATGTAGAACGTTGAAATGAGCATCGATGGATCATTTACCCTGGAATGGAAATCGCAATGTAAGTCATAGATAAATTTTATTTGCAATTTTCTTCGTTTTATTGAATAATAAATCGTATTATTGAATATATCAATTACATACATTTCAAATATGTATAGTTTAAAGTAGAAATAAAGTATGTTTATTAAGTTAAAGAGAATTAAGAGTTTAGAATAATTTTAAACTCATTTAAATAAATGCAGTACAACGTTTATTTAATGTTTTAATTACACTGATTACATCAAAATCAAAATAGATTATACGAAGGTAAGATAAAATATATTTAAATCTTTTTCTTACTTCCTTTAATATCTTACACGAATCAACTACTTAACTACAATTTGTATTTATCTTAGTTTGATCATTTTAAAGTGAAAATAAATATAAGACAGACAGGTAAAATCACTCAGAACAAAGTATGTTTATAGTAATATTATCTTCATACAAATTTTGTTTACGACACTTTCCTTACAATTCTCATGATAAATGTGTACAATTTAAAAATTATACGGACTTTATCTCTACTTTAGGTGCTGCGTTCTATTTAAAATTTAAATTACATTATATTCAACACTCTACAATTGGAATGTTTTGTTAAATAATCATGGCATTTCTTAATTACACTTTTATAAAGTGGCAGTATATAATAAATTATCACTCTTAAAATAACTGCTAGATAGCTTAAAAATTCGGTTTATATAAATATTATTTGTTAAAAGCAATGTAAAAGCAACAGTATTTTGGTGATTAATCATGGTGTTAATTTGTGAATATACACTTGATCTCAACTGTAACATTCCTACTTAAACATAATGTAATCAATATCTACAGTTTTGATCATCTATTATACAGAATTATTAACTGATATGTGTAATGAATCCATAGAATATCTTCTTTCTTGTTGCGTTGTTTTCAACCATTGTTTGTGTTCGCACAAGTAAGGATATAACGGTACCACTAAGACACTGATATCATCAACCGATGCCATAGGTGAAAACTTCTCATCGGTTTCTTCAAGATTTTCTGATTTACCAACCCAAGCTCGTCCCACTAATCTACCACGTGCTGCTTGTACCAATTCTTGAGCACCCATTGTGAGTCTGTAAAACGGATAATTTTATAACCTTTATTTTTAATTACTACGAACTTTAATTCATACGAATTCTCTAATTTCTAAGAACAAAGAAAGAGAAGAAAGAATACCTGTATTCCAATGATGGATTATCTGGAGTAAGTGTCTTTCTAAGTATATTTGCTGCCGTTTTATCTGATACAACATCCCAAAGTCCATCTGTAGCTACAATAATGCAATCACGTTCTGTGAGATTACAGCTATCTAAATTTATAGACTGCACTTCGGGTTGTGATGATAGGAATGGCTTTATATTAACTCCTGTACTTGCTGCTTTTAAGCCATGATCTCCAAAACCACGCGTTACTCCTATAGTACCCATTACACGACTCTATATAGTAAAAATATATTAAATCCTTTTTAACTAATTCACGATATTTTCTGATATTGAGAATATTTACCCTTTTGCCATGTCCAGATATAAGAGGTAGCTTCAAATCAGAGAGCGTTAAGACTTTATACGCCCAACCAGTCATATAAGGTTCTCTATACAAAACCATAGATCCTAATTCTTTTTGCAAAGGTCGTTTTCTAAATTCTAGTGGTGTGAAATGACCTTTCAATAATTCGGTACTTCTTAGAAAACCTAATGCTCTGACACGATTTGATTCTGAATCAGGGGTATGATCTCTTGTTAATGCACGCTGACTGTCTCCCAAAACTAATACAGCTCTGTCAAGTGTACATTTGGTAATATTCTAATTTTTATCATCCATATTAGAAATTTAACTGTTGGCATTATTACCTTGAATCACCAGCACCTGCAGCATATAATCTACCATTGAGAAATAGAATGGTAATTGCTGTGCAACCTCCACCTCCTCCTTGAGCTTGTGCTTCTACCATTTGATCCATTTGTCTATATGCTAATTCAATAGCACCAATTACTAAATCTCTTCCTTTGATCAGTTCATCTTCATCTTCGTTTAGCAGCATATTGCCAGGTATTGCCATTAATCTTCCCTGGAAAAGCAATTTAGGTTTAAAAATTTGACGTCGAAATATATCAGCAAAATTTTTATCTGTTCTTACAAGGATTATCCTATGTAAGTGTAGTCTTGCCGTTAAAGCCACTTGATAGCCAGCATGCCCATCAAACATAGAGAATATGACATAAGGTAACGTAACATTAACATCTGATAATTTGAGGTCTCCTCTGGTTGCAGAAGTTTGATCTTCATTCCATGTGCTTTTTCCAGCATTTATGCATTCTGCATAGCCAGCACACCATGGTAACCGACTCAAATCCCTTGGAACTATAATTGGTCTTACCCTATGATCAGCACTTACCTATTGATTATATAAATATTAAAGGTGTTTTTATTACTTATTATTACATATTCTGACAATAATGATACTCCTAAATACTTACTTGAGTTTCTTCTGTTGTTAATCCTAGAAAACTGGGTCTACTATATGGTTTATTTTCTATTTCTGCAACAATGTTTAAATTAAGATAATCTGTTACTGCTTCGTTATCTGAGTCAGTAGGATATTGCAGACCGAGTTCACTTCCACCCACAACATTCATCAATACTGATTTAACTCTGTTCAGCATTTTTGATTATTATTTTTTATTATTATTTGTGAATACAGAAATCAGAAATATAGCACATATACAATGAATTTAATAGACTTTATCATGAAACATATCTTGAAAGGGAGATATCACTTCTAGTGATAACAACTGAGTCTGTTTCACTTTTTATCAAAAGACACGAATTCGCGTCTATGTACAACATTAGAAAACAGGAAGTACAAATTTTAATTGCTAACTTGGTTATCTGTCATCTGTCAATTATTAATCACAAAACTAATTCCGCACAAGAAATAATATTCTTATACCAATAATACTATCTTTAAAAATAAAATATTTCTATATGGCTATGCTTCGAACTATTCATAAGTCTGTGTTTCCTTTAATTGGTATCATCTTGTTGACAAATGATTGTCAACAATAAGATAGGTTATTCCCTGACACGAGTAGCAGTAGCAGGTAGCTGTTTTACCGTAAACAACTCGCAACATAGATTTTACATCGGATATATTTTCATATTCCACGTTCTTAAGGATTGTGAGATCCTTATTTGAGATTTTAGCGTTACCAGATGATGTTACCGACGTGGTATGGATTAAGACAGAATGAGACAAGGTTCGCTTGGTAGAAATTTGACTTTTTGCATGATCGGTATTTCAGAACATGAGTCACAAAGCTCTATAAGATGATACGTCTATGTTTTTTTTAGTTCACGTTTGTATTTAGAGTTTAAAAATACATATATGCAGAAAGCAGACAACGTTTGTACGATATCATAAGAAGTCGTAAAATTTGAGTGTTACTTACACGAATTGTTTGTAGGAATTTAATACATATTGAATATTTCGTAAATCAAATATGTCAAAAGGGAAGAAGAGTGTGTACAGTAGTGAGGTAATCACTTTCTTTCGTATTATTTCAGTGTGGTTTACCAACATTTGTATACCTCTTGTGAATATTTCTTCTGAATAAATATTCATACAGTTTAATTAATAGAAACAATATTAAATTTTAGGAAGCTAGTAGTTCATCTGGCAGTTCTTCTTCGCTATCATCTGACGAAGAAGTAGATGCTAGAGATTTAAAACCAATTAAGGAATATTTGTCAGATCGCAGGGAATTAGCACGTCAACTTTTTAAATCAGTTAAAGCTGAAAAAATACAAATGATGTTACCTCAAACATTAAAGGTATGCCAATTCTTGACATCACGCGTTAAGTAGACTGTCGTTTCTCTTCTATTTATTAGAATCAAGTATTTTTATACGATGTAGTTCACAGAATTATTCCTTTTAGAAAATGGATTTTGGACAGTTAGAAAAATGGTGTGCTAATGAATTAAGTGGCATGTCAAAAAGCCGTATATTGTGTATCTTAAATGGGAAACCTATGTTAGAATCATCAGATACAAATGAATCAGACGATTCAGGTATGTTTACTGTTATGCATTTTAGGATTTACTAGTGGTAATTTATATATGGTATACAAATAATTATAGGACCCTCGTTGGAAATTATCTCAGATACAGAGGAATGGTTTACCGATGATGAAATATGTAAAAAGGAAGATGGTTCGAAATTACCTAAAATAAAGAAAGAGAAAATCAAACAAAAAGGAAAATCTCAACTTAGTAAAAAAAGTGATAGTAAGTCTACTTGTAGGAAAATTCCTGATTGCACTCATAAAGATATACAAGTAAAGAAGGAGAATGTTATAGATAAAAGTAAAGAAAAGGATGGCGATAGCTTATTGGATTTGTTAGAGTTAGAAATGCGCGCAAGGGCAATAAGAGCTTTAATAAGGAAAGAGGAAGATGTAATACCAGATACTTCTAAATCTGTGGCAACTAACGATACGTCAAATGAAAATGCCGAAGCTAAGACCGAGCAAGATGAGATAAAAGAAAAAGAAAATTGTAGAAGGCAATTGGAGAGAATTATTAGTGCTCAGCAGAATACAATTGCTGAAGATGAAGACGTTGTATTAGTTGTCCAACCAACTCCGACTATTGAATTATTGTCTAGTGATAGTGAAGCAGAACCTCATAGTGGTGTGCGTGTAAATAAAAAATTACAAAACGAACGAGTTATAGAGACCAAAGACAATATTAATCATACTGAGAATGGAGATTTAAATAATATTTGTAATATTAATAGCATAGAAAACTCGAAAGAAAATAAAGTAACTAAGAGTTCAACAGAAACAGATAAAGAAATAGATAATGCACATAAAACTGAAACTTTTAAATGTAATTATAGCAATAATATACTTCGTAAGGATAGTCAATCAAAATCTAGTAGTAAGAGACGAAAAACAAAGAAAAAGTCGCATATAAAAGAGCAATCAAAAAATATAACTTCCAAAATTGATACAGATAATATAAAATCAAGTAATGCTAGTCAAAATATGAAAGCCACAGAAGGTGACGATTGTTCGTCACAAGATGTGAACTTAGATGATAAAGTACACGAAAATAATATTAAATCAAAAATAACGCATAATAATCCTTCAGATAAACACGATTCTACCGAAACAAGTATTTCAAGCAAAGTAGGTTTAGATGAAGAAAAATCCATTGACTTAGATGAAATAATTGATTTAGATAACTATTGCGATGATATGGATGATATAGAAAATAGCGAGAACGATAAAAATAGTAAAGTTGTTGAAAAGAAGGAATGCAAATCGCAAATGGAAACAAATTCCTCACAGAAATCGAATGGAACTGAAACTTGGGCAAGTCGTTATTATCAAACGGACGATGTACAAAATGTAATAAAAGAGTCGAAGATCCAGTCGGAAATTCGTAAACGATTAAGGGAACGTCAAAGACTTTCTAAGCTTAGTACGTCTCCGAATAAAAATTGTCCTTCGTCACTGCCTGTAG